>NC_083560.1:64794582-66047157 GCF_019925205.1 Metopolophium dirhodum
GACATTTTTGCTCACTGCAATTTTATTATTTATAATATGACTATATGTCTATATGAGTAGGGTGACTTTTATATAATTCAAGCACTTTAAATAAGAAAAATCATGAAATCATCAGTAAGTCCCTAGAACTGTAAGCTGATCTGTCCATGCATGCTCATGATCATCTTTCACATGTACAAGTACCAACTGAAATAAGTACATATCTATATGGTTATTTTAAACTTTAATACGGTACCTGACACACCCACCCACCTTCGTACAGGCCACTGTTTATATAAAACCATTTATCGTTTATAAGTTTATATATTAGTTTAAAAGTTTATAAAGACTTGTAAGCAATTTTGAAGAGTTGAAAATATCATTAATGGATTATTTTTAACGAGCTTGAGTGATTTTTCTCGTCCAGTCGAATGCGCATAACGATATTGCACACATATAACAGTATTTACCTATAATACTCCAGCAAGATAAAACTAAATAAGTAATAACTACACTAAACTGTTTTAATTCTTTAATAAAATTATTTTTACCTTACGTATCTATAATGTATTTTATATATTTATGGAATACTTAAAATGTTTACGTTAACGCGTAAAATACTATTATATTATGTGTACACAGCATTATTGCTAACCAATCAAAAAAACATCAATATGCATCCATATACTTACACGCTCGCCATTTTAAAATCTAAAATAAACTGTTAAACGACCTTTTCTAAATAATACACGGTCTACCTACACGTATTGCTACTGACAAGTGACAGTGAGTATAAAGTTGTCAATTCAATTACTATGCGTTAATGATATACAATATATAAGAGGTATACAAGAGGTCGTCTGCGTCAGATTGGATGTCTGTCAACTACAGAGAAAGACTACATATCAATGACAGTGTTGAATTGAATAAAATATAAGTGCAGGGAATAAAAAACATGTATAATAATCTACGTAGTGTGGTAGGTCCCTATAATATTTCCAATTACAATATGACAATTATTGAAAGTTAAAAGAAATATTATTACCTTATACCAAGATAAGCAAAGCTTTAGAAACGAGACGTACTATAAGAACATCGAACTATAAATACGTTTTGGTACAAACGTTATTATACTGCGTGGTTCAATTTTTCCGTATAACATAATATACATATATTTTTTTAAGATACATTTAATAATATAAAATCTATATTAATATAGAAATGTGTTTCTTAAACGTATTGTTATGATCTACAAAATATGCAAAACGTTGATGCTTTATGAAATATTAAAGACGAGATTGTTAATAGATCCAGTTGTCACTATAGTTTTACAGCCAATTTATCAGAAAGGGCGTTATTATTACAACTTTCTAGAAATGTACAGCAAATTTGGCAAGTTTTAACATCGTTGTTTAGTAACAAACTAACAACTGCATCCAATTTTAAATTGACAGAAAGGATTTATATGAAACTTTTAGAGTACTGTTCCAAAAAGTGTTTTCGAAGCATTTCCTTTGTTTTGTAAAAAACCCATTAATATAAAACTACTCAAACTTACTATACTAAAATGTCGAACAAAAAATAAAAAAATTAAGTTCGTCTAATAGAAAAAAACTTATTACCTGAAGATATTTCTGATACTTATCTCTAGGAATCTATACCCAAGGACTAATATAATATATTTAGGTATATATCAACTAAACATTGATTATTAATGAAGATCAAAATCAGTCTTAATATCTTAAAAATTTCATAAAAATAGGTAGGCATTATAAATCTATAAAAATGTTTAAATTAGTTTTGTGGTAAAAATTCATAACATTTTAAATTTTAATAACTACAACATTAAACTTTTGCAAGTCCAGTGTATAACACAATTTTTTATATGGGTGTTTAAAGTTAAATTTTGATACACAAGATATTCGAACGTGCGATAATAACCATTTCAACTAAAACAAATTTTGTTACAAATATTAACTATAGAAATTAACATTTTACTAAAGTTCTAATTTTTTGAACACAGCGAAAATATTTAGACTAGTTTAAAAGTATTCATATAGCATTTGCCATTTTCAAGGTTTTTTTAAAGTTTTTTTTTGTTTTTTTATGAATATAATAAGATTTTTTTTCAATGGACAAAAATATCAAAAATGTTTTACTTTTAGCAAATTTAAGATCTAAAGTAATAACATGCATAGTATTTTTTTTATAATTGTTTTTAAAATCACAAAAATTCGCAAGTTATTTTGCAAGTAAAAATTCATGACCTTTTAAATATTAATATCTAATTTTCCAAATTATATAATAGTTTTTAAAAAATACATAGGCACAATTTATTTATACGGACATTATATTTTAAGTACAAATTTTAATTTAGATATTTAAACAAATCATAAAAATGTGTCCGCTAACAATGTTAGTTATTGATTATAACGGTCAACGGAGATTATAATGTTGTAATACAAAAAATATTAATTTATTGTACAGTATTTATAAACTTTTCCCTGTAGGTTGGTATATTTTGATTTTCTATGTACCTAGTACCTGTATATGAAATGTTTATGTAAAAGTATTAAAAAAAAAGTAGATTTTAGAAAACGAATTTAGAATTAAAAAGTACTGAACTACTGAACGTGCAATGTTCAAATGAATTGTACATATTATGTCGTAAGCTAAATTTTATTATTTACTGAAATTCGTTAGTCTCTCTATTAAAAAATAAAATACGTGCCTCATGCTATTCTTGTAGAAAAATATTTAGCAATAATGTTGAATTATTCAGTATCTTATAAGTCTTGAATCAATACTTTCTTATTTTTATATATTTTATAAATTTATTGTTTACAATATAAATTCATTTTATTATCGAGTAATTCTTTTTCTCCTTACTCTTGATTAAGTTCTGTTAGACCATACCGTTAGATAAAATTCCTGCCATATTCTGCAGCTTTTATCCATCAGATTTCCGGCTCTAACGCTTTGTTGTCTCTCTTTACTCTGTAAACACAGGGCTTTCCCCCCTTAACCCTGGTCTCACTAAAAGCCTTTTTCCTATAGACTCTATAGTGTAGTACTCTTCAATCACCTACTACCTATTACTTTCTAAAGATCGTTATTTATGCCAGGCCACATCAATCATCTCTTTAATTATATCGGACCATTGGAACCTTCGGGAGTTCATTATTATGTAATTTTATCTATTTATTAGTTTATTCAGTGGCGCGTACGCAGGGGTAGGGTTCTAAGGTTCTGACCCCCCCCTGAAATTTCTTTTTTCTACAAAAAAATCTTATTTACTACCATTTTGATACACGCAGATCAATTGTTGGTCATTTTTTATAGATATAAAATAAATTGCTGAATAATGAATATGACAAAGACGTCAATAATCAAAGTTTCAGTTTGTTTTTGGCTGATTAAAAACATTGCTCAACGTCTGCTATAATTGATGGTGTCAGAGGCGGCTTGATCATGCATTTTGTGGTTCACTGAACCACCAAAAAGTTTGGGGTGGGTGTCATTTTAATAGGTAGGTATACCTGGTCTTGGTAATCAGTGTCCGGTATAGCCGTATAGGTAATATAAAAATGGTTAATTTGATGGCCAATTCATTATTAACAACAGATAGATACAATCACATATATTAACAATCAACTCATGAAGTTGTTATAATCTAGCCGTTGACTTAACCGCTTAGAATTATAAAGTTGCAGGTAGCAAGACCGATGTTGATTGGATTAATAGGATTTTGTTGAAATAATAATAGTGTCAGGTGTTGAAGTATAAGTTGAATTAAAAAAACCTGAAATTCGTTTACATTTTTAAAAACATTATTTCATCAACTCGTTATTATGCTTTTCGGTGATAAGAAAAAAACTAATTTATCATAATAATATCATTCATCATTCATCACAATTACTAAGAGGACGCCTCACCCGCAATGTTGTCTCCGTCTTACAAGTGCGTAACATGGCAAATTGTATGCTCAGCAGAATACGTGTAGCTCCTTTAGTTTTAAAAAAAGAGTAATTAACCTCTTATAAAATTTAAAGGTAAGATTATTATTATCTGGGCAATCTCGTAGGTTTTTTATTATGTTTTAATTTTAAAGCGAGTTATACTCAGTATTTTAAAATTGTAAATTAAAATATAAAATATAATAAAAAGCCTATAAGATTGCCTGGATAATAATCTTACTTTTACATTTTATAAGAGGTCAATTTACTTTATTTTTTAAACTAACGGAGCTACACGTGTTCTGCTGAGCGTATAATTTGATATGTTACGCACTTGTAGACGGAGACAACATATGCGGGTGATGCGTTCTCTTAGGCATTTTTTAAAATAAATAATAATTGTCAAAAAAGTTATAAAAATTAGGTAAGTTTTTGTACCTATAATATGAATTTTTGGTAGGTGGGTGGGTGGTATTAACTATTGTTGAACCACAAACTGAAAAATGTCAAACCGCCTCTGGATGGTGTATCATCGTCCATCGATTATTACCACGTTTATTACGACCCGAAGAGGCTCTATAGATTACCAGGTTAAACACTGTAAATGTAGACTAAATTTGAGATATACTATAATTTGTTATACAAAAAATGTTTAGAAAAAATTGGGTTAGTGGATATCGCTCTGCTATACATTAGGTTACAAGTGAGTTAATGTATAATGGATTGTATTAAACTTGAATTCAATGATATAATATCATTGTATAAGAAAAACGATTCTAAACGAAGACGGTTTATCAGTCTGGATTTTTTAAATTTTTATTATTTATTATAGCCTTTAAGTTAAATTAATATTATAATATTATAATTTTTTATTCGTTGCTTCGGCGATAAACAAAGCGTTAGAAATTAAAATCCCATTTCAAGCAGTTTTTCGTAATTTGTCAGTAGTTTTTCCCGTGGCATTAAATAACTATTGAGAAAACCGAAAAATTACCTCTCTAAAGTACCATCTTGTACCAATTTGCTAAAAGTTAAGGTACTATATGTTGAAATCAAAGCACTCCTTCTGGTAGACATTTTGTATACCGGATATCGAAAAAAAAAAAACACCATTGTAAAACCACTAGCTTCCTCGCTCCGCTCAGAATCTAAAAAATAATGTAAATTATTCACTCAGGTATAACCCTAACGGAACTCAAATCCTGCGTACGCTACTGAGTCTTAATTAATTATATATTGGGTGATATATTTTCTTAGTATATTTTCTTCTCGAACTTTTATCTTAAATACCGTTAGTCTCAGTTCTTCCGGTTTTCTCAGTGCTCCCGTATCAGAAGTCAGAACCTAAAGAATAATATTGTTCGTAATAATCTCATATACTTATTTTTTAACTTCTGAAGTAGGCCATGGCTTTCAAATTAAAATACTCTTCTAAAAAAAAAATGAATAAAAAAACTATTTTGGCAATAAAGTCCTCTAACATTATCTTTATTCCACTATGTAGGATTTCTTCCAGTGTGTGATCCAAGTTTTCATAATTCATCATTCTAATATTTTTTTTTTTTTCAGTAGGTACATGTCCATTATTATATAATAAACTAGCCGACCCGTCACAGCTTCGCCCGTGATTGGTTGTTTATTTTGTTTTTGGACAATGATATGTATAATTTTTTATTTAAATTTTATCGTTTAATGTGATCGGCAAGTGAATATAAAAAACGGTTAATGAAAACGTATTGAAATGTTTCTAACGGTATTAATGGTATTAATTTTTATAGCACTTCATTACCCGTAAAAAAACGCAAATCTTAAAAAAATGTTGATTGTTAATCTACTTTTGGGTGTAACATGCTGCAGCCTGCAGTAAGTGCAACTCAACCACCCCGGTAGGCAATCCGAGTACGTCGGATCGCGGACAAAGGCAACTCTTTCACCAAACTTGGTCACCAACCTTGGTAGACAATTTTCAATAATTCGAATTGATCCAATCTTGTACTTGATCTGCCCAAAAAACCAATGGCAACCGATAATAAACAAACACAAATAATTTCTACTGTTGACTGTAACCAATGGGAACTATTAATAAATAAAAATAAAATTCCCAATGTAAACTTCAATGTCCCTGTTTGAGCACCTCTTTAAAATGCGAATTTTGGCAAATCCTTTCTTATTGCACGGTGAAAATATGAGAAGAACCCCTATTCCAAATTTTAAATCTGTACGTTGAGTAGTTTTTGAGATACAGTGATCAGTGAGTGAGTGGTATTTGGATTTTATAAGCATAGATTATATTATCTATATATATAAAAATGGAGACAAAAAATTCGAAATTGCATCAGTTGAGAACGGCTGGGCTGATTTTGCTAAAAATTTTTTTAAATGATAGAGAATGTCGGGGAGCGGGTTTATAGCATAAATTATGGACCTAACTGATGATGAGTTAGAGATTTAGAGACAAAAACTGAGTTACACCGGTGACGCCATCTAGCAGAAAAAAATATAAAAAATATAAAAATAGTAATAATAATAAATAAATAATACAAATATCGATAATATCTGGGCTTGAAATCGATTAATATCGATAAAAATCGAAAAAAATAATATATTTTTATATTCTGGTTGATATACATTTTTTATTTTAGACACTCATAACTCTAAGCATAAAAAATCTCTCAAAAAAACAATAGTCGTTTTTGATTGAAAAAGTTCTTAGATAACATTAAACGATAATGTTTCAAAATAAAATGAATAATGTGCCAACTATTATATTTGTTTACTCTAGAGTTATGAGTGTCTAAAATAAAAAATGTATATCAACCAGAATATAAAAATATATTATTTTTTTTCGATTTTTATCGATATTAATCGATTTCAAGCCCAGCTATTATCGATATTTGTATTATTTATTTATATTATATATTATTATTATTATTTTATAAAGCTGTAGAGTTTGTTTGTTTGTTTGTTTGAACACGCTAATCTCAGGAACTACTGGTTCGAATTGAAAAATTTATTTTTTGTTGGATAGTCCATTTACCGAGGAAGGCTATAGAACACCAAACTACGATAAATTAATAGAAGCCTGGGGAAGTGATCAAACAGGGATTTTGAGACTTACGGTGGAAATGTTTGTTTATATATATGGTCGTTATTGGATATAGAAGAAATAATTAATAGATAAAATATTTATTTATTTTTTAAAAAGGGTTGATTTTTTTTTAAAGAAATGATTATTTTTAGAAATGGTTGAATTTTAAGAAAGAATTAATTTTTAGAAAGGGTTAAATTTTAGGGGAAAATGTCAAAAATTTACTTTTTACTTTTTTAAAAAGGGCTAAATTTCCATTTTTACTTTTTACTTTTTTTATCAAAGTTATACCAAGTAAAAACGACAAACTTGGTATGACTTTGATACTTTAGAGTTATAACGCATTGAACAAAGTTTGAGTCATATAAAAGTTTGTACATTTAACGGGTAACGAAGTGCACGGTATCAGCTAGTATTATATATATATATATTAGTATACATATTCACAAATATGATATCGAAATATTGGGCATTCATTGTCAGTACTGAATACTAATATCCTTGGGATGATACTTTTGAAATCCCTTATTGATAGTACTATGTTATAATCTACTGAAAACTGCGAAGTTAATACCAAATTAACGTTGTTCATTGTAGAAAATTGTCTTATTTTTTATAAGGCTACTTTCTAATAATGACTAATCCTAATTTATATCTCTCTATTTTGTTTTTTTTCAAATAACCATTGTTTATAGCTGTAAGTATTCGTATTATTATATATCTCTGTTTCTTCGAATAAGTATTGTACTGCTCCAGATTTAAAAAGTGTGCATACGTTTCATGTTCCAAAGGTTAATCCGTTTTCCATTTACCAGTTTTGTTAACCGAGGCTCCGTGATTCCGAGGCAAGTTTCAAGGTTTATTGAAACATTTCTATGATGATCAGGTCTAACATGGTTGAGTCTCTCAAGTGAAAATTGACCAGTATCCATTATTAGTTACACCTACATCATCACTTGAAGAACGAGTTGCAAAAATACAAGCACTTGTAACGTCAAGCATTCAATTCAAAAATCATTTGTCGTGGTCAAAATTAATTTGAGCAACGCTCTATGTATTTCGATTCATGCATAACACTCAAGCTCGATCTCAGGGCAGGGAAAAATTAATTGGTCATCTTACTACTGAAAAGTTTCGACAAGCAACATTTTATTCTTACAAATCAGTTCAAAGAGAAGAGTTTTCGTCAGATATAACTAAACTCTTGATTTATCAAGAAATTTATCATCAAAAAGCATGTTGTTATGTCTAGCTCTAATTGTCGATCAAGAATCAGTTTTTAGTATCGGTGGGTGCCTAAGACATTTATCTTTTATAAATTATAAGAAACATCCAATTTTATTGCTAAAATAACATCACATCACCAAATTAATTGCTAAGTATTTGTTCGTTTCCAACCTGCATGTAGGGCCCCAGACGTTAGTAACCATCATGCGTTAGAAGTACTGGCCACTGAGCAGAAAAAAACTTATGCAAACAAAATTGTCCATTCATGTATTGTATATTTCAAAGAAAAACCCAAATTTCACTCTCCACTTATGGGGCAACTACCAAGTGCAAGAGTAACGTCATCAAGACCATTCACCAATACTGTAATCAAATTATGTGGACCTGTATACATTCGACAATCAACAAATAAACGAGCATGTAAGGTAAAAATATACATAGCTGTATTTGTCTGCATGGCTATTAAAGCAGTGCATCTTGAACTTGTGAGTAATCTTAGTACTAATCCATTCACTGCAGCACTTAAACGGTTCATATTTAGAAAATAAATGTGCAAACAAATATACTGTAATAACGGAAAAAACTTCGTCGGAGCAGCCAGAAGCCTAACAGAAGTTCATGAATTGGTTATCGAAATAAAGAAAAAATTGCTCAAGTATGTCTACTAGATTGTATCGAGTGGTATTTCATACCACCAAATACTCCACACATGGGTGGACTGTGGGAAGCTTGTGTGAAGTCAGTAAAATACTACTTGCATTGAATCATGGGAAATTAATGTTTAACCTTTGAAGAAGTTACTACCTACTCTTTTTTCTCAGATTGAAAATTGTCTCAACCCAAGACCGATTACTTCACAGTCCAAAGATCCAAAATATGAGAGACCTCTGACTCCAGCGGTGTAGACATTTCTGAAAGGGGGGGGGGGGTCAAAAAAATAAAACGACATAGTTAAATGGGAAGGAAAAATTGGAAAATCCCCCACCCACTCAAAACTTTTTACTAAGTTAAAAAAAGCTAATGGGGGGATCTGACCCCCATACCCCCCCCCTCCCTTGTTTACGCCACTGACTGACTCCTGCACATTTTTTGGTTGGTGATTCAATTTTCTTACCCATTGAGCAAGCCAACACTGATATGCAGATGAACAAATTGCATAAATGGAGCAGGGTGAAATCGATAGTTCAGTAATTTTGGTAACGTTGGTTAAACGACTACATCACATCACTCCAACAACGAGGGAGTTTGTTAGGTTGTTTATGTTAATTTTTAAGTGTATGTTCCATTGAAAATTTTTCAACAATATGTTAAAAATAATTATTATTTTTATCAAATTTCTAGTCAAGTACCAGTTATTATGATTGTTATCAATCACTTCTATATTTGTCCACAGTTTCCACTTTTGTATCTACCATTTCACAAATAATAGGTTAGGTACCTGAAGTATGTGCTGTAATATATAATTCATTGGTACCAGATTGTTTTGCATTAATTAGTGAAAAAATCTTAAATATTTTATTAATGAAATATATTTAGTAATTTAACAACTAATTTAAATATTGTAATGAAATGTAATTTATTTTAGTATTTTAACGATGAATGTATTTTTCATCAGGAATATTCAAAGAATTTGAAATAAGCATAAATAAATAAAAGAAATTAATGAACTAAAGTAAATAAGCAATGCAATAGGTTTAAAGTGTTTGTAAAGCACTATAGGTACCTACCACAAACATATGTATTTTCCACATGTGCATTGTTCTTGTACAACTATATTGTATTGTTGATTTTGTTGTTCTCTACTTCTTTACGAATTGATAAAATGTTTCAGTGTATCATCATTAGTTTGTAATTTATTATATTTTTTCAGAGTTTGTCAAATGCGTTTACATAGTGCGTAGTTTTTTGTAATTTCCTTAAAACCCGTTGAGAAATTCAAAGCCGATTTTGTAAATTATAGATCTGCTGTAATATATGCAAATCCAATATAATATATACTATACAGGTCATTATGAATCTTTTAAAGCATCTTTGTTTAGCACAAAAAGTATTACTGTCAAATACAAATAATACTAAAACATGTAATTACAAACCAATGTTGAGATTTTTTTATTCTACACTTAAAAACAGAATGTAATATATGCTATAGTCACCGACAACGCTGAGTATAATATTATAGGTTGGATTATGTTACCCAATATCAAATAACGTACCTATATACAGAATTCAAGTGTATTAAATTATTAGACATCCATATTGGGACTTGGAAGAAAGAACGAAAAATCTCGTCATTACCTCAAAAAATAAACAAAACTTTGTTTTCCTAAATTATTATGAAATTAACACTTAGTGTCAAAACACTATTGTAAAATAAGAAATAGTACTGTTATTGTATTGTGTATTGAACATTTAGAATAAATTTACATTAAAATAATGAGAGCAGATTTTTTGGAAAATTAAGTGAATATTGGTTCTTATAGAAGTTTGTGTATGATAAATGTTCATAATTTATGTTGAAAGGTTGGACTTGATTTAATTGGGACCTAACTATAAGTTTTTAAGCATAAAATATTTTATTATTTTAATAATAAATTCCAATTATTTTAACATTCTGAGTTTGAAATTTATATAATATTAACACCTAATATAAAACTCAAAATAGTAAGTAACTAAGGTAACCTACAGAATATTTAAATTTAAATAACCATATTGGTTTGTATATAAACTGTAAACCCAAACTGGAGTTATTATCATGCTGCCATACTATTTATAACTTTTATTCGACGTAAATATATTAATATATATATTTGTATATAATATAATATATGATTTATCTAAGGTTTCAATACACATTTCATTGTCGATTACGTAGTATTATATATAATATATATATATATACATTTATATTTAATTTAACTGGCATATAAACAATTTAACGATGTTTATTAGTTTTATACTCTTATATATGAACATTATATCTACATGTCCAATGTCCATGTTTACTGTCGTCTGTTGGGTAGTTTCAGCAGTCTGCAGTGGTTGGTTTTATTATTTTTAGTTATCAGTTATTACTTTGATCATGATAACCTAAGTTTGTACGATATTATTATTTACTTATGAAACGTTCCAGCCAATCAATTTACGTTGTATGTGTTTACAATTTAATGACATAAAATTGAACATTTGAAATGCATTCATTTTCTGTGTAAATAATACGATAGTAGGGTGGGCGCCTTGTGCTATACAATTTCATATGTCTTTGAAACTATTTCTCTGAATCTGAAACTTGAAAAATTGGTATTTTTTGTACAGTAATAAGTAAAAAATCTTAAAAATAATATTTGTATGAAGTATTTTGCACAGATATGATAAAACGAATTAAATATTATTATACACTGTTTCAGTTGTACGGATTAAAAAAGTATAGCTACGTACTGAAGTATTGTATACAGAATAATAGTTTAACAAAAACAGTATCTACGACACAATTAGAGTGTTTATTTCAACAATATAGGTATACCTATTTATCTATTACCACTATGTTACAATTTTTACACTGGTTAACACTTAACAGGAGTAAGTGACATGAGAACTAACACTGTCCTCTCAAAAAAAAAATAATATATATATTATAATATTATGTAAGTGAGTAATAGAGGTATAAATACAAATCATAGTCTTATGTCCCAAAATTTGTCTAAATAATTTATATATCAGGTAACCCATTCTATTTAAATAGATGGATAAAAAGATACTTCAATTGATATTTTATCTAGATAAGATAAAAATGTACTTAAACATTTTTATTTTTGCACAACATTATTTATTTTATCATTTGAGTATAAAGATGATTTGAACTTAACGTATCAAGCTAAGTTATTAAAATGGATACATTAACTAGGAAGTTAAGTTTCAAGTTAATAAGAAAATACTAGTTAAATCAAATAGTTTTGAACAAATTAACTTTTTATTAGTCAACCTACCTTTGTTTATTGTAGTTATTATATTTTATCAATTAATTATTATTTAATATTGTAATAATACAATTGTAGTTTTACATTAACAAATTCTCATAAGATCCATACAAAGGTGCATACTCAATGATAAAGAAATAATAGATATGAGAACAGGAAAGTATATAAAACCACATAGTGCAACATTAACCAGTTCAAGAAGTTCTCCCGATTACATGGTATAAAGACTATATTCAACAATTTGGAAAATGATGTGAACAGTCTAATACAACGTTTATGTGAAAATCAGTCTAATAAAACCAATGATGTAATTAATAAAACTCATATAAAAAAAATCAATTAGTAAAATAGTTAATGACCTTGATAAGAATATGACGTGTATCAACCAAATTATAAAAAGTCGATATGTATAAATATAAATAATTAAGAAAATTAAGAAACATTGGCGTTAATATTAGTAATATAAATTAATCAATATTATTGTATACCTAGAAAATTAAGTGAACTTTTTAACTGTATAAGAATTTTATATATCATTACTATATATTAATATTGTATTTTTCTATAGGAACTCCGTATACCAGATACGAGCTTAGCTCGGTTGGTATACGTATCAGCTTTTAATATTATATTATTGCTATTATTGTATTATAATTGAATTACGCTGAAATAAATAAATACTGAAGCTATAACACCCTACAAATAACATTAACAGATATTATATTTTACTCAGTGAGTAAGCCCTAATGGTTTTTAAATTTTAAATTACATATGATTGGCGCCCTTGCATATGTAGTAGCCAGTAGGTCATGTTATATTATAGCGCTTAGTTATTGTTTTGAAACACTTTTTAAGTCTCATTTGTTTCATGATGTAATTGAGTATTAGATGTTTTTTTAATACCTGTGCTGAACTTCATATGACTACACTGATGATATTTTAAAATTTTTATTTAGTAGACAAGTGGTGTTAATTATCTGGTTAATTAATAAAATATAAAAACAAATATAAATAACTTTATGATTGTTAAAAAAATATATAATTATTCACTTTACTTTAATTAAACATACCACATTAGCTAATCACAATAATTAAGTATTATATTATTTATGTTAGACATAATAAAGTTGGTGAGTAGGTAGCTGTTCAAGAAATAATAATTATACCTAGTTCATGATTTAAGCATAAGTAGTCAGTAGTTTAGTTCAAAAATTGATTTAAGTACTAAATTAAAATTCGTTTTAAAAACAACTATCCGGTATAATTCGGACTTTGAGAACATAATTTTAATTATACCTATTCATAATTATTATAATAATACTTGTCCAAATTCGCCAAATTATAAATAATTGTAATTAGTTCAATAATCAATAATAAATGTATATTGAATAAGTGTTATATATTATGTATTGTGTTGTATAATATCATTATATTCTATTTGTTCATAAAATATTAATTTTCTTAATTTAAAAGAGCCCGATGTCGGATGTAGGTACTTACTTAGTATTTTGTGAGCTTAAAATATTATATTAGCTCGTTATCTGCATAGCGTATAATTTCATGTTACTTGTAGTACACAAGTCTTGTACCTAAATCAGCAATATCCGATGACTCTATTAGCCAGTTCAACGAATATATAAAATACGTATGTACCTAGTACCTACACGTTACATGGGTTATACATTATAACTTACAGTTAGGTATGTAATATACTAGTAGGTACTAGTAACTAGTATTATAATGATAATGTATATTATTAGAAACGTTGATCTTAAATTTAATGAGATATAGTTCACTTACGGAATATGCAAAATATGTTACACATGATACGCAGTGCCCGTTATCCCCAAATCTTCAATTTAATGAAAATTCAAAATATTATTCATCCTGTAATTACTGATTACCATATTTCGACTGCAATTTCAACAGTATTAAATTATTTATCTAATCTTGCACAGCGTGTACCTACACTTCACTTAGTATAGGTACCTGTAATTCACCATTGGATATCATTACGATACCGCGTATCACCTGCTTAATTTTGTACTTCTATCACACCTCTGCGTGTTATAGCGGATTGGTCTTATTTCGATACACTTCACTTAGTTTTACACATTAGTAATAATTATACAGTTGAAAAATGCTTAAATATAATACTAGGTAGCTGTATTACGGTAATAGGCGTAAAAAGCGTGGGGGATTTAGGGGCTAAGCTAATCTCCCCTTCCCCCCTATAAACATATCCTAAATTTGCTTAAGCTTATCCAATATTACTATGGTAGGGCCCTCTCTCAAAATCTCAAACGATATTCACGCCTATGTGGACTATTGCCTGACTGCACCCGGAAAAAATGAACAATTGACAATTGTTAATTATAAAATATGGTACTCTGTGTATTTTTGTTTCAGTGTACCTATCCCGGAGGCTCAGTTCAGTGCTCACGGCAATGTCGGTCTCAGTGTGTACCGACGTACTTTGAGGACAAACCCGACCAAGGTGGGCCTTTGAAATTGGATGTCTGTGGGTATTGGATACAATACGCTTGGTGTATCTCGGTTGAAGTAAAAGAACTCCTTAAGCTAATCGGTTAAGAGGACGTTACATGGACATTTGTTGTCTCCGACTTACAAGTGCGTAACATATAGTAAAGTGTACGCTCAGCAGATCACGTATAGCTCCGTTGGTTTAAAAACTAGACTGAATTGACCTCATAAAATGTAAAGGTTATATTATTATCTAGAGCATCTCATAGGCTTTTTATTATATTTTAATTTTAAAGTGAGTTATGATATTTTAAAATTTTAAATTATTTGTACATCTTAAAATATTCATAACTCGCTTTTAAACTAAAATATAACAAAAAGCCCTAGATAATAATCTTACCTTTAATTTTTATAAGAGGTCAATTCACTCTATTTTGTAAACCAACGGAGCTAAACGTGATCTACTAGGTGTACAATTTGGTATGTTACGCACTTGTAAGACGAAGACAACAAACATCCATGTATCGTCCTCTTAAAGCCCGTAAAAATAAACGATTTTGTAATATACGGCACTTGTTATTATTTTTAGGTTAAAATCTAGCTAGTATAATAAAGTATGAAATGTTATAAAAAAAAATAGTTTATTCAGCTCCTGTTAGAGCCTGGGTCATGTGGAAAGTCATTGATACCCTGGGCACCATGCGCCCCTCCCACCTGACGACATTTAGGATGAGCCTGTGGGTCCAAGGGTCCTTGGTGGAGACCCTCCATCTCCTGTCCCATTCCCAGATGGCAGTCTTCCGTTCGATGGCCTTGATCTTCGCGTGGGGAGAGGGAGGCCCTCCAGCGGTAGGTCAGCGATCGTGATCTTGACCCTAGTCCTTTGGCCAGGAGGTCCACAGGTGGCATGCCGACTAGGAGTAGTGTGGCTTCGTCCGACACAGTCCTGTAAGCATGGATAACGCACAGAGCGGCAGCCCTCTGTGGTCTTATTAGGTTCGTCCTTGTCCTGGCTACAGCTGAAACGGTGTCGGACCACAGCTGGCTATGGACAACCGAGGAGAGTAGCTTACGTTTCCATTGGCTCGGCCCTCCGATGTTTGGCATGAGTCAAGCCAGTGCCATTGCGGAGGTTGAAACCTTTTTTGCTACCTTTTCAATGTGCTTTATGAAGGTGACCCTTGTGTCCAGGATGACTCCAAGGTATCTAATGCGACTAGAGATGGCGATGTGGTGTCCATCTATTCGCAGACATGGCTACACCAACTCCCTCGTCAATATTATATCGCTCTTGTTGTGAGCTGTCCATACTCATTAACCACGCGTCGATATTCACCAGTACCGGATGAGTCTATAAACTAAAATCATACAAGCATTCCCAAATTCCTTTTATGTAATTATATATATAGATTCTATACACATTCTATAGGTATTATAGAAGATTAAGTTAGGGTGGTTAGGTTATTATTGTTCAATAGGTATACACGTTACGGCCACCAATAAAATTAACTTTAATCAAAAATACCCAAATGGTTAAAATGTATGCAAATACAATTATACAAATGCAATGAGTATACTTATTTAATCATTGAATGTTTACAATATATAAATTGCCTATAAATTATAATATTATATTTTTACTTCATATTCATTCAGATTAGAAAGTATTTTAAAAACAAGTTTTATATTAACTATTCATAAAGGTAATGTTATACTGCCGTAATATTATACGAATAATAGAGTGTTTAAACATTGTATTGGTATTATAGTTATTAGTTTCCGAACGAAGTTTTATTTTCCTTTGCCAACAGAAAAACAATTTTAAACAAATTATTTTATTACATTGAGATATTTTACTACTAGGTTTCAATATACATAATATAATTTTCAATACCATAGCTCCCATATCTTTCAAACTCATCATAAATCTATCTATTATCTTTACTACTCAAAGTCGAATAACTCAACAACTACTCGTTTGAATTTTGATACATCAACGTTTCCAGAAAAATTGTCCACTAAATAATTTACAGTAGAAGGGGGAGGGGAGGAGGGGTGGATTCTCATTTGAAAAACAAAGTTTGTATCTCTACAGGAGACTCCTTAAGTGCTTTTGAAGTACTCCAAAAAAATCACAAGTTTTTAAAAATATATTCTTTAAGTATAATTAAAAATCACATTTTGAATAACTACATTATTTAAGAAAAATGGGGTGAGCACTGAGCATGCTTGGTGAATCTCTTTGATATATACTTATATAAGACAAAAGTTAATTATTTTAATAGGAAACTCACAATTTCTCAATAAGTGTTCACGTTTATATAAATATTTTTTTCTGGTAGTACATACGTGGCAAAATTTGTAGGTTCAATAATGTAATTTAAGTATTAAATACTTATAAATGATTAACTATACTCATTTGAAATTCAATTTTTATCCATCGACATTTTCATTAAATATCCTATTTATTAGGACTATGATATTAAAAATGTATGCTTTCATTCAAAATGTAAAAAACTTTAAAACGATACCTAACAATAAAATTAACTATAGACCTATCGTCTTTTGACACTATACTATATTATTAGCTTTATCCCCGAAATGTTTGTTTACTACATAGATGATAGATATAATATTTTACTGAACATAATTTGAAAAGTTTTATCTGTATATATCAGATATACACGTTTTATCGTGTTTAGAAAATATGTATAAAATAAATATTTAAGTAACAAAAATTCTCGATTTTAATAATTTATTTAGTTCCGACCACATTAAATTATATTAAGTAATTTTATCATTTTTTAAACTATTCATAACTCATTTAATATTTGCGTATATATTATGTATATAAATCAGAAAGTTGAAGTTTCAGTAAAGAATACTTTGCCTCGCACGATTAAAACTTTTTTGATTTTGTAAACTTCAAAACTTATATTTCCGAGATAAAAACCAGGCTTCGCTAAGTTATATTTTTTACGATATAGCTGAACGTTTCGTTTCATTTATTTTAATTATTCAGTATAAACAAAATATAAACTATAATATATCACATGACGAAATACATATTGACATAGGTACTCACTTATCTATACGTCTATACCATTCCAATATATTTTAATAATAGGTAGCGTTAAATAAGTTTTGATAATAAATTGTGATTATTGTGTTAAAAGAACACACCATAAAGATAAATCAGCTTTTTCTACTTCTCTAATATATAATTTTAAACTAAAATTATAATTAAAAAATAGATAGTACATTAATACAGTTGCTTATTTTTTTTTTTTTATCAAATATAAATTCATAATCATCAAAGAAAATTTATTACGAAGCAATCTAAAAAAAATATGCCATAATAGCCTTTAATCTATATGACCATAAAATTTGTACAATAAACCTTTAAAAAATACTTAAATTTCATACTTATACTGATACATATATACATTTTATCTGATCTGTACAACTGAACCAGTGTATGAATAAATACGCTTTAATATATATTACAAAATACGTACTCAATCCTACATATAAAATATATTCTTCTTTAAGATTTTTTTTGCATTTGTCCACATGTGCTAGTCAAAATTGCAAATTTCTCAACAGTTTCAGAGAAATAGTTTCAAAGAACCTCATATGAAATTGTATATACCTAACACTGGACATAACAGTGGTTTTCGTTTATTAAATCAATTTATACCTCGTTGTATCATTATATCTAAGTTACTAAGTCTAATCAGTTAATTTATGTACTTAGACTGACTCTCGATGACAATATTTCGATATTTTTGTCCATTGTGATGAATTTTTTGATAGTGTAATAATGACATAATAATGACGTTTTCTAAAACATATTGTGTCCGGATCGTGAAAGTCCGTAGAAAGAGACCAAAATGAGATACCCAATTCATTGAGAATATAATTGAGAAATTTGGACAAAAACCTAGGTGGCTACAATATTTAAAAAAATAGGTTTTTGTGTGAGAAAAACTGGTCAATGATTAAGTAAAATTGGTTATTTTTTTATTAATGGTTTTTTTTTTGTGAGTGTCCCCACTTAACACCCTTTGCATCCCCCTCCTCATGGTACCTATGGTTATTGGTTACATATTTGCATGCACATGTGGAAGTTACTCATTATGATAAGTGTACAATGTGCATGCACACTAATGACCAACGACCAATTTATAAACGCACATATTAAATACACACTAATACACGACCATACAACTCATATACACCCATAGTATTTATATTGCCTATATTTAACTCCTTAAAAAGGAACTGTTTTCTATAGTCTTTATGTTGACATTTGTATGAATATTTATGTCAACAAATAGTTTTTCAATTTTTTTATTTATTGACTAGATTAAAATCTTTAATTATAGCTCATTGAAGAGTAAAGACAGTATAGTTTGAAATTGATTTGTAATTTTTAAAATGTAATGTGATCATAAAAATATATACGTAGGTGGTAGCCGATAGGTAGGTATTTTATATTTCAATATGTATTGTATATATTTGATTGAAAATTTATTGATCTGATTTTGAAGTACCATTGAAAAACCAATAAAGTCTGATTCAGACATCATAAAAATAAAACTATTATATGTAAAACAAATTATAATTCGATTGGTTGGCACAACAAAGTTGTCGATACTATCATAATATTTTTATAATATATAGGTAATAGGTATAGTTTAGTATATGTTAATAATTAATTGGACATTCATTAGCTCCAATTCAAAATATGATACGGATATTCAAGTGCTGTTTTTTATTGTAATATATGACTAATAGCTTCCATTTAACGTGGTCTAAAAAAATGACAAAAAAAAAATTTTAATCTTTTTTTGATATCCATTTTATAGAGTTATATGTTTATTATATGAAGAAAAAACAGTTTTGAATTCGGTTGAATTTCGAATGAATGACAGCAACTTATATTTTCAAAAGTACAGCATAATATTGAAAGATTTTATGGTTATCACACTTTGATAACTAATGCTAATCTAAAAGGTAATTAACTAATAAAGAACGAACTACTTGACACTCGTTGAAGTTGTATGTAATATCCTTTATTTTTTGAAAAATATTCTTTAATATATCCACCATGAACTGCTATGCAAAAATGAAGTGTATACAAGGCTTATGATCTATGTACCGGAATTAACGTGTCGCTAGGAATATCTCGCGATATCTCAAATATCAAAAGGTCAATAAAACTGACTTGTGGAAAGAAGTTCATGGTGGATATATTGAAAAATATTATAAAACAAATAAAAAATATTCCATACAATTTGGAGCACATATTTTTTTTATTTGTCTTTAGAAAGGACTAATTAAAAACTAACGTATGGCACATCGTACAAGGCAGTTTAGCAGAAATTAGTGCTTTTCATGTTCCCGCTAACAAATAATATAGATACCTTCTGTTAAACCATTTTATTTATTTAAATCACATAATAATATAATTTAAACTACACAATTAAATCATAGTTCCTACTTTTATATACGGAAATGTACAGACATGCTGTACTTGATTAAATATTTTTTTTCTCTCTTCAAAGCTTATAAAAATCGTACTTGGGTCCCTTTTAATAAATATGATCTCCATTCATCCTTGACCCGATCTATTTACGTCAATGAGAGCCAATATACTGTAGACACCAAATAATCAAAAATAATTTTTTTGCGAACCAAGTGCAAATTAAATTATATAATAATACATTTGTTTTATAATATTTTTTATTATTTGTACTCCTATATTAGCATTGATTTGAAATTAATCCTTGGGGACGCGGACATCGTCATTTAGTTTGATTTATATCTATTTTTATATGTATAACGTTACTAAGTCAACACTAAACAGTGATTTCTTGAATGTAAAACATATTTTTTTTATATAATCAAAATTATTTGATATATTTTAAGTACTGATACCTATATTTAATATGTAAGTAACTAGTATTTATTATCAATAGTAATTGGAAATATACTTTTTTGTATAGCGTTAGTATATATAGTAAATAGTCAGATATTACCATTGATCATAAATACTACGTAACAAAAATATCTTACTTTTACTACACTATATCCGTGGCCTAAACTAAACATTTATTGTGAGTTGTGGGATATGAAGATGTTAGTAAGTAGCAACATCGTACGGTCAGTACAAGAGGGCCGTTTATCAAACGCACGGTAGATTGTACAGGAGATCGCTTTTAATATTTAATACAGGCTACAGTAATTTTACATGTTATCTTTAGCCACATAAAAGTATAACAAATTGTATTCGAAAATTTCTTGTAAGTTTGACTATGTACTTTTTAAAAACTTAAACTTGCCAGAAATAGAATTTATTTATAAAAACAATACATTTTTTGAGATATGGCCTTATTGCATTTATCATTTTATTAACTAACTATTTATATTAATAGACTTTTCTAAAAATAAATAATTAATAATAAATAATTCAGGGATCGATACTGAATGGTTACGGTTTCGGTTTTTGAGAACGGTTTTCTACATTTTCTGGTTTTGGTTTTGGTTTAGTTCGGTTTTTCGATTTTTTGGTTTTTTGGTTTTGGTTAATTGGTTTTAAAAAAGGTTTTTCAAATTTATCGGTATTAAAAATGGTTTTTGAAAATTTTATTTTCCTGTACCAAATAACTGTGGACCCGGTTTTTATTATCTAATAACTATTATGGGCTAAGTCTAAAGTTCTAAAATATGTCCGATTTGTATAATTAGTGTAGGTACATACAATAACGCAAACTATCAGCAGAACTAATTTCATGTTGTTTACTTTACTATTATATTGTACCTACTTTGGCATACAACATATGGTTGAGAATTGAGATCATTATTCGATTACATTAATATTTAATTGTAATTTACAATAATATCACACTAAATTACAGTATAATAAATCCCTTGTTATGTGATTAATACTTATGATATTTGAACAAAATATTAATTTAAACAGATACTAAAAAGTGTATTGGTCTATTGAAAATATGGTTATTTAAAAAGGCTTACAGTTAAAAGAGTCAAAATATACACATTATAAGATTTGGTACACACATTTGTAATTCAGGGGACACACTGAGGAGACTGATGATAATGACATAAGCATAAGCGATTGACGACTGCGGGACAGACGTGGATCAGTCGAATACGAAACAATTGTAATAACATTAATAAAATAATAATATACACAAATACATCAAACAACAACAATACAGACGTGCATAGTCGCATAGGGGCGAATAAAAAAACAATAATATTGTGATATTTGTATTTCAATTTTGAATCAATTAAAACGTATAGTAATAGTATTATAAAATAATATAAATAAAATAATATTTGTATTACCTATTATTTTTTCGTAATACCATTGATTATAAATTCTAGTATTTATTATCAATGGTGATACTCGGTAATAGCGTTGGGATTCAAACAAAATATTTTCTTTGCATAAAAATACTTGTTTTAACTAGAATTATATATCAAATAGTTAATTAACTTTATACAATTCGAAGAAACCAATAAAAGTTTTACATTTTAATCGGTTTTAAGAACGGGTTTTCATTTAATGGTTTCGGTTTGGGTTTTGTAAACGGTTATTTTAAGATTTAAGTTTCGGTTACGGTTTTTTAAAGTTTTTGGTTTCGGTTCCGGTTACGGTGATCAAATATGAAAAAACCGTGGTTTTAACCGGTTTTACAGAAATTTGGATAAACCATTTTGATCCCTGAATTAATAATATTATTATTGTATTTCATACACAATGTTATTAGTTTCTGAGCGGAGCGTTGCAGAAGACAATGATGATTTTATAATAATGTGTGATGATTTTTTTTTGTGTGTCTAAATACACGATAAATAGTTGAAATAATGCTTACATTTTTAACTTCAGTATCTTTTCTAGTGGGAAAGTGAATCTAGTTAATAATTTAAAGAGTATCCCATTAGTTTTCAAGAGTTCAAAAGTTTTCAAAACAAAAAAAAATGAAGGAAAAACGGAAATTTTTTTACAAGACAAAGTTTTTGACAAAATTGATTTTAATTGTTTGGTGTAACTAAAAAAAAAAATAACCGTTATATTTCTTAAAATTATAAATTATAAATTTTTATCATTGGGCAGTTATGTCGTTTTCTATAAAAATTGACATTGATTTTAACCATGATTTGAATGCAATAAGACCATATTTCATTATAGCCGCTCATATCGATGTCTTTTTCAAGAAATATTAATTTCTTAATATTTTCACTGTTTTAAAAATAGATAAAAATAAATTAATATATTTTACAATTTGCTTTGATTATTTCGTTATTCGTTGCTACTGAGAATACTTACGATACCTGCATGATACTATTACCATTATATCACATGACACATGTCTTATAATTGTTCTTTTATGGGTGAGAAAAATTGCCACTATAAAAAACACCGGTGGGGGAAAAGGGCATAAAAAAAATGTGTATCCAGGGCAGCAAAACCCTAAATATGCCACTGAATATAATAATATATCGATCGATACTGATGAAACACCCGACCAGTAGAAAAAAAAAATGCGTATTTATTCTCCAAATCACTATAATACTGTACTACTGGTACTAGGTATTGGTACTCAAATAATTATTAATCCGCGAGTTGTCTATGCAGGGCGAATATTTTATCGAAGGAAATATCTTAGGAAATACTGCAAAGAATTTTTTAATTATTTTTTTTTTTAGGTTTTTTTAACCATTTTTTTCGATTATCGGTTTTGTTCTTAAAATAAAAATAAAAAATGCATATTTATATATTACATGGTTCACGATAAAATAATCACTCGGACGTATTATACGTATTATACGTCACGTATATAATATTATATATATAACATTTATTGGTCAACGCATTATGTATTTTGTTACGTAACGATTAGAATTTCGAAAAAAAACTGCGTAGGTATATTATGGTAATAGTACGGTATATTTAGATGGTAGATTTTATGGTGTGTATCATATTATAACATACAAACTAAATATTAAATACCGATTTAAATTATACTTTTCGTCTCTTTCGATGATGTAAATATCGTTTAAACCGGTCGGTATGTATACCGATACCAATTACTGGCTATACCTACCTAACACCTATATATTATGGTTTTTGATGACGGACCTGACCCTTGATTTAGTGAAATGTTCATTATTTAAATAAATATCAATGATCATGATGGAACTCGATTCAGTAAAACAAGAAACAAAAATATAAAAGTTGTAAGGAATTTAAAAAAAAAAATAAACACTGATTCGCGCGTCCTTGATTCACGTGAATATGTACCAGGTACCAGGTATCTATTATAATTTATAAATATATTTATTTATGCATCTATATAATATGTATATATCTGCATATAGTATATATACCTATATTTGTGTTTATATAATATTATACAGCTGCGAGTGCTGACTATAGTATCAATATATAGCAGGGGTGGCCAAACTTTTTTTGATTCAGATCTACTGAGGGTATATTTTTTTCTTTCAGGATCGAACAATGTAAAAGTGTAAAACAATTATTTTATTTTAATAATAAACCTACTTATATAAATAATAAAATAAAAGTATATAGTTATCTAAAATGAGAGTGTTTCACATTAAATTTCTAAATAATTATAAAATGTACCTACCTATTAACAGAATTATACTGTCGATGTAGAAACGTATCATTGCATATCATTAATTATATTATTATAATATCGGTAATAGGCCACTAACTGCTAAAAGAAGATATTGCTCTAAATAATCATCATAAAGTATAATAAATAATTAAAAAAAAATCAAGTGTATAAATAACTTAGGAAGAGTCAAAATATTTGGAAATTTTATCGTGTTTGAGAAATGCCTGTATTATAATTAGGGTTTTAAAATTTCATGAAATTTACTTTCTTGAAATTCTTTATTTTAATGAAAAATAAAAATAAAATGTTTATTATATCTAAAAGTGTATAGTCGTCAAATTCCAAGTGCACATTTTTAAAAGTTTGTTTGTTGTATGAAACAAAGATAATATGTAACATATTTATATATAATTTATAAGTTGTTTAACAAATCTATAATATAACAAATTCAAACATTTCCTTTTAACTCTAAAGTTACAAACTCATAAACCAACTCAACATCATAACATATTGTTGAGAGCCATGGCTCTGCGAATGCATATTATACTGTATTATAATTATATTATATTATATTCACAATGTATAAACACTCTTATAACAGTCATGAATCGTGACCTTTTAAAATATACAAAATATGATCTAAGTATTAAATAAAAGAGTCCAAAGCACCTTCACATAATCACATCACTCAGTCACATACAGGGGCGTATACAAGGGGGGATGTGGGGGTCAGATCCCCCCCCCCCCCAATAGGCCTTTTTTTAAATTTTATAAAATAGTGTTCTTAATGACTTAATGTAAGGAAATTACAAGGAAAAAAAATGGCAAGGATTTTTTGTAAATTTTTATTTTAACACAATGAACAATTAATTAAAAATAATTTACTTAATATTAATCAGTAATCATATATTTATTTCATATTCATATAATCGTATTATGTGATATTTGATAATATGTATATTATATATACAAGTATAATAAATTATTATAAGATAATAATATGTGGCAGACCAGCCACGGGCCGTCGCCAGTCGCCACCGTCACCGATATCAACGCGGCGGAGACGACGCCCGCATGTCCGTGCGTATAATAATACATTTTCCTACACATTAGAAAAAGAAATATAAAAATAGCTAAAAATAGCTTAAATAATAAATATTATTATTATCTAAAAACAAAAATCAACCACAAATATTATGTCAGTTGTACGAACAAGTCATAACTACATATAACTACTTGTAGAATTTAAAATAAAATGTATTGAATATATATATGTTTTATCATTTATTAGGTATTTAAATGTGCACATACCTAGGTTTAGGTATTTTTGTTCCATAATAATTTGTTTGCAACTGATCCCCCCCCATACAAAAGTTATGTATACGCCACTGGTCACATACACACACATATACGACTTTTGTACACCTAATAATTACTGAAAATATACACTATTATTTCATTTACTGGTTGAAGTTGACTCCAACCTTATTTCAAACCATTATCTTTTGGATCACCGACGGTCCGCATACAACAATATTTTAAAACTCATAAAAAAAATGTTTTTACTCTCAAAATAATGCTAGGAATATTTTTCAGCACTACATATAGAATATACAAATATGAAATAATAAATCAACAAAACTAATATGTTTCTCTTTATTTCTAAGTGTATAATCAATATACTATTTCTAATCATCTATAACCAAACACGTTTAATAGGAGAGAAAATATTTTTCATAATTTCATTGAAATATTTAAAGAAGAGTGAAATTTTCAATTTTGTAAAGTTGTAAAAAAAAATTTAATTATTTTGTCAAAAACTTGTTTTGTGCAAATATTCCTGTTTTTACTTAATTTTTTTTTGTTTTTCTCGACGCTTTTGAAAAACACTGAGAATCTTGAACCTTGACCCGACTATATTCAATTTGCTGCCGGAAATCACTCAGAAAGTTGAAAATCGATCTTTTTTCGATTATTTGTCGTCTATCCTGTATTCCTGTCAATACCTACACACAAACAAAAAACACGTCATTGTAAAATCAATACATTCATCACTCCACTTAGAATTTAAATTTTAAAATATGAAAAATTTTACAGCTATTGAAAAAAAAATCTATTTTTTTATTTTGTTGTAATTACGAAAACGAATAACCGGAGATATTTGAGGTTTTTACCGAATATTATGGCTTTTTTCATGTATGGGCCCTTATTACAATTTTCCGGTATGCCAAAAAGTTTAAGAGGTAGTTAAATAAATAAAATTAACCAAGTTATTGCTTATAATAAAAAATCCTAACTTGAACAAATTTTCATACAAAACCATTATAAAAAAAATAGAAAATACATGCTTGATATTTTACCCCCCGGTAAACTATCTATGGTGAACATTTACTCCCGAATATTTTGCCGAGGTAAATATTCCGGGGGTAAAATTTCACGGGGGTAAACAATCCCGGTTACAAGCAGGCTCATTTTATTTAATTAGAATACAATTTTATTTTTAATATTTTTATGAACTTGTCTTAAAATAATTTAGCTAACATAGAAAAGTATTAAGTGCTAAAATACACATCTTGAACATTTGCCATTTCTGAAAATGTACAGCAACATTCACTGTCCTTTTCCTTCACGGCACTTGTTTTTATTATGTTCTATTATGGTGTGGTATTTATTGTAATACATTTGAAATATTAGATTATTTGAGTTTTTGACAGTTTTCGTAATCAGAGTTAAGTTCTTATTTGACAATACATTTAAAAATGCAATATTTGATTTTAGTTCGTGACAAATTAATACTTTTATGGCGTTGACTTTATTTTAAGCTTCTTAAAACCACAATAACGTATTTTGGACGTTAATCGCTCGTCTTGGATTATCGAGTCAGGCGTTTGACACTCTTACAAATCTTTAACAATTACACGAACAGACCTTTTAGTCCACAGAGCTTTTAATCACTTCTATTCGCCATTTGGGCTGTGATTAAACTTGACGTGGAATGTTTTTCGTATAAAACGCTGTGATTATATAAAATGTATAAAATGGTATTATATACCTATAAATTGTATAGCGAGCATTACCTACACTATTATAGCTTGGAACAATGAAAACAATGTTTTTCCTTAAGTATAGTCTGTGTAGATAGATACACTAATTTAATTTGTCTTATATATTTAAATATTATTATCTAGTATTCATGACGTATGTTTATAAGTACTTAGAGTGTACTTACACTTACGCCTAACATAATACATGATTTTTTATATTTAAACTTATAGTATGTACTTAGTGAGTAGTGATATGCAGTAAATAATCAGTTAGTCAATTGTATAGTCATGTTGTAAGTCACAGATTTAAAATATATTTGTTGTGTACAATTTATTGTTTTTATAGAAAAAGATGTACCCACTGTAAAGTACTAAAGTTTATATCTAGGGAGGTACCTAGGTAATGTTATTTGTAATGTACAATTATACATACTATGTAAATTGTAGACTTTTGATGTGTCGAATGTGCACTATTAGGGATTAAAATAACGTACATAAACATGTGCGCACATACACATTCTTTCAGGGGGCAATGGTTTTCAAAGGGGGGGGGGACAAAGTCCAGGGACTGGAACCTCACCGAAAAGAACCGGTTTTGAAACCGGGAATATTGGGAACCGAAACCTCACCGAAACCCTAATTTTAATTAATTATAATATCGGAACCTCACCGGAACCCTTATTAAAATTAATTTAAAAACTGGAACCTTACCGAAACTGATAATTTTAATTTACACATTTTTTTACATAAGTACAAAACCAAAACAGGTTTTATTTTTTAAGAACCAAAAGGAAACCGAAACCTAAATTTTAGTTTTTCTGAAACCGAAATGGAACCGAAAAAATCATCAAAGTTCCAGTCCCTGGGGCAAACTTAACTCTATGGGGTGGTACCGTCTTTGCCATTCCCTCTCCCCTATAGGCGCCCATGTACATAATTACAACTTAATATAAATAAATTATAGTCATACACAACACATAATTACACAAATTTAAAATCTCTTAACAATAACTCTATCAGGTAATCAGTTAAATATTTGAACGTTGGGTTGCCGTGATCCCTTAAAAAAATTAACTTAATACCAAAATATAAAATTAACCTAAATAATATTAACAACTTTGGTATATCAATGTATAGTATCATTTTCTGTTATTTTAGATTCTGAGCGGAGTAGCAACGAATGTATTGATTTTAGTATGATGTGTTTTTTTTGCCTTTTTGGGACAGTAAAAATGCTTTGATTTTTTTCAACAGTATCTTTTCTGATAGGAAAGTGAATCTAGTTGCTACATCATTTTTATGAGCGTCTGCTAAAATTTTATATTTATATCTAACCTTTAAAAATTTAATAAAAGATTTCCCTTAAGTTTTTAAACATTTAATAATAAAAAATTTTACCTTAGAGTCAAATTAATTTTTACAATCATTTAATAAGTTAGACATTGTATATTCAGCATTCACCCGTAAATGAACAAGTTCTTACATACAACGATTTTCTTATTTTGTCGTTATTCAAAAACTATTAACTGTAGGTTATTACTTGAAATTTTCATAAAATGTTTGTTTTATTATTTTCTATACATATATGGTAAAATTTTCAAAATATTTTGACTCGTTTGGAGTTATTTTAATTTTAAAACTTTTAAATTTAAACTTTTATCACTGTTTATACAAGCTACAAAAACTACTTATAATAAAACAAAAACTATACAACACACTTTTTTGCCATGGGCCATGGCACACCAGTTAGGAATTCCTGCTCTAGAGGCATATAAGGTTTTTATATGGTTTTTGTTTTTTGAAAAAAAACAGCAAAGATAATGACAAAACATATTTTCACTCTTTTTATGAAATAATTCGCAATTAAAATAATAACTGTGGAAACATTTTCCATGACTGTTTTAGCAGTTTTTGCGAGATCATGAAAGTACACAAAACATAATAATGTAATACTTGTATTATTTTATAAACTAGGTAAATTAAATATACATGCATAATCGCAATTTAGATCCCAAGATAAATAAAATCATTTACGAGTATATCATCAAATTAAATTGTTTTTAAATGTTATTTATAATATAACTTTTTAAAACTAATATGGTTTTTTTCCACGAAAACCTATAACTAACAGCAACCATAGCTGCTGCTGTAAATTAAACATATTGTGGTTATCTGTTAACTATTTATACGTGTCATTTAAAATTAATAAGATTGAAGCAATCATTTATATCTATTATAGTCTATGTATTATAATTTATAACATTACATATTATACAAAAATACAGCGGATAATTCTATAATTGAGATGACGTCAGCGCACTTGTTTGCACGACTCCCTGAATCACGCGCAACATGCAAATTTTCGTTCAGCAGAACAAATATATTTGTCTTGTTGGCTTTAATATTAGAGCGAATCGGCTGATAATTAAACTTAAAAATTTAATGAGTTTTATTGTTTCACGTGTGGGTCAGAGAGGGAAAATATGTAGTGCACTACTGCACTGACATAATAACATCCTATATTAATATAATATAATATATCTATTCTTAGTTTGGCAGTTTTGTAGTATCGTCCATTAGTTGTAATTTTTTTCTACGAATCAAATATCAATAAAATGTGGAATATAAATCATGTAAGATGTGTATACATTTTTTTTATGTAACGTAAAGAAGGATGTGAGGGGGGGGGGCTTCACCACAAGCGTTTTGTTTAGCATATAAATGTATTCAGCCCTCCGAGATAAAATTTTAAATTCCATCTATTTTTGTATTTTATAAACTGTATGTAAATGTAGCTATAGAACAGTAGTAGGTATAATATAATATATTATATGTGTCACGGTCGAAGACGATGGTATTTGGTAAATATACTAAATAACGTCATTGACTGATTAATATAGGTAATGATAATAACATACTTGAGAAATAATTTAATATCAGTACAATTTAATATACCGACCGCAAAAGTTAGTAAAATTATTTGCAGAAAAAATATTGTTCAACACTTTCGAATAATATAACCGCAGCAATTACAGGTGCCTAAATGGTGTCTATACCAGGCACGTAGCCAGAAAATGTCTACTACGGGGGCCAATGTTTGGCCCTTTTATTATTTTCCATATTTTTTCTTTATGAAATTCTTGTAGGATCTTATTATTTAAATAATTTACCTTTAGTTGGTAATTGGTTAAAATTTTTTTCACAACATGTTATACCTATTACTTACCTATTAATTCCTTGTAAAATAAAAATTGCTATAGTTTACTGTAAAGGTATATAAAAGATGGTAATTTTAAATTATTTAATTTAATAGTAATAGCTATTTACCAGATGGGGTAGAACATATATTTTCAATAGCATCAAATTTAGTTGTACAATTTTTTTAGCACTTGTACTAGCATAGCTATTTAAATAACGTTTCATTGCATTAACAAATATATTAACAGTTCACATATGACAAGGTCAGGCGGTTAGCATTCAGGTGTCAATACAAATAATCAAATTGCAAAATATAATATTCCATAAGTGCTTCTTAGTTCTTAGTTTTTAATTCATCATTATTTATACTTATATAATCATTAAATAATATCTGATATCAGTGCTATCAACTATCAAGCATGAAGCATATTATATTAGTTCGTCTTTGTTTAATAAAATTATATTTAATGGTATAATATTAAGATAACGACTGAATCGCTGACATTCTACAAATAGCAGTCGGGTACGCACTGACTATTTAAATTTTAAAGACTTATAATTGCGGCTAGTATATTATTGTTTTTAAAACGGGTATCAAGACCCTATTATATTGTATTTTTTTCAGATAAAGTTATTCCTGGTTCCGTGAATATAAAAATTAAATTATTACAATAATAATTGTATTACCTAGTAGTAATCACAATAGATTTTTCTCAATGTGCATAATCACATTTTTGATAGTTGGTAAAAATAATTATATTTTTAATTCGGGGGGGGGGGACTGGCCCTGGGCCAGAGTATATTTAGGGTGGGCCCGGCCCACCCAGGCCCCCCCTATACTCCATGATTAAATCAATAACCACAACTATTATGGTTTCATCACTCATCATATATATATTGAATAAACGCCGTTACGCCAACCGCTATACAGATATTGATATATACATTTATGATGTACTCAGGTACGATACTACGATAATAATATTATGTACCAGCAATATAACAATATAATATTGTATAATAATATTATGTATAGACTATAATATACAAAACATTATATCCATATAGGAATACATAAACATCTAGAGAAACATTTTGTGAAGCTATTAAATAATAAATACCTATATACAAACACGAAATTGTTAATTTATTATGATTTGCTCGAAAAGGTTTTTTAGGGGACTTGAATATTATGTTTGCATAGTGGTTCCTTCATTTCCTTGTCCCTGTCTCTCTAGTCCAGACTCTAACTGCTGCATTATCGCTTAATACCACGAACTACTACATTTTTTGGGCTACATGTAGTAGTTCGTGCTTAAACTCTAATTACATTTATATAGGCGGTACAAAATGATAATACATATTAATACATGACTACATGGTATACCTACAACATAGGTCCTACATATGTTGGAAAATTTTAAATGATAATACCTACATATAATAGTGCTTCAATTATCATATATCATTTTAGATTGGTGTTGCAGTTGCTCGTTGCTTGGCCATATTTGAGAAGTACAGTTAAGTTAATAAAGAAAAATGTAAGTTAAGTTTAAAATTAAGTTACCTACTTTTTTTTTTTTTGAATACAAGTTAAACGGGAAAAAAGGTGAAAAGTGGGTGACATCTGCATTAGGTACTGCAGGTAGGTGTCGAGTGGGTCACGCTGTAATGGATATTTTAAATTTGAATTTAATATTTCAATGATACATAGTTGAATATGAGAAAGGATTCTGAGAGGAGACAGCCTGTCAGTCATATCAATGAGTATACTTATCTATATTAATTTATGTATTAGTCAGCCTATAGGATATTTAATAGTAAATGTATATTGGTAATTTATATAACTATTATGGTAAGTTGATTTAATTTATGCCAAAAACATTGCATGTATTTTATTGTATTATATAATATTAATATTTAATTGTTTGGTCTTTGGTTCCAGTATATTAATTATTTATTAGGAACTATAAATTATTGAATTTTCCTAGCCTATTAGTTACAAAGATCGAACATTTTATAAATTTTTAAATGCAACAATATCGCAAAATTACATGATATTGATGAATTTTCAATTTTGTGAAAAATAGAAATTCAAATGCATAAAAAAAAAATCGTGTCTATGTGTTTTTAATATTTTTTAAATAACTATAATAAAAATGAAAGGCCGACCAAAAAATGTTTTATTTACATTAAAAGTAAAAACAACTTTTAAAATCGATAATATCAAATGTCTATAAATAAATCAAAAAAAAAAACATACCATGTGTGAAAATACATGCATTGATTAAGTATTTATGGTTAATCATTTTTGAGTGAATCTACTGTTTAAGATAGAATAGTTGCGTGTCGAACAATAAATATTGGTAGGAGGAAGTGCTTATGTCAATTTACTAGCTCTTAACGCGATCTAGTGGTCATAAATAATCGAAATACCTATGAGAGATTAGATATAGTAAATAAATATAATATTAAAATACAATTACTGTTTTTAGCACAGTTTAATAAAACATATAGAAGTTGACACTAGATGGCACTAACTGTCAGTAAATTCATATGAGTACATTGCATGGTCACTTTGTCATTAAGTTTAACATACGTCGACGCGTAACTATTCTATCGGTTTATATATGAATAATAGTATCAATAATAGTATTAAACCGTGAGTTAAGCCAATAAAACAAAATCGATTTTGTCAAAATTGGTTTTATGTAAAAATTCCCATTTTTCCCCGAGTTTTTTTTTGTTTTTTCCCAATTATTAAAAAAAATATATTGTGTATTTTAGATTCTGAGCGGAAATTTTAACAAATTGGATCAAGATAATATGGTACTTTAGAGAGGTCATTTTTCAATTTTTTCAATAGTTATTTAATGCCATGGAAAAAATCACCGAAACATTACAATAAACTGCTAAAAACGGGATATTAATTTCTAACACTTTGTTTATCACCATAGAAATGAATAAAAATAAAAATACCAATTTTAGTTATTTTGTTGTAATTTATAATATTAATTCAACTTACAGGCTATAATAAAATATAATAACAATATGAAATAGGTAACCAGACTGACAAACCGTCTCCACTCAGATATATGATATTATTGAATTCAAATTTAATACAATATCCATTATACAGTGACCCACTTGTAACCTACTGTACAGCAGAATGACATCTACTTACCCACTTTTTTAATTTTAATCTCTTAAAAGTGCCAACTAGATAACATTTTTTAACAGAAACAATGCTCAAAGATGAAAATCGAATTTTGTTTATTATTTATATCGTGTTTATAGAAAGACAAAATCGAACATCATTAGGTACCTGGGTAAAATCAATACATTAATAGCTCAAAATCTAAAAAAGTAACTTAACTTAGTCAAAAATCAGTTTTATTTTTTGAAATAAGTATTTACGACATATGTTGAATTACAAATAGCAAGTTTGATAAAAGTACTTACAATAACATACTTATAATGTTATAAATAATTGTATTTCAATTACTTTTCTTTTTCTTTTTCTTTTTACAAAAATAATATTAAAAAAAATCTAATAAATATAATCTAATAAATAAAATTAAACTACTTCAATAAGTTTTTTTGATATAAAGGTATACCTATTTACTACTACTATCTTAGGTATAACGTACAAAACATAATTTGTTTTACTAAAGTTATAAAATATATCGATCCCTTCAACTTTACTTCCTGTTCCTGACAATAAAATATATTGTATCCCTAACAAATTATATTATTATGCCATTATAGCCTTCCTTATTTAAGTTTATTCCGTTACACATTAGTACGTTCAACGTACTAACGTTGTGCTTTCCTATTAATTGGCTATTATACCCATCTAAACTAGTATAATTATTGGTAATAGAATATTGCAAACCCGTATTATCGTTATTATCGTGATACCGTATTATTATTATTATGGTCTGTGTAAGGGCACGAATGGCTGAAAGGAATTTGTTCAACCCCTTTTGAATCAAGTAATATAGTGAACCCTTCAATCTTTTGTCAGTGTGCTATCTAAATACACTTAAATTTTAATCCCAAATTACAGTATGCTTCATTCAGTTCAATGCTTTAAACGCTTTCGGTCACTGTGCGTCTTGTGCCCTATACCGGTAATACATCTCTGTGGATTTATTAAATATGATTAGGTAGGTATGAATGTAATTAATAACTACCTATGTGATATTATAGTTATAAATATTAGCTAAAATCTAATTTTCGATAAAAAAATTTAAAAAAGATGACAAATCACCAAATAAAATATGAATAGTTTAATTCAATCATGGTTGCAAAAAATAATTACTTACAAAACCCCTGTATTGCAGATCTAATATTCAATAGGTCCCGGATTTTGGCTATTATTATTTTACCAATATATTATAATAATAATAGGTATAGCATTCCAAAGTCTAACTATTAACACTATTACCTACCATGTATTTCACCTACACTTCCTGACCTTTACACGTTATAAAGCAGATACCAAGTATTTTATGATGTTAAATGTGTAGATATACTGTAAAAGTTTATAACCCACTAGGACCACCCCCCCCCCCCCCACAGAGGCCACACATGTACTTACAGGGGCGGACTGGGCCGGCTGGATACCGAGAACTTTCCCGGTGGGCCACTGCTCAAAAATTATTTATTATTATTATACATTTATAATAAAATCGGTATAAATATAAACTAAAAATATTTTGTATTTTGGTATCATAACTAGGAAGTGTAAAAAATTGTTTGTATTAGGTGTTTAAGATTTCAGATTTCAGTTCGGCTGACATTGTCCACCCCCTCAGCATCAATATGCATCATCAGAAATTATTATTTATAACATTTACTATAGGGCGCGGATTTAAATATAAATTTAATTTTTTTCTGAATTTTCTAGAACATTGCTTTTTTTAAGCAAAAAGTTTGTTTGATACATCAATGAATTTAAAAATTAAATTTTTTATTTATAATTTTTTAAAAAACTTTTTTGACTTTTAGAGCATCGGTTTTGCGTTTTTATGGTTTGTAGTCATTTTTTCCTAAATTTTATAAGAACTTAATAAAAACTTTATAAAGAAAAATGTAGTAAACTAAAAACTCATAGGAGGGAAAATAATACGTAATAAAAATAGAAATATTAGAAAAAAAAATTTTGTTTTAGTTAACTACATTTTTCTTTAAAAAGGCTACCTATGACTTCAGTTATAACAAAACAACACTTGCCAATAACTGTCAAAGTATTTTTATTAGAACATTTTAAATAGAATTTACCAGTGCTAAACGATGAAGCACAAAAAATAACGGATATATAAATAAATATATCTAAATTTTCTATTCATTTAAATTGGCTTTTAATTTTTTTGAGAATTTTATTAAGCTTTTTAATATATAAGTGAATTAAATGTATTTTTTAAGGCATTTTTGTTGTTATTTATTGCATTTAAATCCACGTCTTATTTATAACTTAATCTAACGTCTATTATACCAATCGAATAATATATCCACGTCTAGCCAACGAGTAGGTATTCACTTAATATTACCTAATATATAATAATAATAATTTATTAATTCTCCAACAAGCAATATCTACAAAGTGTAACGATAATAAATGAATTTCTGTTGGATCACCTCCAAAGTGAAAGGAGGAGAGAGTTCATACAAGTACAACATTTAATAAACATATCAAGGATATAACAAGAAAAAGAATAAAGAAAAAAGAATAATTAATTTACAATTTTTAAAATCATGAATAAATTATAAATAGTAGATAATCAATAATATTTACAAATAAACTATCACAATTCACAACTAACATATTATTAATTGTAATCAAATATTCTTTAAATCCAAAAACATAAGGTATGTTTTTATTTGTTTAATATCTATAAAATTATGAATAAATATCTGATGTTTAATAAAAAATCGAGTGAATACAAAATATGGTCCTGATTGACAAAAACAGTTCTCAATATTTAGGTAATGTAATATTAATATCTTAAACAAATCATGTGTTATAAATTATAATTATGAGTAGGAGAATAAATTATTGTATTAATATGCAGGGTGTTTTAAAAATCTTCATCCGATTACGAACTGATATAGTTCGGAAACGATTAATCGCAAGTTAGCAACCCATGTATTATTGCTTGACTAATTAATAAAACTTACCTATTTTAAGGATATATTTTACTTTATTTCACCCTTATAACTTCATTTTTAAAATAAATATACATTTTTGAAATCGGATAAAGACTTTTGATACACCTGCATATAAAACCAACAACAAAATCATGTATTTTATTATGAAGATTTCAAATTTCAAATTTTACATTTATTATTTAAAGTAGTTGTTGGGAAGACACACTCGGCTTATTGAATATACATTTCACAAGATAATGTAATGTTGTATGTAATTTTTTAATATGAGTATCAAAATCGTTACCCCCAAAAATCAATAACGTAGGACACTATTGATTGTACTAGAGATTTATAATATTAAACTGTTAATTTTAACATTGTTACCAGTTAATAAATTAAAAACATATTCTAACCGACATTATTAATTTATCTATGTAGACATGGACATTCCATTTCAAGAATTCTTCAAAAAATACACCTAAATATTTAACTGTGGTTGTTTTATTAATTGAAGGGCAGATGTAATTGTTTCATTCACTTTTACATGAGACAGTGTATAATATTAATTTATCAAAATTTAAATTATTCTTATTTATAATTATTTTAAATTTTTAAAGTTTGATTTTTTTAAATTAAGTTGAATTAAGATCAATAAAGAATATTACTGTCAAGCCAATTTTAATTATGTTAATAACTGTGTAAGCTTCGTGTTTAAGGTTATGTAGGCAAGAAAAATAAAAAAAAATAAAGGAAAACGAGAATTTTTACGCAACTTTGGTTTTTGACAAAATCGATTTTGGTTTTTGGTGTAACTCTAAAAAAATTACAGTAGATACATGAAATTTTCACTGAATGTTTATATAGCATTTTCTATACACCATAAAACTTTTAAAATATTTTGACTTGTTTTTAGCTGTTAAGAGTAATTTTCTGTTTCCAATTTATTTAGTTTTTTTTTCTATAAATGTCAATAAAATTTTGTTCGTTGTGTCAAAAAAATTGAAAATTTAATACAAGACTCCTAATATATTGTTACCATAGCAGTTGAAAAATATTAAAAATATATAGACACAATTTTTTTTATAAGCATTTAAGGGGGCTGCAGCCGATGAAAAAAAAGTGACTATTAGACCAATAAGCTAGACAAAAATGGAAGAATTTGGTTTGACAGATTTTAATTTTGAAAACGGATTATGATTGATCAACAAGTATACAAGGGGATGATCGAGGTGATTTTGAATATTTTTTTTTCAGCTGTGATATCGAAGAATAAAAATATCGAAAAAATATAATATTTTTGTATTTATATTATTCATTATGACACTAACAATAATTGGAATATTCAAAATCACCTCGATCATCCCCTAGTATACTCGTTGATCAATCATAATCCGTTTTCAAAATTAAAATCTGTCAAACCAAATTATTTCAGTATTGGTCTAAAAGTCACTTTTTTTTCATTGACTGGAGCCCCTCCAGACCCCGTAAGGTTTATTTTATGATACAGAATTTAAATATATTGAAAAACATTATAGCAAACAAAATTAATGTTTAGATTGGTCAAATCTACATTAGTTTTGACTTTTGACAAAACCGGCTGCAGTCCCCTTAAAGTTCACATTTATGACAGAATGCGTAAAAATCACGAAAATATGTTAATTATTTTAAATTAGAAATTCAAAAAAAATTTTTTTTTAAATCTAAAAATTGAAAATTTAATACAATATTCCTCATATTTTTGTGTACGTTACCAAAAAAAATATTTACTGGAATGACAAATTAAATTTTTATGAAGTTCAAATTATTACAACAGGATATTTACTCGGATGTCAAGTGAGATACAAAAACATTATTGAATAGACGACCGCCTTGTAGCTGAATTGCCTATCCAAAGCGCCGTGTGATCTTAATTTTGTAATTATTTAAAGAATTTTGTAAAACTATATTATTATAATATTATGATTTATGATTTGCCGGGAAAATAATTCCAATGGAAAAAAAAATAATAGTAGCATCTTAACTATGCATCGAGTGCCGAGTAACCTATACTAATCTATACGGAATCTGTCACGGAATTTGGTCTGTTCTGCTATAGTGAGATGTACCATATTTATCACTCCAAAATAAAAATAATAATTACAGTTTTATTTTAAAAGATTTATTAATATTTTAGGAAATATTTAAATAATAATTCTAACAAAATATATAATTGAAAAATATTTAATACCTCTTTAGGGTATTAACTACGTACAAATAAGTGTAAATACTATGAATATGTATATAATATATAATATGTATATAAAATATTAAAATGTAAAGGTTAATTATATAATAATATATTGTTTTATACATTTCACGAAAACCTAAGGTGTTACCCGGAATATAGTAGGTATAGGCAAAATATTAAACTCAGTGGGATTTTTTTGTTTAAGGTTATTTGAAATTGGCGTGAGAGGGCCTATGAGTTATGGGTTGACACCTAAATGTAAATCCATCTACTCACAAAGTATCATCTTAAAAAAATAGTTTTGCAATTCAAGAAACGTTGTAGTATTTTTAAAATTAATTTAGCCATTGTTTCAAATTTGAGAGATCAATTTTTTAAGTGTTATATTAATTTATGGCTTCTTACTCCAAATACATATACATGTATAGATACATTTTATTCTTTCACATACTATTAATGGGCTAAAAAGTGTAGATTGTGTATATCTTAAAGTAAAAACTAAAAAGAAAACCGTATGCACTCAAAAATTATTTTTATCGTATAGAGAATTTTCATAGTTTTCCAAATATAAAAATAAAGTACTTTAAGACTCAAGTTATTTCAAATTTGAATAATTTGGCGGTGGTTAGTAGAATTAGTTTCAAAGCTATGAGACCTTTTTAAGTGAGATATACATATTTTCTGGCAATATCTGGGTCAGAATGCTACAACAACAAAAAATATTACAAACAAATTGTGTTCGGTAAAACAGAAAATTTCCAGAAGCGCGGTAAAACGAAGCGTTGTATGAATGTGTAAAACACCAATATTATCGTGAACTTCGTAATGCAATAACTTAAAAACTAATAATTTCCGGCAATTTCCCAACTATTTATTTTTGATATAGGTTACGGGTGAATTTTATGGCACTTATAGTTAGGTACTTAGGTGCAGTGTGCACTTTAAATGTTGGGCGCCTGGAATAATATTATATTCAATATTGAAATACATCAACCGGCACACTAGTTTTCTTATCACTAGAGACATCTTCTTATCTTCTAGTAGTACGAATTACGATTTACGAAAAACACTCGTAAGTCATAGCTCTACATAATACACTTTTACAGTGAACTGCTTTAGTCTCACTACTTCACTACTTCACAGTCACTTATATTAAAAACATTGAAAAATGTTTCAACGAGGAAACCAATAACAATAAAGTGAGCTTCGGCCGGCGTTGAAATGGTTGAGCGCATGCATGAAAATAAAACTTCAAAAATCGTTTGTTGTGTACATTTTTTAGGTGTCAAAGAAAGGTATGAGGAAGTTTTTGAACAATCTGCAACCATTAAGCTCCGACAAGGAAAGCTTGATGGGTGCTCGTAGGACACCGCAGGACATGGCGTGAGTGTTTTGCCAATGGTGGCATTGCTTATATTTATGTTTAAAATATTTTTATACTCTTTTGTGTGTAGGATCGAAGGAAAATCCTCAAAACCTGACCAGACATTCGACAAGACGGAAGTACACGCTAATGAAACGTCTTCTGTTGTTTCGTCGCTGTACATAGAATTGTTAACTGAAGATCTTACTTCTGAAGGTAAGTAAACAAACATCCAGTAGATTCAAATCAATTTTATGTTTTTGTATGCCTGTATTTATCATAGCTGGCCCGAGTGAAAAATATTGGGAAGTGATCTCTGAACGTCGAAGGAAAGCTTTATTAGAAGCATTGGAAGAACATGAACGATTACAAGCAGCAGCTATTGCTTTAGAAGAAGAGAATTGGTCTTTGGAGGTATTGATGGATAGCACTACTGATCTTGTTAACACACTTAAGGTAAACATTTTTCCTGTATTTTAAACCTAGTATATTATCAGTTAAACAGACGGTTTGTTTTGCCGCTAATGATATATGGAAACAATGGTATTATTATAAAATATTGTAAGAAGATCTCTCCTCGCCAGCTTCAGCAAGCCACATTGGAGTATCATTATTATATTATTATTAACAAAGAGTTAGCAAAGAGTGTGTATATGTGGCCTGCAAAAAGTCATATTGGCACAGAACCCCATACTGTGTTGAAACTTAAAAGCATGTATAATCAAAATTGTTGGAGTGGAGCGGTATATAGACCGTCAATATCTATTATAAATACTAATAAGTAATAAACTACTTATTCAAAGTTTGATATTGATGGATCAAAATGCTCCAAATTATTATATATACTCTGAAATGAAAAATATATGTTGTTATTCAAGGAGTAAAACATTTATAAAATAGTTAATACTATAATTTTTTTCCAAAAATATTGTTTTTATAATGACTTAAAATTATGTAAAAGGAATATTTTCAAAAACATTAGTGTTTTCTAAAAATAATGAGTGTCTTACATTAAATGAACCACCATGTATAATTAATGTGGAACAACTAGAATAATTATTATTACTATAATAACTGAAAAAACATTTTTTTTTTCTCAAAACATAATACTATCACTGTTCACACACGTTTTCACAAATAATAAGCCATCAATATTTTAAAAGATAAATATTACTAGTATATAATATATAAATATTATGTTTGAAATTAGTTTTATTAGTTTTTAAAATATTCACTCTTAAAGTATGTTTTATTGTTTATAATGTTATATGCAAAGAAGTACTTACTGTTATTATTTTGTTGTATTATTTATTATTTTATTTGTTACTAAGTTGTTTCGTTAATTTTTTTTTTTTCCTAAATAGGTCTTTAACTCCATTATCAATGTTACTTAAATTATTATATTTGTTATTATTCTTTTTAATGTATTAATACTAAAACCTTTTAAGGGGATAAGTTATATTAAAATATGTTTAAAGTAAGATGTTAGGTTAATAACCTTGTTTTAACAAATAATGTTGCTAGATTTTTTTTTTTTGAAAATGAATTAGTTAGATATTCTAATAATATATCAATGCTCTGAAAAATTTTAAATTAAACTAAATAATTATTAATTGTTAATCTTAAAATATAAAGTTTTTAAATAACTTTTCTTTAAAAAATATAAAAACATTTTCAAACAATGCAACATATAAATAAAACCATTTTATATATAAATTATACTCTAACTCATATGTAAGTATATCATTTTACGGTGCAATAAGAATATATCAAAGTATTATTTTTTGGATTTAAGAGGTAAAAAATTTGCTTTAATTATTTGGTTACCTATTGGTTTCAATTATAAATATTAAAATAGAGTTTAAATATAATTTAAGTTTATTTTTAAGACTTTGTTATTGTATAGAACAGTTTTTAGTTCTCCTGAAAAATGTTACATGTTGGAGATATCTGACCGTTGCTCCGAAGACTTCAATTATTATTTATTAGCCATTGAACGTTTGGTCTCTGTTTTATTGACTGTGGGACATTATTTTATCCCTTCGAATTTGATATACTAATTTCTCTGAAAACCTAGTAATAAGATTGGTATGATTATCATTTATGTTCAATAGAAAATATAAAATTAGAAAATACCCAATTGACCAAGAAATAATATGAATCAATTTGACCTAATATTTAATTATTTCTTGAGAAGTTTATAATAATTAATATTTAAGAAACCGTGAGACTATCAGAGACTAAACATCCTATGGCTAATAACTTCCGTGAATCAAATAACCAATATTAATATTTAAAAAATAAAAAATATCAGTAATCGTTTTTTTTTTAATGAGGATAAAACATTCTAGATTTATATCATCAATATCTTGATGTCTGAATAGTAGTGAATTGTAGTGATTATTTTTTGGGTATCTATAATAATCAGAATCTAGTGTTTATTTTAGATGGTCTATGGGAATATTCATTCTAGAATTTCGAAATAGTTTTTATGTGATTTTATTTGATTAATAGTACATAAAGTAGTATTAATTATATAATTTTTCTAAATGTACATACATTTACTCCCAGACACTCATTTAATTACATTTGGCTACTGTGTAATATTGATTGATTAAATAATTTTGCTTTATTTTATTTTTAAAACTTTTAACCTTTATTAGTTATAACTATTATTGTCATGTTTTCTTTATATGTTTCATACAGGAAATGATAAATAAGGAAACTTCTGATGACGATCATGAGGCGTCTAATGAACAGGAAGACAGTGGTTTAAGTACGCCCAACAGTTATTCAAGTGAAAAACATATTGATAAGAAAATGAAGACTTCACCAGATGATAATTCAGATATTGACTAAGAAAGTTAAATTATACCTATACTTAAGTGATACATTAAATTTTTAAGTTGCTAACATAATAATAACATTATTTTGCGAAATATCAAAAGTTTCTAGTAGGTTTATGTTAATTTATTTATACCATAAGGATATTATATTAATTATGTTTAAAAAGTATTATAAGTATATTTTTATTTCATATTCAATCATATAATTGTTTGGTATATAGACGTAAAATTACAAAGTGGACCAAATTGCAGTTTATATTGTTAAAAAAATTAATTGCCAATCTTTTTAACTTTACACAAGGCTTCAACTCCTTTAAATGGAAAATCGTTACCTACCCACTTATATTCTGGTTCTTGCACCCAATGATAAAATCTCATTAAGTATTTAGGTAGATAAAAATTTTCAGACAAAATATATAGTTGAAAGAAAAAAGATACTGTTGATAAGTAGCCAAAGGAGGTATAATGAATGACTAATACAAATTTATAGGTTTGATCGTATTGATAGGTATTGAAACAAATTTTCATAAGTACCTACTTCATTACTTCGATAGTATATTATGTACATATGTATGCTAAAAATTAATACCCATTACCCAACAAAAAACTTTGGAGGAGTGGCAGCTTCTCTAGACCCCCTACTACTAATTTTTCCTGCGATGATCCAATCGTGAAATAAAGCAATTTTTACCGATTTCAAGTAGCATGCTGTATTTTCATCAAGGATTTCGGCGTAACTGAAGGCGCAATAACATTAAAAACGTATCATTAAATTTCCATGTGATAAGTTCTTATGCCCTATCCATTCTTATATTATCTATGGCTCAGTGTCCTTCAATTATTCATATTATAGTTCACTTATCTGGTGCCCATATTCTAAAATTGACATTGATCTTACTGAAAGTGTCCAAAATCGTTGTTTCAGATTCGTAGCCTACAAATTTAACATACCCATTTTACCTCCCTGTCTATTTAGTTTTATTTTTACAATACAACACATGAGCAAGACCATAGGAGTAATATAGAGATGACGTTTAGAAATAAATTGAAGCGACAAATGCCTATTAAAATGCAGTTAATAAAAATATTAATAAATTAAGTTATATTTAGAATTTGGTATTTGTGATAACAATAGTTAAATAAACTTAAATTTACTGATAAGTCAATAGTTACAAGCTAATGACAACATTTTTATTATGAATTTATTATGTGTAACATGTAAATAAATTGTTTATATTATTATAAACAGCACATTAAGAAGTTATATGTTGGAAAGTATTTAATCACTTATATAAGTTAAATTTATTAATTTGTTTTATAAATCTAATTCATAGGTAAGGGGAACAGACAGATGATGACAACACTTGGATATGCCCAACCTCATAATTTAAATTATATTATATTTAAGTATATTTTGTATATCTTCTATAATTTATTTATTATTCCAGACGTAGGAATAACATAATTATTTAGTATAGCATATTAAATTATGTGAAAATAATTTGCCACAATAAATGTTTTTAAATTTGATTTCTAAGCAAATGATCGATCACAGATATCACTCCACTCATAACCTAAAATGTAGTAAATGTGGATTTTATTTTAAACAAGTTGAATATGACTGGTCCCTTCTTCACAGGGCACATTATATAATATTCAAAATATTATATCAAACATAGTTCATAATATATCGTACATCTAGACTAAAACTTTTATATTTCTATAATATAAGTTACAATATATTATAAAGAAGTTTTTTTGGTGTAGTACATAATTATTAATACATATTCAAAAAAATGTTTTATTTTCAACATTTTTTGGTATCAAACTGAATTTGGTTGTTACTTTTGAAGGAAAGAATTGAAAATACCCTGTAATTTTAAAGTATAGGGGAAAATCCCCCCAAAAATAGGAACAATTTTAATTTTTACAAAATAACATGTTTTTGACAAAATTAGTTTCGTAATTTTGAAATTATCACCTAATGTTTATATTTGAAATTTCTGTAACTAATAAAATGTTCTAAAGATTTTGAGTTTTAATTTTCAAATTTTTTTTCTTAGTCAATAAAAAATTGTTTGGTCGGTTTGTATAACAATTTGAAAATTTATTAGGTACTTTTTTTGAGCTATTTATAGGCATAAGAAATATTATTTTGACAAAATCACAAAAATGTGGTTATCCTATTTACTAGTACCTACTAACAATACAACTATTATAGCCTAGTTGATTATAATTTATAAGTCTATTTGGCTTTGGTCTATGCATTATAGGATAATGAAATTGTAATTATAACATGGTAAGTGTTAATAACAACGAATGGCATCACTGCGGGCACGCTAGGAAAGACCGCACCACCCACCCGCATCCCATCTGGATGTTCGTCTATTATTAGTATAAGGTCTATGAAATAAAAACGGCTTATATCAGTATATCACTAGAAAAAAACTGTTTATATCACTACTACCATGGATGAAAAATATCATATCAGTTTGGCTTAGAATAAACAACAAATTACATTATCACAGGCCGCCGAATTTAAAAATATTTAAATTTTTAATATTATATTATTAGATACATATACAATTTATCAACTGACTACTGAGTAGTGAGTTTAAAATAAATGTATAATATGATGACATAAATTTCCAATCATATTGTGTACTTCGTATATTTATTAAGCAGTAATATTTAGATTATGAGTCTTAACATAGTAACTAGTAAGACACAAAGTAATAACATTAAACTATATAATACTTATAATACTTATAATACTTATACTTATGTATTATTTATGTGTTTAGGTAGTTGCAGGTAAGCATAATATAAAATTGTTAATTGTTTATTCATTATTATTCTCCTAGACTCTACAGTCTACAGGTCAACTTATTGAACTTAAATAAATTATCTTACATATTATAATGGATTCATCATTTAAATAATGAACAATGGATAATAAACTGTATAACGCTATTGGTTAATTCAATAATAATTTTATTCGCACGCCACGTTTACTTAAGTGTAATTTATATTTTTACATTAACCATGATCAACATCTCAAAAAAGTAATAATATTAAATAATAATTTATATAACATTTAATATTTTATACCATTTTTGAGTAACACAGCCCTAAAATAAAACAGTATTTATATCAGTTTTTAAATTTTATAATATATTAAGCAATGCATATTTTGCACAAAACAGTTTATATACAACATTATAAAAGTAATGAACACAATTTAAAAAAAAATCAGAATCTGTGGAACACCACTGATATAGGGTATTATGGTTTAAGTGTTAAACTGTGTCATTACTATAATTATTATTATTATTATATTTAAATTTAAGAGGATGTCAGAGCACTATTTGTTTTCTCTCTCTAGTCCACGCGCAACATAGACAAAATGCATTTGCGCTGAATCATTTTTTCTATGTTTTTAAGTAATCTTAGAGTATAATCACTCATTACAAAAAAGATAGAGAATAATATTTTTTAGGGAATGACATATCGATTTCTCTAATATTATTGTTTCAAAACGATTTAAACATAATTTAAATTAACAACATTTTTTTGTTTATTTTGAAAGTCAAATAACAATAAAATATAAAACCGATATGGCATTCCCTCTAAAATATTATCCTCTATTTTTGTTGTAATGGGTGATTTTATTCTAAAATTACTTAAAAACATAAAAAAAAATGATTCTGCGCAAATGCGTTTTGTCTATGTTGCGCATAGGTCAGCGAGAGAAAAACAAATAGTGCGCTGACATCCTCTTTAACTGTTTGTTGTAAATCTAATATCTATACATTAAATATTATAATTATGTATATTTTACACTGTATGTCTGTACCATAATATATATTTAAAATTTAATTGGAATCATATTCCGTTAGATATAAAGTTTATTATTAATTATTATTAATATTAATATATTTTCGTTTTAGAAAAATTGACATGCAAAATTCTTTGAACAATTTTATATTGGAATATTCAAACGTATCAATTAGTAATTTAGTTATTTGTTGTATTAATCATAAGTTAAATATAAAATCTTATTTATTTATATTTAATACAATTATTAGATAGAAAATACATTTATTAGGGTTTTACTTATGTTTATCATAAAGCTATTTTCAATGTCAAAAAATGAATGAATCCAATTTCCATAACTCATGTATAACTATAAATGTCTGAAGTCTGAACTTGATATATGTTGTTACTTTCAAATTCACATCTACACATCCTGGTCCTTGAAGATCTGCACTAGTGCACTCTTAAAATTGGCTAGGTACCTACTTCTTCAAAATTTGACAATGGTAGTATGGTATACTATAGCCTACAAAATAAAAAAAACCACAATATAAATATTAATATTAAGATTGAAAAACAATTTGAAAAAACAATACATTACTTTAAAACCAAGAGAAGGATCATTCATTTTTAATACTTCAATTACAAAAGAAAAATGTCTTTGAAGTGCCTTTTCTCCTTTTTCATACGGACTGAGGACCGTCAATATGGTGGAGTTAACTCTAAGATTTGCAAATGTGGGCATGTTAATGAATATAATTAACTCAAGATAAGTTAAGTTAAGTGAACACAAGATTGTTCTAAGTCAAAAGTTGATGGTTAATAAATAATAATATAACTCTGTTACAATCTGAATTTAAGTTAGTTTATTTTAAAAAAAATAAAACTTTTTTAATTCAAACATTTTAACTGCCTAGTTAATCCCTTCTTTTAAATAAATTACTTAGTTACTAAGGTACCTAATTTTCAAACATTCAATTTTACTGTATGTGTAATTTATAAGTTATTCCTAACTTATATAGTTATATAACCAACCATTTATTACTATTACAATAGGTATTGTATTAGTTTTTTTTTATCTTTATTTCACATTGGTTTTTATTTTTTATTTTATTATTTTTAGATTCTGAGCGAAACGATGAATTTATTGATTTTACAATGATGTGTTTTTTTTTTAAATTTTTTTTAACGTGACGTGAAAAACAAAAGAAAAATTAAGGAAAAACGGGAATTTTTACGCAAAATCAGTTTTTGAGAAAATCGATTTTGGTTTTTGGTGCAACTATAAAACAAATGACCGTAGATACATGACATTTTGACTGAATGTTTATATTAGTATTTTCTAAATATTTTGACTTTTTTGAGCTGTTTACGGACATTCAGTTTCCATTTTTTTAGTTTTTTTTCTATAAATATCAATACAATTTTATTTGTTGGGTAAAAAAGCTTGAAAATTTAATAGAAGGCTCCTAGGTTATTGTTTCAAAGGCAGCTGAAAAAAATTAAAATCCTTAGTCACAGTTTTTATTTATAAGCATTTAAGGTTCAAATATTGACAAAATACGGAAAAATCACGAAAATTAGCAAATTATTTTGAGTTGAGAATTCATAAAAATTTTTCTTTTTAATTCTAAGATTTGAAAATTTAATACAAGATTATCCATAAGTTTGTCTACCTTTATCAAAAAAAAAAATGTCTACAAAAAAGTCAAATTAAATTTTTATGATCTTTTGAAATTCATATTTTTACAACATTTTATATTCACTCGATATCTCATGTAACAATTTTCTTATTTTGTTGTATTTAAAAAACGTATGACTTTAGATACTTGCAAATTTCACTAAATGTTTGTATTAGCATTTTCTATACACGATACAATTTTGAAAATAATTTGACTCTTTTTAAGCTGTTTACGGACATTGTCAGTTTTCAATTTTTTTAGTTTTTTTTTTCTGTAAATATCAATAAAATTTTATTTGTTGGGGTAAAAAAGCGTGAACATTTAATATAAGGCTCCTGATAATATATCGTTCTAATAGCACTTGAAAAATATTAAAAATAGTGACCCACTTGTAACCTACTATACAGCAGAACGACATCCACTTACCCACCTTTTTAATTATAAAATTGTACCATGTACCATATTTTAGAGATGGGATAAAAAGAAGGTCATTACGAGTAGGGCCCACGCCCAAGGACTCGCGCCTTACATGTTTATGTGAATAAAAATGTTTGGGTATCCGTATTTTATGCTGCGTTATTAATTTTGTAATACACAGATATTAACTACAGAAATATGGCAACCGATTCCACGCCGCGGCGCGCCGTTAATTATGATAGAATAGTTATAGATACAAATATGAATATTTACTAACAAATATTTTATAACTATAAATTAAAATACTGTTCGAAGCAAGTCGACTAGGGGAGCACGCGATTATCATTTTAATTAAAAATCGTGGAAATACTAGTATAAAGCATTCAGTCATTATTTATAACTTTTATTTATAGATTGATAAAATTAATTTTATTTGACCACTTGGTTTTCATTTTGACCATAATTTTATTATCTACACTACTCAACTACTGGTGAATGGTTGTCGTCTTCAGTCTTGTCGATTAACGATATAAGCGACACAATATAAGTGATATACAATTTTATTTTTTTGTTTTTATTATCTTACTAGTTGCTTTTTTTAAATTATGTACCCGCATTAGGCTTGTTATACTTCTTAGTTGTTTTACTTGGATACATTTATTTATTGTTATTGAACGATGGACATATTAATTTAGTAATTTGGATGACGATTCAGTGAAACTGCCATCCGAAAGTTTCAACAATAACATGTAGGTAATGTTATCGCTGCGTGGACGGAAGGGGCCAGGGAGAAAAATTTGCGTATTGGTATAAAATAGGTGCAATATTGAAACTGGGTATACGACAGTATAATATGCCGTGCCTTCGTTAGTTATTTTACATCGTCATAATATTTTATTACATTTAATAATATTGTAGACGCTAATTAAAGTTTTGCCAGAATATTCACTCACGGATCGTTTACTAGTTAATTTTAATCTTTGTATTTTAGTTTATTTCATTTTTACGATTAAAATATTTTTCTTTTAAATACCTACCTAAATAATTATTAAGTGGGTAAAACTCAGGGTAAAAGTAAAACTCAATTTTATTATAACAATAAATACTTTTCTTAATAAATTATTAAGATATTAAATATAAATATAGGATACCTATTAGAAATTATATTAATATTATTATAAGTGTATAATGTATAAATAATCATGAACTGTATATTCAGGTAAATAATTATGAAAATTAGGTTATTTCTTCTTTGGTGGTAAGTGTAATTTAACACCCCATATTCCATAAATTTAAGGCCTTGCGGAATGTATTCCGCCCAGGGGCCCGCAAAACCTAACGCCGGCCCTGACTCAGATCATTAGAAATGTTTAATTAATAATTAATTCATAATATTTTTCATTAATAAAAATAAAAATGTATGTGTTTGTGTGTGTAAGAAATTAGTACAACTAAAAATTATGAGGTAAGTAAATAATATGAGCGTGTTCATTATTACAGTTTAAACTGTTTAGAATGCTTATAAATTATATAAAAATTAAAATATCGTGAAAAGTTAACGCAGAGACACAGGCAATGTTCTGAGTATCTTAACCTGGTAGATTTTAAAGGGTTAAAACTTGATAATAGGTGAATTCACTTTAATGCTGGGCTCTAGCCTCGGCCTAAAATAATTATTACAAGTACCTAAAAACACATGGTGGGTTTTGCCAAACATAAATTTGCTATGTTGCGTGTAGCGTGTGGGTCAGAGACAGAAAACAAATGGTGTGCTGATATTCTCTAAAGTTGGTTAAAGAATCATGACAAGTTTTTTTTGGTAAAAATTAAGTATGAATCTCTATGTATTGAATATTGTTTTAAATTAAATAGGTAGGTACTTAATTAATTAATTAAATTACAATCATTGAAAGTAAATAAAATAAATTTTTGTTTCAAAATTGCTCATTTTAGATTCTGAGCGGATGTACCTATTGATTTTACAATGATGTGTGTTTTTTTTTTAAATTTTTTTTTTTGTGTCTGTCATGGTTTGGGTGGTAGTAAAACTGATTCGATTTTCTTCAACTGTATCTTGTTCGATGGGAAAGTGGATATAGTTGGTGCATTCGGGATAAAATCCACAATAGTTTTCAAAAGCGCCAGGAAAAACGATATAAAAATTAAGGAAAAACAGGAATTTTTACGCAAAATCGGTTTTTGACAAAATCGATTTTGGTTTTTGGTGTAACTTTAAAACAAATGAAATTTTCATTTTTGGTTGTTTATATTTGCATTTTCTATACACGGCAGAGCAACATCCAACTTGCCCACCTTTTTTAATTCTGATAATTTATCATCAAGTAATAAAAACTAAAACGGTTTCATTCATAATTTAAAAATATAATAATTATACATGAAATACAAATAATTATTATGTAAAATTTATTGATATGATTTTTAAAAATTCAGTTTAAAATACGGAAACTGGGTGTTGGGTGATAGTACGTAATAAATAATGACTACTGCTAAACCAATATTCTACCAACATCGTAATTATATCTTATAATTATAATATTGCCGCACAATCAGGTGTTAGACGATAACGACGTTGCCCCGTTTGGAGATAAGACCATATGGGGCATCGATTATCGACTATTGTCTTCAGACCGCCAAATTTTTGTTTATCATTTCCTTTTCGTTGTCATCGTTGGCGTCTGTGAACTGTAAAGTAATATATTCTCAACCAGAATTTATTAAGTTTTTTCGAGCAGACAGCAGCTGTCGTTTCCACACCACCGCTATTATAGTGTTTGGGTCTACCACCTATTCCTAGTTTCGACTAATTTTTCAACTCGTTCATATAGGTAAGGACTTAACACCAACTACTTACGTCGGTTTAGGTAAAAATTACATTTGTCTAATTTTTGGAGTATAAAATGAATGCATAATAAGCTGTTACCGGCTTGGACTTTCAATTTGGAATGTTTCAAGAGAATCTTAAAGTTTAATTTAAGTCGAAATACTCTCACAATTTTGAATAGGTTTAATTTCTTAAGAAAGGTGATTTAAAATCAGTGTCAAAAAACCGCTTTAAGGTCCACGCACATTATCTCTGTAATGTAAGCCTAAAATGCAGCTGGACACAATTTACTTGCACCGCGGCATTTATACATTTTTCATTATAAAATTCAATACTGCATTACTACAATCATATTATCACTAAATTACTACTACCTTCCTACCTAGTTAATTATCTCCTTGAAAATTTTAAGGCGCTAGGTATTCAGTTATTTTTTAACACGTAACAATAATTGATAGGTTCTACTTTTAATTGTGTCTATATGATAGTTATGTTGATTTTTAAATATTAAATACCTAAAAATACGTACCATCAATTATTTCTGGACATGGTACAGAACGCAATTTAATCAGTAACAGGTGTCTGATCAACAATAATTGAAATTCTACTTTTAATTGTGCCTTATGATAGTTACACTCGATGTCATTAAAAATACTAGGTTAATGCCTAACAACATAGAACATTTGGTATATATTATTTTTCTCAAATGTTTACTTCTTTAATGGCTCTGCTGGCATTAACACGTTGACTTCCCGCAGTCACATGGCTGTTTTTTCTACAGGGCCAGGCTCTATTTTTGATGTCATGCATTAATTCATTTTTTTTTTTTATTATAATCTTAATCTGTTTAAGACAAGTAATATATCTTTTGATATGAACCTTTCTACTCTTCGGCATCATCAAATACATTCATTATTAGTCCAATAACACGAATAACCTTCCATTGACAAATGAATGTTTTTATGAATGCCCGTCACAATTGTTAGATATTCAGTTTAATGTATTCAATGTGACTAGGCGTCCCACATTAGGAAGGGGATCTTCCCACTCTTAATATCTCCATACCCCTTTTAAAATGTCTGCTTTTATCCTGTACAAAATTTCAATATTTTAATAACGTTTTACTTAATTTTGATGTAAATATATTTTTTTATTATGTATAGTCCATGGTTTTAGTTATACCACAGATTAAATAAATATTTAATAATATTATAATCTGTGGTTATACAATTCGGTAGTGACCATTAAAATTATTCAATCATAAATTATAATAATTATATTATAATTAATGTTTATGTATAATTACTAAGTTTTATAAATAGTAGTACCTATTCAAAAGTATTTTACTATTACAATATACATTATACATATATTAGAAATAAAATTTATTTATTTATCATGGAGTAATTTCTTAATTAATAAGCAATTTATAATTTTATCTGATAGGTAGGTATTGGTAATTATTAATTTTTTTTTAGAAAATGTCTCCTTTTTCTACAGCCAAATTATGGGTGTGCATTGGTGATTTTGATTTAATACTTTGGATTTAATTTTGTATGTTTTACTATATTTATTTCAGATTTATTAACATCTAATCTTTAATCATTATGGAACAATATATTGTAAGCAGTAATAGTGCATTAGAACTTAAACTCGGTAATTATAATACAAATAATAAATATTAATGTTAAACTGATGTTGTATACTTGTATATCTAATATTTATTTTTATTTTTAAGTTCGTAAGCCTAGTGATATTAATGATCCAAAAGCAGCATTTTATCCAGACATGACTTATCAAGTATTTGGAAATATGTAAGTATTTAAATTGTTTAGTATAAATAGAATTGTTTAAACTAAATTAATTTTATTTTAGGGAAAAAATATTTGGATACAAAGACCTTGTAGTAAAAATGTATTATACTGCTTGTAGTCTTAAGCTGTATATTAATATAAATTATTCTTCAAAAGTGGATTCAGAGAAATTTGGTATGAATGTAAGTATTATATTTCATTAATAAACCAGTTTATATTGTTTATCTCAATCCTCATGTAATCACCTACGCCAATTACAATAATATTTAAAATAATTGTTTTCATAATTATAAGTTAATTTTATAAACGTCATTGTATTTGAAAACATGGGATTAATTTCTAATTATATATTTATTAAATACAATACACTTTAATAATTAACTTAGTAAATTATTGGAAAATTTGGTATTTCTTTTAAATAGTCATTGAAACTGTTACATTATAAAATTAACACTTGAATAAACATTGTTGGGTTTTTTTCTATAAAGAGTATTTTTAGACACAAAATAAAAAAAACTCATAATTGTACATTTATTGCTCCGTTCAGAATCTCAAATGGATCAAACTTGTTTTTTCAATTTAAAGTCCAACAAAAAAAATAAAATTTTGAATGTAACTAAATTTGAACAAATGCCTATTAAAATATGCATTATTCTAGTCATTGATGGTTGCCCATCATAACAATCCAATTAAATTTATAGCGTTATAGAGCAAAGTATGAGTTTAAAATACTATATAAACAATATTTTTTGAGAAGATATTATATTAACTAAATAAATACAACATCAAGTCGTAGTAGAATATCGGTGTTAGTTACTTCTATTTAAAATTTTCTAGTTAAATTTATCTATTAATTTATGTAATAAATTATGTTAATTTTATAGCCGGATAATATAATGGAGAAACTTAAAGATTATATTACTCCTAATTTCCATTCAAACATTGACGTATTTGAAAAGTGTTTGGAAGATGAGCCGTCATTTAAACCTTATGGAAATCAACTAGATCAATTTATTTTAAGTGAGATGAATTTAAATTCAAATTTAGGTTAACATTCATATTAATATTTTAACTATGGTTGTAGACCATAATGAAGAAAACAAGAAATTCGAAGTCTATGTAATTGAAGATGAGAACACCGAGTTTAAAGAATATTTTAACCAACTACAGACATTTGTTTTATGGTATATAGATTCATCAAATATCATCGATTTTGATGATTCTAAATGGAAAATATTTATCATGTAAGATATAATTATGTATTATGTACTTATATTTTTTTTATTGGAATCTAAATGATTAAAAGCGCATTCACAGCTATGTCGTGTGTATCTAAATTTAACATTATTATCTAGGCAACTTCATGGGGACTTTTTATTATATTTTAACTTTAAAGCGAGTTATGAGTATTTTAAGCTGTACAAACAATTTACAATTTTAAAATAATCGTAACTCGATTTAAAATTAAAATATAATAAAAAGCCCATGAGGTAGCCTAGATAATAATAATAATAATAATAATAATAATAATCTTACCTTTAGATTTTATAAGGTGTCAATTCTCTCTAATATTTAAACTAACAGAGCTTCACGTGTTCTGCTGAGCTTAAAATTTGCTATGTTATGCACTTGTAAGACGGAGAATAACACATGCGGGTATCACGTCCTCTTAAGTGAGAGCGTTTTAAATGTGTTCTTCTGTATTAAAGTTAATAAAATATTATGTAAAAATTATTACAATAATAATAAAAAAAAGTTTGATTTCAGGTATGAAATTTTTAAAAATGAAAATGGTGATTTGTGTTACACACCAGTGGGATATTCAACAATCTATGAATACTATGCTTACCCAGATAAAATCCGCCCAAGAATTAGTCAAATGTTAATTTTACCACCATTTCAAAGGAAAGGGTTGTGTGCTAAGCTCCTGAACTCTGTTTACAAACACTATGCCACTAAATCCGATGTTATTGATATTACAGGTATTAATTTATATTAATTTAAGTAATTGTATATATAATTATTAAAATATATGTGTTTAAGTATCTATTAATTTGCTTTTTCTTATCAGTTGAAAGTCCAAATGATGAATTTCAACTTGTTCGAGATTTTGTAGATGTTACTAATTTTCATAATCTGAAAACATTTGATGAAGAAAAATTGAAAAAACTGCATTATCAAGAAATGGTTAAAGAATTTAAAAATCTTTACAAAGTCAACCAGGTAATCCGTATAATAGATTTATAAAATTTTATCTGTTATACATATCATATGTATTTAAAATTTTAAGCTCCAATCGGCTTAGTTATAATAACAATTATTTACATTTAGGATAAAGTGGAGTAGTTATAAATCAGGATAATTGTTAAATGATAATATGTAAATATTTAATTTCCCCTGGGTAAAGTTTTAAAATTAGGGGAAAATATTTTTCCTTAGTTATTACATTTTTAATTGGGTGTTGTTTATGTTTAGGGTTTGTATTTATATTGAGATAAGGTCAAATATGCAAATGAGGCTTATTAAAAATGTATGGAAATATTTATTATTTATGCATGACGTATAGTTCACACTTGTGACTATCAAAAAAATGATCAGGAATTGTATATTTAATACTATATTCATATTCCCCTAGATACAATTGTAAATATTAATTAAGAAAATAAAAATATACTGTACGGATTTCTTCTTGCAATTATTCATTTTTTAAAGAACTCAATTGATTTTAACATAAAACAAATGATAATATTATGGACTATATTAAATTTTCTTTATAAATAGTGCATTATCTATTTACAATTACACCATTTCATCCTAGAAAACAAAATTAATATATTAACAGAGAAACATGAATATAATAGTCTATTTTTACCCATGATAGTGGTTAATGCCCAAGATTTTTAAGTACTAGATATTTAAAATAATCACATCACGAGATTCGGTGTGCTAAGCACACTAAGCACCCCTACGATTTGCGCTAATGTGTATGTCTGTATATACATTCTACATTTAAAAATACAATATTTGTTGTAGTTCAGCTTCTGCACCTGCTTCATAATACCAGGGAGTGCAAAGGCACATAACTAACACTAACCTTAGTTTTAAAATCCTGGGAAAATCGAAGACTTGACTACACAAGAGATTGAAACTTAAATATTTTTATTAGGAGTGCAAATATATCTTATTTTGTCAGAAAGTTAAAAGTTTCTTTAGGCTATAAAAGTTGCTTTACTCTCATAATATATTTAATATTGTAATTCATATGTATATCAAATTAATTATGCTCATTATTGTAATAAAATCTATCAAATATATTTTTATTTTAAATTAAATAATAATTCTTAGTTAAAATGGTTTTAGAAACAAGTCCGTCGTGTAATAGAAATTATATTACTAAAAATTACTAATCGGCAGAATAAAGATGAATATGAAAAGTATAAGAAATTTGTAAAAACAAGATTGAATTGGCCATTTCAAGTATGTAATTGGTATTAAATAATTAATCTAATTTCTAACAATTGAATTTTTTGTCTTATGTATTTAATTATTTTTAGAAAAAACCTACCAAACTTATGTTGGCTATGCCTGCCGAAGAAGCTGAAAAAATCCAAAAAGGTGACTCACTTGTAAAATTAGAAGATTTAGATATTGAGTATAATGAATTAGAACCATCATATGATAAAGTAATCAAGCGAGTAGAAGTTAGCCTTTCTGTATAGAATATAACTGCCATAAATATCCGGGTTTTAAGTTGTTGTATGATAAATATTTTTATTTCAATTTTTCTACATTTATTTTAATTATTTCTAACTTATATAAATGATTTTTAAGTATGTTCCTTTTTTTCATTATTTGAAGTAATTAAGTTAAAAAAATAAACGAATATTATAATACAATATTAATTAAGTATTTTATATAATTATATAAATATAATCATTCAAATTTAATATTACACAATTTATAACTTTTAAGTACTAAGTATGTGAATCATTTTATGTTTTTATTTTGTATTATAAAATTTGATGTTGAAAAATTTAATTTTATAGTAGTAATAAAACCAAATGCATCATTCAATCTAGCAAAAAGAATTTTTATTTTATTTCATCAAAATTATATAAATGTATTATACGCTCAATGTTATATTATTACAGCAAATGAGTGAGTACATTTCAGTTGTCAATCATCATCCATTCGTTCATAAAATTGATCTGAAACTGTATTGTTTAAACTATGTTTTATGAAAAAAAATACTGTTTCGTAGAAGTATACGGTAGAACTGTAAAAACCTGCGCCAGCCAGATGATCCTCTCAAAGTATTTTGTTAATAAACTATTAAGTTACTAATTGGTACGGCGTGGAGGATGTGCTAATTTGATTGGTTTTTGTTAAGATACGGAACTTCCCTTTCATGTGAATAGTGTGTTAATTAATATAAAATATAAATCAATAATAATAGATACAAAACAACTGTTACAAAAATAAAGTAAAATGATTTATTTAGTTACATCAACGTAGCGGTTATAACAATTGTTGTTAAATGGCACAATATATTTTCATTGTTTTATTTTGACTAATAGTTATTAAAAGTTAAAAACCTTAATGTCTAATCACTTTGATGAACAATAACAATAATAAATTATAAATCATAAATTCAATAAAAAAAAAAAAATAAATCAACACACATTCATACTCCTTTGGGAAGTGTTGTTAAAATTATGACATTCCAAATATTTTAAGCGCATTAATTGATGTTGCTAAAGCCACTTCATCTGGTTTTTTAGCAATAAAACCGGCTAATAATTCCACTAAAATAGGTAATGAGCATGGTTCGTTTCGATGAAATGTACAGTAACGCTGTAAAAATCCCAGTGATCTGTAAATACAGTATAATATAGTAATTAATAATTATTTATAAATGTATATTTAGTAAGAAACTATACCTTTGTGTGAGGCTCGATTTTAATGCGTCAGTAAGATTTGCTGCTCTAGCATTTGGATACATAAACGGAGAATCCGATTGCACTAGTATTCTATCTAGTGTTAATGTTCCTGCGCTTAATAGTTTTTTTATTCCGCTACCAGAACTATCTTTGCACAATCCTCCTACAAAAAATAAAAATATTAAAATTTTTGGATATGAACCTTGTTGAAAGCCATTACATACACTGTATATTTAAATATTGTATGATGTAATTTACATAATATTGTCATTATTCATTGAGCAACTACATAAGTTACCTGTTATTCCAATGTACATTCCCAAGTTTATGTAGTCAGTAGCTTCTTCAAAAGAACCAGTAAATGAATGTAAAATTGCTGGAAGCTCTAAAGGCAAATGTGTTTTTATAATCCTTAAAAAATCTTCATGTGCTCCTTTTTGATGCAACATGATGGGCTTTTTAATTTCTTTAGCCAAGGAAATCTACATAAAAAAACAAACATTAATAAAATAATATATAATATGTTATATTAAATCCAACATGCAAAATATACAACCATTTTATTCTAACCTGTTGCCTGTTGTTTGCAAATGATAATCATATAATAAACATTAGTTAAAAAATTTAAAATAAATATATCTTACTAAATTTATACTTTTATATTTTAGTAATACCTGTAGTTCAAAAACTTTTCTTTGTATATCAGGCGAAGAAAAATCTTTATTATAATCCAAACCACATATACCAATAGCTACACATTCTGGATTTTTAGCAATATCTCTCAGTTCATCATAATAACTATCTTCCCAAGATTTTGCTTCATGTGGATGGATACCTATTAAACATAATAAAATAAAGAAATCACACATATAATAGTACCTATTAGTCAGTAGTTAAAATATAAGTGGTAAATAAATAGGTACCTAATTGAATATAATATTTTTTCAACCACATACCTATTTTATACAATTGTAGGTCCCTACTACCTACCTAACATACATTTTAATTTCTATAATTAAGGTAAACTATTTCATATTTTAGCATAAATAAACAATTTTCTTTAAAATAAAACTATAAATGATCAAAAAAACATTTACATATGGGTGCCCTATGATTTATGAAATCTAATTTAATTATTACTTTAGCTATTATAGGTATTTGTATTTAATTGCATATGTTTAATAGTCGTTATATTGATCCTAACTAATTTAATTAGATAAAAATTGTATATACTTAATTATTAATGGGATTTGTAGGTCATTTACCTGCCGTTGAATACAATGCTCCTGGATATATTCTTGCTAACCGCAACGCCTCTTTACTCGTTCTAAGAGAGGTGCAAGGAACAATTATTTTTTGAACACCTGTAAAAGGATAAAATAATAGGCACAATGTAACAGTAATAATATATCCAGTTGTTGAAAGTGAACAATACCATGGGAGGTTGCTATACTATATATTATAATATCAGTCGTGCCAGATAAATCAAAAAAGTTAGGTAACACGAATGTCAATAGATAAAACGTATCAATAATAGGCGTCGCATAACTATACCTGAATCTTTTGCTCTCTGTAACACCGATTCCAAGTCCCTGCTGAACTTCTTGTTCACCATGTTCGATCCAACGTCGATGAGCAGATAATTGTCATAGTTCTCTCGGATCGGATCCAGTACTTTCACCGTACTGTTGGGTTGAAAAGCCATGATACCTTTACAAAAAGGCGTACGGAATTACACGTAAATAGGCCTAAGCGATTATTATTATTATTATTATTATTATTGTTGAATACGTTGTGTCTGTGTGCATATATATATATATATTATATATAAAACGCTCTTTGTGTTTTAACTTTTAACTGTGCCAGAACTAAACTAATATGATTTATGGACACTGTACATCGATCGTGGTGGTCTACTTACTACTTATCTAATGTTGCCAGTTGGTGATAAAGAACAGACAAATACCTATGACATTAATTAAAATTGTAATCGAAAACAACAGCATTAAAAAATAAAATTCCATGCGATAGCGACCCAACCAGCCGCGGATCGTCAGTCGTCACTTGTCAGTGTTATCACTAAGTATAAATAATACTATGACGGGACGGGTAGTGATGTTTGTTCACAGTATAAACTATAAAGAATTATTATTATTATTATTATTTAGGTGTACTGTGGTTCGTTGTTCAACACCATTGAGTCAACAACAATTAATAGTCCGTGTTGGTAAATTCTTATGATAAGAGCTCACGAATGGATCTTCGCAGGAAAGAATTTTTCGTATCCGCAAATACATTATTTTATATATTGGCCCCTTTTCTGTAAGTATTTTCACTGCACCTAATAATATAGTATAAATATATTTAACAAACACAGGACTACAACAGAAAGAATTATTATTTAATAGTACATTTAAAGTAAAATAATTTAATACATATTATATTATGATCGTCATTTAAAATCTAATTATTATTATCTAAATATTTGCGGATAACATTTATATATTGGCCCATTTTCTACAATAATTTTCATTATAATATTATATTAAACACAGGACTATTTTAAGTACATTTAAAGTAAAATAATGTAATACGTCATATAATATGATCGTCGTTTAAAATTTAACAATACACAATTCATAATAAAAAAAATAATATAATATTTTTGAACAATAGTAGGTATTAACGAATTCATTTTCTTGCTATGAGAAGACTAAACCATGGCCATTTAAACCATCACTAATTGTACAGATTACTAAGAATTTTCTTATTATATTACGGTATTAAATGACGCAATTAATTAATATTATTATATTTATTAAACTATTTTACAAATAGTTTTTATTGTTTAAAACTAATGTATTATTATTTTTATTATAAATTGTGTATTATTAGATTTTAAATGACGATCATATTATATGTATTAAATTATTTTACTTTAAATGTACCATTACATAATACTTATTTCTGTTGTAGTCCTGTGTTTGTTAAATATATTTATACTATATTATTAGGTACGATGAAAATACTTACAGAAAAGGGGCCAATATAGGCAATTATATATACGGATCCGAAAAGTTCTTTCCTGCGAAGATTCGTCGTGTTTTATAAAATATAAAATAACCTAATATAATATAATATAATACAACCTCTTGTATGTTTGGTTGCATTTCACGACATTTTGATGTTAAGATCATCGAAGCACACGTATTATACGTTTTAGAATTTAGACCAATAAAAGCTTTGGTAAATTACACATACATCGGGATGTCCGATTTTAAGGGGGCTGGAGCGTATCATGTTTTAAGGAGTAATATTTAGGCAATTCTTATAAGTGTTCATTTGGACTATGAGTGACTGCGTGTGAGTCATAGATAATATAAGAATCTTATATTATCTATGGTGTGAGTAGTAAATGAACATTAATGTGTTTCGTCGTTGGGCAGCCGCGTCGGGCAGCCAACGTCGGATGCAACTCTCACACCCGCCCGCACATGTCAATTTAACGCAAAAAATGAGATATAATATTCTCGTTTGCATAACTATAAAAACTACGAAAAAATGTACTAAATTAAACATACTTCCCGAAGTAATTTCGAAAAAATGGTGAAGTTATAATATTGTAGACTATGTTTTTCAAAACTCACTTTTTCGATTTAAAATCAGATGTGCCGAAACAAATACAAATACAATGCAATTATTTCATGGAAATTATGAAAAAAAATCTTAATTTAATTATTATAAAAATATACTTTCACATTAATTCTAATTGTATTAGGTAATTGTATATGATTTCCGAGATGTGGCTAATACTATTACCAGACTCTCATGTTGATGTAATATCACTAGGTTTAAAGTGGTTTGCACAAACTCTTGAATTCCTGTTTAAAGGACACCCATTAATATTTACCCAAACATTCATCATTTTTAGGAACACCAAATTTAGATGCAGCACTTTAACTACACCCAGGAACACAACACTTCTTGGAAACCATATTGGAATAAAGAAAAATATTATATTTGTAAAGTTTACAAAATACACTACTAAAAAGACAAAAAGTAAAACAATGAAAAATGTAAATTGGTGCAACACTACAAAAGCAAATTATTGAGGATTGTATTGTATTGTAATATTTATTCCAAATCCCAAATATCATGACAAATAATATATAATAATAATATATAATTTGTCATGCCAAATATCCAATCATGAAAATTCACGGGTAAATGTTTAAAGATAACATTGATAAAAAATAAAATTGTTTTTGGCCGGAAGAACGCTAGCTATTATTCTCACACAAACCATCAGCTGCTTATATTCGAGAATCTTTGGGCATCATTTCTGTTGTATAGTTTTAATGCGTAGTTTCGTAACCTGTTTATCTTAAGCTATGGTCTGTGCTATAAACCTTGGTAATCAAGGCGTTTGTGTACAGCCCGGTCCTATAAAAATCAGATTGGCCCAGACCAAATATTTAAGACAATTTGTTGAATCGGATCAGACCAATTCCAAAAATGTATATTTTCAACCCTAAACCAATTTTGAACCATGCTTACAAACTTTTTATTAGCCCGGACCAGCCCAGCTTCGATTTTTTTTTTTAAGCCAACTCGGGATCATAAGTTTTTAATAAAAACCCGGACCTGGAAAATTATGCTTATTGAGTACCCAATTATGCTTACCTTTATGTTGATGGCACAGTGTTATTCACGCATCATACTGACTACTGACTACTAAGTACTAGACACAGGTACTATTTTCGACATTCGACAGTAAACAGTAAACACTAAACACGAAACAACGTTTATTTTTATAATTTCCTGTTTTAATGGAAGAAGTCAGTAAAAATGCACCGATGGAACATAATATTATTATTATTATTATTTAATAACCGATATGGCATGATGAGTGAATGGCTGTATTTTAAGAAATACGAACAAATGCTATTTATAAATCATTATAAATAAATTGACAAACAATACTATTTTTCCAAGTATATAAATTGATTAACCCAGACCAAAGGAATATCCATTATTAGGTAGTAGGTACATTTTATAATATAAAAAAGACCGGACCGGACCATACCCAGTTATATTAAGAAAAACATATTAACCAAACCTAACCCATTATAATATGATTGTGCCCCGAACCGAACACCTAAACCAAGAATATAAAATCATTTTGACCCAGACAGGTCCTAACCCGGATCTGGTCCTGGTTTTTCCGGTCCGGTCCGGTCCGGGTTAACCAGGGACCGGGCTAATCTCTACAAGCAATAATGTATTGGTAATTTTTTTCTAGGGTGTAACACATAAGCTCAAAAAAAAAATTTCCAACCAAACCTAAAATTAACTTATGGTAGGTCATGGGGTATACCACCGCGCCTTTATATGTCAATTTATTTATCTAGCCCTCCCCCCCCTCCCCCCAGAAAAATGATTTTAGACATATTTAAGCCATGTATCAGGATCAGATGGAGTTAGAAGTTTAGAACAGTGCTTGGAAAGTTCCTTTAAAAAAGGAATTAGTTCACGTTCACGTTCCTCTTGTTAAAAAGGAACTAAATCCTTTACCGTTCTTGCCTTGAAGAAAGGAACTAGTTCCTTTCCTCGTTCCTTTTTAATGTGACATAAAATAAAATAAAAAACATAGGTACATCGTACATGTTTATACTATAATTGTTTTAATTTTAAAATTTTAAACATAACACATTGTTATTTAGACATTTAGTAATAGTTTTAACTTGTATAATTAATAAACTGTATAAATAAACCACCGCGACAGAAATACAGAATTTATATTTTGGAAACATTAGGTATCAATAATATCGTATACAGGTTTATTTTTATAGCTCTTCATATTAGTTACTAAATTTAAAAATTTTTTCCTTTTAGTTTTAAAAATAATTTAATTACTTTTATTTAAAAATAAATAAACGAAAAATGGAACAAAAAAATCGTTCATGTTCCTCTAAAGAAAGAACGAAATTCCAGTACGTTCCTAAAAATGGAACGAAATCAAAGGAACGGATTCCTTTGAACGCGTTCCTTCCAAACACTGAGTTAGAACTTACTTTTTGTTACATGATTTCGTTCTGTTTGCCCTGTATGCGGTAAAAAATTGATCTAATGTATTTTTCTAACGATTATTATTATTAGACAATTGGTAATTTAATAAAAATCTCTTGTATTAAGAATATCTGAATAGTAATATATTACATAATTTCCTAAATATATAAAATAACTGACTGACTATAGAATCTGCAAATCCTTAACAATGTCGCTATTTTCTACCAAATATAACTGATTGTGATAAGGCATCTGTGAATTACTCTGTTGTTTTTGAAGCCGCTGTCGATACAATAAATACAATATCATTCTTATAATCAGAAGTCCCTCAAGTCAACCATAACCACAGATAATATTATAAAAATATCTGTGAATTGTATCCATAACATTGATAGCTTTAAATAGTTGTATCCATATCCATGATTATAATTGTAAATATATGAATTATTGTTTGATATTGATATGATGGTTATTAGTCGATTATCATTAAAATAAATTTGATAATTTTCCATCGTTGAAAATAAAGATACAAATATTTTTTTGAAAGCAATTAATATTTTATTTTACTTAAGTTTTTGATTAATTTTGAAGGTATACGTGGGTATACGCGCGTATACTTGAGTATCTCTAGTAATTTTACAGGGTATACCAGGTATTTGGATAAAAATAATATATCCACTCATAAATCGGCAAACTTCATTGAACTGGAAATGCTCACTATTATTATATAAACAAATAATTAGCTTTTTAATTTTATATGCAGCCCCGGTCTGGGGTCAATGTGCTACAACTCATATACACAAAATGCAAGTATTACAATCAAAAGTCCTACGTGTAATTTCAAATGCCCCATGGTTTGTCCGAAATGACGCACTGCACACAGATTTCAAAATTCCTACTATCAAAAACTACATAAGAGAATTATCGGTAAGCTTCTTTAACAAATTATCTAAAGCAAGTGGTCCACAGCACTTCAGGCTTCAGCGATTCACCCGTCCAAAAAATCTTAAAGAGTCGTAACATCACTCTTTTACACAGTACATCACGTATTTCATTTCTGCGTTGATGTATATATCGACGTCGGTTGGGACGTAACAGAATTTTGGCACTGTGGACAGGGTCTTCCAAGATACAAGGAAACTTCAATCAACAGAGGCAATTTCACCTTCGTGAAACACCGTTGAACTGAGGAGTGCACGCTTCAATTTAACGACTCTGGGAAGACCGAACTTTTGTTACAATTCAACTACGGCGAGAGAGATCAGGCAAAGAGATGAATACAGCAATGTTGTAAGCATAATTTATATAACCGTCTCCTTTGGTCTATTGCTCCGTCGTATTTAGGGAAATTATTATTAAAGGGTAATTTATTGAAATTATTATTGAAGTTATTAAAGGGCAATTTTTGAATTATTATTGAAGTTATTAAAGGCCATTTATTGAATTTATTATTGAAGTTATTACTGTGATTTATTAAAGGGCATTTATTGAGAATTATTATTGAAGTTATTATTGAGAATTATTAAAGGACATATTATATTATTTTGAGAATTATTATTGTGAATTATCACAGGGCATTATTGAGATTATTATTGAGAATATATTTATTATTGATTATTGAGGGCATATTATTGAGTTCATCTTATTTAAGATGGAATTAGCTACTCCATTGTATAGAACACGTGTAGATTTTTGAAGCCCATGTGTAAGCCTCTAGCCCATGTTTAAGACCCTAGCCCGTGTTTAAAGCCCAAGTTGAAGCCCATTAGCCCGAGTAGAAGCCCCTATGCCCGAATTTCAAAGCCCAAATCGAATAAAAATATATGAATAAAAAAAATTTTATATTTGAAATCTATATTAAACGTTAGGTAAATTGAAAATAATAAATGAAGAATTAAACAAATATTAATGAACAATAGTTCAGAGGAAAATATTAGCGACGAATTCGAAACGATAGCTAGAGAAACATTAGATAGAATAATACTGTAAACAATACTGATAGGGAAATAATTGACAACATAAAAATACATAATTTAGACGAAGAGTTAGACACATTTAACGAAGAAATAATTAATGAATGTATAGAGATCAAACCAATAAGTACTGATATATTAAATAAAAGTTTAAGATTAATAAACCTAGAGGAGTTTGAAAATAGTCCTACTACTGGCACAATTCTTCAAGGTTTACGAAGTAATAGAAATACCATTCACACCGAATATATACAACCGAAAAGAATAGTCAAAGCTAAGAAAATGACAGGCGCTACCGATACGAAACCGATAAGCACGTTAGACGCAATAAAATTAATTCCTAACTATTCAGGACAATTCGAAATATATCCATTTTTAAATGCATGCGAAGTAATTATAAGTACGGTAGACTCAGAACAGCACCATTTCATGTTAAAAATGATAGCAGCTAGGTACTAAACTATCAGACAGAGCTTTTAACGTAACCAGATATAAGGAAATTATAGAATGGGGCGATATGAAAAAAATATTGTTAGACGCATTCGAAACTCTCTACGGAGCAGCTAACTTACAAATCGAATTAAACATAGTAAAAACAAAACATAATGAAACCATATGCGCGTACAATAATAGAGTAGAGGAAATATATCAGAAACTATGTAACACAGTAGCCATAGACAAAACACCCACCGAAGCAAAAATATTACGTGACAATATTAGGGAACAAGCGTTAGTCAGTTATATAAACGGCTTAAGCGACCAAATAAAATTCGAAATAAAAACAAAAAATCCTACTACTCTCGAACAAGCAATGCAAATCGCGTTAATTACCGAAAAAAATATTCGTACATATAATGATGTACAAGACATTTTCCACGCAAAGAATACGTATAGCAATAGAAATACGTATCAAAATAGACAATTTAACAATAATAATCAAAACACAGCGTACAACTATCGTAATAACAACAATAACAATAATATAAACAGAAACAATACCTACGGTAGGAATACTAACAGAAACCCAAATCCAAGGAACAACAATTTTAATGTTAGGCGTTGTCATACGTGCAATCGCGAAGGACATTTTGCGTCACAATGCCGAATGGAAACCCACCATCTAGTATGCAAAATAGACCACAATATAACTCATAGTCACGACCCAGTAGCGGATGTAACTATCACCAAATGTTTATTTAATTCTATTATAAAGGATATGGGACCAATACAGTTATATAACTTATGCAAAACAGATAAAGTAAAAAAGACAATCGTATTAATCAAGAGTGTCAATTCAATAAGGTAGACTATACCTATAACTGGGAATCAGGGAGTGCCTAAGTAAGATTCTACATACTTGAATGGACATACTCTAGTTAAGGAATAGATAACCTTTTAACTAACGATTCAATCATTAAAACAAAAAACCATATAAGACCAATAGAATATAGGACGGATATATAAATATGTAATAAATGTAATGTCAAATTTTATAATTTTAGGTAAAAGCATAAGTATTTTAACCACAAAAATACATATATAAACATGTAATAACTATAATAATTAAGTTATATAAATGTAACAGAATACGTATATTAACCACACATGTATGACCACCATGTACTAACACTATAGACTAGGAAGAAAATGTAAAACAAAAGAAACTATATATACTTATATAAAAAAAAATGTACTAATATCTAACAACTATTATATTACTAACCAAATGTCTCACTATTTTGTAACCAATTTATCACTATTTTATGTATCAATGTATTATAGGTAGCCAATGTATCACTATTGTAAAACTATTGTAATAACTACATACTATGGAAGTGTTAAAGATTTATGTTTAAGCTTTTAAACATAAAGTCTTTTTTTTTAGAAGGGAGGTGTTACGTACTCACGTATTAAGTAGTCATATATTAACTATGTACAGCGCGCTGCACGTTTCTAATAATATTTGACACTATAACTAATAAGGCAATTAGTATAGTATAACATTTGAGGTCGTTGCAAAAGCGTAGAGAAAACAATTAAACTATAGAAGGTGTCGTCACACGTATCTTTCCTAGAAAGCCAACACCCATAAGGATACGAGTCGACCAGCATACCAAATACGAGACCCGAACTCTGTCTCATGATCGAGCTTAGCCACTACTACAACCACCCACTCCAAAGGACACAATCATATATTTAGAAGCCGAGGACAAGAGCTCTTCAGACGGTTAGGGACATTCAGATTCAGTCGTAACACTACTCACAGTTTAAATTCTATCTTAAAGAGTCGTAACACCACTCTTTTACACCATGTATTATAACATTGTAATTTTTTACTACGTTAATAAACATTCATCATACCTAGTACATCACGTATTTCATTTCTGCGTTGATATATAATATATCGACGTCGGTTGGGACGTAACATTTATACAACGTTAGCGTACTTATTTTTTTTCCAATCCAAAACTAAATTATAGGATACTAGCTGATCCCGTGCACTTCGTTGCCCTTAAAAATTTGTGATTGTTTAAATCTTTTTGGATGTAACATGTAACATAACAGAACATTGTGAGATGATACATTAAATAATACATTTGTCGTAAAACGTAACTTTTAATGCCGACAATATATTGGCTAATTAAGTCCCTGTAGTAATGTAGTGGATTAAAACCATCTCTAACCATCAATCTAAATGCATAAAATTGCATACAGGTCACAGTTTTATTACGGGCAGTACCTTCTTGAGGAATGGTCAAATAATAGTCGTCTTCTCCCATTACAAACATCAATGAATATTGGAGAGGATCGTAAGATCTGTGTAATTCAGAGACCCTTTTAAGTTGGCCGTTTCTACCGTGCAGCACGATATCTCTGGGACTTTTTTCTTCATCTACCAAAAGAACGGCTACCTCGTTTACAGCTGGAGCATTATATCTGCCCGGGTGTGCTGTCTGTATTGGGCGGTCGGAGTGAATAATTAACTTTAAATTATCCGAAGAGTTTTATTCTAAGTTTTGTTTAAAACTTCGTATATATATATTGTGGCTGTTCAGTGCGGTCTGTAGTTCTTTAATTAAATCAATGTTTAGCGTTGGAGCTATGTTTGACCGCAACGATAGCTGATCTGCGTCTGAAATAAAATAAATCTGCAAGAATTGCGGATTTTGGCCTGATTGTGGTAAAAGACTACCTATAAGGTGATAAACTTGGCCCTCTATTTTAAAAGTGGGCATAAAATTTTGTTCTCTAATTTCTTTCGCGCCAAACGAAGTCATTTGAAATAGGCTATTGTACCTACGTATGTTGGTTAGAAAATGTCTACTATGTAAATTATTATTTGTCAAAAGACTTTTTATTGGCTCTGGCGGCTCCTGAATATTGGGGAGACTGACTTTTCCAGAAGCACAGCACAAACCATTAGGTCCATCGGTCCATTTTTTGGCAGAACATTTAGAGCAGATCTTTTCTGTGGCTCTGATTTGGACGGAAGACTGTTGAGCATAATCAATCTGTGGATCGTATGTGAAAGCCGATCTGTTACTATGAGCTAAAACTCGATTGCGAACTCTAGCCGTTGACGTCTGTTGTCTTTCTCTCTGATTTTGAAGGCGCTCGGAACGTTCATAGCTCGATTCCCTAGCGCGAGCTTGTACATTTCTAATATTTTATTCTTTTCAGTTTCTGATTGAGATTCTCCATGACGACGTATTTTTATCGCCCTAGACTGTGAATAATTGTTGTTTATTATCATATGTATTGTTTATACACACGCCGATTATTATTTATTATTATAATAGCTTTAAAACCCATGGCAACTATTTTTAAACACAAATTTCTATCGTAAATCTCAAAATTCCAGTTTGAGCACCTCCTCTGGGTGATCAATTCCCTTTTTAAATTAGCCTATATTCATCAATGATAATGTCGGCTTCTAATGGTAAAAAATTTTTAAAATCTGTCCAGTAGTTTCGGAGTATTATTCAATACAAACAATCAAATCTTTCCTCTTTATAATATTAGTATAGATATAGTGTTAATACTTCATACAGTATTTCCATATAAGTTAGGTTCGAATGATATACATTTTTAACTTTAAACAATTTATGATACATATTTTTTGACATGAAAATGAAATAGACTGAAATAGTGAAATATTATAAAATTAAAAACAAAATAAATTAACTTAACTTACTTCTTAAAATGAAAAATTAACTCGTTAATTTCACGTTATTTAAGAAAGAAATTTAGTAAGTTAACAGTTAAGTTAATGAAAAGCCAAAAGTTAAAGTTAAGTTAACTTTTTAACTTAACTTTAACTTTTTAACTCGTTAAAGCCCAGCCTTGAAAATTTTACTACAGATAGTCGTCAACGCCGGGAGCGCTATATGTCCTAAAGAGGCCGATGAACGAACACTTTAGTACACCAAAGCCATAGAAAACTGAAAATATATTATGATTTAAGGAGTAAAATTCAAAATTTTTCATTCCATAATGACTTCTATGTTCTAAATTATTTGTATTTGTATTGATTCATATGGTCATCCTAGATCAGTGCTTATTTTCTTTAGACTTTAAGCGTTCATGGAAAAAATTTAAATACTTAAATTTTAATACTATTATTAATATTTTTCAAAAGTATATTAAGACACTAATTTACTATACATTTTAATAATTTATCTGTGTGTAATAGTGTTAATAGTACATGTAATTTTAGTATAAACCTAATCAAGAAAAAAAACAATTAATAATTTTGATTAAGGGGGCCTTGACAGTTTTACATTAAATTTGACAAAAAAATTTGAGAAGCACTGTACTAGATTATACTGTAAAATATCTAAATATATATAACTAGCTGTCCCGGTAAACGATCATGTTTGTAATGTTGCATTTCAATTTAAAAACTTCATATACATTTTTCACTATTTATTTTTCTAACATAATTTGTAGTTATTGAAGAAATATATAAACAACATTTTTGACAAAGGTTGGTTGCTCAATACACAGTCAAATATTAACCAAATATATCATAACGCATTATGTCAAAACAAGAATGATATTCACTTGCAAAAGAAAAAAATGAGCAAGTTGCTAAAAACAAGAAAACACCAAAAAAAAAACTAAACAATTTTTCAAAATTAGTTTGAAGTTTATAAGATAACTATTATTGAATAATATTATAATATAAATAATATACCTAATCATATAATAAAATATGCAAAATATTTTAAACATGTTTTTAGAGTTTATTATGAGCACTAATAAATAATACTCCACTCTACCAGTTTACTATTAAAATTAGGAGCAGAATCATAATAGTTTTAATTTAATTTAAAGATTTCAAGAAGGATGCAAATTTCCAAAGAAGTGACTAAATTTACATCATATTTTATAATTGATGTCTACTCGATAAAAAATATTGCAAATGATTAAAATGCAAATGTAATGTATAATTTATAAATATTCCAATTCCGATTTATTATGCCAACTCGATTAAAAAAAAACTTATTATGATTCAATGTTTTTGTAAATAACTTCAATTTAAAAAAAAAATTGCATTTTAATTCTTAAGTTTTAAGACATTTTGTATTTGACGGTATGAATACACAGGCCTTTATAGGACAGGAAGTGCGCTCTGCTGACTATAGAACTGTGGTAATACGTTCAATTAAGAGTGTATACGTATAGGGGTTCAGAGTGATGACACCTTGTCACGGACTAATAAGATAATATAATAATGGACTGGAAACGACATGGTCGGCGGGGATCGGAGGACGGCCACGAAAAGGTGTCACTAGCTGATAAGAACACTGTTGTTGAAATTTTCAGCGCTACCGATGATTTTATTTGGCTACACAATTTGTATCTTAGTCCGTGTTTTATGCAGGGGGCGCTGTGAACTCCAGGAACACATAGCGACCCCCCGCACTTTGCCTCTTGTTCATACATTTGTGGCCGTGATAAGCTACTCGTTTCCAGTCAGGGGGTATTGATGTATCAATACACCTTGTTTCCAGTCCATTATATTATCTTAGTCCGTGATAATAACTAGATACCCGACTTCTTCTTATCAATGACGCTGGCAGCCATTTAAAACTTTGGCAATAAAGGTGGATTATCAATCCACCTTGTCGGCAATGCTCAAGGTTTATAGATAATATATTATCTATAAACCTTGGGCAATGCTTACTAATCGTTAGATAGGTAATATGATAATAAGCAACAACATTTCATACCAAACAAGCCCGTAGCCAATCAAAACGATTAGAATTTGTTAACATTACCAAAATCACTAAAAGCGTCGGGCATCATATTATAATAATATTGTCGGGTACCTAGTTATTATATTATATATCTGTGGGATTATATAATATAAAGGCTCTCTAGCTCGAGTCATAGATAATATAAGAATGGATAGGACCACAGACTTATAATACTCTATTACAAGTCTATTGTCTATATTTCATTGTCTTCATAGAAAAGCAAGTATAGATTGTCATGCAGTATTGCTGTCTTTCAGTTTCTTTGTCTAGGCTTTCATCTCATGAGACTTTTGAACTTAATTAATTTAAATTAATTCTTTCATTCTTGCAGTCTTCAAGTGTTATAGTATAGCTGTATAGGTACTTACTACTTAATAGTATAAAGGTAGCTACGTGTAAAAGTGTTCAGACATCATCATGGCTCAAAGTGACCACTCATACTGTTTAAAACATTCAGACATCGATTTCATTCATCAAGCTGGTAAGTATCTGTTGTTCTTTTAAAGTCATTAACATTTAAATTTGGTGCTGCTCGGATATTCGGTCTACAATCAATAATCATATAATATGTATAGACCGCATCTCTGTGCAGCAATAAAAAAAAAGATAAAAACGATTTAGACTATCTAAATTAACTATTACCAATTTACTAACACTACAACATTCTATACTTGATGTCTTTTCAGCTGGTTTACGTATAGACGTTACTTTTACTGATTTCCCTAAAACGTTCGATAAAGTTAATCACAGTATTATTTTAGGTAAACTAAATTATATTGGTGTATGTGGATCACTAAATATTCATAAATGTCAAGTAATGACTTTATTCCGTTCACATCCCAATAATTTTTTCAACTATAATATCAATTATGTAGCTCTTACTAGAATAACAGACATTATAAAGGATCTTGGTGTACATTTGGAACCTAAATTAACATTTAATAATGCTCATATTTGTTACATAAAAATGAATGACTGAAAATTACTTGGATTCATATACAGAAGAGGTGTCGACTTAAATGATAAAATACATTCATTGTGGATGAAGTCTTATATTTAACTTAAAGATGCATATTTAATACTTATCAATTTTATTATATTTTTTTTATAAATTATTATTTTTCATTTTATCATGTAAATAAAAAAAAGTATTCTGAAATATTTAACACTAAATTTTGAATTTTAAATTTAAATGGAACATTAATTATATCGTTTATCATGGGAAAAGTTTTCAAATTACATATTAACTACCAATATAGGTACAAAACAATGACATATATTAATAAAAAAAAATATATATATATAGATTAAGCCATTAAGGTACAATATGCTTAGTACACCTATAATATAATAAAGAATACAAATATTGATTAATATTAATAAATACACATAGACAGATCTTTAATTGAAGAATAAAATATTATATCTTTATTACTTATAGAATTTCTTAAAAACAATAAAATATGGGGAAAATAACATATACTTGAATAATAATAATATATTCCTTATGTAAAATATAAAGTTTAAATCTAGAATGACGAGAGTGAGTTTTGTAGCTTTATCGTTCAATTAGTAACAATCTCTAGTATTATTTAATAATGTATACACACTTTTTTAAAATAGTTTGAGACCATATTTTGTTAATATAAATAGTATTGTATTGCATTTTAATTCATATTATATTAATTTTAACAAATATTGCTCGAAAATTGTCTTAAACATGATTATAAAAAAAAAATAGTGTTAATAAAAATAATATCTTATATTGATATATTTAATGAATAATATACCTTTTATCTTTAGTTCAATCATTTATTAACCATGTTTTTTTCCTTTCTGTCTATAAAAATTATCTTTTAACATACCTATAACATAATTAATTACGTACCTAAAAATATTGTGAAATTATAGCTCAATAATACTTTTATTGACCTAATAATTAAAACTGCATATTAATTTTTTTTCTCTCTATAATGCTACATTGTTTTTTGTTTGGTGTTCATTATTGAGGTTTATAATACTTTCATCATGTTAAATTTTAAAACCTAACAAAAATTGTTATTATTATGCCTTTTGTTGTTGCAACATATTTCTCATTTTAATATGAAACCATCAGTTAAATCTATTGCTAAATTGTTGGTGTGTAAGCAAATTTCTGTGATTACACATTTATAAGTATTATATTATATAGGTAACTTTTGAATAACATCTTTATTTTGCATCTTTAACAACATTTTATTATTTGTATACAAGAATAGTGTAAAATTTAATTTCTATTCAAAAAATATTGTTTTTTTTTCATTTTTAATCATGTTATCATATATTTACTATTTACCCTATGATTGACTGGGATTTTATAGTTTTGTTTATCAATTATTTGTAGAATTGCATAGGTTTACACATTGTTTTTTTTTTTATTTTTTTTATATATAACCTTGGCATTGACAATTGTAATATGATTAAATACATGTGATGAAATAATAGATCAAACGATTCAAACAAAACATAATCATACATTGTCCATGAGCATTCAACATACACTGAAACACAAAAATGACCATCAACAAAACACAAAAAAACCATCAACTTTCATTCTCAACTGAAATAATTACTTAAAAATATGAGGACATCTTTTATGTTACAAAGGGGTGTGTTGTGTCATGCATAATATACAAAAATATTATAATTAAAACTATACTCTGTACCAAATAGGAGCGCACCGCGCTGGCGCATCCAAATGAATCGCAGAGCGATGTCCGGACCCCCCTGGCCGGGTCTATTCGCTCTGTCATTGGTCGCCGGTTGTCGGTCGGGTTCGACGCCGTCGACGATATTGCCGCCGCTGCCGAGGCCGCCGTGAATACAGGGAACTGAAGTAATAATGCGTTTCACGCGTATTATACAGTAAAATAATACACATATTTTTCGTTTTTTTTTTCTTAACATAGGTATTGAACACAATATAATATTATAAACGTTTTTACCGATCCTACCTCCATTTTTTTCCTTTATTTGTGTACCTACGTAACCGCGTACTACCGTTGAAATGGTGTGATAATATACAACACTCTGTAACCACCGCCGGAATACGCTGCGGTAGCCCTCTCTGTCATGCACGAGTTTCGACCGGTTTTCGTGCGAAGCCCGGTGCGCTCTTATTTGGTACACAGTTATAGTAACTAGGTTAAGTAAACATTCATATGTAACAGGTAAAATACCAAAACAAATCAAATCATTCAATACTCAATACGCTTAGTCACAACATAGAAACAATTATGCATTCCATCAAATTAGGATAAGATAAAAATTATTATGTAATACAATAACAATTAGTAGAATTTTAAGCATAGTTAGTAAGTTTAATGAAACTAGGTTAAATTTAATATCGATACTACCAATAATGCTTCGATTGTAAAATTGATATTTAAGGAATAAGTGAAGACAGAAAGGGAGTCAGTGAGTGGTGATCGTGTGACTCGATCGCCACTGGAATCGTCAAAGTTTAATAAAAGTGCTTATTATAAATATAAAGTTCATTTATTTGTGTACGTCTGAGAACAGCGTATACGATATAATCAACTCCAATACTCCATAAAACTTCATTAATTAACGTTAGTTTATTTATCATGAAATGTCAAATAATAAGCAAAATGCCAAATGTAATGAACTTAAAAATCCTGGGAAGTGGCTCAACTGTAAAGTAGTAAACTGTAAATTTAAAACTTAATATAAATTAATGTTATATTTAGTATAATATTATACTCTATTTAAAGTTTAAAAAGTAATACAACAAAACTGGTTTAAAAATATGGTAAAGTCGATAAATTCTAATCGATATTAAACACAGTAGCATAGTAACCAAATAACTGTGTGAAACACAATTATATGTTAAATAAATTATTTACTTATAGAAACAGACGTATCACACACCAGCGGACAAATGGAGAAGAAACTGTCGTTGTCTGTTAGTGGCCATTTGACGTTACATCGACGCACACACACTGACGAAAAACCGTGCGCATGCGATGTATGTGACAAGTCATTCAGCGAAAGTAGCAGTTTGACAAATCATCGACGCATACACACTGGCGAAAAACCGTACTCGTGTGTTGTGTGCAGAAAGCTATTCTCTGTAAGTAGCAGTTTGACAAGACATCGACGCACACACACTGGCGAAAAACCGTACGCGTGCAATTTATGTGACAAGTCGTTTTGTGAACGATACAATTTGACAGTACATCGACGCACACACACTGGCGAAAAACCGTACGCGTGTGATGTCTGCGACAAGTCGTTTAGCCATAGTACCAATTTGACGAAACATCGACGCATACACACTCTCGAAAAACCGTACGCGTGCAATGTATGCCGCAAGTCTTTTATTCAAAGTACTAGTTTGAAAATTCATCGACGCATACACACTGGCGAGAAACCGTACGCATGCGATGTATGCAACAAGTCGTATACCCAAAGTCGCCATTTGACAAACTATCAATGCTCACACACTGACGAAAAACCGTACGCGTGCGATGTATGCCAATGGTCGTTTAGCCAAAGTAGCAGTTTGAAGATACATCGACGCACACACACTGGTGAGAAACCGTACGCGTGCGATGTATGCGACATGTCATTTATAAATAGTAGCCATTTACAAACGCATCGACGCACACACACTGGTGAAAAACCGTACGCGTGCGATGTATGCGACATGTCATTCATAAATAGTAGCCATTTACAAACGCATCGACGCACACACACTGGTGAAAAACCGTACGCTTGCGATGTATGCGAATGGTCGTTTAGCCAAAGTAGCAGTTTGAAGATACATCGACGCACACACACTGGCGAAAAACCGTACGTCTGCGATGTATGTGATAAGGCATTTATCAAAAGTAGCCATTTACAAACGCATCGACGCACACACACTGGTGAAAAACCGTACGCTTGCGATGTATGCCAAAAGTCGTTTAGCCAAAGTAGCAGTTTGAAGATACATCGACGCACACACACTGGTGAAAAACCGTACGCGTGTGAAGTATGCGACAAGTGGTTTTCTACAAGTAGCCATTTTACGATACATCTACGCACACACACTGGAGAAAACCCGTACGTCTGCGATGTATGTGATAAGGCATTCTCTGTCAGTAGCCATTTAAAGAAGCATCGGCGCTCACACATTGGCGTTAAACCGTAGGCGTATGATGTATGTGACTATTTGTTCTCAGTGTATAGCAATTTGACGGTACACCAGCGGGTGCACACGATACTAAGATCGGTTTGATCAAAGATCAATGATCTAAGTGCCATATTAAAATAGGAAATAACATATAATGATGTTAATTGTTAAAGTGTTCAATTTTGTCATGTAAATATTTGTTTCTTAGTACTAAATTCTAATTTGTCGTATTCGTAAAAAAAAATACTACATTTAGTAGGTACCTATAGTTTTCAATGTTTAAAACAAATAAAGTGGTTTTCAATTTTTTATTTAAAATCTTGTATATAAACATTAAATAGGGGAATGGAGTGGCCTAGCGGACTAAGGCGTCGGTTGCAACGCGCGCCGACGCCGGTCGATCCCAACAAGCTACTTTTTCTTCGGGCAGTCACGGTGTCTGGAGAGAAAGGCTGCCATCCCCCACCCGGGCATGGCAGATACCAACGAATGCCACTTAAACATTTTGCCAAACACAAACACCCACGTGTAAAAACCTACCGTTCCAAACCCTCACCACTATAATACAACCGTACAAACAGCTAATGGCCATAGATTCCGGGCTTTAGAATCAATAAAAAACAAAATTAAAACTAGCGATTTTTTACGGTCTCAAACTAGTAAAATGTCATCGAGCTATCTACTTTTCTCAAAAAAAATGGATGGCATAGTCCATTGAATTCTGCACAAAAAATGAGTACAGAAGCTAAAAACGAGTTTGAAAAGATTTTTGTAAGCTTTTAGTGTTTTTGTTAAATGTATGGAGAATGTTCGGACAAAAACTTCTATAAACCTTTTTTCAATAGAAAAAAATGCAAATAAATTATGGCAAAAACTAATTTTAAGGATAGAACTATATACTCTAAGAATCTTATTGCTATTTATCAACATAAGGAAACTATTAAATGCAATAAGGTGATTTATGTAATATCTGCAATTTTATACGTTTCGAAAACATTTATGCATAGTTTTAATTTTAATTTAATGAGAAGGGATAGAGTAGAAAAATGTTGATGGTATTTAGATGGTCATTACAAATTAGAAAAAAAAATATTTATCCTTTTGTATTTTATTGAGTCAATAACAAATAAAATTTTTTAATTAGTGTTATCTAGCAGCGATATTTTATAACATCATTCCTAGATAAAATCTATAAATGTTTAATAATTTGGATAGGATAATAGGAGAACATGTAAAAAATAAAGAATACATACTACATATAAATAAAAAAAATAACATATATCTATTATATCTATTTTAAAACATCAGTTGATTTTATCCACGAATTATGGATTGAACCAAAATCTAACTATTTAACAAACATTTTATTTTTTACTTTTTTATAACACGTTCAACGAGAAAAGTGTTATTGATCGATCCATCCTTTAGTTGATAAGTAGTTGGATACGTTTGTAAAATGTTTGAAACTGTAAATATTTCAGTTGTCTAATTTGGTGTATACCCTTTACTGAATATATGTATATACTTTGATATTTTTACCCTACCATTAATTTAAAATGTATGCTTGTATAACGTTTTAGTATTTATAATATGGGTATATAATTTTCTTTGTATTCATTCGAGCTTTAATCAGTGTACATTTTACTGTTCTATATTTTGTATTATTATAGTTATGTATTATAGTTGATGTAGTATTATACCAATTCCATGTAACCTATTGCAGTGAAATGTTTATATATATTATTTTTAAGAGTTTGTAAATTCTGTACCATTATCTATCTGTAACAATTTTGGATTAGATTGTTTCAATAAATTAAACATACCTGTTGTATATTCATTTTCGGTTTTATTTTTAGGGGCTCCAGCCAAACCATAACAGCTAAAATATTACTTTAAACCATAATTTTGTTTGGAATTAGATTGTATATCCATTAAATCAGCTAGCCAAAGGTCATCAATTAACCACGTTACCACACTGCGTCAAGGAAATATTTTGCTCACTGGTTGATTTAGCTCATTAGCTATACTCTCTAAGATCATCATTACACTATGATGTTTCTCACGTAGCTCTTTTAAAATAGATATAATTTCATTATTAACAACAGTGTTACCAACACTTTATGATGATATCAAAAGATGTCATCTAGTTACTAGCTCATTCGGATCGTCATAATAAACTTATTGAGTTTGAAGTATTATATCGTTATATAAACCAGAACCTTTTTTTAGTCTGTAGTATCGGAGTAAAACTAGAGTGCTTTGATAGAGAGAGTGTGGCCATACGCCATCTCAAAGATGATTAGCCGAATGGATTGGCCGCCATTAGTTTGCTAAACGATATTATGATAACAGTGTTTTCATATTGATGTCAATGCAAAAGCCGCATTCCAAGTTGGATTTTTGAAGCGTTTCGGCTAATGTAATTGTATTTTGAAATTTAAATTAGTGCTTTTATAATTGTATCAAGGCACTCTAAGTAAAACTAAACATATTTTCAGCTACGGCATCTGTAACCATAGAACTGTTTGCTACAGGATTAAAAACAAATGGATCATTTGTTGTAGTTGTATTATTATGAACATTACTACGTTTAGCGCTTAATAAATGTTCGTAAAGTTGTATCAAGTTTATTACTAGTTTTTTAGTTTACAACTCAAGTTTATTCATGGATTTATAGAGTTATTAATTTTAGCTATTTCTTCGTTTAACTTTTTTTCCTCATTTTTCATTCGTTCGTACAGAGGTTTTACAACCATCATCCATTTAAACAACTTGAGATTACTTGCTTTTAAATGGGTACGTGATGTTTTCAAAATATCATAATAAGATTCCATATCTCCTAGAGTTGGTTTTTGGTTCCATCTCACATAACAGAAGAATGATGTTATGAAATAGAAGATATTAACAATAACATTCCGAAAGAGTTACTTTAATAATAAATATAAAACACAGCTAACATTCAGCGTATCTATTGATCCCATCGATTTTAAAACGTACTTAGATAAAATGTGATGGAATACTGAAATTAGATGTTCCAAAGTGTATAGCATCTGTTTTTGGGTTTGAAAAGAGGATCTATAGGCCAATGCATGAGCTCGTCGATCGGAAAAAGCTATCAATTTAAACACAATTAATTATATAAAAGAAATGTGTAATATAGCACATGTGTCATTCAGCAATCAAAATTTTTCGGCTAAAATACTGTTTGGACAAAATATTTTCGGACATTTTACGCGCTCCCATCCGGATATTTCACCGCTATTAATTCACCGTGCGTACAATTCATCGCAGTTGTTTCATAGATAATGTAAAATGTTTAAACACAGTATCTTAAAACCAACTTTTTCAGTCGATATCTATGTAGTAAATTACAACATGGCATTTTTGATATGATGGGCCATTAAGTTTATCTTACTGATACAAATTGATTTCTTTATCCTACATTCTAAATTTAAAAATCACCAGATTGGCATACATGTTATACGATTACATATGTTAGGTACTGATTGTTGAATTATTGTGTCGGTACCATCCAGTACGTGAACCGACGTGTACGAGAGTGTTTCATTTTATAGTTATGATTACACACCAACATCATTACACCACATAGCTCACTAGTATTTGCGTGGCAAACCCAACTAATGCTAGTTGAGTTATAACACCACTACACATGAATTACACAGGTCGGTCGGTGTGTGAGTGAGCGTACGAAGTATTTTGGTGACCGGGCACCACGACCTATTATTGTTCGTTCCCGGCCCGTACAAACACTAATGACTATACCATAATTTAATTGGCATAATAACTAATTGACATATCACATACCTACATAATAAATATAAATTAAAAAAGGTAGGCAAGTGGGTGTCACTCTGTTGTACAGTAGGTTACTAGTGAGTCATTTTAATGGATGGTGTTAAATTTGAATTCAATGATATATATCATTGTTTAAGAAAAACGATTCTAAGCGAAGACAGTCAGTCAGCCTATGATATTAGTATATTACTAAGTATATTTGATGATATTATTGTGAATAAAATAATTTATACATTACCTATTTACGTTTTAAATGTGCAATCCTTAGCTTTTAAAGTTGATCATTTTATAAATGTTAACTAAAAAATAATTATTAAATTTTAAATTTGATAAGTTTTGTCAAAATTTGAACTTACAATGAATATAAAAAAAGTTGTGCCTATGTATTTTTAATATTTTTCATCTGCTATTTTAACAATATATTAGGAGCCTTGCATTAAATTTTCAGGCTTTTTTACCCAACAAATACAATTTTATTGATATTTATAGAAAAATAATTGAAAACTGACAATGTCCGTAAACAGCTCAAAACGGGTCAAAATAATATCATAATTGTAAGGTGTATAGAAAATGAAAATATAAACATTTAGTAAAATGTTCATGTATCTACAATTAGGTATTCGTTTTTGAATAACAACAAAATAACAAAACCACTGCATGAGAAATCGAGCAAATATCCAATATTGTAAAAATATGGACTTCAAACGCTCATACAAATTTAAATTAATTTGTTTGTAGACATTTTTTTTGATAAATGTAGACATAAGACAAACTTAAAAATAATCTTGTATTACATTTTCAAATCTTAGTTTTAAAAAGAAAAATTTTTATGAATTCTCAACTCAGAATAATTTGCTAATTTTCGTGATTTTTCCGTATTTTGTCAAGATTTTAACTTTAAATGCTTATAACAAAAAAACTGAGACTAAGGATTTTTAATATTTATCAAATATCATTGTAACAATATAGTAGGGCCTTGTATTAAATTTTCAAGCTTTTTTACCCTACAAATAAAGTTGTATTGACATTCATAGAAAAAAAAACTAATTAAATTGGAAACTGAAAATGTTCCTAAAGAGTTCAACATTTATCAAAATATTTTGAAAATTTTATCGTGTATAGAAAATGAAAATATAAACAACCAGTGAAAATTACGATTATTTGTTTAAGAGTTACACCAAAAACCAAAATCAATTTTGTCAAAAACCGATTTTGCGTAAAAATTTCCATTTTTCCTTTATTGTTAATTTAAAATTTTAACCTCCCAAAAGTACCATACTGAAGTTGAAAATCGAAGCAATATTTCGAATACTAATCGTGTAGGTACAGACACAAAAAAAAATGTTTAAATTAAAAAAAAACACATTATTGTAAAACCAATACATTGCTCCGCTCAGAATCTAAAATGTAAATAATATAACTGTTTTTTTTTTCGGCCTTTAACTCGGCAAATTTAGTTTATTAAGAAATAAAATGTATGTATATACTTATAAAAATAACAGAAAAACAGTAGTTAAATAAATTTTTTGGATCCCCCCCCCCCCCTTGAATAAATCCGGGTTGCGCTACTGACTCTAGCAGTAGTCCGGTTGAACGAAGGACGTAAAGACGGCCGTTATTAATGGCATAAAATGACGGCCGCTAGATAATGGCACCGCTTTTCTAGGAAACCATATAGCATTAGTATCGACGCTATGATACGGCGACACGGTTAGCTTCTCGGTATCACGAATCGCGTACCTATCAGAATAATAATAAAAACGGACCGTCAACAACACTATTGATTCGTTAAACTCACTTCATATTGAACTTCTAGAAGTTTTCAATGAATTAGATATTCTATCTTACAAAAATGCAATTGGTCTTGATGATCTCTCTCCCATATTTTTATTTAACTGCAGATTTATACTTTCACCACCTATCACATATCTCTTTAATTTTTGTTTAAATAGTGGCACATTTCCATCATCTTGGGAATCCACCTATATTAATCCAATTCTTAAATAAGGTAATAAATCATTTATCTCAAACTACCGTCCCATATCAATAATTTCTATTCTCTCAAAAATATTTTCTAAAATAATAAATGATAAACTTACGCTTATATTTAAAAATATTTTAGCACCACAACAACACGGATTTCGTAATAATAATAAATCATGTCTTACTAATTTAATAACTATTAAACATCATATAAATCTTTTTCTAATAATCAACAAACCTATATTGTTAATACAGATTTTGAAAAAGTCTTTGATAGAGTGAATCACGCTTTATTAGTCAATAAACTACAGGAAATCGGCTTTGCCAATCCCCTATTATCATGTTTTAACTCTTTCCTAAGTCAACGAATCCAATTTGTCAAATATGAAAATGTTATATCGACACCTATAAACGTAATTTTTGGAGTTCCTCAAGGCGATCACCTTTCCCCTCTCCTATTTAACTTATTTATAAATGATGCTGTATCCTCCATTACACACTCCAACATTTTATTATTTGCCGACGATGCAAAAGTTTACAAATCTATTACTTCCCCCGATGATATAAAATTTCTTCAAAGCGATTTAACTTCATTTAACTAATGGTGCATTTCAAATAGCCTTTCATTAAATATTGACAAATGCCAAATTGTTACTTAATCCAAAAAGCACAATCCCTTGCATTTTAATTATCATATATATGACATTATCTTGCATCGTTCGTCCTTGATTAAAGATTTAGGGATTTTATTTGATTCCAAACTATTATTCAACACTCATATATATATATCAGCGATTAAAAATAAATCGTTAGCTGTATTTGGTATGATAAAAAGAAACTGTTCTGATTTTCGTGATCCACTTGCTTTCAAATGTCTATATACCTCACTAATCCGTTATTTATTAGAATACACTCCATTAATTTGGGACCACAGCAATGTAAGACATAACGATCAACTTGAAAAAGTGCAAAATTAAGTTCTCAGATTTATATGTCATAAATGTAATATTCAAAGAACTCTCACTCTGGTTACGATGACATTTTAAAATTGTTAAACTTAGAATCTTTAAATGTACGAAGGAACTTATCATACAACACCTTTCTCACCAAATTGATGAATAACGAGATTGATGATTCATTTTTATTAAGTAAATTAAATTTCAAAGTCAATAACCATTACACTCCCAACAATAATTTATTTTATACTCCTCGTTCATCTAAAAATTATACGTCATACGACCCCATAAATATTTTAATGTCTTCGGGAAATAGTTGATTATTTTAAACATTGAATGTTTTTTTATTATTATTATTAATATTATGTAATCATTATTATTGTTATTACTATAATTCTATATATTAATCTTTTTATGTTTTATTATGTTATATCTTATTATTTTAAATTATATTATATTATTGTTATCTATACAAATATATTGTGAACTGTACTTTTGTCGCCCGTATTAATAAATAAATAAATAAGTTGTTTCTATGCCCTTCATACATTCCTAAACCGTTCATCAGATTGCGATAAAAATTGGTACAGAGATATATTAGGCCTTGGGGAAGTAGATAGGCTATATTTTGTTGAAAAAAGGTAAATAAGAGGTTCAACCTTGGGAGGTTCTCAAACAGGGATTTTGAGATTATTTTATATTATACTAGCTGATCCCGTGCACTTCATTACCCTTTAAATGTACCAACTCTATATGACTCAAACTTTGGTTAGTTGGTAATTTAATAATCGGTGTATATGGTGTTCAAAATTTATCTTAACTTTTCTGTTACCCTAAATAAAAATTCTGATTCACAGCAGTACATTATCAGGTAGATCGCGGACCTCGTGCTGTTTGTACGTAAGTGTATGATTTAACTCTAACGTATCAAAGTTATACTAAGTTTGTCGTTTTTACTCAATTCCACCTAAGGTGGATTAATATAATCAATTAATACAAAATCCTAACCTAACTTAACCGTATTAAAATCCAATGAATAAAAAAAAACAAATTTAACCCTTTTTAAATTAGTGTATCTTCTTCCCGTCTACAACTCGTTTGCGCACATTTATCTTTTTTACAACTCGTTTGCGCAAAAATACACAACTCGATTGCGCACACATTTTCCTTCTCACTTTAACAGGCTTAGGACTGTCTGTTTATGATATGTGTTACATAGATCGTTATAACATCATTAGTCAATATAAAAATATAAATAAATAATAATGAATAATATAAAATATAAATACAAAAATAGTCTACAATTAATATGAAGTATCGTCGTAATTATTATTATTTTAAATTAAATTTGTATGATGGAATTTATTTCCAATATTTTTTATATAAGTTAAGCGGTCGATAGTTTTATTTTTATATTTATTCCACATATCTTGTAAGTATTCTTCTTTATGTACAGTTTCCTTTTTTTTATAATTCATTACATTGTTTTGTATTGAGTTAATTTTTAAATCTGTTTGAATTTGAATGAGTATATCAATGACTTGATGTACGTGTGGATGTGGTGTATAAAATTGGCTATTATAATGTTTATGGAAACATTCTGCACTATTCGTCGTCTTGGGATTACCATTTGGCTATCACAAGTCCATAAGATTGGTGGAAAATTGCTATTAGAGTCAATATAATTTTCTAAAATATAATCTGAGAATATAAAACTAACTGCAGTGCCAGGTGCTACCGCCATAAGATCTGTAAAGCCATCTGAAACTTCATTTGGTGGTAAATAACTTAAACCATAAAAATACTTCATCCATCTTCAAATTTCCGAATCTTTCAAGTACTCGGATAATAATATTTTATTACCTTCGTAGCAATTTAACATCACTGTGTTCTAAATTTGTTGTAAAATTCTCTGTATTTCGTAACTCACGGCGTATTAATTCGTTTCGTTTTATATATAAATCGTTTTCTGCACTACGTTTAACAGTACTTCTGATTATTTCTCTTGTCATTGTTCGATTATTATACTCTTCATGATATTGAGAGTTGGTTACTTTTATTATTTTATTTAATTTATTAACAATAACACTCGCAGGACATTTTTTATAAGTACATCTAAAATTAAAATTTCTATTCATTAAAACACGATACTCACTAAATTTATAATTGTCAATATTAAAACATCGTTTTCCTCGCCGAGTTTCAAAAATATTAGAAATTTCTACGTCCATATTAAATAGTTTGCGTCGTCCAACAAACTAGCCACAACTGTACTGAAACTGAACCATACATACTAAAACTATCCTAAAAGTAGTTTAGAAAATCCAAAATGATATAATCTACACAATCACAATGATATAATCTACACTTATAAGATAATATTGCTATAAAATATTTGATAATTTGTACTGCAGTACATGTGTGTGAATGTGATGTAGTTGTGCGTAAACGAGTGATTATTTTCAGGTAAATGACTGATTTCGTCGTGCGCAAACGAGTCGTCGATTTTCAGGTAAAAAATTTTGAATGTGCGCAAACGAGTTGCAGCGCTTCTTCCTAGAGGTCTAATCTACCCACAAACATTCAATTATATATATATTGACAAAATATAATAATACAAATCAATAAACATGCCCGATTAACCAATAGCAACCAATATATTATACACTATTATGATTTTAATCAGCAACAATAAACTAATTTTTTATTCTATTATTTAGTTTATTTTATTTTTTTCTGGACAGAAAAACTGTTGAATTTTTGACATCCAGATTTTCTATTTCTCCGGTGGATTTTCTTAAAAATTTCTTTGATAGAAACCTTCTCTATGAAATACTCTTTTGTTTAAAAGAAAAAATCAAGAAGATCTGATAAGTAGTTCCAGAGTTTAGCCTGTACAGAGATTTTCATTTCACATTTATATACAGGGGCGGATTGGGAAAACATTTTGGTGCGGGACAATGATAAATAGACCGGCGCACGGTCGTTGTCAATGATGTTGAGTAACGGCCAAGTGCCCAAGTTCATGCAATTTTTAGATTTCAATCACAAAAATTTGTTTACTTTCATAAAATAAACATATTATACACTATAGGTATATAATATTATATATATACCTATAAATTGTGGCAAAATGTTTTTATATTTGACTCTCTTTCCCTTGAATTCCAGCCCCGATTGTATCCTTTGTTATTTCTAAAAGTACAAAATCCTATCTAAAATATTCTTCTTAATCTATATTTTAAAATCAGTTGTTTTTTAATTTATACTTTTTAGAACAATTTTTTTTTCACAAAAAAATAAAACTATATTCCAGTAAGTAGGTAATACAGTTTTTATTTAGTTTATTTTTTGAAAAACATAATAATTAATTAACATATCTCACACCAGGTTAGTCGATTACAAAGTTACAAAAATTACTTAATATAAGATAGCCCTTTTAATAATAAATTGCTTTTAGTTTTAAATAGTGATCAATAACTTCATCATTGTATATGTTGAAAAGTGTATCTATTTCTATGAAAATAATCATAAATGCCTCAAGTTTAATTTCATTTAAAGTACTTCGGAGTCTATTTTTTAAATATTTTAAAATAGAAAACGATCTTTCACAAGCAACCTAAAAAAAGACATGTTTTATTTGAGGGGTGAATAAAAAACAATAATTATATTATATTTCAAATAAAAGATTATCTGAAGGAATAATAATTATCTTAAAAATATTTAAACTCAATAAACAATAATAAATACAAGTTCAATATGTATGTACTTACTATTATATACAATGCAGGGTCTAAAGTAGGTACAACATTGTTAATATTTTGATTTATAAATAACTTAATGACAAATTTGAATTTATGAAAAAATAATTTTAAACGGGTGAATATTGCTACTTCTACCTTTTGCAATAGGTATTGACATGTTTTCATAGATATTAAAAATAAATTAATAATTGATGTATAATATAATAATATTATAATATGTCATTGAACATAATTTTTCCTTAAAACAATATGTTTTGCTCAAAATAAATATGTTTACTTTAATTGCTAGATGCTTAATTTACTTTATTTGTTAACTGTACACAAATAAATAATTTAATGGCTCATAATATAATTTGTAGGTATATTAAAAAGCAAACAAGTTCACTAGATAACTGTCTCCATTATTTGTTTTCCTATTTTTTTTTTTTATCGGAGCAGTCCAGACCCATATGGCTAATTGCGAAATAAACAGCCATAGTCCAGACGGCAGACGTCCAGTCCATCGGGAAAACTCCCCTGAATCCACCCCTGTTTCTATAGTTAGATCATATAATATTTTTAGTTTATAAATGGTTTTTTAAATATTTTTTTGAAGTTTGAAATAATTCGATCGACTTTTGGAAAATTTTTAGATTCTGAGCGAAGCGATGAATGTATTGATTTTACAATGATGTGTGTTTTTATTTTTTATTTTTGTGTCTGTCATCACCTTTTAGGACAGTAAAAGTGCTTGGATTTTCTTCAACAGTAACTTTTCTGATAGGAAAGTGAATCTAGTTGGTACTTTAGAGGGGGTCAAAAGTAAAAATTTCCCAGTAGTTTTCAAAAGCGACGTGAAAAACAAAAGAAAAATTAAGGAAAAACCGGAATTTTTACGCAAAATCTGTTTTCGAGAAAATCGATTTTGGTTTTTGGTGCAACTCTAAAACAAATGACCGTAGTTACATGAAATTTTGACTGAATGTTTATATTAGCATTTTCTATACACCATAACATTTTCTAAATATTTTGACTTATTTTGAGCTGTTTACAGACATTTTCAGTTTCCATTTTTTTTAGTTTTTTTTCTATAAATATCAATACAATTTTATCTGTTGGGTAAAAAAGCTTGAAAATTTAATAGAAGGCTCCTAGGTTATTGTTTCAAAGGCAGCTGAAAAAAATTAAAATCCTTAGTCACAGTTTTTATTTATAAGCATTTAAAGTTCAAATATTGACAAAATACGGAAAAATCACGAAAATTAGCAAATTATTTTGAGTTGAGAATTCATAAAAATTTTTCTTTTTAATTCTAAGATTTGAAAATTTAATACAAGATTATCCATAAGTTTGTCTACCTTTATAAAAAAAAAAATGTCGACAAAAAAGTCAAATTAAATTTTTATGAGCGTTTGAAATTCATATTTTTACAACATTTTATATTCACTCGATATCTCATGTAACAATTTTCTTATTTTGTTGTATTTAAAAAACGTATGACTTTAGATACTTGCAAATTTCACTAAATGTTTGTATTAGCATTTTCCATACACCATAAAATGTTGACTCTTTTTGAGCTGTTTACGGACATTGTCAGTTTTAAATTTTTTTAGTTTTTGTTTCTATAAAATTAAATTTTAAATATTAGGCTCCTCATATATCGTTCTAATAGCAGTTGAAAAATATTTAAAATACATAGGCACAATTTTTTTTTATAAGCATTTAAAGTTCAAATTTTGACAACATTTATCAAATTTATAATTTATTAATTATTTTGTAGTTAAAAATGTATAAAATGTTTAACTTTTATGGATAAGGATTGAAAATTTAAAACAAGGCTCCACGTAAATAGGTTATAAATAAATTACTTTATTCACAATAATATCATCAAATATACTTGGTAATATCATAGGCTGACTGACCGTTTTCGCTCAGAATCGTTTTTCTTATACAATGATATTATATCATTGAATTCAAATTTAACACCATCCATTACAGTGACCCACTTGTAACCTACTGCACAGCAGAGCGACATCCACTTATCCACTTTTTTTCTAATTGACAAGTCTTAAAATATTATCGGCCTACAGTATTTATTCAACAATCGTAGATTGCGACAACAAACAATAAAGATAATGAATGCCGATAATCGACAAGCTAATGTAAGCTGAATGTGTTACAATAAAGTGTAACTTTCAACAAGAAAAATGCAAATTGATGGAATTATAAACAAAACATCCTATATAATGTAGTGTATAAGTAATATATTCACACTGTAGTTCAGCAGACGCTGACTATACATTTTTATAATACTACAGCATATTAGTCTTGTGTAGTGTAGCCGGGTATACATAGTTAGTAGTTGATTTATATTACGCCGTGTAACACTATTGTACATCATATCATTATACTTATTATTATATTATATATATCCGATCTTATTATTATTTACCTTTAACTTCTGTATATCTGTGTACATCAACAGGTTATGGGCCCAGTAGTAAGATCTTTATAATAAAGTCGTGAATAGTTAGTAAAATAATAATTGATTAACGAATTGTGTGTTTTGTGAACAGACAGTGTACAACAATAATAATTCGCGAAGTAAGTGCAGTGTAGTGTGCGTGCGTTTCAAGGTGTGCAGATAGTGTACATTTACGTTTTTTAAATATGGAAAACGGACAATATAAAATCGATAAACTAAAAGATGCATCAAATTGGGACATGTGGAAATTTAAAATTAAGGTAATCATGAATGCAGCTGAAATATTTGATGCAGTAACAGGAATATCAAAGAAACCAATTTTAGCAAAAATCGGTAATGAAACTGAAGATGAAGCGAGAAAAATGCATAGCGTTGGTTTTTTAATATGGAAAAGGGAAAATAATAAAGCTCAAAAATGTATCGTCACATCGTTAGATGAATAACCTCTATATAAAAAAAAATACATTATGAACTGTGACACAGAAAATGGTCTGTGGAACAAATTACTTAGTGTGTACGAACAGATGTCCGATGCAAGCATAACAATAGTACTACAAAAGTTCTATCGTTATACAATGGATCCAAAAGACAATATATAGCAGATCATATTTCAAAATTAGAAAATCGAAGTAGACAACTAAACAATAATTGGGAGAACCTATTTCAGAATCAATGTTAACTACAAAAATGTTGATGACATTACCTGATAGCTATAGGCACTTCTACAGTGCATGGGATTCAATAAATAGTGCAAATAGAACGCTAGAACAGTTAACCACTCCATTTATGGTGGAAGAAACATGACAAGTGCAAAGACAGGAGGTCCGTGACGATGGTGCTGAAAGTAGTGCTTTGACTGCAAACAAAGGCAAGTATAATAAAAGTCAAAAATACGTGAACAAAAATGATAATACAAAACCAGGAAAAATCAATCACTGTAAAAAACCAGGATACTGGAAAAGGGACTGCAGGATATTCAAAAAGGAACAAGAAGAAAATAAACCAACTTCCGGTTTGGCGCTTATTGGTGTACAAAGAAAAATTGAAGAAATCGACGACTCAGACAAATGGTATGTAGACTCAGGTGTGAGCAACCACATGAAAAGTCGAAAGAGTGGTTCATAGATTATAAAAATGTTGATGTACATTAGTCTGTACGTATTGGAGATGGTAAGCACATTATGGCAGTCGGAAAAGGTAACATAAATATTCATACTTATGTTGACAATAAGTGGATAAAAGGCTACTTAGAAAATATTTTATATTTACCTGATCTAAAGGTAAATTTATTTTCTTGTGGGGTATGCCTTGATAAAGGAATTACAATGGTGACAGACAGTCGTCAACATATAATCAGGATGTCAAACATGTTAGTGAGTATTTAAAACACAATGAAATACAATTTATAGATATACAAGGACAGTTATTCTGTGAACCATGCATCTATGGCAAACAGCATAAGGAGACGTTCACTCAGAGCGAAACAATAACTACTGAACCAGGGCAAATACTACACAGCGACGTATGGAAGAGAATTCATTAGGAGGTAAAAGATATTTCATTGTCTTTAAAGATAATTATTCTAAATATACTTATGCCTTTTTTATGAAACATAAATCTGAGGTTAAAGAAAAACTAAATTGTATTCTGAGTATGGTTAAAACTCAAACTAAAAACATTATTAAAACTATTAGAATTTAGAAGTGACTGTGGATTAGGGTATAAGAATTTCGAAGTTCAATAAATTCTAAATCATCTTGGTATAAAGCATGAAACAAGTGTACCTTATACTCCTGAACAAAATGGAAGAGCTGAACATTCAATGAGGACTATTTGTGAGGCAGCAAGAACAATGATCTATAACAAGAATTTTCCAAAATCACTGCAGGCAGAAGCAGTCAATATAGTAGTATTCTCATTAAATTATACTGGTAATTCAGGGAAAGTATGTAAAACTCCTTACGAGTTGTGGTTTGATAAACTTCCTAAAATAGAAAAGTTCGTAGAATTTGGAATAAATGCATATAGTTTAGTTCCAAAACAACGACGAAAGAAGTGGGATGTAAAAAGCCGAAAAGGATACTTTGTTGGATATTCAGAAACTTCAAAAAGGTATCTTATTTGGTATAAAGAAAATAACAAAGTGTCACTTAGTAGAGACGTCATTTTCAATGATGAAAGTGTTGTAAATTACCAACTTGTAGAATGTTCTAATAATTTAAATGATAGTAATAACATTGATGTTCTTAGCTTACACAAAGACGGCTCATTAAAACACAGCAATAAATCAGAAGTCATGGAAAATTAATTTGAATCAATAAGTGTAGATGACAATGAAAATCAAGAACATGAACAAGGAAATGGGTCAAATGTCAACGTTTACAACTTGCGAGACAGAAGTAATATTAAGAAACCATTACGTTATGATAATTCAGCATTTTTCGTAGTCAAATCCGATCCAGCTAATTTCAAGGAAGCTGTGGAGTCACAAAATTCAGAAAAATGGAGAGAAGCAATGAACGATGAAATGGAATCACTTGAACAAAACAAAACAAGGTCTCTCAAAAATTTACCTAAGAACAGAACTATTGTAAATTGTGGTTGGGTGTACAAAACAAAATACAATGTTCATGGACATGTTGATCGATACAAGGCTAGGTTAGCACCAAAAGGGTATGACAAATATTCGGTATTGATTTTAATGAAGCTTTTAGTCCTGTAATAAAGATTGATTCAATTTGATCTATATTTAACTATATCAGCAGCAGAACAATTACGACTTCGACAATTTGACGTTCAAACAGCCTTTTTATATGGAGATTTGGACGCAGAAATTTACATGAGACAACCAGAAGGGTTTATGTTAATGTATAATATTTAATAAAACAGGAATGTACAAATTATATAGAGGCTCGTGGCAGGCAATATAAGTAATCAAAAATACCTTTGGTCGCCAAGTTGTTACATTTACTTAGAATATTACTATAGTATTTTTAATAATATTTGTAAATGATATATTGAGTATCAATGATTAAAATGTAAAATGTATATGTTTTATTCAATATGTAAAAAAGTGCAGTCTTCTTCACACAACGTAATTAACAGCGGGTTAAAAATAAGGTTCCTGATACTAACAAAATAAATTATCGTAATATTAATAAAGTAGTTTAGTTAGTATTTTTAATACTTTAAACTTGGATTTTATCTTATTTAACTTATTAATACAAGAACACTATGCTAAAAGAAATTTATTATTCATAATTTATTTGTAATAGTTAGTTGAAAGTCTGAAATACTACTATACATAATATATTATTCTCTATTGTACATATAACAAGTTTATTAAAATTAAGATTATCCACAAAAAATAATTTACAAAGTGTCTTTTACTAATCTATTTAGATATAAGTACCCAATTATTTACTTATTTATATACTTCAAGTTTTTATAAGTCCAAATAATTAGTGTTGGTCATATCATGCCGTAATTTACCTATATCATTTAAAAGTGTTCTTAATTTTTCTTCGTCATGTTGCCGTTCTACTAATTGGTTAGTTAATATGTTTTGAATACTGAAAAACATTAAAAGTAGTAAGATAAAATTTATTTTTTACAGATGTGGAAACTTAAATAAGATAATTTAAAAATTATCAGTTTATCAAGAATCTTATATTTAAGTTTTTAAATTTGAACATATCAAATAAAATTTTTTCAAATATTAAATAACAAAATATAAGTACTTTTGTTTATTGTTAAGTAAAAGATCATCAGTTTTAGTTCCATGAAATTTTGTATACATTTGATTTATTTTTCTCACAGATGCTATCCACCGCTCTTTGAAGAACATACATGACCTGTTAGCTTCTTCAAGATTACTCTCTAAATTAGACTAAACATGATAATTATTTATTAGGTATACATAAAATATGTTTAAATTTAAATGACATACAATTTTTTCCTCTAACTCTTGTACATGCAAACCACAATTGTTATTGTACTTCAGTTCTTCATTTTCTTTTCTTAGTAAAGTATTAATTTTTTCTGATCCATGCAATTTTTTTTTCAATTCAAAAATATTTTTACTTAGCTCATTACTTGTTTGTGCATTTGAAGACATTAGTCCAATATATTTATTATCCATACTATCTTTTTGACAGGCTAACTACAATATTTCAATATATTTAACTTCAACAGAAAAAAAAATTAAAAACATGTTATCATACTTCTAGTTCTTTAGCTGTTACAATTGCATCTCTTTCTTTTAACTTATCAGACATTTTATCCAAATCCTTAGCTAATGCTTTACATTTTGACATAGCATAGGCAAGTTCCTCTTCAATGCGTTTTCTATCATTTGACCATTTATTATTAAATTCTTTTAACAGTTGTTCTTCTTTCGTTTTCATCTGTTAAATATAATAAAAATACATAGTTATTTAAATATGATAAATTATATGAATAAAATAAAACCTTTTCATTAAACAATATCATTTGTTTGTCTTTCCATTCTTCTAATTCTTCAATGTTTTTTTGTTGAACATCAACATCAAAATGTAATTCATTTCTAAAGCAAAATATAATTTATATGTACATACATGCTCTACATATACAATATAATTTAAATAATATAAGATCCTGATAAGTTTTGTCAAAACTTACTGGTATTCATGGTTTTCTGGTGAAATATCTATTTGTTCTAACATAATATTTACATCAGGATTTGGTAAATCAACTTCAATGTTTTCTTCATAATGTTTGTTGTCTTCTACTGAAATAAAAATATTGTTATGTACATGATCATAGCATTACAATACCTAACTCCTTTTAAATCTGAAAATAATAATTTAGTGTATATGTTCTATACAATGTGCAATAATGAAGAAATGACTGGATGGTGACATGAAACATTAAGTTATGAAAAAAAAACCCCTTTATAAGCTAGGTCTAACTTTTTTTAAAATAAAACCAAATCTATCGCATATTTGCGAATGTATATTCAAAACTTTTTAACAACTTTTTTTTTTAAAGCTATTTTATTGTACTATCAACTAACATACACAATTAAACCAAAAATGAACAAATTATTTTTTTAAATTAAAAAAGTAGCATTTTTGAAATTTGTACAGAATAATAGCTATGCATATATGCATAGTCAATTATGTGACACATAAATAGACTATGCATACGGACACTAGAGTACAACATTTTGTTTTCATATCTTCCATAATATCCAAGTGATACTGCTGCTAGATGTGACACGACTTTCATGATTGTAATTATTGTCCATTGACAATGTCCAACAAATAACAATGGTCAAAGAGCTTAGATGCGACATGTACTCACAAAAAGGTACAATTAAGGAAAACAAAATGTTTAAGGTATTCTAGGTATTATTCTGGGTAATAATAAAATATAAATAAAAACTGTAGTAAATACGGAGTTGATTGGAATTATACGTGATTCCCTTTCAAAAATGGTAATTGCTGGCTGGTTACTTCTTCACGGGACACATTGCATAATATATGTTGTACATTAAGATAATAGTCTTCAAGGCCCTTGCAAATCACATCAAGTTGTCATCAAAATTACAAAGCAACTGACAAAAATTAAGGTACTTTTAGTGGTTTAATTTAAAAAATGTAAAGATTTTTAATTTGGTAAAGAAGTTAATTTTGCATCGGTCTGAGAGTATATTCAATGCTTTTCATAATTTCAAGATATTTAATATACAAAACTAAAAATGTTTATTCCCGTCAAGAATTTGCTAATATTTAAAAAAGGCTCAAATCAATGAAAAATAATCTTGTTTATTCATTCAAACATCTTTACATTTTTTAAATCAAACCTTTAAAAATACTTAATTTTTTGCCAGGCGTATAATTATTTCATCTCCAAAAATTGGTTTTAAATATTTTGATCTAATAACTAAATTATATGTACAAGGTCACAAGGATGTGTGTAATATGTATGGTGTCAGTGATAGTTGGGAAGTATACAGTATAAACACATTAATGATAATTTACTATACACACAAATACGAGCTGTGAACGCAAGGAAGAAAGAATAGTATAAACAAGCTTCTTAAAAATTACACGTTTGCAGGGGCCGTGGACTGGTAACAATGTTTTAAGACTAGTTGGTTATAGTAGCAGTAATATTGATAACATTTTAATTTTATTGTTATTTTATTATGCCATTAACATAAAATTACATTATCTATTGGCCAAGAAATATTACATAAAAAGTCAAAACATATACTAAAGATTTGTGTAAATATCTAGTAAATAGTTGGTACATGATTATAATATAATACTTTACTTTTTTTCAAAGAAGTTTCACCATTATTCTTATTATTTATGCATTTTGAGTATTTAATTTTTTCAGGTGATTTTCCAATAGCTTTATCATTTGAGTCTTCAATTAGTAATGATAAATTAAGATCATAACTACAGTTTTTTGATCCTATTAATTTGTATGATAAATTTTCGATCTAAAATTTTGAATTTTGAAATTTAATTATAATTTCTTGATATTTAATGAACAATACATTATTAAATGGTATATGCTAATGCAAAGGTCTCAAACCTACAGCCTGGCAAGGTTTTTTCACTGGCCCACCAAACTAACTAATGTTTTGAAAATAATATATTTTTTTCTTTTGTTATTATTCGTAACAGCTTATAATAGTCATTTAAACCTATATACTAAGTACTTACACTAACTAATAATAGGAAAACTCATTGTAAAATAAAAAATAGTATATAAACAAACATTCATTTTCTTAAATAAATCTTATTTACTTTTCAATTTCTTAACCGCTCTATTCCTATAAAAATGTTGGACAAAGCGTAAAAAATTGCCAAAAAAAAAAAATGGTTGGAGACCCTTGTGCTAATACATTGAAACTAGAAAATAGTAATACTTACACGATCATTGGATGTTGGATTAATAGTTTGTGCACCTTTCACTTTTAATAAAAGGTAACCAAGCTTTTCATTTGAACTAGATTTGTCTATTGGAATACGAAAGCACTCAACTCTTATAGATGTATTATCCATTTTTAATCTTAGGAAAAATAAAATAACTTTCATAAACTATTACAAGAAAATATGAAGTATTTTGTAGAAATAAATATAATTTTTGGTTTTTACTTTTTTAATGTAGCATTATCCATGTGCCATATAATATCTGAGGCAAATTTCAATTCATTTTTATTGACCGGGATTATAGCTGTTTGTAATGTTTGGTTCTTCAATGTTGCATAAATTACAATAGATCCTTTGACCAAACCAAATCCATATGCTAAAAAGTATATATATTATTAAATGTTGGATAATAAACATGAATAATTAATATTAATATTAATTACATTGATATGTTGAGAATATACAATTTAAGAATTATTTTCATTATTATGAATTAAATAAATTTTACTAAAAATGAAAAACTCTTCTATTCAAACCATTTTTCTATTAATCAATGAAAATATGTTTTATTTATTTATTTTGTGATAAGTATCTCAATCTAATTATTTAACTCTGTTCCAAATGTCAACAAATGTATAATAAATATTGAATATGATATTAAATTTAGTGATAAACTGATAACTTTAATTACTTCTGACTTCCGAGTAAGTATAACTATTTTCGCTGCTATATGATGCTAATACGGATTAACGCAACTAATGCAATAATGGAGATAGTTACTAAAGGCCCGTATTACAATAGTTGATCTCCGGTTAAACCGCGGAATTCGGCAGGTAAAATCAGTGGGTAAGCGTAATTGAAGTGTAATCGACTATTGTAATACAGGCCCTAAGACTATCTTATTTTTATGCATGATTCATTAGGTTTATTGTGTTTAGAATGATATCAGAATTTAATCTATGTTCCGATTTTGAAGTTTATGAGGAATCTTAAATTGTGTTTTTTACTATTAAAATATTATATACACAGTAAAACCTCTTTATAATGAACCCCCTATAATACAAATACAAATGCTACATAGTTATTATTAATTGCCGTAAATCAAATTATGTGAAACTATAGCCAGTCCTAGGTAGTAATTGGACGGTGTTAGGGCAAAAGAGAATAAGTTCAAAAACACTGTTTTGAGAAAACTAATTGTACAATGACTGATAACTTATCCTTGTTTCTCATAGATTTTATAAAAAAAATTAACTTACAGTTTGTTTAATTTTTTAATGCCAATCGATGTGGATTATAATAATCTACTAGAATATTCAATAAAAAAAAAAAAGTAAAAGTGGACTTATTCCCTTTGGCCGGGCACCTTTCAATTATTCTACGGCGTCCAAAACTATCCAGGGACTAGATGTCCTATTTCCAAAATGTTATGTTCCAACCTGAGTTTATTTTTAAAATTATCTTTTTATTCATAGAATCCGATCCTTGAAGTTGATTTGCCATAATTCTGTTTCAGAATGTTTTTGTTATTTTTAAATGTATTTCATAATTTATTATTTTTATTTATATTTATTTGTACTAAAGAGTCAAATTATTTTAAACATTTTCTGTAAACTAAAAATGGCAGGAAAATAAAAACTATTTTTCATCACTAGAAAAAGAAATCACGGATATTGGACTTCCGGAGTAAGTTTCTCAATGGTCGAACGTCGGTTATAAAGTATAAACTTATCAAATCGAGATAGATAAGAATACTTTTTTCTTATCACTTATCTATCCCGTCGTTTATTTATCATCTCATCATCATATTATATTATTATCATATTTTTTAGAAAGAGATAGCATATAACTTGTTCCATCATACAATGATACTTCATACCACGATTAAGAGGACGCTATACCCGCATGTGTGGTCTCTGTCTTACAAATGTACAACATTGAACATAGCAAAAACTGTTTTGCGCGGGAAAGAACCGAGAAAGATACAGTCATAACTAAGAAACGAGATTTTCACCACATAAAAAGGAGAACTTTGGCTTTGCAACGATGTTTTTACTTTTTTTTATATCACTTATATGAAAAAAGTTCTTACTGTTTACAAAACCATTATTGTTTGTGTTTCTCAAACTTGAAAAACTTTATATTAACTCTATATTATAAATTATATAAAAAAATTAAAATCAACAGTGGCAGTGTTTTTTACACTTGTATAATATGATATTATGATCTAAGGACTAAGTTCATACCAGAGATTTCTATATAGTACAGAGCATCTGCAGTGGCGTATCTACGGGGGGGGAGGGGTCATATGCCCCTTGGAGACCAAATTGTGTACACAATACAACATGTAAATAATAATATGTGTGTACTGTATGTCTATTAAAAATTGGACATCCCCCTTGAAAAAATTCTAGATACGCTACTGGTATAGAGTAGTTATAGAACTATAGAAGTGTAGCTACTTAACTATTAATGGATACAGCTGTCAAAATAAATAATTAATAATAATAAAAAGGTGGGTGCAAGATTATGTCACTCTGCTGTACAGTAGGTTACAAGTGAGTCACTGTATAAATAGATAATGGATGGTATTAAATTTGAATTCAATGATATAATATCATTGTATACGAAAAACGATTCTAAGTGGTCATGGTTTGTCAGTGTGGATATTTTATATTATATATTTATATTTATATTGTTATTAATAGTAGTTACTCATTATTAATACAGTAGCCGGTAAGTTGATTTAATATTATGAAATTACAACAAAATAACTTAAATCATCATTCTTGGTTATTTAATATGTAATTTCCTCCAAATTTGAACATAATATAACTATAAAAAAAGTGTTTTTATATTTTTGAGATTTTATGGTTACAGAATAACCTACTTACATGGAACGTTGTTGTAAGTTTTCAATCCTTAACAATATTATCAAATGTTCAACTACAAAATCATTTTTTATTTTTAAATTTGATAAATGTCGTCAAAAATCGAACATTAAATGGTTATAAAAAAAAATATGTGCATTTTTAATATTTTTCAACTACTATTTCAGCAATATATCAGGAGCCTTATATTACTTTTGACGCTTTTTGGCCCAACAAAACATTTTTTATTGATAAAAAAAAAAACTAAAAAAATTGAAATAATTGTCCGTAAACATCTTAAAAGAAGGTGTAATATTTAGAACATTTTATCAAGTATAGGAATAGGGATTAATAAAATAAACCGATATAAATCTCAAGTGTCTACGGACTACGATGGTTATTCGTTTTTGAATTACAACTAAATAAGAAAATCGCTACATGAGAAATTTAATGAATATTTAATGTTGCAACAATTTGAACTTCAAACGCTCATAAAAATTTAATTTGACTTTCTAATAAATTTTTTATTTTTGATAAAGGAAGATAACCTTATAAGGAATCTTGTATTATATTTTGAAATCTTAGATTTATAAAGAAAATGTTTAGGAATTTCTAACAAAATAATTTCAAATTTTTGTGATTATGCTAATAAAAAAAAATTGTGACTGGATTATTCATATTTTTTAAACGATGTTGTAACAATCTATTAAGAGCCTTGAATTAAATTTTCAGGCTTTTTTACCCAACAAATAAAATTGTATTGACATTTATAGAAAAAAAAATTAAACAATTTTTAAACTGAAAATGTCCGTAAACAGTTTAAAATAAATCAATATTTTTTTGAAAATGTTATCGTGTAGGTTTAGAAAATGCTAATATAAACAACAAGTGATCATAGTTTTTAACCAGTGATTCATGTATCTTCGGTAATTTTTTTTAGAGTTACACCCATAGGTGGAAATCCATTATAATTTTGGGGTACTAACATTATTTACATTAATTTGAGCAGGGGGCTTTAATCAGTTTAATCCTATAAAAAAGGGGGCCTTTACAGAATTTTTTTGAGGAAGAGGGCTTATACCCCTTAAGTGCCCCTATTTCCACCAATGGTTACACCAAAAACTAAATTTGATTTGGTCAAAAACTGATTTTGCGTAAAAATTCCCGTTTTTTTAATTTTTTGTTTGTTTTTCCCCACATTTTTAAAAAACTATTGTGAATTTTGACCTCCCAATCCCTATGCACCAAATAGATGCACTTTTCTATCGAACAAGGTACTGAAGTTGAGAATTGTAGCAGTTGTACTGCCCCAAACGGCAACGACGGACTAAAAAAAAAAAACACAACATTGTAAAATTAAAACATTTATCGCTCCGTTCTGAATCTAAAAGTGGAAGTAATTTTTAAGTAAATTTCATGATAAATTCAAATATGTTTTCAGAAGTTCTATCTGATGACTAGAATGTATAAATGGTCCAAATTGTTTAAATATTGCAAGTGAGTTTTATGAAAGTTTTTATGTACTTTTTATCCTATTATACCTAATCCTTGATGAAATAATCTAGGCTTTACTAGATACTAGATAGTTTCCACTTAGCGACTAGGGCTGCCACCTCTCTGGGTTTTACCCGGATACTCCAGTTTTACATATAAAACAAATAACAATGTGCTACATGCTTAGTAAATTATTCTCAGTTGTAAAATTTGTAGTATAGTACTACCTACATAAACTATTTCTTGCATTTCATTGCAGACCTTTTAACCTCACATAAATCCATATCTCATAAGTATTAGGTGTATTATTGTATAAGCAGGGTGTCTAGTGTCTAGTCTACAGCCTACAGAGATGGTGATTGTTTTGTTTGTCAGGCCTGTATCCAGGTATGTTGTCATTCAAAATTTGCCGCCTTATTTGTATTGTGCGTCTCTGTTCTTAATGAAAAATAACAGAATTGGATCCATACAAAAAAAAGTTTTTTGGAACTAGATCTTTAAAAGTAGGTAAAACAAAAGGAGATTATTGTTAATGGACCAGTGTACAAAAAAAATAAATAAAAATATTTACAGATCATGATATCAATCTATAGCATTGAATCTACTATAATATATTCATTATTATTGGTTGGTAATTAAAAAACATTTTTGAAAATACTGAATATACAAACATTATGAATTGATTTATTTTTTGTTTTTAACAACATAATAGTTAGTATTATTATAAATTGTATACACCTGTTTCATAAAATTATATTTACTTATCACATTTTATTATACACATATGTGTCAAACTGGTTTTATTATAACACTTCTTAATGTCTAGATCGAAATCTGTTCAATGTATTATGAAGACCTTCAAAACTCACAGCAGGATCACTTTCAGCCTTTAACTCTGCTTCATGACAATCAGACTGGAAAATATAAATTATTGTTATATACACAAAAAGTTCAATTATTTAAACTGTAGTATAATAAAATAAAATCAATATATTCTAATCATAAAATAGGGTGGACACCAATTACTGTAAATCTATAGAATAATAATAAATAGTGTACTAGTTGATTTTTTTTAAAGCAAAGTTTTGCTTTTAACATATTTTTGTAAGTGGTACATATGTTATTGATTTAAATTACAGGTTTACCTGTAGAATGTAGATGTTTTAATTCTTTATCATGTCTGTTATATTACCGAGGTAATAAGTACTGTAGTTATTTAAAAATAAAAATATATGTGTAAAATAAATAAAATGATTACCACTGGCAGATAACAAAAAATATGCAACAAGGTTTCTAATTCTTAGAAAATTATCTTAAATATAGCATCTACAGCATAAAATACCTGCAATTCTAATGGAATGTATCCCGTGCAAAATTTAGATTCTGGCGCTTCTTGTAGTTTCATGCGGACTGGAGGTAAGGTCAATCCAAAAAATCTATCACCATTTCTATTTGCAGGTATTAAGTCTTCAGCGCCCAGCAATTTATTAATTAATGATATAAGATGACTATGACATTCATCAGTACTTAAGCCAGTTACTTTAAAATGTTTATCATGATCCATGATCTCAAATCTAAATTAAGAATATAAATTACTCACAATTCAATAATATATTATATAAGAACATGAAAAAAAATTTTAATCAACCTTGGAGATGAACCGGCTTTTATAACTTTGCAATGATAAGTGCATTTAGAGAATATATTTCTAAAATGAGCATAAGTTCTTGTTGCATAAAATCCAGCTGGATAGATTGCACAGTCTGAATAATAAAACGGTGTATCATATACAATCTGAAATAAATAATACATTTTTAATAGATAAATAGCACAATTATTGGTATGAAAAACATATAAAATCACTAATCAAAAATTAATATTTTAGTGTAAGCTTGTAAACACAGTAATATCTGGAAAGTGAGGATTAATTTATTTGGAAATTATCATTATGTGCTAAACTCACTTCTCCAAAATTGTAAATAGTAACATTTCCACTAGTTATTGGTTCTTGGACTTCTATAATATTATTAACCTTTTTACGTTTAGCAGCAGGACGCCTTGGTTTAGGTGTTACACCTGTGAATAAACATTTGAAACCTTTTGTACAAAATTTAAAATTTTGGATAGGTACTAACTATTAGTTAATAGATTATAAACAAATAATATAAGAAAATAACATGAACTAACTAACAAACAAATAAAGTCTTCCAAATAAAGTCCATGGTACACAATTAGGTACAACGTTTATTCTTAATTGTGTAGACATTTGTATGATAGTGAAGAATCTTCACATAATACAGATTAAAGTATTAAATTAAATGTTATTACCTTATTTAAATTTTATAAAATCAAATTTTTATTTTAAAAACGTTAAAGACTAAAAAATACACACCATTAGTAGTTGCTTTTTTTCTTGGAGTTGCCTTTTTTACAGGGGTTGTGTTTATAGAAACATCTGAAAATAAATATAATTGGTTTAAGATTGTTACTTTATAATTTCTATGACTATGGACTACATAACTCTGTTATTTTGTTAATTTGTTGAGTAAAGACATTTAAAAGGAATTTTTTTTTTAAATTTAGCAAGTGATTTTGTTCAGTTAATTTAGTACTGGTCTAGTTGACCCCCACCAAGAAAATATTACCCCGCCACTCAGGTTTAGTTGAAGCCCGCCACTTAAAACTCTCGTGTTTTCGATGTTCTAGTGTCTAGTCATTTGATATAGAATGTATATACTGCAGATAAAAAGGTACGAAATCACACACGTTAGGTAATCATATGCAATTCACTAATTAGATGCTTCCTAGATTCTTATTTGTCAGAGTTTATGTGGCGAAGTAAATAAAACAGCCGCAATCCATTCAATGAACTTTTGAAGGACATAGCAGAATTTTGGCCACCTGCATAATTGTTTATTATTTTCTGCATTATTATTTACATAAATTATATGTGAATGATATTTTTATATTTTTTTTACTATTTATTTATTCATATATAATGTACATTATTTATCTATTTTTATTTTAATCACCTGAATTTCTAGCTTAAATGTATTAGCTGATGTAGTGTATAATTTTTTTACGATTTATTTATGAATTATTAAATTATAATATTATATAATTATATACTAAATTATTGATTATTGACTAGAACATCAAAAACTTGAGAGATTTAACTGGCGGGGGTCAACTAGACCAGTACCGTTAATTCTAACAGTTGGATTTCATGTGATAAATTGTTTAAATTAGAAAAAAAAATAAACCATTTTATATAATGAGTAAATTTAATACATAAATTTACTAATAACAATATATTTAATATTATTTCTTAAACTTATTAAATTAGTTATTTATTTAGTTGATAAGTGTACAATTAAGTGAAGTTAAAAAGTGAAGATACAACACTGATTTCTAGCACAGAAATCTATTATATGATTTATGATGATTAATTATTGTTATGTTTTATAATTATAATTTGTAGCTTTTGCCATTGATTATGAATACAGTATTATTAGTATTCATAATCAATGATATTACATTATTGTTCAATATCAATACAGCGGTCAACATACCTAACACTTATTACTTAAATTTTTTTAAATGTTTTAACATTATTCAACAAATACCAATTAGAGTTTTAAAGTCTATTGGCAATTAATTTGATCAGGGCCAGACTTAAGAGTTTGTTGTCCCTAGTCATAATAAAACAACATCACTCTTTTTTAGATGAGGATCCAAATCAATTTAACTAAATATTATATCTACAAAATGTTTGCGCCTATGTGGCCTAAGGGTAAATATGCTACAGAAATTCAATAATTTTGTTTGTACCTACATATTTGTACTTATAAAATGGTTAATACATTTAAAATTTAATTACCTAATTGAGGTTCAAATATATTTAACTTTTTAGTTAAAAACTTGCATTCTTCTCGGACAATTAATAATTTTTCTTGATTTCGTGATATTTCATCACAAATGGCAGCATTTTCCTTAAATTAATTTATAAAGTAATTATCATTAAATAAAAAGTATTTATGATTAAACTATTGGATACATATGTTTAAAAATTAAATGAAAAATAAAAGGCACAAAAAAAGAAGTTATAAATACTATTTCAATAAATCTTATTTACTAAAGTGAATATATATGTTACAGGCAAAATATTTAATTAGGATTTATAATATTGGCATAGTGCTTAATCATTGTGTGCAATTAACAATTTAAGTGTTTAAGGCTGGAAAATATTTATTTTTAATTTGCAATATTAGTTACTCATGTCATTTTTAGGGTTTTTAGACTTTTAAACATTAATTAAGACTTTCAACCAATTGATTTTTAAGCTTATTTTTTGATTTTAATAGCATATATTATAATATCTAAGGTTATATTACAAAGCATAAAACGTCCGTAAATTCTATTAAATTCTACATCTTTTTAAATTATTATTTATTTTTAAATGGATCATTATTTTTAAGAAATTTTGTGTAAGAGTCATTGAAATTGTTTACATTTTTATGTTGTAAATAAATAATATTTTTTATAATAAAATAAGTTATCACCCATGTATTATATAATACCTATATCATACCACCATTAAATATACATATCTCAATACAAATTTCTCATAGAATTTAGAACAAAGTTTTTTTTTCCAAGCACTTTAACACTATGCCCGTGCAAAAGAAGGAAATAAAAGGTTTGAAATTATCCTATTTTTCCTGTAACATACATATCATATTTAATTTATGCACAATAGAACTAATTAAGAAGGTCTTTAACCCGTCGTTAATCATTTTGGAGGATATAAGCTTTCAGTTGTAACTTGAAATTGTCAACTGCTATATATTTAAGAAACTTAATGAAAAAATAATTAAATGATTATTTAATGAAGGGAGTAAAGGTTTATAAATGCGATTAGTAGTTATATTATAAATGAATTTTAGTTGTTTTGACCATAACGCGACTAACGACGGGTTAACGATGATACTGTTTGTACTTACAAAAACCATATCTTTAATAACCTTCTTTAACTTTTTACGTTTGGTATCATATCGACTACTAGAATTAATAACATTATTAATCCAGACATTTCGATTATCCACCGGATACATTGTTAAATGTCAAGTTCACTTATACATTTACAATAGGTTTCGAAACAATTACAACCGATTGGGTAAGTTTACGAAAAACAAAATCAGAGTTGGTGGTAATCGGTATTAACTATGAATGTAACAATTTAAAGATTTGGATAGTAAAAAACAATCAATTGGCAATTTATTAGCCATTAGGAAAATTTAAAACTTAAAAAGTAGAAAATATTTTAATATTTGTGGTTACTGATTAATGATTATAGCATAAGATAATGAACAAAATATTATTATATTTTATGGATACCTATCTGGTTGATACCGTAGAACAATGTTATAAATCTGTGATTATTTCATGTTATCTGTGATACTACGATGTAGATAATATATCATGGAGATTACAGATGATTATTCAAAAATAAATATAATAAATTATTATTTTAATATTTTCTTTAGTATTATAATATTATTTATATTATTCTAATTTCTAATAAAATGGTTTTTATGTATTATATAGTGACGGCTGTTGTATCTAAGGTACTATATTAACTATTAAGCTTATAAAGTGCTCTATTGTATCTACTGATTCTTTATACTGATTTTACTTCTGATTCTCTTGTTCTATCAATCCGTGATTGTGGTTAATAGTTTTTGTGTACACATACTTGGTGTAAACTTTGAACCATATTTTTGGTCTTGTTCATGTTTATGGCACTATGCCGTTATGGCGATATGCGATATTTTATGAATTATGATAATGTTTTCAAAGTTATAATAATGTTATAATGTATAAGCTATATTGTAGTAACAAACCTACATTAATTATTACACTATTTACTTCACGTAATATTTATTAAACTTTTTTGTAGCGACGCTACTTTATTTGTAGCGATTGATGTAGCATTGCTAGATTATGCCTTAGATAGCGAAATACTATAGCGCACTAAACATTTCCAGTTAGCGTAGCAAAAATTATCATTATTTTGTCGCTACCTATAATCTAATTGGTGATTATTAAAATATCAATTATGATTATATTTGTTTATTTATATTATGGTAATGATTAGTGTATTAGTGAAGTTTTTGTCCTGGGTCCTGTCCAATGACCAATTATCAAATCAGTACAAACTAAAAAACACTAGTTTTCAATAAGAACATTTTTAAAAATGTAGCGAAAAAGTAGCGCGCTATATTTAGACAATAGCGTCAGAAGCAGCACGTTACATTAAAAAAAATTAGTGATAGCAGTAGCGTGTTACAAAAAACTAGTAGCGGTCCGACCACAGTTGTTATTGAACCAGTTTGTATATGGAACGTATGAGTGATATTCAATTTTAATTATTTTTAAGTCGGTTGAGTAATGTGAGTTAATGTCTAACACGTGCATTTTAGAATCGCCTTTAATTAAAATTCTAAATCACATACGATTAGATTACTTTTAGACATTTATCTGAGATTTTCTTTTTTAGACCACTTTAAAGCAAAATTATGACAAATTGGTTTAACTGATTATAACCGTAAAATAATTGATAATTTTTCGTCAATATTATGAATTGTTCCATTTTCTTGATAGACTAATTCAATAGTTATCGTATCAATTATCAGCTATTGCTTTATTCGATCAGTATTATACAAATATTGTCGTAGATTGAACCAATTTTGTCCCTGTTCTCACAGTCAGGAAAAATTAATAAATTAATTGTAATTGACAACTGTTTTTGAATGAGACGCGAGCTATATTACAATGTTACACATTATTCTTTTATAGAATTTACCTAGTTAATACAAATAGGATTCTTTAACTTGATATTCATGTCCATATTTCTCTCTGATAAAGTACATATATCTTAGGCTATTTTCTATGTTAATTATTGGGTTTCAAAAAAAGTGTACGGGACAATAGTTTTGTATATAACACAATGTTTTAATAAAACGTCCTGCCATTTTTATATTTTATATTTGTCAGAATTGATGGTTGTCTGTAGTATTTTGTACTTAAAAGAACTGATGCAAATATTTTAAAAATTTTTTTTGTGTTTAATAATAAATTTACATATTTTTTCCAGAACCCCAAATCATCCCGTGGCACAATTAGATATGTATCTGCAGGCATTGGTTGAGTATTAAAAAAACAAATGCTGTGGCAAATTATAAAATTAAAAAAAAGCAAGGTAATGTATTCCAGCTTTACATATTGCTATGTAAACATTTAATCAGTAATACAATAATTATTTTATAGATTGATTCATATCTATTCATGGTAAAAAGAGGAGTACGCAATTATTAGAAGATATAAGTATATAAAAGTAAACAAAAGATATTATGCTTAATGTGGTGTCAATCAACAGGTATATTATTAAAACTAATATATTACAAATTATTGAATATAATTAAAATTAACTTTTTTTTATAGAAGAAAAACTTGACATATTTACTTAAATACAAAGGCTGATTCATGAAATTAAAAAATATCAGCCACTACTGCGAGTCATGGCCCATAGACAACTTTATGGAAAATATAACAGACAAATTGAAAAGTACTACCTAATAAAATATTCGAAAAAATTAAATTCATTGTTTTTTTACTATTGGTTTGGTATATATTTTTTTTAACTGAGAGTTAGTAGAAAAAGTCTAGGAAAAGTAAATTTATACAAATGTAAATATCTATATATAAATAATATATTTTAAAATATTTTATTTATCTTATTATATGTATAATTATTAGAAAAATGAAAAATACACTAACTTATTTTACAATTGTCAACTCTACTTATTTATTTTTATAACTACTAATACATGTGTCTAAATATGTTTATACTTATATAGATGTATAAAAAAATATGTGGAGTACCCAAACATTATATTTTTTAGTTGTCAATACCTACCATTTATTTATTTATTGTTTAAATACCTATAAATATCAAATTGTTAATGTTATCTATGGAGCGTGGCATGTGTAAATATTGTTTGGGGAGATGCCCTCTTAAATAAAAATAAAATCATTTTCAACCATCATCAAATTAAATTATCATAAATCATAATATACAACATTTACGAAAAAGCTTTCATCAATATTAAAGATTAAACCAGGAATGGAAAACGTTTTTCATTTTTGTTTATTGATTTAAAAATATCGATTTTGTTTAATTTTTTTTAAAAACATTATTTTTTCTATTGTTTTCAAATAACGTTTTTAAAAACGTTATTTTTCTATATTGTTTCCAAAAAACTTTTTTGATAATTTTGTTATTGGTTTTTGTTTATATTTATTCTTATAACATATAACTTATAATAGTAATAAGCAATGCAGGAATGCACTTAAAAATTAAAATTTATTATTAATATCTAAATTTTAAATCAAAATTTTGATTACAATTTTTTTATTACAACAAAATAACTTAAACTATAATTTTTTGTTTAAATATCTAACTTTGTTGACATTTGAACTGTATTAAATGTAAAACCTTTAGTTTTTAAAAATTAAAAATTGAATGCATTTATAATTAAAAAATTTGAAACATTTGAAATAAAAAAAAAAAATGACTGTATTTTTAAATTAATATAAGAACAACATAGGTATGTGAGATCACTGATCTTTATTACATTTTCAAGCTTTTTGACTAAACCTAAAATGTTTTATCAATATTTTAAAAAGAAAATTATTAAAATATTAACTATTGAGTTGGAAGTCTAAATAAACTAATTGAAAAAACTCAAAGAATGGTGACCATTCTTTGAGTTTTTTTGATTAAAAGTCATTTTTTTTAAATATGATTGACAGTTTTCTAAAAATCCACGTTTTTTGTATAAATCTATGTATAAAATCATGATAAGCATAAAATAAGTTATATAATATGAATATTTTATGTTTTATACTAAACTTATAATGTTAATATTTTGGTAATCGGAAAAAAGTCCCACACTTGGAAAACAATTATTTATTAATAATATGTTAATATATAAATATTTTTTTGTATCATTTTTTAAGCTTAAATTTAAACCTAACCAAATTTAAATTACCATTTGTATATGATGCAACAATTAAAAAAAGGCTGTTACTAAGAATAATCTTAATTTATTAACATGAAATATGTTATTTGTTTGTTATGTACCTATACTATTATTATAGTATTTAAAAATAAATTAAAAATATTTCAGTTGAATAATAATATGGTTTATGTCTTTTATGATTTCCATCCTCTAATGAAAGAAATCCAAAATTAAATTTACATACTAATTTAATAATCTAAAATAATGATAAATAATTTTGATTAAAAAATATTGGTCACTGTTTGGTTACTTTTTTTAATTTTTTAGTCACTTTTTCAACTATTTCCAATTTTAAACTTTAAGGGCAGCCATTGATAAAGGATATTTTCGAGAAAATATTTGAACCACATCTTTCTTTTAATTTGACGTTTGCCGTTCATAAATCGTTCATACTTTTTTCTGACCTTGAGAATCTTTTTAATATTTTCAGTCGGTTTAATGTAGAACATTGTGAAAATTGTATGGTTCCGTTTAATTTTGCTAATAGATAGCGCCAGTGAATTATATTCCAACTATTTTACTTAAGTGAGGCGAATCAATCTTCAGTTTTCGAGTTCAGAATGTTACTTGTTTTAAAGCATATCATTCTTAACAAAATTATTAATTTTGTGTAACAATAGTCTTACCAATACATTTGTTTCATTTACGATTGTTTTATTTTTGATTTAGTGGGCAGAACCATTGTGTGATTTAAGTGATTCTTATGACATGACCAGTGACGTTGTCAGAGGGGAGGGGGGGAAGAGGGGCCATGCCCCTCATCGGCCGTATTTGTATTATTGATTTTATATAAGTACGTCCATTGAGTATAAAAAATTTGTTTTTTTCAAAAAGTCTATTATTGTAAGTTGTAACATGTGTTAATATTATAGCGATTGAAAATAGAAATGTCTATTATCTATAGCTGTGGTACCTAGTACGGTTACAAACGTGAGTGTGGTTATACGACATATTATCACCACTTTGTTAACACGTCTCAATGTTACCATTTGTTTTGTCTTGGCAATCAGCCGTGAATTTTGGGCATCGGGCAGTTGGGTCCCCGCCTGATAACAGCCAATTTTATCAGCATTATTAAAATTGAGTGATAAGCACTTGTCCAAATATGGTATGAGTGGTTATGCGGCGGTTACTCTGTGGTTACCATGTGACCAACTTAATGTGGTGTTGCACAGCAAGTCGGGGGATATTTTCGATTAGCGGAGCGGAGCGACGGCGCCGAGGAGCGTAGCGACGAGTGCCGCTAGCATGGCATCACTGACGTGACTTATTTCGTATTGGTGTCACTGCTAAATCCCTGGTATAGGCCTGGTATGTAATCCCTGATGGTTGGTATTAATTTGTAATTTTTTTATTTGAGGTTAGAATTCGAACTCTTGATTAAGGTTATCAATTATAATTTCTTATCACGGGACCCAACTCTTATCACGGGGCCCAACTGTCCCCATCCCGTGAATTTTATAGCATAATATGATCCTTGCGGTAGCCGACCGCGTAGTTTTCCCGATTTTGATAACAATTGATAACAGCGAACTTGATAAGAAAAAAATAATGCTTATGCCAAACTACAAAAGTTAGAAAAAATCCCAATTCCCGCGGCGTTGACCAGCGAATAAATCAAAAATAAAAAAATCTATTTCATATGATTCAAAAAATGTATAGCGAGAAATTTTGCCTTCTATAAAATAAAACCCTGTTTAGTTAGCTTTTAATCGGTGAAGTTAGGTTTTTATCATTTATTGATCAATGATCATTAATCATAATATAATATTCATATTTTAAATTTTAATTTTAATACTCTTAACTTTATACTTTATACCAATACTTTAATCTTTATTCTATGCTTTATACTTCACAGTAGGTACTCACGATTACTAGTATTATTATTTAAATTTTTGGAGTTAGATGCAGCTTTAATATTAGTGAAAGTATACTTACTGTGCTATAAGAAATAAATTTAATATATAATAATATGTTAAATGTGCCAAACAAACCTAACTATATTTATTGAAAAGGTATGAATGTATGATGCCTATGTTTATTCTCAGATTTAACTACTACTTTGGATATTATTGTAGTAAATTTTTAGTAGATATTCATAAAATAAATTTAATTTGAATATTTTTAACTTTACAATTCCACAATTCATATTGGCGCAAGAAACTAATCTATTTATTTATATAATATTTAGAAACAAAAATAAAAATTCATATTTGTTGTTATTTATTAGTTAATACTTATATCTATATGTTTATAGTTTTTTAAATACTTTGTAAACATAATTATTTTTTGGGACAAGTATTTCAGTAGGTAATAGGTATATTCAATGATTATTACTAACACTTCTGTTTTTGTTGAAGATAAACTAAACTTGTAATAGGTATTATGTAACTAAATGGCAGATCGCTACATGCAATAGGCAGTTTCTTCACAGTTTTATGATATCTTCATTCTGATTATATTTATGTACATATTCTTACTGTGTTAAATATATGATTAAACATATTAGGCCACTGAATCATTCAATTTTATTTCTGTTTCAGCCTGGATTGTAGTACAAAATCGATAGTATTATTTCAACAAGATATTTTTCTTTACATTATTAAAATGATTTAAATGGCAATGAATGTTTTTAATTTTGGTTTCTTTTTGTACTAAAAAAATAAAATAAGTACTTTAAATTTATTTTAATTCCTAACCTTTTAAATTCCTCATAGTTTTTTAGTTGTTTAAAGTTTAATTTTGTTGTGTGACAATTTCTTGTTTTTAAAATGTATTAACTGTATCAATCTATTCAGTATTTATAATTTATTGGTACATTTAGAAAAAATAAATTTAAGTTTAATGCAATTTGCAATAATTAGGTGTTAAAACATAAAGAAAGATAAGTTTATAATATATTTAACCCTATAATTTCGATACCTTTATTGGATTTAAACATGTACTTCAGACTATACTATTTAAACACACTTCCACTATCAACAGACCAAACAGACTACTTTATTCACTCAAATAAATACACAATTAATAGAAAGTACTACATAGGGATTTTCTAGTACATAATAAAATGGGTACCTATTCTTTTCTCCTTATAAAGATAATGCTGTATAATACATATACAATATAGTCCATATTAAGGGACAATGTATATAAGTACCTATATTATGTGAGCAAACATAAATTTACTGCCACTTTTTCAGTAATATTTGTGTATGTAAGAAATATGGACAATGGCTGACCCCTGTTAATTCATTTTTTACTGTTAACTTCATTCCAATACCACGATGAATAAATATATATTTATATAATTATGATATTTTGACAAATTACAATAATACTATGACATATTTATTGTTTATCAAACTTAATATATTACTTTTTTATATTAAAAAATATTATTGACTTTTGTTACCCTTCAATGTTGTACCTGTAGCTTAATGCATGTCTGCATTCTCCTTTTGCATCGTCCTTGATGTACCTGTTCTATGCATAGACCTATAAACTAAGTTAGATGACTTTAAATTTGAAAGCAATAATGAATTAATAATTGTTAAAATGTAATTTAAGTCTCTAGGTAGCACAATTATTTTTGGATTTGCAACTACAGTAGAACCTCGATTATCCGTGACTCGATTATCCGTGTTTGCGATTAACCGTGCTCACTCTTCCAAAAATTTAAAAATAAGTATGGACTGTAGATATATATGTAGTTATAATCGAACATTTTATATTACATAATACACGATATCGACAATTATATTAATGACATTTTTGACGATAATAATATGAAGATAAGCAATATATTTTCACTAATGTTGATGAAAACGATATTGTTGATTGGCTACAAAAAGATCTTAACGAAGAGGGATTTGAGCGTTTGAGTGACAGTGACATAGCCGTTCGTTATGGCAGCGTAAGTACACCATCTACCTCACAACAGCCTGATTCTTCTTCTGAGAGTGATAATGAAGAACATTTTGAAAAAATACAGACAAGCCAAGAAATGGAAGCAGTTGATGTCCTCTTGAACTTCTGCGAACAGAAAAATTTTGACTTCCATGACATTATTGGCTTAAGAAAAATTAGAAGTGAAGTAAGGAAAATTATTTCAAACCAAAAAAAACAAAGACTGATAACTTCATATTTTAAGCCCTAATAACTTGTTGTATAAAATTATTGTATGTATATTATGTATGTATACATATTTCTAATTATAATTGAATCAAATTTTTAAAATTTCATTATTATAAAATTGTACCTATGTATTTCTAATTAAAATTAAATTAAAATTTCATTATTATAAAAAGTCTCGATTAACTGTGATTTTCATTTATCCGTGTGACCCCCTCCCCATCATTACCCCGGATAATCGAGGTTCCACTGTAAATAGTAAATAATTAAAATCAATTTCAAACAAGTTAAACAAATTATTTAATATTTTTTGGCAGTTTATCACAAATTTTGGAAAAACTATTGAGAATTTCGGAAAATGACCTCTAGAGAACCTAGCCAACCTCAAATAAGCTCAAATTATTCAATCGAAGATTCAGTATTTATAAATGCACTGCGCCTTAGTAGGTACTTTAAAACTTGAAAATTGAAATTACTTTTCTAATTTTTATCTAGTGACATGTATTTTATTTTCCTTGTACTGTTAAATAGGGTGGTTTTAAAAATTAAGTACCTATTATGTTTTTTTTATTATTTTATATTAAATCATATTTTGTTTTTAAATATTTTTTAAAAACACTTTTACTAGCTGTTACCTAGGTGGTAACTAAAAACATTTACTACATTTTTTGTACTATACTTGATTAAATACAATTGAGAATAATTTATATATTTTCACTGGTTCGATGAATTATTACTTATGGTATTGAGAGTTGGGGGTTTGCTTATGTATTGTTATGATGTACACTTAACATAACTAAAAGTAACTATAAATTAATTAATTTAATTTCTATTAAAGTTACTAAACTGTGCAAGTATTCTGATATTATGTGTATAATTTTGAAAAGCTATTTAAATAATGTTTATTATTACTTGTATCTAAACATAAAAATATTGTAACAATATGTAACCATAATGTTAATACTAGATTTAGAAAAATGTAAATATAAGTATCATTTAAAATATGCCAAGATGTTGTAAATCTTTTGGTCTCAAAAACTTGTTAAATAGGAAATGCTGCTATTATTAAAGAAAGGACTTATATTGAATATATATATAATAAGAATTTGAAAAACATATTAAAAAATTTAAATCCTTCAATAAAAGTCCTATCTTTATGAAACCTTCAAGGTTCGAAGCAGAAGCGTCCCTAGACCAGTTTCCAGTTTTTAAAAGTGTATTAACTCAATTGTTAATGGGGTAAATGTTGTGATCAAAATTTCAATTTTCAAAAAAAAAAAATGGCGGGAAATTTTGTTTTGCCAATTTCCCAAACTTAAATACGAGACGCAGCTTTTTTTAGAACAGAAATTTGATCAAGAGGTGTCACTGCATTGAATCTCGAAGATTTCAAGACGATACGATGAATATTGAAGTTTTTAGATTTTCTTGATATATTACGATTTTGAAAAAAACAAATCCTTCAATAAAAGTCCTATCTTTATAAAACCTTCAAGGTTCGAAGCAGAAACGACCTTAGACTAGTTTCCAGTTTTTAAAAGTTTCAATTATTAAGGGGGTAAATTACGTGTTCAAAATTTGAATTATTCAAAAATGAAATTGGCGGGAAATTTTCTTTTGTTAATTTTTCAAACTTAAGGTCGGTACGCGACTTTTTTGAGAATAGAAATTTGATCTTGAGGGTTGACTGCTTCGATCTTTGAAGGTTTCATAACGATAGCACTTATATTGAATGATTTAGGTTTTCAATAAAATACGAATTTGAAAAACCTATCCAAAAACCTAAATCCTTCAATAAAAGTCCTATTTTAATGAACCCTTCGAGGATCGAAGCAGAAGCGTGCGTAGATCATTGGTCATCTGGTAAAAGTTTTTTTAACTGACATATTAAGGGGGTAAATTAAGGTTCAAAATTTTGAATTGTTCAAAAAAAAAATTGGCGGGAAATTTTCTTTTGTCAATTTTCCAACCTTAAGGTCGATACGCGACTTTTTTAAGAACAGATATTGGATCTAGAGGGGTCACTGCATTGAAGATTTCAAGACGATACGATCAATATTGTAGGTTTTAGGTTTTCTCAATATATTACGATTTTGAAAAAACCAAATCCTTCAAAAAAAGTACTATCTTTTTGAAACTTTCGAGGATCGAAGCAGGAACATCCCTAGATCAGTTACCAGTTTTTAAAAGTTTATTAACTCTACTATTAAGAGGGTAAATGTTGTGATCAAAATTTGAATTTTTTTTTAAAAAAAAATTAGCGGGAAATTTAGTTTTACCAATTTCTCAAACTTAAATACGAGACGCTGCTTTTTCGATCACTGCATTGAACCTCAAAGATTTTAAAACGATACAACCCATATTAAAGGAGCTAATTTTTGAAAATTTACATCCAATTTTGTGTTGTTACTTGTTAGCTCAAATATATTAGAGTTAATTGACCTATTATTTTATAGGTTTTAATATTTTATTCTTATATGCCTATCGATTTACATTAATAAATAATGAGCAACACGCCTACTAAAATATGTGTGAAAAAAAAGTTCAAAACAATTATTACTTAAAACGTCATACAGACGTATACCACAAGGAAACGTCTGGTTATACGAATAATCACATATTGCGTTTTTTAACTTTTTGCTATTCCGATTACGGGCGAAATAATGGTCGCACGTACTTCAACCATAGAGCCTTTTTGAATCCTCGTACACCAAAAGACCAGAATCTCAAGTTTTGTACTGATCAAACGAAAACCCAAAATCCAAAATTCACGTAACTACGTAATTTTTTAAGTACAAAAAACACTTGAAAAATCATAATTCCCGAACCAAAAGTGGGATAATCTCGATTTTGGTATCCATCAATACGGCGCAAAGTCTTCTATAACATCCGACTACAAAAAACGGCTCGCCGCTCCCAAAATCTAAGTGTCCGTACCGGAAACCCCGAAAAACGCAAATTTTAAATATCCGAAGCCCCAAAAGACGGAGAAAAACGGCTCCTATGGTCTCGACACCTGACCTCCAAACTATACAAATCTCGAGTTTCAGAATCGTCGTACAAAAACTAAATCTTTTCCAAAATACAACTAGGGGGGGGGGGGGATGGCGACTCCGGGATTACGTTTTAGAAGGGCCTATACCGAAACGTTTAGGAACTTAAAAGTATAATATTATCTTAAGAAAACGTCATCAGCTAGGTACAACTTATAGATTTATTGAACTTTAAAAACTATTACATATTTATACGTTAGTTCGCATTTGGTAATTACGCCAGTAACATACAACTTTCTATGTCAGTAGTTTTCCTAGAAGTAGTTACCTATTCATATAATCACATCGATAATAAATCTATTTAATAGTGTCAAACATGAACAATTGTTTATATAATTGATGAACTCAATCATCAAAGTTTATGACGTATTATACGTTTCGAAAATGATTATAACTAAATGTATTTTGTCATAAATTATAATACTGTAATATGACATGTAATGAAATTTACTAACGCTGGATAATAGGTATAAACGTATAGTGAATTAGTAAATGACAGATATATTATAATATAATATTAGCCATTATGTATGTACTCTATTCAGAACTATTGTGGTCGTCTCTCGTCTGTTTGTGGATGAGATTAATCCCACATAGGAGAACAAGAAATGGTGAAATCTAAAGTTTGTCGATGGAGAATTTTATGGAGATTCCATTTAAATGGTCGGTGTAACGAATTTTTCAGTTGTTAAATAGATAGCTTACAAAAACCATAAAAAAAACCAAAAAACCATACAAAATTTGCTTTATCAAATAATCATAGATTTTAAATTATGATAATGAATTAAACATGTGTAACCACTGTTCAGGTTGTAGATGGTTACCACTTCAAATGTCAGCAAACTATAATCGAGGTTATGTTCAATTCAAATGTAAATAATAATTATTCGTTAATATTTTGTTAATTTTTATTTAATTTATTAATTATTTAATTTTTTTACATTTTTTTACCATTTATAAAAGAAATAGTGTTACTTAAACTAAGGATCGTCGAGAACTACATCAAGCATTGCTTTTAGTTACTATCACATTTTTTTTAGTTTTTCAATTACCAAAATTTACTTAAGCAATACTTATTCTTAAGCATCGACAATGGTCCTTAGTGTTAAATTTTATAATAATGGTTAATGATGATGGAATTACTAATTATTCATAATATTAAAAAGTTTACATGTTTACCTACATTGTTATTTTTTATTTTTCTCCATAAGGCATAGATAATAATAAATAATACAAGTATACGCTATAGGTTCACAACTATAACACAAGGATGTTTGCTATATTATATATTGGGATAAACTATGTGTTGGGACTATGAATAATGTTGATTGGTTACTATTTTACTTTCATTGATTTTTTATATGATATTGAGCCATTAAATGAATACAATTTTCAAAATAATTAAATTAATATAGTTGTTTTTTTTTCCAATTTTAGTAAGCAAGATACAGTAACTGGTGTATGCATGTACCCAAGCCATTTAGGAGATTATTCTGTTTGGAAAAACTTGTTCTGAAAAAACTGTTTCCACTAACAGTTCCACATGGCGGTTTACGAGTAATGACCAAAATAGGCATCTAGCTTCAACTTCTATGTTCACAGTTGAAAGAACGTCATTAAGCTATACCACATAGAGTTGTAAATACCGTTTCCGGATATATGCCGGTGTATTTATTTATATATAATAATATTATGTTATTCTGTAATCCGTGTCAAGTGCCATACTGTGCCATTGTAGTTAAGGCACAACTAAATAAATTGGGTGCCATGAGTAGGGATTTAAATTCTGCCTTATTAATATTAACACCTTAATAATAATTAATGACATTAAAACGTTGCACCTACCTATACTCAAGGACAAGGCCCTAATATTATATATAAAAAAATGAAAAATAGATTATAATAGAATATATGTAGATTCTAGATGTCTCGTTCACAAAAATCCACTCTATTTCTGACACTTGATATACAAAAAATTCCTATATTATAAAACTAAATTACAAATTACAAAATCTTATTACAAATAAAATATTGAAAAAACAAACAATTTTGTATTTTTTGAAGTTAATATTTTTACTGTAATTGAATTCTACTTTAGGGGATTGCAATTTTTCTTACTAATAGATACAATAAAATAGAATAAGAAACGGTTAAAATGTAATTTAAGAAACAAATTTTCATTTTCAATGTGCTAAAATAAAATTTCCCTGGTTGGTTGATTGAATTTATGTTTAAATATTTACCCGACTAAAAGATTAAATATCATATCACATCAGTACATCACTGTCCAGCCAGTTTCAAACCATATTACTCTATTGATAAATACCTCACCATGGATTACTAAACATGGTTTTTGAGTTTAAAATAAATAAAAAATTAAACTAAATATATACTTGGTGTGTAGATAATTGGGACTAATATTAATTATTATTTCTTTTTACTTAACTCCATATAAGATGTAGATGATTTTTATTTACTGTGTTTTTAATGTGTCAACAAACTAATTTTATATTATTTAAGTCAAATTTGATGTATAAAAACCAAAAAATAGAAATAGTGACTTCTTGTATACTGGATATTTATTATTTAGATTCTTATAATAAATTATTTTGTATTCATTTAATTAATTTTGTATAATTATGATAAGAAACAACTCGCATTAGACTAACGATTCAATTAAATGAACTCGTCAGTGGTGGTCACGAACAAATAAATTATAATTCTTATGATCAAATGATTCACTGTACTGTCTGAACCAGTTCATTTATTTGAAAAAAAAAACGAATCAGTTTATTAAAGACAACTTGTCACATCTCTACAGTACTCAACAGTGTATTCTTCACTTCATACTTCTTAAGTTATATTTGTCTATATAGTGTATATTATTTGAATGTATTTTTTTTTGTTTCTATTTATTGATAAACTTAGACGAAAAATATACATATTATATTTATATTTTAAATTTCAGCTATATAATTTTTTTTAATACATATATAAAATCTTAGTTTTATAATTTACACATTACTTATGTTTGTATCTTATGTAACTATGTACCTTATACATAAAATATATATAGAATTTAGACAAGTAAATGCAATTTTTAAGTCTTATACTGTTTATATATTATGATGAATTTACAATTGATACCAATATGTATGCATGGGCGCAAATAGCATTTGGGGTGGCTAACGCCTTACTTTGATAATATTGAATAAGCTTAAAACAAAATTTAGGAAATGTTTGAGGAGCTTATGTATGTATGGACGTATGTACGTTTTTGAAACTGCATTTAAAACAAATAACTGTTGTGGAACATAAAATTAATAGCAATACACCATATTATTCAACATATGTCGCATCATATTGTTATTGGAAATGTAAATCAAAAGTTAATCAAGAATAATCAAAATTATTATGAATTCTGTGTTACATAGATTCACTAGATGTGTCATGAACAAACTATTTTAAGTTTTTGAGCATTCAAGGTTTAAATGTTCGTAACTTTGGTGGGTAATGGTTAGCTCCAATATTTGTTTTTTTTTAAATTCGGATATTGATAACCTGTAGTTATAATTGATAAGTGGTAGTTAGATTTTAGCTATTTTAAATTAAGATTTTTGTATTTTTATGATGGAAACGCTGGTTAGGTAAAACTAAAAATATTTTTATGCGGGAAATTTATGTTTCTAAGGTTGGCATAACCGATCTCCCGAAATTTGATTTTGATGATATCTCGCTGTTATCAAAATCGGGAAATCTGTCCCAGCCCCTATAAATAAAAATTGTGACTGAATTTTTAATATTTTTCAACTGTAAACAATATATTAGGAGCCTTGTATTACATTTTCAAGCTTTTTGAACCAATGAATAAAATGTTATTGACATTTATAGAAAAAAAAATAATAAATTGGAAACCGAAAATGTCCCAAAAACAGCTCAAAACAAGTAAAAATATTTTGAAAATTTTACCGTGTATAAATTTCATGTATGTACGGTCATTTGTTTTAGTTCTACACAAAAAACCAAAAAAACAATTTTGTGTATAAATTCCCGTTTTTCCTTAATTTTCATTTTGTTTTTCTCTGCCCTTTTGAAAACTGTTGGGAATTTTAAATTTTGACATCCCAAATGCACTAATTAGATTCACTTTCCCATCGAACAAGATATACTGTTGAAGAATTGAAAGCACTTTTACTGCCCCAAACGGTGACGACAAATAACAACAATTTAAAAATAACAGATCATATGTAAAATCAATACATACATCGCTTTGCTCAGAATCTAAAATTTAAAAGTACTAGGTATGTGTAGGTACTTTTTTTATAAACCTTTGAAATTAGATATTTAAACGAAGTAGGTATAACGATTTTAGTTAATTTGTTGTGAATCAAAATTATTATTCGTGGGAACTTGAAACTTTTGAAGTATATTATTATAATTTATACACACAATGACAATTTAAATTTCAAATTCAATGTTTTTGGCAAAAATTAATTTAACCTGCCGTATATTGCGTATTACCACTAGGAAATATAAAACACTATATACCTGTATTATACTATATATATTCTTATAGACACTTATAGTGCTATGGACTGACCGCTGACAGAACGTTTTTGCTCAGAATCGTTTTTCGTATGGAATAATTTATCATCGAATTCAAATTTCAAATACATCACAGTGACTCAACGTAAAAGTCACTTACTCGATGACGAGGTGCACTTGACACCTATACTGTAGTATACCTACCTACTGTACAGCAGAGTTGTTACACACTTTCCTCCGTTATTAGCTTATAACTAAAAATGTAGGTTCCTACCTATATAATATTTATAGGAATACTTTAATTTTAACTTTTTAATACCCAGCCTTGGTAAGTACTACCTATCATTATTTTTCTCTACATGACCGGGTGCATACGAATATTATGAATATCGGGTACCTATTTCATTATACCTACTATTATAGTTAAACTCGTAAATTATCTCCTCCTTATATTTAACTACACATTTAATTTAATATGCATAGGTAGACAATGTTATATTATACAATGCTGACGTGTCTGTAACATACTAACGCAACTATTACAAGTCATGATATTTAATATGATCACTATTCACTAAAAAATTACTGGTTAGGTTACATGCACATAATTATAGTTTATGTTCTAGAAAAAATCTAAGTATTATTGTACTTATTACATTTAGAAGTTATTTACACATAATATTTCGTTTTGTATACTTCGTATTAACAAAACAACTGGTTGATTTATACAGAAAATATTGCCTATGCAATTCTCGTTGAATTTATACCGTATAGCCATTTAGGTGTAACATGTAGGTAGTATGTCAATTTGCAGACCATGGGCGTTCTCATGTTGGGGGGGGGGGGGGGGGTGGGGGGATATAGAGGATAGATCCATCCATGGCCTTTTTTTCGTGCTAAATTTCTCTCTACCTACGCGGCCCACTTTGCAATTAAATTGGATATTCCCCACCCCAACGAAAAATCCTGAGAACGCCACTGTTGCGGTAAACGGTTACGTTGTACCTTAGATTTTAATCAAAGAATGGATTGTCAAAATGACCCCAATGTTCAATATCGGTTTTTATTTATATAATATTATAATGCCATTGACAATGAATCGACCAGACACAACGTGATAATGCATTTAACGGGAAATTTCACCCTCTTGTTACTATAACTAATAGGTAATATAAATTTGTTCAATTTTTACCCACGCAATAACGAATCTAAATGTAAATCAGGATAAGCGTGATAATATATTATAAGCCGATATTAATTGAGATTAAGTTATACTAGGGGTTTTCCCTTTTCCGAAGTAATATAAGCTTCATTTTCCATATTAACTATTTCAAAATGTAATTTCTATAACGCAATTTATACACAAAATGACGTGGTTACTGACTGGTGACTAGGTAAAATGTATAACTCGTACAAGTGTACAACGGCGATAGTTAATAGATATGATATCTTAAGGTACAACAAAAACTTATCTGAACCTACATAACGATTGTATCGCTGTTGTGCGTTATATAAATATTACTATAATAGTTATGTAAAATTTTTATCAAATAATAAACAAAGTGTATATAAAATACACTAAAAACAAAACTCAATAGTTTTAATATTTTTGATATATTATTCGTAATATGTTTAGCAAAACAGCGTATCCAAGTTTTGTCAACTAAGAGATATTTAATGATGCATACAATATAAAACAATACAACTAAGTCAAATCGTTGAATATCTACGTAACCTTATGGCAACATTGCATTAAGTTTTAGGTACAAAACGGACGGAATCGTGTGCCTTTTAAAATGTGCACACTGCACAATTCTATTCGCTGATAAGGACCCTACGGAATCATGTTCTACCCCACTATCGCAGACTGATAGACCATGTACAGCTAGTGATGTGATCAGAGAATAATAATAATCTCAGACAGTTGATGTGAATTGTGGGGTGGGGGGGGGGGGGGTGATACAGGGGTCAAGTACCCCATCTCCTCCTCAAATATTAAAATAATATGTTGAATGATATGTAGATACCTAATTTTTAATATTTTTATATAATATGTATAAACTATTTAACTACCTACTGTCTTTTTTGTGAACTCAAATGGAGGAACATCATTATGCCGTGTAAATGTGTACAAGACGTCTAATTCACGTCACATCAATTTCTGATAATATATTAGAATATTAGATTGTTATGACAATAACAATAGGTTAGAATAAAGGTTGGTGAATTTTATTTTATTATTTTAAATATTGATAATTTTATGTGCCTAAATATTTACTGGGATAATCGTCATCAAAGCAACACGTTCTGACAATCTTTAACAATTCCTTCTCAAAAACAGAGTAAATACAATAGTGATTGAAAATTACATTCTAAAAATAGAAAACACCATCGACGAATGTCAATATAACTTAACATAATATATAACTCATAAGCATTGATGGTTATCAAATATCACTTATTACTAATCCGCAAGTACCTAAAACAATTTAAATTCAATTTTCATAATTGAATCATTCATAGACCAAAATAAACCGTAAATTCTTACGATCTCAAAAGTACACGCAGGCCACTGTTATGTGACATATATTATATAAACATAGTATAATATGCATAAACCAATAGGAAAAAAATGATTTAATTGAATCTGAAATTTCGCTTTGGACTAATGGACCCTCCCCCCCATATATGTCACTGTGGTTGTGTGTGATGTGCTTTATAAATGGTACATTCGATACCTAGGAAAGCGGAAGTTGTCGTATAGGTATATACCTAGTACGTACTATGCCTACATAGATATATTATACATTCATAATTTGCACGGTAGTAAGAATAGTAACCATATTAGTAGCTATAGAAGTTATAAGGACAAGTATAAAATATAGGCATATAGCATAGTGGAAGTGGACAATCGGTATAGAAGTTATAATAGTAGCAGTAGGTATACATGCAAGACCATCGAGCTTATAATGTACCTATTAATGTAAAAATCATTTATATATTTAAGTAGCTTATAATGTATATTATAATATGTAGCAGAGTGTGCATAATATAATTCATTGTATATATTATATTATAATATAGTGTCTAAAATATGTGCAGCAACGTAATAGTATAATAACGGTAGCCGAGGCCATCGGGTGGTATTGTGGCGTTGCGTCGGTGGAGAGGGTGGGGATGGATGGGAAACGGAGAGACGTCGCTGCCGACATTGTTCGGGGATGAACGAGCGTTGGTGGGGGTGTGGGCGAAAGAGTGATACAGACGGCGAGGGATGGCCGTATGTTCGCCGCCCCGAGTAAACCGATACAACGCGAACAATGGACGTTGAATACGAGTTTAATTACTAAGATGAGAATCTTTTAGAGCCCGAACAATAACGGTTCATTTTCAATAGCAGTCCGAGTAGGTATATACATATACATATTATATACTTATACATATACTTCCTGTCGTCCTATATATATATGTATTTAAGTATAATAATGGTTAAAGGGACGACGAAGTTGGTGGTGGTGGTAAGGAGGGTAGGACTGCCAATGTGTGTGTGAGGGAATGACAGAGAGAGAGAGAGAGAGAGAGAGCGCTGACGAGCGGGACGACGATTCGCTGCCGCCCGCTATCTACCGCGTTGTCAAACGCAGAAGCTCGCGCGCGCACATTCCGTCGCCGCCGATCGCAAAGATTATAATATTGTTATTATATTATTATTTTTTTTTCATAGTCTCGTTTTGTTGATCACCCATGTACACCACCACATTCAGCCCCCCCCCCCTCCCGGCCCTCCGATCAAACGTATTGTTGTTGTTGTTTTAATAATAATAATATGAAATAGTATACAAGAGATATTATAATATACATATATTGACATATTGTACATGGGTATATGTTGTATACTAATATGTTATCACTGATCGTAGTGACGGGGGTGTTTCGTACTATTCGTGTATCTAGTGTATCACGAGTGAATATAATTCAACCAACGCCACAATTATTATAAAGACTTTTAAATCACAATCGTGATCAAAGAAGTTTATCGCATTATCTTATTCTTGTTGATTGGAGTTAAAAAAAAAAAATGTAAAATCGTCGTATGATAAATGTATTAGGTATAGCCGTACCTATAGGCAGTGTTCGGATTAGATAAGTATTTTTTTATCTAGATAAAGATAAAGATAATGGAACTCAAATGTATCTAGATAGATATAAAAGATAACCTAACTCATATTTATCTAGATAAAAAAAGATACAATTTTTTTTTTTAATGTGTTTTAAATGTAGGTATATTTTAGTTGGGCACTAGGAACATAATAATAATAATGATATAAATAAAAATAATTACATTATTTATAAACCATAAACTTGGTTTGAGAATCTGTATAAATATTGAAAATGCGTTTGTACAATTTCGAGATTTTTATCAATAAAAAATGTATCTAGATGAATAATTCATTATTTATTTAGATTAGTAAAAAAATTATCTAAGATGAACGTTTAGATACCTTGTAACTATTTATCTAGATAAGATAAAAGATGAACAAATAATTATCTAGATATCCATCTAGATAAATTTTTCTAGATAAGTCCGAATACTGCCTTTAGGTACCTAAGGTTTTTGTCTTGTGGTGAGGGGGGTATGCATTTATCCAGTGGCAACTACCATGAGGGGTTTTTTGCTAAAAAATTGTATTTCAAAATGTTATTGTGTGTACCTACTTATAGAATATAATAATATACTTTAAAAGTTTTAAGTACCTACCCACAAATAATATCATTAAATTATAATAAAATAACTAAAATCGTTATTCTTCGTTTAAAATTTAGGGACTGGAACCTTTTAAATTTATCGGTAGCGGTTCCGGTACTGGTTCTTCAAAAATAAAATAACTGTTCCGGTTCGGTTCTGGTTTTTTGATAAAACAAAATAAAGATATCGGTTTCAAATAATTTCGGTACCGATTCCAGATAATTTAGGTATTGAAAAGTATAATAATTTTAAATACCTATCCGGAATGCGGGTTTAATTAACAGTATGAAAAATATTATAATTATAAAACTCATATGGTCAAACATAGTTTATACACAGTAATACCATTAAATTATCTTATTTTTGAACTTAAAAGAATCTATCTAAATTAAAAATTCCTGTTCGGTTCCGGTACTTAATTTATTAAAATTAAGGTTTCGGGCTCGTTCCGATTCCGGTTATTAATATTTTAAAGGTTTCGTTTCCAGAACTGGTTCTTTTAGGTTCAGTTCCAGTCTCTTGATTAAATAACTTATTTTGTCCAAATTTGAACTTAAAGTATCTATAAACAAAAATTGAGAGTATACGGTACCTACTAGATAACTAGATTTTTAAAGAATGTAGGTACTCATTGTAAAATCTGAAAAAAATATCTAACCCACACCTTTTTACATAAATTAATAAATAATAAAAAAAGTAGCTTGTCCAGAAATATTAGGAGAACACAACTTTAAAACTAAAAATAAAATACAATAAATAAATAAATTCTATACTGTAATTCATAACCATCGTAATAATGATTTTGTGCTCTGAATTCACCAGATAATAGTTTAATGTCAACCAGCGACATTGTTGATATCGATATACCTAATACCTGTTCAAAATTGTAGTATCGCAACTTTAACGATATGAAAATGTAGTTATGTATTCTTTAATGTTCATTGTATATTATATTTTATATTATTGCGTATTGATATTTTTAAATAATACAGTAGTAAATTAAGTAATTATTCCGTCAACAAAAAACAAAATGTAAATTAATTTATTTATTAATAAAGAATAACAATAAATATTTTGTTTCAAGTCAAAATGAATAACATTTAAAACTTGAAGAAGTTACAAGTCTATATAAAGTAAAAATATTATTTTCAGTTAAAAAAGTATCAGTGGTCAATAATTTTGATGCCCACTCAAATAAATTTATAACATATTCGACATTGAATCTAAGTTGTACCATAATAAAATATAATACCCTCTTACCAACCTAATAGGTATAATAGTTCATATCCGTACAATCCGTACAATCTACCAGTAGAACATTTACCATACTACATTATACACGTATTTAAGGCTATCCATATCCATATTCGTATAATGTGTAGTCATAATTACACAATAGGTACACATATAAAATGAACAGACTATTTTCTATTATACACGTTGTCCGATTGTCCGGCTAAGTTTGAATTGAATTATAGTCACATAAATCCACGCGCATGCACGGGTCACCAATAAGTTACGTAGGTATTTATTGTATTAGTAATAATACTACGAAGTGTGCTGATGAACACACTTTTATTTAAAATATACTTCTTATACATCAGAGTTGTACACACTCATGTTTTTTTCAAGCACTGAATATTCTTAAAATATGCATTTTTACATTATAACAATGGGGGTAAGTTAGTGAAAATAATTAGTTCAAGACGTTAATTTAAGTGAACACAAGATCGTAAAGTTAGTAGTTAATAGTTAAAATATAATAAATTTAACTCCCTAAATTTAAAGTTAGTATGGAAAAATTATTACACTTACCTATAACTTAAGTTTAAAAAGTAAATCTACTTTTTTTTAATTATCTAGTACGTGGATGACATAAAAGGTATTTTGTGACTAAACTATAATATTATGTAATATTATTTTCTCAAGAAACATAACAGAAATAAATTAAAGTATTATATTACGATAATTATAATATTAGATCAATTGTATTTAAATTCATATACCTATAATATATAGAAAGTTATCAATCTGACAATACAGACGATGTATAACAAACCATTGAATCCAAATATGTCAAAAAAATTTCAATAAGTTATTTCAACAGTCAATTAAATTAGTAAAGTTCTCAAGTTAATAAGAAAATTAACTGTGTATGGTTAAGTTAAAAAGTTAAGAAAATGTCAATTTTTCATCTTAACTTAACCCGTAGGTTAACCCCAAATAATCGTCTATGAGTCTTCACCTTTTTGACTATAGTTATTGCTTAATGCGGCTTTGCATTATAATATCAATAATATACACTAGCTGGGCTAACGAGTAGTTCAGTGGTTATTATTTTGCTCTGCAGAGCCCTAACCGTTACCTGGGTAGCATTTTGACAGCGATAAATATACGCACCTATATAATAATATGTCACGATAAACAACGAGAAAGTCGTAACGTCGAACGGTATTAATTGTAATGTCTGCAGGCTACATCAGACTCGTCGATTGGCGCATATTAAACGATTGACTATTGCAGAGCTTTGTATAACCACAATATACATATTGTGTAAATAAAATGTAATTTATGTTTGGTTAAAAGACTATATAGCGTGCACACACATGTGACGTCGATGTATGTTGGTCACGTTATTATTATTATTATTATTATTATTGCTATTATTTCACGTATTGTTAGCAGACCCTAAGGCCTATAAAAGCAAACAAAAATAATTTCTGACGTATGTAAATTACAGGTCACGTGGACTGCAGTGCGCCATAGTACCTACCTATACCTACCTAGTCGATAATCTGTGGCTTCCGTCACTCCGGGGCGAACAATAGCCGTGATTTAGGTGTTCTTTTATAATCCATTATCTTTATATTAAATCCAAACTCACACTTGACAGCCACCACCACCGTCACGTGTGTTGTGTGTGCCTGTTTATAATATGTTTCTTTTCGAAAGTGCACCGCTGCCACCACCACCACCTGCACCACCACCGACACAATGAATAGACTTATTTATTATTTAGAGAAATTATTCTTTTACCGACTAGGTTGTTATATTTTTTATTATTATTATTATCATTTTTTTTTTTTTTATTGTTGTTGCGTTATTCTTATTATTTGCTTTGAATGGGCACCGCGGAATAGTATAATAATTATAATTGTTCGTGGATTGACGTCGGACGTATGGACAACAATGAAAAGCTTGACAAGGGGGAAAAACGCGCAAATTATTATACATCTCACCTCCTCCTACTCGTCAACGCCGATGACCGGTTCGCGGCGTTGTGTAGGTACTAATAATTATTACCGTAATAACTCTGTGACGGTATTGTGGCAAGTATACGCCGTAAATGTACACACAGTACACACGTTATAGTTTAGTAGGTACAGTGTACACACTACACATTATAATATATAAGGTAACCGCTGGTATTTTTCTCATTATTATATCACATAGGTACACCATATTAAATTATATTAATTGTCATTCGTAATAACGGATAAACAGCGAGTATATTAATTTTGGTTTGCCCCTAAAAATGTCCTGTATTCGAAATGGTGGCCCGTCTAAAATATTGATTGGTGATCTCTGCAGTATATACTATAGGAACCCCAAAGTCCTGAACCTACATAATCACTGGGGTGTTTATGATTTCCTTCTCAGGAGATTTGATATCATAAAAAATTTCGGCGCATCAGATGAACTGCAGTCAGCTGTCTCCCACGGGTTCCATTATAACGAATATTACATTTTTGTAATCCGTTCACTTTTATTGGCTATGTTTTTACTCAAAACATGTTATGGTTTAAACATGATATATTTAGTATATTTTTTTATAATATTTTATTTTTAAATACTTTATTTATTTATTTATATTACAAAATAATATCAGATTCTATTCTCCGAGGTTTCTGGGCCATTTTATCCAACACTTTTTCTATATTTACGCATGGACATTGTGACGGAGGCTTAGCATTGCCAAACCATTTAGCCTATTCTGTATGGAAAAAAATATAATTAAAATAACTCAGTGATACATTATAGTCGGATGAGCTTCGTATTTGACGAGAGATAACTGATAAGAAGTGCAATATACATGTCGTCTATGAATATAAAAGTGAACACTGAATATAGAATGAAAACACACTAAAATAAAATTAAAAAATAAAATAAAATAAAAAAGGCTCTGTGGACGATATATCAGCCTGTAAATCACTGTGGTATCACATTATATTACATGCAGTGATTTACTGCATGTAATATAATGTTACATAAATGACGTAGGGTTTTAAAATTTCATGAAATTTATTTTCTTGAAATATTTCATTTTGGTGAAAAGTAAAAATAAAATGTTTACTATGCCTAAAAGTTTATAGTCGTCAACTTCTAAGTGAATATTTTTAAAAGCTGGTTTATTATATGAAACATAGAAAATATGTAACATATTTACATATAATTTATAAGTTATAACAAACTATATGATCTAAGTATTAAATAATGAGCCCAGAGCACCTTCACATCACTCAGCCACATACACACACATATTATACGACTTTTGTACACTTGATAATAATTACTGAAAATACACTATTATTTTATTCATTGTTGGTATTGACTTCAACTTTATTTCAAACCATTATCTTTTGGACCGCTGATATACAACAGTATAACAATATTCTTCATAATTTCATTGAAATATTTCAAGAACAGTGAAAATTTCAATTGAAAAATTTCAAGTGAAATATTTCAAATTTAGAACCCTAATGACAATACCCGAATTCATAATTTTATTTATTTGATATTATATGTTAATTTGTTTTACTATACTATAACGATGGGACAAAACGTTGAATTATCATTTATGTGGTAGGTACCTACTTATATATACGTTTTAAATAGTATATAATGTGCAACATAAATTAATTCTATAGAATTAAAGTTTCGATGAATAAAAATAATCAGCTCTGTTATAATAACATTCTCGTCTTTGAATTGTATTGATATTATTTTGATTGTATAGTTTAGACGATTATTTTATTAGATAAGTTTGATCCAAGAACAAAGGTGTTGGCCGTGTAAAAATAAATTGTCAAATGCATTGTAAAAAACATATTATTATCAACAACCCGATAATATGAAGATTGAAGGGTATGAACGTCGTTATCTTGATGTATAATTGTCTTCTTATGAAAAGTTCAAGTAAATTATATTCACTATAATACTATAATATAGTAGGTACCTATCTATATGTAGGTATATATATATATAATATGTAATATATATATATATATATATATATATATACTGTACAGTTGGGCTATGCTCATAGTTTTAACAAACAATAAAGGGTATATTTGAATAATAATATAATATTATCATATTATCTTGTACGGTTTTATTATGGCTACAAAAATGAGGTTCTAATCATTTAATTATTTTCCTTGGGGTCACTTAGAAATCAATGTAGCGAGAACGCAGAGAACACAAAACTATCAAAAACTATTTTTATAATATTTTATGAAACTGTGAATTTGATACTTTTTGCAATAATATACTTTGCATGTTTCATTTGGTTCCTCATTAGAGACCATACAGCATAAATGATGGGTCAAAATAAATAATACGCATATTTATACATAAATCAACAGTATTATACCATGCTACCACGTATATACAACGACGCGTTGTCTTTTCGGTTAAAATACGGAATTTGACCCTTAACGAACAAAAAGTAATTTTCCATATACGCTTATAATAATATGTGGATACACTCCGAAAAAATGGTCTGTTAAAATTCATTTGTATGGCGTATAATTAATTATTATTATTGCCATTGAAAAACACATTGTAAAATGGTTATTCGGTTATAATTTAATTAAAATATTGCATTCAACGGGTTATTATATCCACCGTTTACAATCATTTTTGCGTGAAAAAGGATTTGTTCTTAAAAAGGGACAGTGTGCGGTCCCGAGCCGGGGCGCACGAATTCGCAAATAGAAAGTCAAACAGTACCCTTATTTAGGGGTGTCGTAGACACGGTCGTTATTCGGCAAAAATAATAAAGGTTTTAAAGTACAGAAAGGCGAACAATGTTATTCGAAATGCATAGTGCAGCTTTGTTCTTGTCGGAGCCTAAAAAGAAAAAGGGGTTTCGGACATTTATTGTTTTTTAGGAATCCGTGTCGAGGACGCAATTTGTTAAATAATAATGTAACTTTTATTCAGTGGGATATGACGTTTAAAAATAAGGGCCAGTGGAGGGTGTCGCTGTGTTCAGTGGCCCAGATTCAAAACACGGAATTTGAATTAAATGTAACCCCTTCGGCTTTTGTTTCCACCGGACCTTTTGTTGTAATTGCAACCACCTTGCCTCCTCTCACGAATCCCTTTTGAACTTGTACGATTTCTCAACACAAACCGAGAGCAAAACATAAAAAGTAAAAATCATAGTAATAATATTATTATGATTATTGTTTATTATTATACAACGTGCCAACCCATTGCACTCGCAACTCTTCGCTAAAATTGAATTTCACGCCCCAAAAACAGCGTTAACAATTTTCACGTAATTTCCATTAAGTGTATAATATAATGTTTAATTTTACGTGCTGCAGTAAAACTCGTACCTACGTTATTATACCATTATGCCGCTGCTCACAATATTATATTTGAAACAATAGAAAAGTGTAATTGAATAAAAAGTGACTATACGAGATATTTTGCTGAATTGAAATATATTATTATGAAATAATTAGTTTACCTTTTCTTGTTGTTGCATCGTAACAACAATACATCTATATAATAATAATTATGATATGATATCTTAGAAACTATACTACTTATTGAGTACAATTTGATAACAAAATATGTGAATTACAAATTGTATGTAATGTAAACCGTGTAAACTAATTCTTAATAGTTCTATGAAAAAAGTTGTAGCCTTGAACGTATTTGGTACATATGTATAAGCATCGGATCAAAGTGTAGGATGTAGATATAACACAATACTGTATAAAGTTGTATTCTAAAAAATAATTCCATAACATATTATATGGTATTATTTAGTTTTGAATTATAGAACATAAGATAAATTTACAATTTTTAATTCAAAGTATACGAGTAGATGCTATAGATGCTAATATTTTCTGACTATAATAATTATTAATTATTATTTAAACCACAGTGAAACATACTTAGACCTAGTTGGCTAGACCGAGTAAAGGTATACGTAGGTACCTAACCTACACAGATTTCTTGTATTATATTTTATTATCGACAGTTAACTATATATATATATGTCGTTAACTTAAGCACACAGTAGGTAAAGGCATAACTTTGAATAATAACAATTTAACTATTTTGTTTTTAATTAAAGCGATATAAAACCTATATGTAACAAAAATACCTAGTATAATACATGCAGAATGCAGTATTATTATATAGCTGCTGTTTTAAAGTTTTATGGGAGATATACGATATGAGAAAAATATTTTCAAGTGTTGATTCGGAGGGGGGGGGGGAGGTCTCTGTAAATATCACTCTAATTATCAAAGCATTCAAATTGCGTAGTCAGTAACCACTAACCTGGTACCTGCTACAGTTTTTAAATTAATTTTCATAATTTACAATATAAACTTGTATTGTAAATTAACATATATTTTACCAGTTCGTTCATATTGCCTATTATTATTATTTGAACACGATTTTATAGTTTATAAAGTTTAAAAGATTTATAGAAATACATTACGGGTTGTATCTTTATTTTACAATCCGCTGAAAGCACAATGTCTCGCAATAAAGATTGTTTTATTTATTTTCGGGAAAAAACTTTTCCTAACTGACTAACTGATACACTCATTCATGTTACAAAAGGCACAAAGTATAAGCTTTACGACTATCTGAAAAGATATGAACAAACGAGGGACAGACAGGCTGTTATTCTATACTGTGAATCAAGACTTCCTTTCAATTGGTCAAGGAAGAGGAAAAAAAATCAAGTGTGTTCTATTACCAAGAGCCATACACTAATAAATCAACCTCTGTTTTTTTTTTTTTTTGTTGATATAGTTCCGCTACTTTCTTATGTTATCAATATAACTATCCTATTATTGTGCACTATTCTATTCCGTTTCCGTTTTTCCCTCAATAACAGTCCCATAAATAATTTTTCTTCAACAGAACATTAAGTAATGGGTTGAACCCTCCTTGTACATAGAATCCCCATAAGGCTATAATGATGCTCAATGGACGTCATTGTTGTTATTTTACCCTATAGTTTGGTTCTTTATTCCCATTAATTAGTACTTTTCAATAAGTATACGTAACAAAACGACCTTTTCTATTATACTCCGGTGGTGTTTTATTAGAAGTTTTTGTAAGTATATACGTTTAGAAGGGATAACATTAATCATTTATTTGAATTTCGTACTATGGAAATATCAATGGGGCCTAAAAGCAAGCCGTACTACTTATGTGCGGGAATAATTACAATAATAAACGGTAGAAAATAATAAACGGTAGAAATTAATAATTTCTTACCTAGTAAAATTATTAAATTAATAACTGTTTAATTCTTTAATTACCCACCTAATAATAAATGATTTCAAAATTATTATATAACCAGTTTTATTAGTTTTCATTTTCCAGTATAAATTTAAGAAGGAGGTTCAAAAAGTTCTAATAATATCTGGATGAATGTAACAATATAACATTACACTATTTTAAATTATCAATTATAAAATTAATTTTGCAAACTGAAATAAATTAGTAAAATTAAAAAAGCATTTGGAATGTATTTTAAATACTTTTGAATGGATGTATTTGTATTTGTAAAATTATTTCAATATTTGTAATTTTAAAAGTATCTTTTATAAGACTGGGCCAAGTTATGGCTTAATGAGTAAAAAATCTACCTAATAAACAATAGGTAATTTTTGAAAAAAATTCATTTTTAAGAACCGGTAAGAACCGGAATCAGTAGGAACCGGAACCCATATTTTGTAATTTTAAGAATCGGAACCGGAACCTATTATATCTTTAATATAAGAACCAAACCGGAACCGGAACCGGAAAAATCCTAAAGGTTCCTGATATTAATGACTAAAATTTAAAAAATCACCATAGCCCAGATATCTTATAATCCCATTAATATTCTTTTATTCTCTTTCCGACCTTTATCCTTAGAACAAAAAGTGAAATAACTCAAAACCTATTCGTACGAATATGGATTCTGATATGTAAAAATGTTCAGATAAATTATTCACTGCATAGTTTACAGTTAAAAATGGGTGTTCTCATTTGGAAAACAGAAGTTTGTATCTTCTCAGGACACTTCTTAAGTAGTACAAAAATTCTAAAGACTTTAAGAATATGGTCGTAAAATATACATAAAAAATTAGATTTTAATAATTGCATTATTGAAGAAAAGAAGGTGCAGAATGCGGTGAGCATGCTTGGTGAATTCCCCTGTTTAATATTGCTTAGTGTGTATTAGAATATTCATATATTATATAATGCAATATTGTATCCAATACCTATATATCTAATACAATAATATATTTTTAGAAGTACGTTAAGGTTACACTTGGGTTGATATTTATTATTTTTAAAAGTAGTTTTTAAAATAATATGCATCATGCTTGTCTGTATAGCTATTACTGATGCAGTACTTACTGTAAATGTGTAAAGTACCTACCGTCAAATTATCACAGAGTATCGTAGTTAATCGTATCTACATTATCTTGTTTAATGTCTATATAGACAAGTCGATTGACTTCACAATAAATTTAACTATGTGTTAGAAATTATATTAATACAAAAAATCTTGATGTGACAGTATTTAGCTTAACAAAAACATATATTATATATTACGCCGTAGTTTTGCATAACTTTGTGAAATTGAATGATTTAACTTTGGTGTTAAAACTATATTTTAAATACCTTAATTTTGAAGTTTTTAGAATAGGTACTATAATATTATTCGGTCTATTTTATGTACGTTGAGAGTCGTCCGATTATTTTAGACTTGAATAAATTAATGTCGTAGGTTAATCTATGAATTTGAGTTTTTGAGTTGCTTATAATATTATTATATCATTCATCCTAAATCTACTTGGAAGTATCCGCATCGGCTCCCGTTTGTCCGTTTCGGCTCCTTCCTTTCATTTGAAGGTAAAAAAATTGTGTTGACTTAAAATTTTTTTTTATATACAAAATATGCTTAGACGCAGTACACTTCGCAATAAAACGAGAACTAACAGCAAATAATATTTTGTAATTTCATATAACTATATATATGCGATTAACTATAGCTATCAAAAAATTCGTTATCGAAACCGGACGCAATACGGCATTCAACGGACGGCAAGGAATAACGACCCGGAGCCGATACGGACTCATTAACGTCCAGCGGGAGCCGATACGGTATCATCCATCTACTTACACTGTCATAATTGCAGCTAACGCAAGACGCACGTGTTTAATATATTATTTTTGTTATTAAACCATAAACCACGAAGTTTGTAGTAATAATGATCGCGTCGTTTTATATACATAATATAACAATATAAATTTATTACAATATGTACCGACCAATATAACGCGACGCGGGCTACGATACTGCTGTAGAAGCGTATATTATAGTCCACCACCGCCGTCGTTGCACGGGGCTCGCGTCACTCATCCCGAAAATAAAATAATAAAATATCACTTAATTTAAATTCTTTTGAAAGCGCGAAAAAAAAATTACGTATTTTATTATTTTTGAACGTCACACACTTTAGGCCGGCCTTTGTTGGCAGTTGTCAAGTATTTTTTTTCTTCCCATTATTTATATTTTTTTCCCGCGTCCCATCCGAGACGCCGCCGACGACGTATATACCGATCGCATGCCATAATCCGCGTTTAACCTTTGCGCCGAGGAGCAGCAGCAGCAGCATTATAATAATAATAATAATAATAATAAAAAAAAGATATCTACTAGTCTTCCGCCTACCCATCCCCTCGGTAACGCGGTGCAGTGCAGGGGCTTGTCACACGTCATTTAACATAATATCTGTTATGCGCGTGCAAGCGACTGTGTGCGTATATCCCCAGACACACACATATTACATATTATATAATATGATAATGTATACAATATTGCACGCTGGACGGATATAATACGTCCAAACTGCACACACTCGTACCACCGCTGGGAATTGTGTTTCCTCGTTCTCTCGAATGTGCGTCCTCTCGTTTTTAAATTTCCCCTCTCCCTAGTTTAAATACATCCGAAAGTCAGGAAATCAAAGGTGGGCATGAAAATGTTATTAATTCAAGTTAAGTCAACACGACATCTTAGAAGTTATGTGAGTTCATAGGTAGTTAACAATAATAATGAATTTAACTCGACTTCTATAGTTCAAAGTTATAATATGGAGAAACATCCTGACTCAGTCTAAAATAAGTTATATTCTACGTTTTTAATAAGTACGTGATGGATCACATAAAAAGTATTTACTATTTTATGCCTATATGTTTTTATATATAATTTATTATCAATTAATTACCTCGTTAAGAGTTAAAAAAAAAAAAAATATTAATTAACTAATGCTTACCATTGCCAAAAATAGTGGTTGTGATGCATATGTGTTAACCTCACCTTCGTGAACGTTAGGTATAGATGTTAGGTATCGTTGTGTCGTGTCAAAACGGGCACTAGATTTTTATGCGAATTTTACCTAAAAATGAATGTGCCATTTGAATGTGTTTCGTATAGTCCGTTTGGGTGAGTACCTATATAAATGTATGATAACAACTATATGTTATCAATCGAAACTTTACATATTATTGTTTTTCACTTTGACGTATTTAATACGAAAATAAGTACAGCTGCTGTATAATAATTAATAATATTAATTTATGCTTGTCATGTTATTGGTACTTTGTTATAATTTGTTATAGTCAGGGCTTGCATTAAAAAAAATTCCGTTTTATATTGTCTACAATTAAAACGTTACACAATTTTTGCGTTTATCGTTATTTAGAATTTAAACGTTATCCAAGTTTTGTGTTTATCGTTATACAGAATTAAAACGTTATCCAAGTTTTGCGTTTATCGTTATTTAAAATATTGCTAATACCTAAATTCAATTTAAAAATAATAACTAATGCTGGTAGATAATAGATCTGATAAGGAATCTGGATTATATAATCAATTCTTAGATTGTTTGCATGAAAAAAATGTTTCTACGAACTCAATAGACCTTTTAAATAAATAGATTCTAAAATATTTCGTTTCGCGTTATTTTTCGTTCAATGATATTCTATAAATTACGTTTTGCGTTATGTTTTGTTTAATGATATGTAATATATTTTGTTGATTGTTATGTACTTATGTTTTGTTTTTCGGTATTTAATTATTTTTGATTATCGCTTTCCGTTATAATTACGTATTTACGTTTACAAATTTCAATCGTTTTTTTGTCAAATTTAACGTTTGCAAGCCCTGGACTTATAGTAATTTAAATATAATTATCCTATAATAATGGTTATAAAATGTATAATATTGTGAAAAAGTTATGTCATTACTAATTATCAACAACTTAAAGTATATAATATTTAATTCTCAAACATCTGGGGGTTAGGTAAATATAAATTAACCCATGTTTTATTAAACTTACAAGGTCAAGTTAGGGAATACTTTGGGGGGGGGGGGGGCTTCAAGAGTTTTTTAGGCGGGCTTAGCCTCCCCCTAAATTTATACCTATGTAAGTACTACAAATTAAATCTTTTTTTAAAAATATTCCAATACTTAGAGTCTTAAGTCTGTTCAAATTGGAAGGGAAATGTTGTCACTCAAACAGTATACAGCTGTTTTCACTCAATCGGTACACGACCTTCCTTGAAAGTTCGACCAAATGGTGTATAAAAATTGAAAATTCACTCCAACGGTACAGATTTAAGTTACAGATTTACTACCTACGCCAATCAAAAACCTTTTGATGGCAATTCTAATGTGTGCTTATAAGTACACCAGAAAGCTACACCACGTAAATGTTAATTCTCCCATTAAGAATAAGCATCACTCAACATGTATAGTATTTTAAAAAATCAACTTAAAAATTAAATACTTAACAAAAAAAATAAAAAGGAGTTTTCAATTTACGTATTTTTAATTTGAAACTTCAATACTTACAAGCATCCCTTGCAATATTAACATTTAAAATACCTAATTATTTATACAATATACATTATATCAAATATGTTATCAATTGGATTATAGCAATGTGTAAGTATAACTTTAAACTGATTAAAATTATTATTCAACATTTTTAAAAAAATAATTTATTATAATATAGACTGTATTATTAGATATTACATTTTAAGTTTAATATAATTTAGATTGGTACTGAATTTGTCATTTTGTAAATTATTATATTACCTATATTGTATTTTTTTTAAACTATTATGCATAAAATATAACTTGAATATAAGTTTCGAATTTGATTTTTAAGTAGGTATGAAAAATCTCATAAAAATATTCTGCTTTGGGATATTCCATCAAAAATGTGTACTGTCTTAAGTTTTTCAGAAAAATAAAATCATGGTTTGTAATGAGTTCAAAATTATAATATGTTGTCATAAAATCATGTCATTCACAAAGTATGAATATGCATTAAAGATATAAATCTGAAAACATTTTCATGGAAACGAATTATGCAAATCTGTTTAAACACAAATAAAACGATACATCTGTTGTAGTAAGGGGTGTGAAGTGGTAACGATATGTTTAGATTAGTATCGCTTGGAATGTATATCCTTTCTATTTGAATATTTGATACACCCACCAGGTACCTACCTAAATGATGTGAAGGACAGGACAAGATTTTCTCACGATATTGTTTGCTTTAGATATTACAACTGTTTAGTAGAAAAACATTTTATTATTTGTTCAGAACAGAACACATATAGAACATTGAGACGTTTAAAATAATACTCTATAATATATTCAATCATCCATTACACATAAGATCACATCGTGTTCGTATACAACGTGTGATATATAGGTAAGTGCACCTATATCTTTAAGACACAAATATACATGATTATAGATGGTATATTACCTACAGTATATTATAATATAATTATAATTATATCCATATGCAATTAAACAGTATTTTGACGTGAAAGAAAAATACAATTGTGTATAAATTAAATAATTAATATTTTAACATACAAGCGGCAAACAGGCAAGCAGATAAGCAGGTAAGTGGTAGGTGATAGGTATTCATATTATATGTATATTATATATTATTTGTGAAGTGCAACGATTTTATTATTTGTAATATTTTTCGTAATAAATAGTTTTGAACAGTACATATTAGATTTTGGACGACTTAATTGATTTCTAAAGCTTTATAGGGTTATTATAACTCTTTTAAAGAAGAAAAGTTTCATATTATGTTTTGTATTCATACTTGAAATATAATATCGTTGGTACGTAATACTTTATGGCATGCATATATTATTGAAAATCGATTGTAGATCACTGATCCATTTTTGAACAGTCAACCCTTCAAGTTGAACCTCTAGTGCCTGCAGAATAAAATATCCACTATTTCAAATGAATGTTTGTCTCAACGAATGTAAGAATGTAATCGTTATTCGTTATGCCAATAATGACAATATTAAGACACAATTGTTTAATTAATTTTAAACGGATCCCATATTTATATTACGTAGCCTAAATAAAACATTGAAAATACATCGTGTACCTAAACGTTATTTGAACGTGTATACAATATTTATTATTCTTTACAATTTATACGTACGCATTAACTCTTAAAGAATCTTACTAGGTAATTAAATTAAATGTATGAAAATGTTTGTTTTGACATTTGATTACAGTAATGTTCAATGCATCATTGTGTAAATACGGGGAGGAAGATAAATCTCTCCATAGTCTTTGTATAATACTGCATGTTATATAAGGACAATATATTTTTTTCTTTCACTACATTCTATCCCCGTAAAGAATGTGCACGTGCCTAGCCTACGTAACTAATAAATTAAAATGTTCAGAAAAAAAAGGCGGTACCTATACACAATAACCTTTCATCAAACACAATATCCACCATACAAAACGTAGTTTTAATATACTTCCATCGCTGGTATATAGAAACTTTCAAAACAATATGATAGAATACGTAATTTGTTTCCATACGAATCATTATGCCAAACAAAAACTGCATTCAAGCGTTTATTTGATTATTACTTCACGTCCGATTAAACCACTCGCACTTTAACAAAAAAGCATCCCCTGTATAGAGACGTACTATCCTCCGAATGATAAGTATTAAAAGTGTCAATAGCGGGACAATCGCTCTGTTGAAAACTCTTATATGTTTGTTTGTTGCATGCGTGTGTGTTAAACCTTAACACTTAAACATAACCTTACCAGGAATTATTTTAAATTTTAAATTAAATACATGCATTATAAAATGAATTTAATGCAAATAGTTAGAAAAAAGAATAATAGTTATAACGGAAAACATAATTTTTTTTTAATTTTAAATGTTGTGATCCCATCGTTTTTCATAAACAGTACACATATTATAACTATCAAACATAAGCATTACCAAATATTATTTAGATTCTTCACTTGACATAAATGTGCTGATAATATTATGTAGATACTTAGAAACCTCAATCATCATTGTAAAACCTAACCTAACCTAACCTACCTGCATTTTAATTTATAAACTAAAAACCTAAGAGGATGTAACAGTTTACTATTAATTATTATAATCTTAGTTATGTATATTATGTATATAGTTTTGGTATCATAATAGATTATGTCCATTTATCAATTAATTATTGGACATGGATTGTACATTAGATGATAGGTCATTTTTGTCAGAGGCACAAAAATGTTACATCATTTTCATGTGTTATACTTGTATACATTAATCGTTATATTAATTAATATTAAACTATTGCTTATACGATGGCAACATGTCAATAATAAGCGTATTAAACATTTTAGACGATTTAATCTATACAATTTCCATACGTTGAATACCCAAGAAAACATAATTTAAATAATATATGCTATTATTATGAGTTCTGCAAGAGTTTTTGTTTTATGAATAAACTTGTGTTGTAAATTGTAACATAATATCAATATATTATGATGTTTAGTTAAAATAATTATGTAACTCGATAACGCATCGTGAAATTAGTTTTAATCGATTCAGTTAAAATAATAAATATATTAAAATTTGAATAAAACAAACTTTGGTTTTTGAATTGGTATACTCATATTGTAATTGCACTGTTCAAAAAAATAAATTATTGGATTTTATTTTTTTAACTTAATTTTCCTGCATTAATTGGCAGAAAAGGAATACCGAAAAACGTTATTATAAGTTCAAGAAATGATATTCATAGAAAATAAATGTACCCAACAAAATAAATATTAAACTAAACAAATTATTATAATGTCAGGAACACATGTGCATATTGCATGTATATATTATAGTGCATTTATTTTTCCAAATAACTATTTAGTGGTATATTATTATGATTGTATGAATTGAAACTATAAAAACGTACTATTCAAAAGAAAGCACATTTTATGTAATTATATTTTTTAATTTATACTTTCTATCGTTGTTAGGTATTCCATTCCAATTTATAACCGTACTTCATTATGAAATGATCGAAATTACAGTAAAATATGATAAAAAGTATTATAAATCGTATGGATACTATATTACGTAACTATACCTAGTTAACAATTTAAACAATAATTGGGATTAAACCTATGCTAAAAAGTAAAGCCGTAGAGGTTATATTAATATAGAGGAAATAATTTATCCTCATAATCTGAACGTATCATTCTAATTATATGCTGTATTATATTATTGTAATATAGATAGTAGCGTGCTTTGTTGGGTCGTTGTTACGAAATTAGTATAGGTAGGTACAAAGTTTCTAGAGTGGTTTGTTGTGCTGTCAATAGTTTTACACTTATACTTGAAATTGAAAATCCATAGCTTTATATATTTTATTATAATGGAAATTGTAATACTTGCTCGGGCGACTTCATTGATTGTTGGAAAGTTTAAAAACATATATAGATACCTACAGAAACATGTATATATATCAAAAGTAAATATTCAACACATTCAATCGTCATATTAATTATCACGGTAAAAAAAAAAATATTCCTAATGTCGATAAGTCATAAACTTACGATGGATCTAGGAAAGAATATTATTGAGTCAATTAGTTAAATTATTTAATTAATAATAAAAACACAAAAGTACAAAACAATAAAAATCAATTGTATTTTTTGTCCATGTTTTTACTAAGGACGGGGAAGATAATGATATTTTTTAACTAAGCTAAGTTGTTTGATAAAATTTATAAATAATTAAAAGTTAATACCTAGTTAACTAATTTTTTTTTACTCAATTAATTAAAAGTACTTAACCAATTATTTATTAACTTGATACAAATAAAAAAACAATCAAGTTAAAAGCTAAGTTAATAGAACCCCCCAATAATTTAAATCAAGTAAAGTTAAAATTATATTAACTTTAACTTACCTATCAACTCGTTTATGTCGAGCACATCAATTTATTAGTTATTGCTGATTGCATATACCAACTTGCAGGGCCATATTTACCATAAGGCAGGATAGGCAACTGCCTATGGTCTCGTTTGAGGAAAAAATAAACGCTAATGTTGCCAAGGGGCCACGTTTTTTATTTTGCCTAAGGCCACGAAATGCCTAAATCAGGCCCTGCCAACTTGGTGCCATTGGTAGAAAAAATATTATGTTTTATATTGTGTAAAATATCTATTGATAGGTATGGCTGTTGTATGAGTGTATAATATACAGTCATATTATGACTATAACAACGCTCGCCTATACTAGGTTTAAATGGTTTTTTACACATTTTTTCTTTTACAAATAAAATATGACCCATCGTTATTCATCGGAACCGGACGTCTCGTAAACAGCAATATTGTATCGTATTGTTATTACACATATTATTATAATATTATACGGGCAAATATTATTGTATTATCGCATCGTTCGCGCGCAGGCGGATGTCAATATCAATATAATGCCATGTGATATTGTGTACACCCGCACGAGCTTCGATAACCGTGCAGCACCGTCGCTACACCGTACAATATTATATTATATTATTATTATAATACGCATACACCGCGGACGACACGATATCTATTTAGACTACGGTCGCGGGGGACGTGTTCGCGGGGAGGACACAGTAAAAGCTGCTCGTGTGCACGAAAGCGCCGCCACCGGAAGTCCGGAAGAGCCAAACGTTTGGGAGACCGGCGGAGGAGCCGCGCGAGCACACCGCTGTATATATATAGCTAGCCGGGTCATTATGCGAAACGGAACTACGGCACATTAGGCGAGCGCGTTTGAGCTAGGAGGTTTTAATTTGAGATTTGGGATGTTGTTCGTCGTCGTCGTCGAGGGGGGATGGCGCATTAATGCAATTAGCATTTTTCCTTTTCCATTTTTTTTTTTTTTTTTTAAAGACCGTTTTTGCGACCGACAACGCGTACGCGATATTATTATCGCGGACGGGCGAGACCGAGGCCGAGCGCGAGAGACCCGCGGAGAGGAAAAAAAACACAAGCGGCGACGCACGACCGGCACGTGCACGGCCGCCGTTTATAAACAATATTATATCGCCAAGGGTTGGGCCCGTCGAGGGGTATAATACTATATGACGCGACGAAGAAGGCTTTTTGTCGCCGGCGTTTTTATTATATATTTTTTCCCGGTTTCGACAAACGGTCTGGCAGACACGTCGCGCGTTTTATAACGTTTTGTTCGCTGATATAATGCGATTTCGACGTTTCTATGTTAAATATCATATTATGATAATAATGTCATGATGTGCGTACAACACTATATAATATAATAATATAATATTGTACGTGTTCGACGATTTATATACTATATATAGGTATAATATGTTACCATCGATGGTGTAAATTAGGTAGGTAATAACGTAAATTCCTAGCCAAAGTCTTAAATTCCTAACATTAGTAGTCGATATCGTCAATGCCTAGGCATTAACTGACAACATGTGGAAGGTTGTAAAATTAAAATATTTTGTTAACATATTTGTAACTATGACTAGGAAATTACCTTAATGACGTATAACACTGATTGTTGTGTATAATATATTTGTTGTGTTTTTTTTTGTTATTTGAATTTGGCGCCGTTATTGTTTTGAGTACCTAGGTTAGGGATAATATTTTGGGTAATAGGATATATCTATTGCCGTAGTGCTGGCGGTTGATAGCACTGAGTGTTATCATCACTACTTATCAGTCGGCAGCTGTGGTGATGGGGCTTGATTGCAGTCTTGGGTTCTGAATAAAATATTCCGAATCGGAATACTTTTTAAGTATATAGAATACTTTTAAAATAAAGTTCCAACAGTTTTTTGAATAACTATTTAGAATATTTTTTTAAAGTATTTCATTCCTATAAAAAATAGGTACTTTTTACCTATTTACAATAATAATAATTTTTTCTTGTATTTCTGGACATTTTAGATTCTGAGCGGAGCTCAGTTTACACATTCGATTAGTAGAGTAAGTTATTACCTTTAAAAATATGAGTGTATTGAATCTTTATTTCCACATGTTGTTAAATAAATAAAAATATATAAAAAAAAAATATTACAACAGTAACAAATACAGGTACAATTGTAACAGCCACTAGGGACAAATGTAACATTCATTTTTTTTACATTTTTTTATTGTTATAAAACTTAAAATATATAATAGTTATGTTTAAATAAAATAAAACATAACTTTGGTAAACAGACTATCTTAAATAATAACATATTTTTTACTTTTTAATTGTTAAAACACTTATGACCTAATATAAAATTTAATTAAAATAAAATATAACTTTGATAAACAGATTATCTTAAATAATAAATAGTAACACAACTTTTGACCTTTAAATTATTAAAAAACGTATAACATATAATATCATTTAAATAGCATCAAATAAAAAATGTAAGGTGTAACAGTGTATCGCAGTTGTAAGTGTCTGTTACATTTGTACTCATTCATATTTTTTAAAATACTTAAATACTAAAAAAAATTACTAACTAGTTACTAGTTAGGGTATTCAGACCAGAACCAACAAAAACTACACAACTTTTGGTGTATATCAAAATAACTACGGGCAAACATATAATAAAATCCGTACTCAAATAAAAAATGAAGTGTATTATTTTTATTTACTATCTGTTATCAAAAACACGTTTAATTTTGTTTTTCAAACCGTTATATTTGTTATCATAATTTTGATGAGAAAACATCGTTTGTTTATTGTTATACAGTAGTAGGTATTAATTGTAGTTTCATCTTACACAATAATTTATTATTGAATTAAAATTTAACACATCCATTATAGAGACTTACTCAATGACGAGGTACACTTTAGACTTGACGTCTCGACACCAATATTGTATACATCAGAGCAAATTCCCCGGTTTCTTTTATTAGGTATCGACGACAGGAATGAGTCTTAAGAGCGAGTGCAAGAGCTACGGCGCTACCACATAATAATGCGATTATATTATAACGTGCATTGTGCCTCATAATAATATAACTTGTAAGTTGTTAATATTATATATTACTTTATGATGTACCTAATAGGACATTTTTTTCGTTCATACTTATATTATACAATATTATAATAGTAAAACTGAACATTTTATTTTATTTTATCTTTTTGTGTGAAATGCTATATATTTGTACAGGACTAGTTTATTGCTTTCGGTATGATTTATTATTGTTATTATTATTGACGATAATAATATGATATTCTCGACGATAAAAAGAATAAACAGGCGAACACAAGAACCAGCACCAGGGCACCACTTTTGATGGTTATTTATTGGCAGGTTACGTGCCAAAAGCTTGAACCACGTATACAGACATTATCGTAGTGTATAAGTATCTTCTTACTAATTTATGATTGTATACATAAAAATAATACGTTCATATACCATACTTCACTAATGTTTTTTTTTTATAACAAGCCTACACACGCATATTCGATGGGTTTTTTATATTCTTAGTTGTCCACTAAACAATACTATATTAGTATATTATATTATTATCTACTGTACATAATAACAATATGTTATTGTTAGGACAAATTTTCGGTTCAATGTGGAGGAAGGAAAGTAAAGCAAAGATTATTATCGAACCATATCTACTAACTATTAATTATTTATTGTATAAATCTTTGACTAAAACGATGAGAAGGTGTAAAAGTTTTTGAAAAAAATGTTTACATGGTTTCTAGTCATTAAAAAAACAATTTCAAAAAATATGTATTACTATTTTGAACGACAACATACTGTTTTAATTTCATATTCCAAAGAAGAATATTTTTCTATTATAACTCCTAACAAATCTCTTAAAACTAGTTTTTTTTTTTTTTTTTTTTATTTATTTGAAGAAATCTACAATCTATACATGCTTTTTGTATAATAAGTAGGTTTGATATATGAAAGGTAAAATATGGTATGAGTGGTTAGATTAGGGAAGATACCCAGTGGTAACACCCTGTGACATGAATAACAATGAAAAGAGAGAGAGAAGAGAGAAAAAAAAAATATATATATAGTTATATAATATAAGACAGTAAATAAGTAATTAATTTGAGGTTTGGAGGTGTTACCTGGTAGCGACCTCCAGCACTTATTAAGCTCACTTTTCAATAAAACTAGTTAAAACAATTCTTAAAAGTAAATTATATTATTAAAACTATAAATATTTGAAATTACAACGACATAGAAAATGGGAGTGCATAAGCACCCCCGTAGTTGCGCCACTGGGGGAGGATAGGGAACACTTGTATATGTGGGGAAGATATATGGTATCGATATATTAAATCTTGGTCCGTGGAGCTGACTAAAAACATCGCCTCCTCAATTCAAAGCGTTTTTTTTTTACATGACTACCCGTATAGGCCTAGTCCATTTACATCGTAAAAAAGTGATTAAATATAATATTTCATTTATTGACTAATAACTCTACACTCGTTTTATTCATCATACGATAGCATGTCTTGTATAATACGTCTAAAATTTATTTTTCTGCGTTTCTTGGTTTTTGCCAGCATCTTTTTCTTCAGGTATATCCTCAGCCAAACAGTCTAGTTTATGCCTTCATATTCATAAGGGTCATCTATATCGTTTATATTTTCATCCAAACAATTCGTAGAACTTGAATTCAAGCATGATTGACTACGGAAATGTCCATAAATAATTGAACAATTAACTTCTATTTATCTGCACCACAGTCTAAAGTAAAGTTACAAAAATCATATTTAGCAATTCCTTATGTGCTGGTGGTAATAATGTCGTGGCAGATTCCAAAATATTGTCATCCATAGCCCACCCCAACTGTTCAGGATTTAGGAATGTACTTACAATGTCCGGTAAAAACGCTAAGTTAAACGAGAGAGCCAAAGAAAATAGTTAGGACTGGAAATAATATAATATAATAAACGTACCAAAAGTGTCATTTTTGAAATTATGTATATGTAATTTATTTGTTTTGTTTTGTTTGTGTGTGATGTTAACGGTAATTAAATTGTCAAACCGATGAGATCATAAATGAAAAATTTTGAAAATTTTGAATCTTAAGTGCTAAATATTATAAATTTTCACCGTAAAAAAGGGTAAAGAAATATGTACCTAATTTAAAATTTACTATAATATATGATGTAATTGAATCAACTCATATAGGATATAGGTTGAGTTAAAAGTAATGATTTCAACAAGATTTTATTTAAAATAGTTGAAAAATGCGGATCTATTATTTTTTTGAATACCTACTTCGTCAAATAGAATCAAAGGGTATGGAGATAATTAAAATTGCAAATATTCGTGTATATTTTCTTGAAATTTTTTATTTAAACTAATTCTTTGAAACAGTAGTAAAGGACCTATAGAAATTGATTAAACATAAACTTCAATAGAGCTTTTAACACTTAAAAGCGGAACACTCGGTTCGCTCGCTTGAATTTAAAGTTATCGAATGTTAATCCAACTATACTGTTGTTAATCTTGGTAAAAGAATTGTGTGTTTTGGTACCCAAATATACATAAATAAAAAACACAATTGAAAATTTCTTTTGCCGTGAACTATGGACTACTATTGACCAATATTAGGTAAGGGACACAAAATTAGTGGTGGCCAGCAAAAAGGGCTGATAAAAATAAATAACTCATAGACAATATATTTATATGACTTATACTAATATAATAAGAAGATAATTTTATAAAAACCGTGTTGGCGAAGGCTGGCGGTGTTCACGGTTAGGTTAACGGTAGATGGTGGGTGTACAAAGAAACACAAAAAACTACGAAGCTTACTCCTTACGTCTGGTAACGGTAGAAGTAGTAGTAGTGGTGATACGAGCGCACTGAATGTGAACTGGTGCAAGCTAGTCAGCTCTCGTGCTCTCAGCACTCGTGGCTTAAGAGCGTATCGACAATGAGGTAGGGAGGGCGGTGATTTTCTTATGAGTTTGGTAACGCGTATTTTATCGTTATGATATTAGACGTACTTTGAATCTTGAACACATACTATTCATTGTGACTATACCAATGTCCAAAGTTATATTGTTATAAGCATCATAACAGTTAATTTCATTACATTAACTAACGGCATAATTTTATTCGTAGATGGGAGAGGATTGTACATTATTAGCTACTCAATAATTTTTTTTACGTCTGTAATATCTCTTTTGATGCGTGAATCTCTTGTATTAACATGCTGATCAACGATGTCTAAGGAAATATTACAAAACGTTGTATAATATAAATGTCTTCACATATTGTGTTCAAAGCATACTCCATATCGATGGCATAGACCAATTTACTCAAGACGCTCTCTTTAGTTCTTCTTCCACGTGAAATCCCTCCTTCAATCTTCATCAGCGATTGCTCAATTTCCATATCACTCCAGCTTCTGCAATTAAATTTATCCATTTTCAACCAAGGAAAAGTAAACGTTTTAAATCTATTTGAAAAACGTCCAGATCTTAACAAAAAAGCAGAAATATTAAAAAACAAAAAACTGTCCAATCGCAGAAATATTTAAACATGAATTTCAATTTATTTTAGCCATGTACGATGCCCTAAAAAAAGAGGTCTCCATTGATAATTATACCTATGTATTTGACTTTTGCCAAATTGACCAGAAATAATAAACCTATCAAATTATCATTACTCCCACCCACAACTATAGTAAAATCCACGAGAGAATAATCACTTTTCGCGTATCATGAATGATTCGATTGGTGCGTCGAGAACCACGTAATCACGTTACACAGGGAAGTTGGTGGGGAATGCGCGGCTCTGACGAACTATTCTCTCGTGGAATAGACTATAGTGCCGCCCAACAGCATCACTTCGTGTTTATTATCAAATACAAGTTTGGCTGGGTAACACATTAAGGGCCGTTCTTACAATGTCCAGTTAAATTTAAGCGGCACTTAACCGGACAAATTCTGCCGGTAATAATATCTGTTATTAGTTGGTTAGCGTTAACCGATACTTTACGGGACATTGTAAGAACATTCCTAAATCTTGAACAGTTGGGATGGGCTATGGATGACAATATTTTGGAACCAGCCACGACATTATTGCCACCAGCACATAAGGAATTGCTAAATATGATTTTTGTAACTATACTTTAGACTGTGGTGCAGATAAATAGAAGTTAATTGTTCAATTATTTGTGGACATTGCCGTGGTCAATCATGCTTGAATTCAAGTTTGGATGAAAATATAGACGAATAAGATGACCCTTATGAATATGAAGGCATAAACTAGACTGTTTGGCTGAGGATATACCTGAAGAAAAAGATGCTGGCAAAAACCAAGAAAACGCAGAAGAATACATTTCAGGCGTATTAATACAAGATTTGTACTCTACTACAATTTTCATTATTAAGAACTAAATATCAAAATGTAAAATATTATCTAAATCCCTAAACGAGCTATCAAAAAAAAACAAAAGTAGGTCCTGATCAAATTCCAGAAATAACCTATTTATCGCAATTGTTGTTATACATTAACTCACCCGCCCAATTAATTACCTATTTAACTTATCTTTATCATCAGGTGTTTTCCCTGATATATGGAAAACCAGCTTCATTTATCCGGTATTTAAATGCGACAATCGTTCTCACGTAAATAATTATCGTCCAATTTCCTACTTAAGAGTCCTACTAAAACTATTTAAAAAACTTCTCAAACCTAAAATGTTCAACATTTTTAAATATGTTTTAGTAAATAATCAATATGGTTTCCGTAAATCAAAATCCACATTGACTAATCTGATGGTTTACTATTTGGATTTAGTTCAATCAATAAAGAAAGGTATTCTAATTGATGCAGTTTATACCGATATCAGAAAGGCATTTGATACAGTAAACATTGATATTCTGGTTAACAAACTTAATGCTTTTGGATACAAAGTCAAAGATTTCAGTATCACTTTATCTAATGATCTTTCTTTTACTGAACATATAAATATTATTTCAAATAAAGTCTTACGGATACTTGGGTTTTTGAACCGTTACTGCTGAGGGTTTCACGACCCCATATGCTTACGTCTTTTAGATTTTTCCCTCGTTCAATCAATTCTTGAATATGGTTCAATAATTTAGAGTCCATACCAAAATTACCTTATACAAAAATTGGAACGAATCCAAAACCGATTCTTAATAATGTTAGCATATAAAACAAATAAAATCGAACTATCCCTAAAATCATTATCCATAGAGTTTAATATTGAAACCATAGAATTTAGAAGGCAATATAATGATTTGTCTTGGTTACATAATTTACTCAATTCTAAAATTGATTGTCCTGAAATACTAGCTATAATACATTTAAATGTGCCAAATTATAAGTTAAGATCTACCTCTACATTTTATGTTCCTACGTACAAAAAAAAAACTATTAATTGTCTGCGGTTAACCGAAGTTAACATTAGGAGACAAGCTTGATTATTTTTATTTTTTTTCCATACTGTTTATGATTTGAAACGTTGTTTAAAAATTATTATAATTTATAGCATTACATTTGTGCAAAATTTGCTTAATTTTAATCATGTTATTTACTTAAATTCTTTAAATAGCTGTTATTAACATTCTTTTTCTATTTACTTGTATTGTAATTGTTTATCCTTATATGTAAATGTATTGATACTATTTGTACTACACGCCGTAAAGGCGTTTATTACTCAATATCGAAGTACTTCTTCTGGTAGAAATTTTGAATAGAGGATAAAAAAAAAATAACAACATTGTAAAACTACTAGATGTCTCACTCCACTCTTAATCTAAAATCAAAATTAATTACCTTTTGGTGGCGATAGTTAATTACAAGGACTAAAATTGGCGCAAAATACCATATGTAATATTCAGAACTACCACAGTAGTGACTACGAGAAGAAGTAGGAGGAAGAAGCTATTAGTCTAAATAAGTCTGACAGATTTATTATTGTATAATTGACTCACTATTATATTCTTACATAAAACAATTTCTTATCGGCCGGCCGAGACTGCGCTTGTACCGACTGGTAACGGTTACAACTGTGAAGGGTAATATGTGTTATTTTTGTTACAAAATTGATTCTCAAATAATTAATATATTAATATCTAAGAGTTCATTAATATGAAAAATTTTATTATTTTAAAACTTAAAACTTAAAATAAATTAATGATTGTGTTATATTCAGCATAATATAATCTTTTTAAAGTTTTAAAAGTAATACAGGTACTGGCTCAAAATATTGTGAAGTCAATAAAATATGCTAATCGGTCATAAACGGAATAGCATAGGAACCAAATAACTGTACGAAATACAATTACATTGTAAATAATGTATTTGCTAATAGAAACCGACTGAAGACACAACAACTGCGGACACATGGAGAAGAAAACTTACATATGCGATGTATGCGACAAGTCGTTCAGCCAAAGTAGCCATTTGACAAACCATAAACGCACACACACTGGCGAAAAACCGTACGCGTGCGATGTATGTGACAAGTCGTTTTCTAAAAGTTACAATTTGACGGTACACAAGCGTATACACACTGGCGAAAAACCTTACGCGTGCAATGTATGCGACAAGTCGTTCTCTGAAAGTGGTAGCTTGACAGCGCATCGACGCACACATACTGGCGAAAAACCGTACCCATGTGATGTATGCGACAAGTCGTTCAGCCAAAGTAACCATTTAACAAACCATCAACGCACACACACGGGTGAAAAACCGTACGCGTGCGATGTATGTGACAAGTCGTTTTCTAAAAGTTACAATTTGACGGTACACAAGCGTATACACACTGGCGAAAAACCTTACGTGTGCGATGTATGTGACAAGTGGTTTTCTGAAAGTGGTAGTTTGATAGCGCATCGACGCACACATACTGGCGAAAAACCGTTCGCGTGTGATGTATGTGACAAGTCGTTTTCTAAAAGTTACAATTTGACGGTACACAAGCGAATACACACTGGCGAAAAACCGTACGCGTGCGATGTATGTGACAAGTTATTCTCTGTAATTAGCAATTTGACGGCACATCGGCGTATACACACTGGTGAAAAACCGTACGTGTGTGATGTATGCAGAAAGTCGTTTTCTGAAAGTGGTAGTTTGACAACGCATCGGCGCACTCATACTGGCGAAAAACCATACGCGTGCGATGTCTGCGACAAGTCGTTCAACCAAAGTAGCAATTTGACGTTACACAAGCGGAAACACACTGCACACTGATCGGCTATATTATTACATGATAAATCATGTTAACACATTATTATGAAGTACTGTTTAAGTGTTGAATTTTGTCATGTAAATAGTATTTTTTAATATTCAATTGTAATTTATCATATGCATAAATAAATACTACATTTCGTATTGTTTTCAATGTTAAAAAAATGTAAACAAATTGTACATAACATAACTTTTTTAAGTTTTAACTGATAAAATTAAACAGTTAAGATTTTGAAATTTAACTAATTTTATATGTATTGAGTATATCAACACGGAGTATATTAGAACAAAGGGGTAATTCAGCTTAAAATAATGGACTCGTAAACTTCTTGCAAAATATAACTGGATAGGTAGTTATATTTGTATAGTAAAAACTCAAAATACTAAATACGTTAAATACTTGATACGTATTAACATTTTTATATTTATTTTTTTTTTCTAGATAATTTAATTAATTTGGTATACAAAACAACATTGCGGAAAAAAGTATATTTTTATATTTTTAAGTTATTTTACCTTTATCATTGTTATGTTAACATTTTTGGAAGACTATGTACGTGCAAACATTTCAAATTTCGTATTGCGTGGTAGAATATTTTCCTAATAATGTTGACTGACAATAATTTAAATAAATTATAATTCATAAGTATTCAATGTGTACCCATATAGTACGGAGTAGTAGAACGAAACGTTCCAGGGTACTCCTGTGCCAATTCGTCTGAATTTTAAAATGCTTATCTATAGGTAACTAATTAGCTATACTCGTTCAAATTTCGATATTACATTATGTCATGTGGTTACGAAATTTCTGTTGTACGTTGTATTTGAATATTTAATGAAATCTATTTTAGTCTTTCATTTTTATAGTTACACTTACGAAGACTTATTAGTTATTACACATTTCCACCATTACACAAATAAAGAAAAAAAAATGTATTAAAAATAATAATTCAACAACATAAAATAATATGAATAAGCAAGAATAAATTAACTTTTCATACCATATTTATTTTTATAATGTACTTTTTAATTTAATCGTTTTCGAATGAATGTCACATAATGGTTATCAATAGAAGCCAAAAGTATAATATACTTATATAGTTATATATAAGTATATACTTATACTTATATATATAGTATATTATACTAGTGTCGATATAATAATATAGGTAATAATATACCACACATATTAATACAAATTATACAATATACTAATATTTCATAGCAGCTTATTAATTCGTTTGACTAGTTTAGATACTGATCAATATTTATTTTGATTCAAACGCATTAATATACAAATAATTACAATAAGTACCTATAGGCTTAGGTAACAATATTCAAAACGTAACGGACTTGTATGATTACACTATAATGGTATAATATATGAAACAATTATTTCGATTACCAAAACGAATTATACTTTCATCCGAGTACCTATGTAATATACTTCCGGCGGAACAAACAAATTTCTCGGGTTAGACGAAATTCGCACGTAACCAGTTTTTTTTTTTGCTGCAAAGCCCAATGAGAAAATTAATGGTCGTCATGCCATAAACGACACTTGGAAATACACATATTACACACGGTGTCAATGTTGTGACGCCACTCGTCAAAAGAACAAATACAAAACAAAACCGTGATTCGTCAACGCTCGCAGTCGGTCAATACAAATTGTATTGTGTGTGTTTCCACCGTAATTTTGGCCTTCAAATGTGTTTCGAGACAGACAATAACAAATTTAGAACAGCTTTTGAAATATTCATAACCTCCATTGGCCATTACCTACAAAAGGTTAATAATATGTTTTGTTAAGTATTTGCATACAACGCCGTCTTTGTTTCCGCAGTCGTACGTTTATTTTATTCTCGTAATGACCACGACTAAAAGACCAAAGCGCGAACAGTCTAGAGTGATATCATAAGACCCGAGTACATTGGCTAGTACGAGGCTCGAAGTAGGTAGGTAATCACTAAGTATAAATAATGCAGTAGCCACTACCCAGTTGGTATAATACAATATATAGGGATGGCTTGCGATAAGAGAGTCACCAGCCATACAATATAATGCAAAATAATATTATGAACAGGAAAAAGAATAATATTTACCTAATATATATTAGTAAGACGCGAGCAGCGGTTTGGCCATCCCTAATATATATAGTAGGTATGGATAAAACAGTTTAATCACACGTGAGACCGATCGCCTTATAGAAATTTGGAAATATTATTGTTGACATATTTTAACATACGCGATATTGTGTTCGATGTTTAGTATAGGTACTTATAATACAGTGAAGCGTCCATTTAACGAACTTCCATTTAACACAATTTTCTGTTTAATGAAATATTTTTGAACCAAAACAAATTAAAAACAAATTTATTTAATTCTATTTAATAGGATACCTTTTGTAAAAAAATTATTTGAAAATGTAAGATATAAGAAGAAGCTATTTTTGAAAAATGTAAACATTTATTTGTACGTAACAATTTTTTTTAGAAATGTATTTCGTTAACATAGAATTATCATAGAAATTTAAAATTATTGTTGAAAAATCAACGTTTAAAATATAATATATTAACTTGCCACAGAGATACTGAGAGTGATATGGAACTAATATTAATAGTTCCTAGTAACTACCTACTGGCTACTAATATAGTTATGTAAGTAGATATGTACAATATTTCTCAAAATATCACAATATTTCAAACTTTACATGATAACAACCAGTAAACAACCCTGTAGACGTGTAAATTATTGTGACGACGTTCCCATTGTTCCCAAATATAATAATAATACCTACCTATATTGTATGACATAACATTAATAATAATTATCGTGACCATGAATCGCGCCGTGACGTCATCAGCGCACTCGACGAGGGAGCCCGCGACCCACCGATGGGCGCAAGACGTTTTTTGGTTTTGTTTTGTCATCGCGCAGCTTAAAATAAAAAAATATACCCGCCCCTTGCAAGCAGTGGTTTTTATATGGGACCGCTCGTGATGATGAACGACGTCTATACACAATATAAATAATATTATAATATTTTATACTAACGCGTGCGTTTGTGTGTGGTAGATACTCCAGTGGCATACCGCACACAATGACGAGAATAAAGAATTTTTAAATACCGGTCTCTGCTCTCTCTCTCTCTCTCTCTCTCAATCTCACTCACTCACTCACTCTCTCTCTCGTCGTTTTGCCGTCTGGTCGTCGTCATCAGCTCACGCTTCCCATTTACATGTATATAATATAATTATCATACATACACTATCCCTCACTGCAGCCCACATGCTGACGTAACGCGATATTATACTATTACTATAAATACGCTACTTATTATGATTGTAATAATCATTATCATTCGTGTCATTGTTGGAAACGCATCCCCGACAACGGTATTCCGCGTGCGCCGAAGAATGACTATATAATGTATAGTTACCTCCACCGACAGCCCGAGCTGTGTGCTGTTGGGGGTGGTGGCGACGGCGGCTAACATGTCCATTCAAGGAAATCTGCGCGTCACGAAATTAAAAACGAAATCGTTATTTCATTATAACGATCTATCACGCCGAAAGAGGGTGGTTTTGGTATTTGTATGTTTTATTTTCCCCAACTATGACAGTATTACCGGAAAATTGTTAATAACAACCGGGACAGAAGTTCTGGGGTTGTCCGTGGGCAATATAATCGTGTTTTTATTAATTTTTTCGTGTGTAATTTTTAAAAACATTATGACGTGTTATACCGCAATTCTAAACACCACGAGCTGCTATTACATAAAGCTTATTGTTTTTATTAAATTAAGTGGTTTAGTGTTAGTATGTACAATATTGTACGCATTAGGGTGGCACTAAGTGGTAAATGTAATTTTTTTTACGCCACACTATATTTGAATAGTAGGTACTAATAATTTAAAGTTTCATAAAAATCAATCGATTTTTAAAGGTCACTCGGACTTCAGTTCAATTAAATACTGAATTGTAGGTTGTAGATTGAAAGTACGTGATATTACTATATATTTTATACTATTTATGGAAAATTGATTAAGCTAAAGTTTATTACTTTTTTCAGATAAGATTGTATCAATAAAGATACTTACAGAGTATCTCAACAAATGTTATTATAACTACATACTCCTATTTTCTATTATTCTTACGGTACTACCTGTATACCTATAATTGGCGCCCCACTGCCCCTTTTCAATACAACGTTTGATTTAATTTGTATAGAATTTTTTTTTATGTATAAATGGTTTCCATTGGTTACTCCGGCAGATCAGGTACAAGCAAGCATCAAATTTTCACGCTTACGGTCTCGAATAATGAAACTATACCTATATCTTAAAACCAAATGTACGTGTGTATCTTATACAAAAAATTACTCAATTGAATTTGATGAAGATCACAGGGATTGTTTTTAGAGATGTCAGAAAAGTTTTGACAGTAAGTAGTTTACATCACGTTAAAAATATACCAAATGACAAATTCTAAACCTAATCCGCGACTTGCGGGTTGCCCATACCTATAAAGATGGAATTATTTCATAAAGCTAGGAACATTCACGCCGATTTCTTCGTAATATGAAGTATACTAAAACTGAGATACACTCAAACCGAGATACACCTATATAGCGTATACCTAACCTATATTGTCTTCTTGAGTGGAACGTGCCTTTCCTTTTGGTATCAAAAATCAATTGTCTCTTATTATTGGAGTGTAATATTATTAAATGTAACCATTCTGGTTGTTATCCGTGTAACTTCATAAGAGGTCCAACCCGGGGATGTTCTTAAATAGGGAGTTTGAGATGATTATTATTGTTTATAAATGGACGCTATTGGTTTTAATAATAATTATTATTATTAATGCGATAAGCGTGTGTATTTTAGTACCTACTAAACCTACAGAACGTATCAAGTTCGAACCACGGTTTTGGTGGACCATATTTCGCATTTTTTTATACTTAACTTAAATTATACACTTACGTACGCATCACACGGGGTCCACGATCTACCGCAGATATATTGCCTAACTGATAAAATACAAGAATTCACAAGCGAATCTCACGGACTCCGCCGGTCGAGATGGCTATAAATTAAATATAATATAATTTACACTTAAAAAGGCATTGCTTCTACAGAGAGTTACATCCAAAAGGAGTTGAACAATCACAAAAACCTAACAATAGCAAAATATATTTCAGCTAGTATTTATAGCACATACACGTCTTCTGATCTGTTCACATTTAATTTTAAACTGGTACCTACGTAATTTATTATTATTGTATAAACATTTTTTAATTTTACGTAATGTGTATAGGTATTATTAATTATTGAAATTGTGGCACGAGAACGATTTATTATTTGAGTGTTGTATATACTTTTGCTGTTTGTTAAACGCAATATGAACGAGAAATAAATTATTATAATACTTCTGACGTAAAAATAGTCTTCATAATAATTTGTTTTATTTTTATAGAATTTGCAGTACTTACTTATAATTTTATAAGTTACAACTAAAATACTATACAGGAATTTAATGTCTGTACCTGTTTTTTTTTTTCAACAAAGCGTTTGTAATGTATTACATAAATACAAAAATGTACTTGTTTTTTTTTTTTTGTATAACATGTTTCAGTTAATTCTTTTCAGAAACCATTTCATTTTATTTCACTTATTTGAATAATATGTTAAAATTACAATTTGAATATGACACAATAAAGTTAAATTATTTTTTATAATATTTATTATTCGCTTAAAGTAAATATCCCATAATGAACTATAATAACTATATAGGTACATTTTAATGTTGTATAAATTCTCAAATATCAATTCCATAACCTGGGTTCAATAATCTATACTAATTAGTTATTACATCACTACATTTGTACCTGCCGAAATCACTAAATGTATAAGTAGTATCTAACAGCTCCCTATTTTATCAAACGCAATATAATAAAGTACAATGAAAAAAATATGGTAATTTATAGATTTATGAAAATATTCAGTAAATTTGAAGTATTAGTTTAAATCTATCTAATAAAATCTGCGCTGAGGTTACAATACAATATTAAAAAATACGAAACATTTTCGGTAGGTACGCACAAAACTATTTTCAAACCAATTTGATTCGACATTAATTATGAAGCCAATCAATCAAAAGGCACTATCAATACAAATTAATATTATAAAATCATTTTTTTATAATATAATAGTTATTGACTTGAATATTTATTATATAAAAAACAAAATATTTTTTGCATATTTTATCGCCTAATTAAGGTCAAACTATGACGTTGAAAAAGATTTTACAGTTCTATATTTATATAAGAATAACAAAATGTGCATTCAGTACATGTAGTAATATCATATATACATACATATTATATTATATTATTATGGAAACAAAACGTATAGTACTATAGTGTGTATTACGTGTCGTACGTTGCGTTTTATAGTCATCAATCAAATAGGTAGGTAAATAAATAAATAGATATTGCAGTGTGCGTTTTATTTGGTTATCGTGTAATCTTTATATTATTTTGTTATTACTATATTATTATTATTTATTTGATTTGCGCAGGTGCAGACGTAACGTAACGACTAATCTAAATCCGTCTATAGTTATAGTAATAAGTATTTGTATTTAGTACGCATAATACCATTTGGGTAACTGAATCCGAGACCGACTTAAATCCTCTTTTCATTCTTGCATTTCATATTATTTAACCAGATAGACAAAACGGCTATTGTCGAAACGGCGAAACGAACCTAAGACATTATATTATTATATACGTGACGAGTTCTCAGCGATGTATTGTATGGGTACAATCGAATGAGCGATATGTGAATCCCAACATACTATATAATATAAATTATATTATTAACGGTCTCACGTGCGCGCCCTTTGTAAGATTTCCCGGCCTTTCAGTTTAAGTATTATATATTATCATCGTATGTAATATTATGTCAGGTTTAAGCTGACAAAAACAATGATATTTTGATATTTCATAAAACTGAAATAAATCAAAAACAAAATATAGGAAACAATTTGAAGACAAAATCAAAACTGACGACACAATTATCTATATTTTATTATAATACTTATTATAGGTATAGTTAATAAAATTACCTCCACTAATATTTCATAATAATGAATCGCAATTTTCCATGTTGTAGACTGATTATTTATAAATATTTTTTTATAGAATGAAAAGAGGGGTATTTGGTTGAAGAGTGTGTAGACGTAGCCCCCCTCTCCCATGGTTTAACAACGTATACAGAGTGATGGGGCCACTCTTGTTTCAAAAGAGTCATCCCTCTATATTATACTTATATTTTTCCGATTCGAACACTGGATGCAAGCGACGAGTTTGCAATTTTTTGGTGTTCAATTTTATTGTCCCCAAATATGAAATATGCCCATAGATATTATAATATTATAATATCGAAACACGTCTCGCCCGCATCGCACGACGGTCTAAACCTACTTAAGCAGATCTCGGCCGTATAATATTTGGATTGGATGTGGTCGTGGATATAATAATATTGTTATGTACATTGTACACTATATGGGAATAATAGATACCGGAATACAATATATATTATATATACCTAAAGGTACACTATATTATGTCCGCAGAGTACGCACCGCCCTCGTGAACGGTTATTAATGTACGTAACATAATATTATACACAATACAAATATACAATACACACACGTAAGAACCTATATGTAGTAATAAGTTTATATACATATTTATTGTATTATCCCCGTTTTCAGTTGCGGCGGCGGACGATGGATAAGAGACGGGAAACGTACGCGAAAGCTCGGCGGCGACCACCGCAATGATTTGGGTATGTATAATATAAATTATTATTAAAATGGGCGCGGCGGATGGACCGTCGTCAACGGCCGTCGGAGAAGGTCGTTCTTCTCTCTCTCGCTCGATCTTTTTTCTTACGACAATATAGTGTATGGATAGGTCCCGTCTACACTATGTATACGCGCTCACATAGGAATAAAAAGTTTTCCCATATACGTACATTATATATATATAATATATAGGTACCTTATATTATATAATACAAGCTATATACGACGTATGCCGTGCTGCGACGGAGAGAGGTGGAAAAATAACCTGACAAGAGTCTCTCTCTCTTTCTCATCCCCACCCTTCACTCTTTATCTCGAAGTTGTATAATATATACAACGGGAAAGGAGCAGGGGTGGGGCCTCGCGTACAAAAAGCACTCATATTCCATTATATATTATGCACTCGGACATGCCGCGGGCACACAATGCTCGCCTCCCCTACACCCAACGCCCACCACCGTCCCCCCCCCCCGTGCCACCCCCCGAAAGTCCTTCACCGCGTTTGATTATTTTTCAGCGCCACCCGCTCTTCGCGTGTGCATATGTATACACACGAATACCGTGTACCACTTCTATACCACTACCACTACAACTACCACTACCATCACTACGGCACTATACCATTACCGCTATGTATGTGTATATGTGTACGTACATATGACTACTACAAATGCGTACGTTTATAATATATGCGAAGGGATTGTAAAAAAAAAAATAGCGAGTGAGAGAGAGAGAGAAAAAAGAAACTCAGTGATTCGGTTTCGTTAACAAAAAGCTTTTTTCCATTTGTGCGCGTCTGTTATTTATTTACTTTTTTCTCCTCTTTGCCGGTTCGTTTTATTTTTTCCTACTTTTTTTCCATTCACCCCGCCGCCACTGCCACCGTTTGCAATATTGTGTATATATATATTATACATGTATACATTCACACACAAGCGCACTTCGTGTATTGAAAGAGACAGAACGAGACGTACGCACACACACGTGCGTATATTATATCGATTGTGTGTACGTATATAGACATACAATATATTATAGTTCTGACGACTCGCGGGGCGATGTATCGTTTTATTCGGATTCGTATCAATGGCGTGGTTATCTGCGAGTGGCGCCTGCGTGAGTATTTAGATAAGTACCTACGTATTTTCCGACCGCGAGCCGAAGGATTAAAAAAAAAAAATAATAATATTGTTTTTCTCTGTACTTACTTACGTATAATTTCTTTCAATTATTCAATTCGCGTTTCGAATATTCTCCCGCGGAAATCCCGGTCACCAGCGCGTATAGTGTTGTGATCCTGTAGGACAGTCTCGGTTGTACCTACACTATTACATATGTCTAGTGCAGGGATAGAAAATCCATGGCACGCGAAAAATCAAAATATTTATATTATATATTATATAAATATATTGTTTTAATTTTTAATAATAAATGTATATATTAATATTTACAGATAAAATTGAACAATCGTTATTGACCTATAAATAGCCGTATGTTCATTATAGGAACCTTAGTTTCTATGTACTACATAGAAAGTGTGTACCTCTTTTCATAATTTAATGGCAACCTCGAAAAAAAAGGTAATTTTTGGCAAGGAGTGTCAAAAAAATTTGCCACCCCTGGTCTAGTGTCTATACCAATAACCATAATATATACCTGCTCACATCTTATACCTTTATAATATACGAGGTTTATTACCGTCAAATGCGTTTTCGATGAATCGGAATTTAATGGAATAACGCGACAACGATAGACTTCCGTGGTTATTATTAGGAATTATTTTATTTCATTTTTTTACTCTCTATACGTATATACATAGTTTATAGCTATTGTGTTGGTACACGTCACATTATGTACATATATGCATTGAGTGAATTTGGTTTTGTAACGTCGAGACACGTTTTTACAAGTGGAACGTGTATGTATATATAGTCTGTCTTTGAGTGCGGAACCACCGAACGCTGCAATAATAGCGCGGCGGCGGAACGTCTCGAAAAAGCTTATTTTTCTTTTGAATTATCATATCCTCGTTTTATGCACGTATAATGTAAATGTTATATGTATTTACACACACACTCACACATGTGTGTACATTATACCGTTTCGACGCTGATTGGTCGCTACAGTTTCGAGTGCCTGCAGCAGCTGATGTGTATATATAATATACCACCGCACAATTGCGCTGCGAGTCGCCCTCTTCTGCCCGACTGGAAATCATGGCATTTACGATTTAATTATACAGAAAAATTTAACGAATTATACCAACGCCATCAATATATAGCTTTAAACTTTAAATAAACGTAATAATACGGTTTGTATTAATTAGCCCACTTATTTATACCCTCATTTTTTTTCATCAAGTACACTCTATAACATTACTGTAGTGTGCCTATTATACATGTTTAATTATATTTAATTAAACTGGTGGTATTTAAAAAAAAAAACTTATTGAGTACGTATTCAACAAATATAATTATGAATTGTGATTGTTTAAAGCAGTTTTGCTGGATAAAAATATGATTATTTATTATTTAGTGACTTAGAATTTGTCAGTGATAATAAATGGTTGTACAACCGCTCAAGTGCGATGGAATTAAGCAGAGCTAGTATCTATCGAATACAAAAGGATCAGGAATAATGGATAATTTACACGAACAGAGTTGAAGGAAAATTATATAAGTAAACACATTGTATTATATTTTGTTTGAAAATGTAATTTTTCTTTGTTATATTAAGGAAGTTAAGTGTTCTATAGACGAGATGGTGGGCATCATCAAGTGTACGAATAATAATATCATTTTACCTATGTACGCCTTTTGTTATTTACCGCGGTGCAAAAATGTGTTAGTATGTTCAAGTTGTATACGACCAAGTGACCAACAAGATATTATTTATTAACAATATGGTTGGAATTCAAATGGTATGTGGTGCATCTATTTAGCTATACTTACCTACTTTAGAAGTCAGTGTCAATCTATTTCAGTGAGAGAGGATTATGGATGGCGATTTGATAGAATTTTTTTTTTTTGGGGGGGGGGGCTAAAATGTATATTATATTATATAAAATTTGCCAGTTAATAATTTTGGAAAAAAATTTTTAAATAATTTTTTTTGGTGATATTTAAATCTGACAAAATATGAATGAGCTCGGTCTTTACCTTTAAAAGCAATATTTTTAGTATTACGTATAAGTACGCTTTTTATTTTTTTTTTTGTTCTTTATCCATTGCAAATTACTTTTAAATTGTATAGTTATAACACACATAATACATTTTTATCATAAAACCAGCATACAACGAATAGTTAGTAATGTCACTATTTTCTTAAAGAAATACATAAAAATAATTTAGTAATTATTATAACTTTAAATGCCACTAAGTTACTGACTACTGTGGTAGTATTGTAGTATAGTGTCACTGTCACTATTGTAACACAGTTATACATTTCCACTAGACGCAGTATCTTGTAACTCGTAAACAGTTACAACTAAACGAGTAATTTTCCCATCCCTGATTGGAGATAGGTATCAGAAATGTAAATAAAAATATTTTTCATAAAACCAATACAGTTTGAGTTGTGACTTTTCCTTGTTCAATAAATAGGTAGGTAATAATAAAAATAAAATATTATATTATATACAAAATCGGTTAACGTTACGCCTGAATTATGTAATATCGTGTTGACGTGTTCAATCGTATTAGTTTTTTTTTACAAGGTACCAGTGTGCTACCTATATCATTCGATAACCATATTACAACCATATTATAATATTTTTTGTATAACTATTCAATATTTGTACATCAACCATTTTATATGGTTACATTTGAGTCACTATTTTATATAATTGAAATTACTATAAAATAAGTTGGTGCAACTATAACTTTTGACTAATTAATTTTAGTACTCTCAACTAAACACATTGTTTGATACAACTAAATAAAACGTTACGCCAACTGAAAACTATCCAACTATTATTACTATAACCAAATTTTTTCTTTCCGTGTATCAAAACAAACTACAATAATAATATAGTGATTAAGTGATGAATATTAGGTATGCGCGTCCATCAGTGTATTACCATAATATTGTATGCTGTAAAAAATTATCGGCCGACGATCATAATATTATATTGACACATCACACATGTATAAGATAATATTATAATAACATATTGTCCTCGATATTTTATCGCGTTAACTCGTTTATCTTCTGCCTGTATCTCGAATCGGAGACATAGCGTAGTTCGTATATACGGTTCGACGTTTACCTAAATTTTTGACAAATGCTATAAAAGCCGCCTATACGACACCGTCGTCGTCGATCGCGATTAGCGATTGCATTCACGCCGATCCAATACGTGCACAGGGTTTATCCTTGCCCGAGAACTGAACGCACCTGTCTTTTTTTCCATTCTTCTCCCCAATCATTATATTATTCCCACATTGTGTCCACCGCCGCCGCGACGATCACTCGCCGCGTGAAAAAAGGTCACGTCGGATTTATAGTGTTTTTGTCACATGCCTATTATGTATCTCTCTGCGTGCAGCAATATAATAGTGTGCAGTGTGCACACACGCGGTACAGTATATGTATACAGTGGGTTCGAGGTAATAGGAAACACTCGCAGTTCATCTCCTCAGGTCTTAAATCAATTTCCTTTCTGTTATATATTTTGTAGTACATAGGTACACGATGTGAAATAGGACATAAAAGTACAGTATAGTCACTTCGAAGAAGCTTTTATAATTCTTTTATATACAATTGAATTGCGCGCATGTGCAGTTGTTACTTGCTGTGGAGGTACTACCTACTTGCGGGTTCTTCCTCAACTTGAAACACCCACTCGAGGTTACCGTGGGGTTACGTTTTTTGTCTTTAAAATGTCAGTGTTTCAACCAACTCTCCTGCAAGTTCAATATACGACGTTTGTTCAAACTTTGAATTTATTACAATAATTAATTTTTTCTTTAAAGGCTATAGAGCAGGGGGGTCACCAATATACAATTTGACGTGCCACATTAGAAATCAGAAAATTGTTCGCAGGCCATTAAAATTCTAGATTTTGGTAAAAACCAATGAACAAATCTGATAAATTATAACACTAGAAGTCTAGAACATATTATACTTGTTTTTTTACTTGTCTGCGGGCCGGATAAAATTTATAAGCGGACCGCCATTTGGTGACATCTGTTATAGAGTATATTATTATAAACATACATTTTGTGTTATCAATTTATCATTTTATTTTTCTGAAGACTATAGCTTATTTGACGGTCTAAACTTTAAACTCCAGCAAAGAATAAAAGGTATGTCTATACATTTTGAAATTTATATTTTGTGGTTTTACTGAAATGAATTATTTATGGAAAAAATAGGTAAGTCGTAAACTAAAAAATATTGTCAATATGCTTTATATACCATATAATTTAAAAGGTTTTAAACACTTTCTTGAAAATGTCCACTGTTAAAAGTTATTTTATTTAAAACTAGGCAATAGGAATTTTTAAATAATGTTTTACTTGATTTATTTTTGCGTTTCCTATGAGAATAACGTTACACAACATAATAAACAATATTTAAAATAAATTTAAATAAAGTAATGGATGAAAACCAAACCCATACTGATGGTTGAAATTATAAAAATACTTAAAAAGTATTTCAATGTATTTCATGTCATATTTCACATGCACCAACAGAATGGCAAGTGATTTAAGATACGAGAATTAATACATACACATAATAATACGCTGGGAAGCGATAACATGACCAGAAACAAATTATATGACATACATAACACATACATACCTATTATAATTTATATATTATTTACATAATATAAATATGTATGCTACATGGTAGCTCTGTTAGTTTAGCTCGGGAAATATATACATTATACACTGCATAATTAATTTATCGAAAAACATTCATTATTTCAAAAGCTATTATTAATTTGAATCATTTTTTTTACATAAGTTTAAATACATAAATACATTAATTAAATAATATTTTTGATTTTTACTATTTTTTCTCGATATCATTTTTGTTTTTTTTTTATGACATCGTATATTTTTAATTCCTCATTGCGAATCAGAATATTTTTCAGAGTAATTCAATATATTATTATAAAAATCGAATTTCGGACGAGCATTTTATGATGAGTATAATTATTGATACTTATAAGTTATAGGTAAGTTATAACTAGGTAATAATTCAATTTTTGTATACAGTAACACTGAACGATATTCTGCTTGGAAATATAGAATCAAAAATGTAAATCGCCGTTCAAAAAAGTAGGATACTTAAAAATTAATAGGTTACCTACCCATACAATAACATTTTTTTTTCTAAATATATTTTTCTTTTAAAATTTTTCTTTGTAACGACTTGAAATCGTGTAAAAATAATTTAAATACTTTAAAAGTTTTAAAAATAATGCGAGTGTTTTACGTTAGATATAATCACCCAGATATATGTATTTATTTATAGGTACAGGTTTACGCGGCACGCCATATTGTCTACCCGGACGATCGCCGCCTGCACTTAATGCATCAGGTAGGTGTATACGGCTTATATAATGATATGTGCTATATAATCGTATATATGACATAATATGTATATTAATATAGGTGATCATATATATTTCATACACGGGACGGGGGGTGTTATGTGCGCGATCGAAAAACCGAAACGAGTAGGAAAAAAAACAAAAAACATACCCTCGCCGAGACCACCGGGTGTACAATCTACACACGCATATGCGATGATGAAGGTATTATAATAACATAGATATCGTCATCGTCGTGTATATATTATTATTATATTGTGACCCCGCGGTGCTCAGGAATGCAGTCGCGCGGTGTTTTATACAAGCTCGCTAGCGGACCAGTGGCGACCGTGCACACGCGACGCACACATAATCGTATATACATATATTATATGTATATGTACACCCACTAATATGTTTAATGTGTGTGTGTGAGTGTGTTATGGTATAGTTATTGTAGGTAGGTATATACGTGGTTTATACCGTACGACGACCGCGGTGTGCGCGCACCCGAATTTATTACCTACTACTCGTTTTTATACAATATGCCGACGAATAATAATAATCATTTTCACGGGTTTTAAAACACCTCTGACGTGGGGTTTCCTGTACTGCGTCGGAACGATCGTAACTCGTCCGGTACGATGCCTATACATATTATCATTATTATGTAATGGGTGGGTACATTATATTATAATATACATGTGTAAGTGTACGGTTTTAACTTTTGGATACGGCTCTCTGTAGGACGGGGGCATATATATGTCTAAAGTCTATATTATAGAAAACACGGGCGATGATCGGAATTTCATGTAACATCAATATACAATGATCTCAAATACTTGTCGAGTTTTTTTTAAGAGTGGATTTTGTGTTCAAGCCATTTTAAGTCAAAAGCAATAGTCATTCATTAAGATATTTTTTAATGAGTTTGATGTATTAAAAAAAGCGGGTAAGTGGATGTCACTCTGCTGTACAGTAGGATACAAGTGAGTCAATGTATATTGGATTGTATTAAACTTGAACTCAATGATATAATATCATAGTATAAGAAAAAAAGATTCTGAGCGGAGACGGTTTTTCAGTCTGGATATTTTATATTGTTATTATTTAGCCAGTTAATTGAATTAATATTATAATATTATTTTTTTTTTCGTTGCTATGGTGATAGACAAAGCGTCATAAATTAAAATCCCATTTTAAGCGGTTTTTCGTAATTTGTCAGTAGTTTTTCTTGTTGCATTAAATAACTATTGAGATAATCGAAAAATTACCTCTCTAAAGTACTATCTTGATCAAATTTGGTAAAAGATAAGGTACTATATGTTGAAATCAAAGAACTCCTGCTTGTAGAAATTTTGTATACAGGATATAAAAAAAAAAAATAAATAAACACCTTTGTAAAATCACTATAGCTTCCTCACTCCGCTCAGAATCTAAAAGTATAATTTAAAGAAAAATGTTTTGCTTAGTAATAGTTTGAAGTTTTACAAATTGTATTGCTCCTCACGCGCACTGTACCGCAGCTATTATTAAACGCCTCGCCTCCGTAATCAAATCACAATGTAGAGAAAACTATCTAGATGCAAGCAGGTATATCGTGAAACAATAATTAAGATCAAATTGTTTTACATACAACTTCCATCTTCAAAAATCTAGGAGGGGGGGCACTGTATTTTGTCAATAATATTGACTTTTTTAGTTTTTTGTTAACCTGTTAATTGCTATATGTAAGTTTACGTAGCATAATATTACTGTATTCATACAGTATATTATTTATCAATATATCATAACTATATAATTATTTATAAAATAAATAAGAGTAGAACTAAGGCTATAGAATAAGGAAGTAACAAACACTATATGATTATCAATTTTCTTTATTCAATATATCAATATAATATATTTTGTATAAAAGTATAATAGAATGGAAAAGCCAGCGGTGACATGCCCCCCCCCCTTGCCACCCCTAATGGACGCCCCTTGCATATTCATATTATTCATAATATTATATACTCATATCGTGTCAGTGATACGAACTTTTCTTAATAAACGCATAATTTAAGATAAATAAAAATTATAAATGTTATATCTAGGGCTTAATACCCGAATCATTTTTTTTGGGGTATCGTGTTTCGGGTGCTGGATGTATTTGGGTGTTCAAACACAGGAATAAAAAAATTAAACAAACGTTCGGGTCAATATTGGTTAATACAGGTGTCAGTAGTCTAGAAAAAAACATAAATTTGAAGGCTAATTTTGTAACGTTGAATCTGAACTCAATTCATTAAAAATTGTTATTCATTCATCAATGATAGAATATTATTTTGATCTGCTTGCGTACGAATGGATTTATTACACGAGTAAATATTGTAGACTCGGCGATATTGAATATTATATTATTATAATATTATATTGATCACAATACGTGACTATCCGGTGTCGAACATTATCTCGGGACAAGAGGATTAGATATATATATTTAGGTATTATACGGCCGAAAGCTTAGTAATACTTAATTGTAGTTGGTAGAATAAAACTGTGGTATATGCCTCGCTGTATGTAATGCGTAGGTATATATAGGTGTCTAACCTATTTGTATTTATGTGACGGACGTTGTGTGACAAAGTGTGAATACAATGGGATTATCCGGGATTGTGACTATTAGTCGTCCCGTGTCTGTTGCTCCGAGTGCGCGGGGTTTACGATGAATTATAATATTATATAGGTACCTGGTAGTTCTACACGCGTATATCACGATAATAATATGTATTATATTGTATTTATCACATATTATTATTATAATATTATGTAAATGAAATGTCTAGTCAATGGTATTGTATGTTCCGTAATATACGCGTGCAGTACAAATATTGAAATATTATTACATAAAGTGATGCACAACGTGTTTCGACATTTCTAACATCAGAATTGAATATTACATTCGTGTCCAAGACTGCAGGTTATCTGGTAATGGTGAGTACTATTAATATCGTAGTATACAGGCAGAAATCAAAACCACATCGAATTACGAAGCTTGGAGCCTTAAGTCGATAGTAAATAATGATGAATTAATGCGAACAATAAAATAATAATGTGATTCCTCCGAATACAGCAGACGTTTCTTATTTTTCTATATTTACTATTTAATAAATAATAATATAATATAGGTACCTACTACCTACTGTAATGAGATTGGGAAACTTATTAGTAATTCAGCGAGGGTTTTCGGAGCCCTTAGATTTATAATTCAACCGAGCTCGGGAGCTTCAAATAATAAGTTCCAGCTGATATAACTTATTGATACACAATTGCAACAATCTTAGTTACAATATAGTATGACGAAAGACTTACGAATAGTATGGTCATCCTGAGTTTTTTTAGTGTGCGGACTGCTGTTGTTCCGGAACTATCGAATTTAATATTGTGTATCTTGTAGTGGTGTGTCATAAAAAAATTGGTTTTGCTCAAATAATTTTAGGTGGTCACCTTAGTACCTCTCATAATATTGTTATGAACCGACCAATAAAATTTCCTATTTTTCTTCTATAAATATTCACCCACCAATTATAGGTTTTGCCTGAGAAATACTTGGACCCTATGTCACATGTCACTGCAGGTGTCTTATATATTATGTTAACAGTAATAGGTATATATTATCGGTATTTATGATGTGTAATGTATATGCAAGGTTCTAAAATGTCATGAAATTAATTTTTTTAAATATTTCACAAAACTTTCTTCAATATTTCATATTAATGAAAGATAAAAAAACAAATTTAACTATAAAACTATAATAGGAAGTACTGTAACGACTTCTACTTAGTTTAGTATTGAGTGAGAAATGTTATAGAAATATTTCTTACATAGTACATTATACAAATTACAAAATAATTAAGTATCTATCTTATATATACATATATATTCTCTACGTCGTGATCAGGAATTGAATATTAATAATCAGTAATCAGGTATGTCAGTGTGACCATCTAGCGATGATTTTATGAAATATTTCAAAGTAAAAATGTCATAAGTAGCTATAGCTGTAGGTACGCAATAATTTATCGCTTCTCCGAAATAAAACATCGATTACTTTGTTGAATATTGCTCTTTACACCAGCCACGCTTCAATATTCGAGATGGCTTGTTATAAAATATTATTTAATTCCACGCGATACGTCGTTATTATTGTAGATAAATAATATACGTGTATACCAGTCGTATATATACCACGGAATTCACGGTATGCGTATAGAGTCCGTATTTGTTTTCATTTGTGTTGATGTCGCCTGATGAGGTGTAATGATGTATTCCGTTGATTGATGGTGACACGACTACATCGCGTACACGTTAACGGCTTAAGGTTACGTCCATCTAATTAATCAATCGTATGTACGCATAGGCACTTCTATATACTTATATTATATAATAAGCACACGTTGTGTGGTTTTCGTGTGTGTGTGTGTGTGTGTGTGTGTGTGTGTGTGTGTGTTCGAACATAAAGGGATAGAAAAAAAAATATAACATCGAAATGGACATCTTTCGGACTATATACGTTTTTTTTTTTACCAGTTACAATGATACGACCATCGCCGTAGAACCGTAGAGGGTGTCTTACGGAGGGATATTTATGTAGAATGTGGTTGTAGAACAGAATTTTACATCAATGATAGATGAAGGACAGTGCTGACCCTGCGGAGCGCAAGAAACGAGGGCGTTAGAGATTAATCAATTCAAAATGTTTTACGTCGAAAAAAGGATTCGATTAGAGTAGTCCGTCCTTTGGACTAATCTTAGTCTTGCGAAACCATACCCTTCGCTTGTAAGGGTCGTCGGAGGAAATCAATCACTACGGTTCAGAGCTCTGCAATGACAATATAATGCAGAAATATACCGAAATCGTGCACATATAATGTATAATATTATATATGCCGCCGGCTATAATATCACCAGCTGCAGCATATTGCATATTAAATAGGTAGTACATTCATTTTTCAACTATTATAGGTACCCTTTTTTTCTATACAATAAGTATTTGTTTCAACGTGGTACGTATTTTTCGTCCTCCGATGATATGGCAACTCGATCGCACAAAATGGTTTGTCGAAATAAATAATTAATATAATATACTATATACTACTATAAAATAATGTTGGCACCTATATATTGAAAAAAGAAATCGATTCAATTATTTTTCAAAACAAATTTTGTGTTCACGGTCGATAGCTCCTAAATAATGGACCTAATACGATTTATTTTTATCATTTTGATCCGTCCAATATGTTTGGATGACTAATGGAAAATTATGAATCGCGAACCCTCTTCAAACCCCTTTAACAAAGTACACGTTGCTACACCCTGGTCATTTCCCCTTTAGCGAAGAACCCACGATGTAGTTTTAATCATTTTGAATTGATACGAGTGCGCACCAGCTTTTTTTTTTAACACCATAAAAATCTATTGTTGTCCCGCACCGTTTAGCATTGAACGGTATGGGTGTATGACTACAACATAACGAATATCAGTTATCGAGGAGGAGTTTGTGTTTAATTATTTAACCGAGTGCACTTCAGTCCGCTGCGGTAGAGCTTCACAGTTCAACAAAAATACTGTTTCAATAAACTTATAATTTATATATAAACATATTATTATTATTATTATTGAATATAGACACTGTATACTGTAACTTCTCTCGATTTGAATTACAGTTGTGATAATATATATCTTTGGGCCTTGTCGATTAAAGTCCGATTTCCCCGGAGGCACATCGAGCTTTTTCGTATTTCACATTTTTATCCGTACCTAACGAGTTCATTTCAACTGCTATGCCAAAAGTTAAAAATCCAAATCAATCCTTAATACTGAGAATCCATTAGAAGTAGTACAAATATTGTAATCTTGGTTAGAGTGGAGGAATTCATATTTGTGCGGGAATAGGGTTTGATGGGTAGGTCGGTAACCCCAGATTTTATTATATATATACTGACTTAACTATAATATATAGTAATTTTTATAATACGTTTTTAAATTAAACACTTTTTTATAATTAAATCTTTTGATCTTTCTAAAAAAATTGTTGAATATAATATATTTGAAGTAACTTATCGTTAACCATTAACATCTTTAGCCTGCAATTATAAAAATTGTAGATCTTGAAATGTAAAATTGTGCTCCAAAGTGAATGACATTATTTAAAATATTTAATGTAAAACATAAATGAATAATTATTGATAATTCTAGAATATAATTGGATTGATATTTTAAATTTAAAAAAAAAATCTGTATTGATTTCGTAAAAATATTCTGGCGCCAATTTGTTTAAATTTGTTCAAACCGGCTTTTTCTGATGCTGATAAAATATACTAAAAATGTCTTCCTAAAAATATTAACTATAAAAAAAAATAGGTATATAATTATTCCAATCGAAGATATTAAGATAACATGCAATAACATTCATAGAACAAAATTTTGTGTATCATAAAAAATAATATACAAAATAAACAAATCTAAGTAACGAAGAAGATTTAATTTTTAATTTTTAAATGCATTAAAAAACTTACAACACAATAACTTATTCCCCTTAATATATCTTTATGCTCCAGGGACCAGGATCTTAAATTTTCTTATAATCATAATGTATTAATCCAAGCTAAGAGTTGTTTTTAAATATAATATTGATATAATATTATTATATAAATATAATATGATGTTTTAGATTTATCTTAACTTTTCTGTTGCCCGGAATAAAAATTCTGATTCGCAGCAGTATATTATTAGGTAGGCAAACTACCTGCGGTAGATCGCGGACCTCGTGCTGTTTGTACATAAGTGTATGATTTAACTCTAAAGTATCAAAGTTATACCAAGTTTGTCATTTTTACTTAATTCCACTTACGGTAGATTAATATAATCAATTAATACAAAATCCTAACCTAACCTAACCGTACTAAAATCCGATGAAAAAAAAAACCAAATTTAATCCTTTTTAAATTAGCCTATCTTCTTCCTAGAGGTCTAATCTACACATAGACATTCATTTTTATATGTATATATTGACAAAAAATAATAATACAAATCAACAAACATACCCGATTAACTAATAGCAAATAATATAATATAATACACTATTATTATTTTTATTTTTATTTTTTTCTGGACAACCCTTATCACTTAGGGGTATGAAAAATAGCTAGTAGCTGATTCTCAGACCTACTGAATATGCATATAAAATTTCATAAAAATCGGTCAAGCCGTTTCAGAGGAGTATTCTAACTAACATTGTGACACGAAAATTTTATATATTAGATAATATATTTAAAATATAATAGAAATAAACAACTTTCTTGATGATTCATTTGTTTTAAGTTAAATTTAGTCCGTTACACAGCTGATGCAGGTGATATTTAAGATGACGTTTTAAAGGTTGTAATCAAGATTAGCTTGTGAACTGTCTATCTCAGTATTCCTCAAAATAACTGTGGAATATAATTTAATATTGTAAAAAAGTAATATCATATTGTGCAATAATAATATAATCGTTGTTTTTCCGCAATTTGTTAAATCACGCCATATATGTTGCACTAACAGGGTCAATAGGTATTACTTGTATACAAGGTTGAATTTTAGCGTACTGTAGGCACTAGTGCACTACATTATAATATTAATACTTACGTGTATTTACATCATGTGTTTGTAAAATATTACTTATTACTAAAAGCAGTGTAGTAATTTTTGTCTAGATCGATCTACAAACATAATCCTAACCTAAACAATAACATGTTGACCCCATTCTCTTCAATCACCAGCTCCAATTTTTTTATGATGATTACAAAGGCAAACACCGTTTTTTTACCTTTGTTTTTATTCTCATTATTCTTTGCTAAAGTATGTCACCTTTTATTATTTATTAATAGGGTAATTTTAACTGCCTCTTCCAAACAGTCCATTTATTTTTTTTTTCTATAAACTTTTAACTTAGTACAATATAATATAGGTATAAATTGCATTCTACTTTATATTTTACACTAATTTACGCTAATTAATTTTTGTTCTTATTAATTATGTATTTATAAATAATTAAGAATGATGCGCATTAACATAGTATTTATATCGTACTTTAGTAAGATAAAATAATTTGAATTCAATAAATTACAATTTAAAATAGAATAATTAAATCTGCAAATTTGCATACGCACGCCTGTATGGCCTATAAATGGCATATGCATTATGCATACTTAGATACAGCGATTATTAAATTTCGTAAGAAGTATAATTTGTATTAACTTAAATGTAATTGCAGATCAAATTATTAAGAACCATATCACCCGATATACTTATCTTTATTTAGATTTTAGGTTATAGCATTATGCGAGATAATACACCTACATTTAGAACAATTTGAATATTATTACACAAACATACATTATTTAACTTCTATAGGTACTTGTATTATTTGTATGAATGTATATTCATAATATTAATAAGTACTTTTTCTACTGCATGACTGGAAAAATATATTCATCTGGAAGCTGTGAATATAAGTTATGAATTACGATATTAATTCGTTATTATTATGATCTGTTTCTTATTGTACATTTTAGCATTAATTCGTGTCGTACAAATGAATAATGCATTGTCACCCCGACTAGGCTGATAGATATTATTTCGAGTAGACGCATAGTTTTATGGGTTTAAATTAGTATATATATTATAAACCTACCTATTTTAGTTCGTGTTCACAGCCTGACCGTGCTACACGTGCGTTTTTTATAGTATGGCATTTATAGCTATCGATATCAGTAACACACCATTATGTCAATTGTTTTAAAATTCAATGTTGCAGGTAATATGATTACCATTATTGCCTTAATTACCCCAATTAAATAAATATCTTATAACCTATAACGATGGGCAATAAGCCCATTATATCTAACGATATGAACAATACCGACAGTGCTTCCTAATATAATATAAAAAATAAATAATAATAAAACATTTTTAGAGATAGCCTCTAATGTTACATTACCGAAAACGAACTAAGCAATTATATTTAACTCTATCAACAACATAAAACAAATCGAATATGTTATCGCAATCAGTAAAACTACACCCGTAGAAGATATACAATTTCTATCACATATTTCAAATAATAGATTCTGCATATTTTTTAATAGTAAAACCGTTATAGAAATTTTCCTTAAAACTCATTCTTCAATTCATGTCATTGAAATAGAAATCCCCATTCGTAGATTTATAAACGCGTCAAAAGGAATCATCCATCCAATGTTTGCCCTTCTATTCCTAATCAACTTATAATAGATGCCCTCCATGATCGAGGAATTAAAACCACTTCTCACATGAAAGCTGGATTTTCAACAGAATAATTTTTGCATATATTAAGCTTCAGAAGACATGTATACATTAATCAAGATAGTGAGCTTAAAGTACCAAGCTCAATCACAGTAACTGTAGAAAATACCACGTTTAGATTTGTATTACTGATGATATCGTAACTTGTTTTCAATGTCATAAAATCGGTACTTTTACACTTATCATTATTCTCAATTTTCTCCGAATAGTGTCCTAATAATTTTAATATGTCTGAATTAAAGTTTGTTATCTGTTTACGTAAACCTACCACTTCTGTTCTAGACAATATTTCACTGATTATGTTAATGACTAATTACATAACGTAAATCACTCTTCCATTCAAATACCATAAATTCTCTTCTATTCTGAATAATATTTTAAACAACTCACCAAATTTATACATCTGGAAATTTTTGTCGAATCATTCCCATTTTTAAATCAAACTCTAACATGTCTTTACGTCCTATCTCACTATCTCCTTCTCTATGTAAAGTTTTAAATATATGCTAAAATCTAGAATTGATTGGTGGTTGGAATCTAACTCCATCTTATCAGCAAACTTTTTAACATTTAGGAAAGATATGGGCACAAAGAATGCCTCTCAACTTGTAATGGGAAAATATACCCTTTAATAATAAAGAATTTTTGGCGACAATTGTGGTGACATTGATTATGTCAACATTCCTACCCTCATCTTTCTCATCTCCTCTCATGTGTCCTCCTAATTATGCAACATTTTGTCTTATCTTTTTAATATCAGAAAACTCTTTATTTTCTCTTTCACTTTTGGATCGGAATCTAGTCAACCGATCTTTAGTATGCTCGGGGTAGTTGTCCTATTGTAGTAATACTATTCAATTTGTACATGAGTATCGTTGTAAGCATCTCCCATTAATCGGTCCTCAATGACTTATTTATGCAGATGATTTAACCAACATTTGAGTAGAACTCTTAATCATGCAATCGATAATATTAACTCTGAAATCAAGGATCTAAGTGATAGGTCAAAATAATTGGAAATAAAAATAAAAAACTATAGAATATTAGTCAAACACTTTTTTGATGAATTCTGCGTGCTTGGCCTATTATTGAATGCGATCACGTTAGAAATCTACCACATACAGTATTAAAAAAAGGAAACAGTAAATTAATTTACTAAAATCAAATATTGATTGCCACTGTTTAAAATAAAACTGAAAAAATTATTTGTATTTTTAATTTTCAATCATACATAATTGAAATAAATAATTAAACAAATAAATGTAGTAACTGTAATGAAATTCATAGAAGCTGTATAATATATATTGGCATAGACTGATTGAAATAACTTATTCACCAGTGTGTATGCGACGATGTGCCGTCAAACTGTTACTTACAGAGAATGACTTGTCGCATACATCACACGCGTATGGTTTTTCACCAGTGTGTATGTGCGTTGATGGTTCGACAAATTGCTACTTTGTCTGAACGACTTGTCATTATAGACTTCGCATGTTAATGATTTCTTCTCCATTTGTCTGCTGTTGTATCATAATTCTGCTTCAGTTAGTAAATAATTTATTTAACGTGTAATTATATTTTATAAAATTATTTGGTAACGGTAAATTTGTTCTGTTTACGGTCGATTAGAAGTTATTGACTTTACTATATTTTTAAGCCAGTACTAATTGAGTATATATTATTATGCTGAGTATAAAATAATTATTAATAAAATCATTAATTTGTTTTAAGTTTTAAAATAATAACATATTACCCAGCAATGATCTCTTAGATGGTAATCTATTAATTATTTCTAGAGAATAAAATGTTTAACAATATAACATATTATAACCTTTGTAGTCGAAACCACTTCCTATCGGTAATCTGTTATAGTAGTTTGGCTGCGCAGCGTCTGGCTGCCGATAAGTAATCTTTTTTGTGTAAGCGGATGATAGTTAAGTAAGTATACAATTATAATAGATCTATTAGACTTATTTGGATTTATAGCTCTTTCCTCAAACTAGTTTTTTTAGTCACTAATTTTAGTCGCTGTATCTCCTCGATATTTACTTCTATGGTGAAGAGTGGTATAGATACTATAATTTTTAATTTTTAGAACAATCCAAGGTGTAAAATGTATTTTTGATATAATGGTAATATCAATGTTTTCATTAGGTAAGAAGACATCGAGTTCTTGTTTACTCTGTACCAGCCTGCTGGCGTTTGTATTTTATGATCCACAGTGTTCGATTCATTATCTTTCCTTATGATTATTTTTGTTAAACTTAGATTCATTACTTTGTAATCTAAATGTATTGTCAAGAAAAACGTCAAGGTCTTTACAAGTACTCTTAAGGTTCATTAATGTAATAGTCTATTACTAATACATGTAAGGTTTAACAGAACGGAAATGATTGAATGACACTGATATTTGGTTTACATTTGTCATGGTTATTTAGTTCACACCAATTTATGAGCGCGTTTAAATCAGACTGTAGAAGATCGTTGTCACTGTAGTCCGGCTCACGAAAAATGAACGTTCAGGTCGACGGGTTGAGTTGAAATATTGTCAGAACCAGTGTTTGGAAGGAACGAGTTCCAAAAGGAACGGATTCCTGGAACGAATTCTTTTTTAAGGAACGGCACGTTGAACGAATTCCTTTTTATAAAAAAAGAACGAGAAAATGAACGAGTTCTTTTTTTCAAGGAAAAAGAACGAAATTTTTCGTTCCTTTCAAGTTCCAATTTACACAGATATATAAATAATTGAAATTGAAATATTTTTTTTTTTAGTGTGTATATTTCCAATATTATGATCGTTATCGAGTATCCGAGTATCAAACTTCACCGTTAAAGTGTTAGTCCTTAATCATTAGGTAGGTATTCTGGTACAGGGTACTCATTACTTATTGGTCATTAGTAACTTTATTAATATTTCTCATAAGTCATGACTCATAAGTTATAACTTAATATATAGAAATGGGTATAATATACTATTATATTACATTATTACGATATAAAATATAAATCCTTGTCGTTGCGTCGACGGAAAATAAAATAGCATGAACACCGAAGACTGAACAATAAAATCATTTATGAATTACGATGCGGGTCGGGACTATTGTAATACCTAGTACTTACCTACAGCTAAAATGTATAATAATATATTACCATATTAATATGACGTTACGATATTATTTTAATGATAATTATTTATAACAACAATAAATGATAAGATAGTTGACATACGAATAGATTACTAAAATACGTCATTTGATTATACCGAAAACCCCAAATGTCTGAAAAGTCAAATAATCGTATAGTCGAGAGTCGACAGCCGGTATCAGTGTTTCATTTTCATATTGTGAATAATGTGAAGACTTGAAGTGAATTGTGATTTGCATTTGTTATACAGTACTACAGTAATTATAACCGTATAAAAAAAAAAAACTGCAGTCAGTATTATTTTCTTAAACTTAATAGTAAATTATAAATTTACTTGTAGGTATGTATAAGTATAATTAAAAATTAAAGTACCTAAATATATCTGTTAAAAAAAAAAAATTGATGGTTAAATAAGAATTTTAATTTTATCTGGAACTAAAAAAGGAACTAGTTCTTTTTCCAAAGGAACGACAAAGGAACGAATTCTTTTTTTTAAAAAAGGAACAAGGAACGGAACGAATTCCTTTTTTTTTAAAAGGAACAAGGAACGGAACGAATTCCTTTTTATAAGGAACTTGACAAACACTGGTCAGAACCAGGGGCTCTCAGATTTGTAGTATCGTTCGGTTGTGCAGCTAGGTTGCAGTTTTAAAAACACCAACAATATGATTGATAATCACTTATTAAAAACGGCCACGGGGATCACTGAAGTCATCGTTCACTTTTCGTGAGCTCGACTATAAAAGATTTGACAATACGGACAATTTTAAGAACATTAGTAAATAAAAGCATATTATATCAATATATTATGATCAATGATCATAATATGCTTGTGTAGCCGTATAGGTTTTGTAGTTACTATGATTCATACTCCATATGTCCATGAATTCTACCATCAATGAATTATTCCGTCAAACGATGAAAATTAGCACTATTGCCCAAATACGGAGGAGGTCAATCGGGAAATGCCCAGTTTCCCGTAGGCCTATCTGCCCATGCTGACACTTCTTCTTATTATTTTTCTTGTACTTCTTGGCTTTTTACGGGCCATTTTGGTCCATTGCCACAACATTTGCTGATATCTCAATCTTTTATTCGATAGTTTCTCTCCATTTTATATTTCCAACATTCCTAAGGCTTTGGCGATCCTATCTCTCAACCGTTATATGAGCCGTCTTCCTCGCCGAACCTAACTAGTATGTTGTTTTTTTATTCGGTTACCGTCTTGTGGTCAGATCAAACGGCCCCTTGATCTTCTCACATGGCCAGTCCAGCTCAGCAGACTATTTTTGAGGACTCCAACTATAATTTTTTCTCCATATCATTCTTATATTTCACGGATTTTCCATATCTCGTATTCTCCTTGGATGTTTGTTTTGGATCCAAATACCCTTATAAGGATGTTTCTTTAGAATGTAGCTAATTTATTTTCATCTGTCGTTGTTTTATCTTTACGTCTCACCAATTATAGTTATCTACAATCTACAGCCAGATAGACTAGACGTCCATTGATTGTGTCTTGTGACTATCATGTTTTTATTTTCTCTTAATTTACTGTTAATCAATGTGTTTACCTATTTTCCTTAACTTTCACGTAGTTTTCTTTGTCTTATTCGTTCTCTATCATCCGTATATCCGACAGAGTCTCTCTCATTAGTGATGCTAGTGCAATATAAAATAGAGCTGGAGACATCTCGTTGCATCTCGGAGGCATCTCACTGTCTTAGTCTAGTCGTAACATTTAATTCTCCCGACTCCTCACCCGCTGTCGAGGAGACCACACCGTGATTGTTTTAACAATCTTTCCGGGTATCTCCAGGGTTTTCATTACAATCCACGGTCTTTGAACCACTGGCATACAAACATTTATTATCACAAATTCTATAGTTCACAAATATACCCTACAAAATGGAATCTTAATAACAAAAGCTGGGACCTTTACACAAGAAAATCAAATACCATAACCATTTCCGTTGAACTTTTAAAGCTAACCAATCAGAAATAGTCTCAAAAGTCACATGTTTCATAGATATAATCATAGAAGCAACTAACTTATCAATAATTTTAAAAACTTTTAAAAACATTAATACAAATCTGTCCCAAGATGGAATAAAGAATTTCAATAAGCTATTAAAAACTATAAAAAAAAATAGCCTAAGCCGTTACAAAAATACCAAATCTTTCACTGAACAAAGACAATTCAAAAATATTAGTGCTTTTGTGCGTTTTGTCACGAAAAGAAGTAAAACTCTATCTATGCAACATTTTACTTCAACTATACAATACAAAATACATCTAAAGACAATGCAGACCCAAATAAATTCTCTATAAGGTAATAATTATAACACTATCTCATAAATGCTCATCTACAACCAAGAAAGCTTATATCGGCTCAAAATGATTTTGAATCACACACTACTTCCCAAAATACAATGATGAGAACTATAACTCTAACTTCAATATTTGTAGAAACTCCTACTTTACCCCTTTATCTTCCTTCAACCAAAATATTGAACATTTCATTATATACCTCGTTGTCTCAGAGGTACTTTCAGCATTACAAATCAGGAACAGTAAAAGCCCTGGCCCAGATAACATACAATAATTATATATTTATCAAGAAATATCCACTAGTTTGAGATTTCAAATGTACAACAGGTCAAAGTCAAATTTATTCTTTTCATGGATGACTACAATATCTTCTGTAGTAACTAGTGGCTCACAAATCAAAATAACAACGGATTTCTTCCAACAAGTACTGAACTATATCTTCATATAGTCTTCAGAAACAGAATTTAATTTCTCCCCTGCTAAAACTCAATGCATTATTTTTAACAAAATGAGGAAAAACCACCAACTACTTGTAAATAGTAATCGCATCCTAGACCTAACATTTGATGACCAACTAAACAGGTGACGATCAAAATACTCGGAAACTGCAGTTTGGGATCCGACACAAAAATCTTTATTACATTTTATAGAGCACTTGATTGACTATGGAGATATAATCTACTATTCAGCAAATATTAAGTCATAAATATTCTGGGTTCCATTTACAGGCAAGGCCTAAGTTTGGCCAAAGGAGTTTTCTAGACGAGCACTAGCTGTATATAATATTCTATTCTACGCAGCATAACCCCTCCACCGCAGACTTCAAAACCATATACTAAAATATGAAACCAATATTAAAAATCTGCCAAACCATATCACCAGAAATATCCTGCCGGACGCTCTACCCATCAAATTATTGTTAATTGACACTTAATATTTGAAAACTTTAAAACAATAAGTTAACATTTTGGTTTTCGATCACAGACACAAAGCTTAGTCTTCTCTCCCTCCATGTCTCTGATCACCTAAATAAACCCAACTTACCGAATACTGCAAACATAATACATTTAAAAGGAACGTTTTTATGGAAATAGTGTCTCAACTATACCCTGAAATCGGCCTGAATATATTCAAGAATTATATACTGATGCCTCAAAGAACACGAAAGGTGTGGGTTTTCGGAAATTACAGACCCGGAAAATGATATATTTTGTCTTCCTTTCTTCTCTCAACAAACAGTTGAAACTTACGGTATTTATGAAGCTCTGAAAATCATCTCTTCAACAAACCTGGAAAACTGCTTCATTATTAACAACGAATCTTTAAGTGCCCTCTCTTCAATTTAAAATCAATAAAAAAAATCAGCTTGGCAACACATTAAAGAATTTTTATCCAAAATAAATAAACCTATATTTTTTATGTGGGTTCTCTCTTGCGTCGGAAATTCTGGGAAATCAAATCACAATAGAGCCTATAGTGATCAACTGTCGTAAATACGCCTAAGCTCACTATACCAAGCCCTCAAAGAATATCACACTGGAGCAATCTGTATATTGTTTCATACGTTTCATACAATAAAACTAAAACATAAATTGTAAATATTCCCCTACCATGTTATCATTGTATAATGCATATGGATAAAATGTACTTATAATAATATTTATTTCTAGTCATTAAATTAATGTAGGCTAAAAATCTTCATAGTTGAAGCTTTATTTACCTGATATAAAAAAAAAAATCCACAGTATTTCTTTATTCACTGATTAATAAATTTGTCTTTATTAAACTCAAGGTTTTTTTCAGGTATCTGCTTAATGACACGAATCTGGTCCAACGTAGATTTACCTGCCACGAATCCTGCTTGATAATCTCCAATAATTTCCTTAATATATTTCCTAACCATAATTTGTTTTCAGCCTCTCTACTAATTTTTCTCAAATAAATACCGTCGATTTCCGCAGTAAGTACACGTTTTTCTTGGTAATACCTAATAGTTCTATGAATCATTGCGTGGTTCCTGAAATCCGTCTTTGAAAGACGTCTTTGATAAGTATCATAAAAATGATCATCACCTCTTATTAATTGCTCAATGCTGACTAAATAATTTACTCCGTGATACTTTTGCTGGAGACTTAGACGCTCAGGGATGATGTTGACCAAGTTGTTCTATCTTTATTACGCCAACGTACCACTTCTCCAAATCTGTTTTCTGAAATTTCCTTTCATAAGACAGCACGAAATCTGAGTGACTTGGAATTAACGGAACATACATAGAACTCTAAACAAGACAAGAAAAAGGAGAACAAAATATTTCTATCCAGTACTCCAATGGATCTCTTTAGACTGCTTCTACAAAAACTAATTTATTATGCAACCATTCTTATCACCCACGCATTATCAAATGCCGTAGAAACGCAACACGACCGGGTGAGGGACGTTTTCGTTGCACGGCTACGTTCGTTGCTCTTGCCACCGACCTACCGGCAGTCTGGTTTTCATATTCGCTTATCCTGAAACACCGCAACGCTCATTCTGTGAACTCCCGGCCGCAACGGTAACTGGCTTTTATTTTAAAGATGCTTTTCCTTTAAACCCTTACAATATTATAAACATTTTGAAGTGTTTAGATTAGTCTAGTCATTTTTCCTCTTTCATTCCTCCCAATTTGTACTTCTGAGCATAGCCATTTAAATTATTGTAATCTACAAATGAATCGTGGACTGATTTACGTTATTTATGTTGTATAAACTGTGTATTATCTTTAATATGATTTAATTTCGTGTTATAATAAATTGATAAATAAATAAAAATGGAATTTACGAACAGTCGTTCGAGGGCCGGGACTTCGACATTTTGGGGCCTTTGGGCTGCCGTGGTCCAATTAGGATTAACCCTCAAATCCCAATCCTTTTTATGATCTGACAGCGACCTATTCAACATAATTTATGTTATGCCACCCGTCATAGGTAATAACCATCATGATATCTAGTTTATTTATCACGCTCGTATAAAAACAACGCGATACTCGTAGTACAATAAAATATAATCGAGATGATGATAATAATAATATTTTAATCCAACACATTACCAGGTACAAGTTTACACTAAGCGTGTACTATATGTTACACGTACATCTTACTGTGTGTACCGGAAAAAATATAAAAAAACCGACCGCATATAATATTATGTCTTGCACGCAAGCGTATTATAATATATATATATATATATATGCATAGAAGCTATAGATATGCAGATAAATTATATATATATATACATATATATTATAAATCTTTCTCAATGCCAAACATTGACACTCACAATAATATGTATAAAAGGTTTTTAACGAGAGTCGGGTTGGGCGGACGACGAAGGGGTTATAGACCGAGGGGTGTGTGAGTGTGTGTGTGCCGGACATTGGATTTGACAGGCGGCGGCGGCGGAGGTGATCGCCAGCGGGGTGCCAGCGAACGGCAGCCACCGCCGCCGATTACCCGCTGCGCTCTTCATAATAATAATAATAATAATAATAATACTCTCGGAGCCGACTTGTCTGGCACACATATTTACATCGTACGCTCGGAGGCTGTGTAGCAGGCGGACGTTACGACCGCCGCGTGTTCTTCTTACCATATTATCGCGTACCCATATATACATATATAATAATAATAATAATAATATTATAATAACATATTATACAATACAATATAAGCCCATACACGCACACGATCGCACGTCTACTGTATTACTGGTACCTATATACTGAGGAAATTTTACACACACACACACACACACACATATATACTATAAACGTACGTAAAATTGGGCGGGCGTGTGTGTGTTCGCCCGCGCCGATCTTTTCTACACCTGTTAATAATATAATATACGAAGCGCGTGTACCTATATCATATTCATATAATATTATGTATTATTAAACTCGTAGTAAAAATACGTTATTCATATAGAATATTATTATACACTGCGAGCAGCCACCGGTCGGAAAAAAAAAGATAATGACATTTATTATTACTATTATTAATAGAAATATGAAATATACCGCGCGATGTGTATCGGAGTGGGTATATATACCCGAGTATGTATATGTTATAATATTATATATTATATATAGGTGCAGCGCGGTGCACTCGTTGTAGTGATCGAATGGTTATATTTTTATCCCTAATGATTAAAAATTTACAATAGTAATATAATATATTACAGTCACGATTATACGCCTGTACGGCTTTACACAATCAATAATAATGTTTGGGGCTGTTATATACATTGTCTCCTAAACGTGCTTTTAATTTTTTACAGCCACATTAATTGAAACCGACTATTTTTAATTTTTATCGTGTGATCTACGTAAATCATATAATAGACAAAAGCGTATAGGTACATAGTGTCCCATTAATAAAAACATGTAATTAATAACATTATTGTATTCTTTTAAAAGTTGTATATAATATTTACAGGGTGATTTTTAAATTGAAAATTTCGAAAGTTTGACAGTCCCTAAAAATGGTTTTTTCTCATATTTTGAAGTCATGAATAATGTATATTTAATATTTTTTATTATTATGATTTTTTTTATTGTATTTTACTCTATTGAATGATTACATAATTGTTTAAGTGCATATCCTGAAGAATAATATTTTTCAAAGTAATTCGATGTACCTATGAAAAACTAATTTTGAATTAGTGATTAAATATTATGTAAGTATTTAATAATTCAACGGCCCCGACAATTTAATTGATCTGGCCACAAACGCTTTGAATGGTATATTACACAATCAATAATTTTATGAACCCGAGCTGAGTATATTATATGATGCTCAGGTTTTATAAGAGTTTCTGGCATGGGAAATTCTCTAGATATAAATAAATAAACTATTTCGTAAAATTGTGTGTATAATATTATATTTTGATTTAATGATTTATGCGATACTCAAGTGGAAATTAGCAAGTATATTAGTAAGTACAAGTAAAAATATATGAAGGGCAACAATCGAAAGTTTCACTCGCATCACATATTATTATGACAGGTAGACTATAGCAGGGGCCACCAACTGGCGGACCAGGCCACCTGGGTCCGCATCCGGACTGCAAGCACATGTTTTACGGACCCTATAAAGGCTGCGTGATTATAAAATACCTAGATGTATAATATAGTTTTTAAATTACATTTTTATAGTAAAATTAATAATAAAAGTGTTTTCTGGTCAAATTACTTTAAATATTTAGTTTTCTTAGGGGTAAAAAATAAAAAAAGTAAACAGCTTAAACAGCTTTTTAATGAAAAGAGTAAAAATAAAAAATTTACCTACCTGTAATATAATATTTTTATAAGAAAATGTTTATTTTTGTCATATCTGCGCCGAAAGTTTAGTTTTCGATGACGGTTTAAGCGTTGGAAAGCGACCTTTTCCCGTCCGGCGGGTGGTAAAGAAGGATTCCCCATAGTGCCAGGTGGTAAAATTTAAAACCACTAAAAGTGCTAGGCGCGCATATCACCACTGCACAACCAGACACTCAAATCTATACCATCACGGACCTTACAAAACATACACTTTTTCTTTTATATGAAGTTGTTTTTGTAAAATAGTCTGGTTGATGCATAGATCCCTGCATAGAGCATTACCTCTGCCGCGATCGATGAACGCAGAGGCGTGAAAAAAATAGTAAGTGTAGCTCGTGTGGGAGGGCAATTTGAGTCTTGGGTGAAATGCGGCTATCGCCTGCCGTTCGTGCCCGTGACTGAAATAGCTTACTTTCTACCCTTTCCACACAATATACTATTATGAGATCAAATATATAAAAAAAATAATGTTAAGAGGACGCCACACGGGCATTATTGTTATCTCCGTCTTACAAACGTACAACATGGCAAATTTTACGTTCACAATAACAAATCATTAAACTCTGTTAAAGTTAGAGTGAATTTACCTCTTATACAATTTAAAGGTAAGAATATTATCAAGGCCATCTCGGAGGATTTTATTGATTCTATTATTTTTAAGTAAGTCGTGATAATTTAAAAAATAGTCATAACTCACTTCTTAATAAAAGTAGCAATAAAAGCGTCCATGTGCGCTAGATAATAACATTATCTTTAAATTTTATAAGAGGTAAATTCACTCTAACTTTAAGAATTACAGCGTAAAATGTGTTATGTGTAATCTATTACGTTAAATTAGCCAAGTTGTACGTTTGTATAAGACGGAGACAACAAATGCCCGTGTAGCGTACTCTTAAAGTCTTAAATAATTTTAAAATTTTTTCAAAATATTGAGTGTCTTAAATTAAAAATATCATTCTATCTATGTGTATTCCGCCATGTAAGTTTGTAAGTATTTACCTTAATACGAGTATTGTGATAAAATATAAAATAGCAATACACAAATATTAATTAATATTACCTACATTATACAAATGTTTAAAATTTTAGATTGAATATAAAAATGTTTATGTTTATAATATTTGACTTTTTTTTGTGGGGGGTTACCCTAACCTATGTTCATGCAGTTTTACATTTGCCACTAGCCCAATTAGTATAGAGCCCATATTAAATAAATAATAAATATGGAAAAACGTTTAAAGTTTAATGTGTTTCAATAATAGTCAATTTGTAAAGCTTTAAAAACGTTTGAAATTTAAATATGAATATTCATTTTAAATGTTAGTTTAATTTAATTCATATTATTATTTATTTATATACTTTCCATAACGTATATACTATTTTTATTTCGGTTGTCATATTTTAAACACAAGATAGGCCGACTTATTTTGCACTATATTTACATATATATTACAAAGGAATATATACCTGTAGATGTAGTGGGATGTATGAAGTGTCAATAATAATCCTGTAATATATATTATAGGAGCTATATATACATAATATTATAGTCAGTTGCTAAAATGAAAACGAACAATTATAAACACGAGCATTTTATTTAAACGCATTGCAAAATGCGTATGTATACCTATACTAACATATAGGTTGATAATAATATATACTTTGCGTTTGTTTTGTACACTCGCGTGTATGAGTTTTAAATACCGAAACTGTTTTCTTTTGTATTCGGGAAAAACGCATATACCATTACAAAACACTGAAGCACTCAGTCACTCAGCTGTAATGCTCGTCTTTTCTCTGTTAAGAATAACATTTAAAAAAAAAAACTCGCGTGTAATAGGTATGCTGATGAATGTTGATGGAAATGGATTGAAAACCTCCTCACATACGAATTATATATATATTGTATATTATATATTATGCGTAATGCTTAGTGTCTGTGTGTACAATAATATTCTTTGATGAGTGCTTCGTTTGTTTTATACATTCGTATCCAGTCAAACGCGCCAGAATATAACATAACAATGTATACAAGTATTAATATCACGAAATAAAAAGTTTGTGATTGAGTAACTTCGAAAAGTTGGACGAGAAGAATGGTAGTGTGTACAATATATAACCATGATTTAGCTAAAGGATTTTTCATATATTATATAGTGCAATTTACCGTTTACTTGCTGCAAAGGCTATATTCTGGAAGAAACTTTTAAAATTGCCGCGTCCACCTAGTTTCAACTTGGTCAAATTATAAATATAGCATTTTTCTATTCTATAAAAGGTAAGTACAGTAGATAGGTAGGTATTAATATACAACGACACCTCGATAACCAACTCGAGTCGGTCGGGGACAAAAAAAAATTCTAGTTATCGAAAATTTGAGTTATAGAAAAAATGTTGTGTACTTGGGTACATTTTGTTGAAATATAGGGGCCAAGACATTCATTTGAGTTATCGAAAATTCGACTTATAGACGTTCGAGTTATCGAGGTTCCACTGTAATTGATTATAAATATAAAAATATATAGCGCTAACATATGGATCATGTCATATTCAATAATTTGTGGCACAATGTTATATTTATTAATATCTTAATTTTTAACGTGTGTAATCACGATCCGTAAATTAATTAATACATATCTACCGATAATCCATTTTTTTTTTTTTTTTATTGGGTCAACTACTAAGGTCATTAGCCTGTAATAATTACATAGTATTGGTCTTAAAACTATGGGAACATTTTGCTTAACAGTATTAACAGTAGAGGGAGTTTGTGAAATATATAGGTATAAATGTATTTTTTTTTTACAGTAATTTCGCTAAGCCTATATTTGTGAAAAGTTATACATGTTTTTGGAGTTCTTTTCACCAAGTACTTGTTGTATCGTTGATGAGTTTCCGAGAATTTGTCTGGAGCTGTTGTTGTGGAATATTATATCTACAACATTCGTAGAAGAGTGGAGGAGGATAGGGCAATTGGGAGAGTGATGGATATGTCTGGTTTTCGTCGGGGGGGGGGGGGGGGAATGATTTGGAAAAGGATGTTAGCAAGTTTGGTCATCTTGGTCTTGATTGTGGAATTTCAGATTTGATGACGTGAGGAAGCGGTAGAGGGACAGGTTGACGTGGGTGCTGCACGTTTGAATATGTTTCTTTTATGACTTCACTGTTGGGTTTATCTTGGTTGTTTATGTTGTTTTGGTTAGTTATTATTTCCTCGTTTATTGGGTCCGATGTATCGGTGTCCATAAGTGTTTCTATATGAGATGTAGGGAATTTTTCATTAGGATTTTCTTAATTGTTTTGATTTATTGATAATTCCGATTTTGTTGGGTCCTTTATATCAGTTTCTATAGATGTTTGAGTGTTTCTGTATGGTGTGGTGGATATACGAAGTGTGTGTTAGGATTGTTGGGATATAATTGAGTAGTTTTGTTAGTTTCTAAATTACTTATTTTCAGTATTGTCTTTGCATGTTGTGGATATGTGACCACTTTGTTTGCAAAAAAGTATATTAATGTGTCATCTGTAATAAAGATATTAAACGGCGTTTTTTCTTGTTCTATGATTAGAGAACTAGGTAGTTTGTGATGGTCTTCGGGGTTGATGTAGATCTGTCATCTAAAACTTGTGACGTTTGCAAATAATTCTGAAGAGATGAACTGCAGATTTTAATGGGAATACTGCTGATGTGGTTCGAATTCCTATTTCATGTAAAGCTTTGATTATTGAGTTTTAAGGTTTGATAGGGTACACATTAACTGGGGTGATTCTTTTAGACGGGTTTATCAACTTTCTTATTGTAATTTCTTCATTGTTGACTTGAATTTTGATGGTTTTTTACTAGTTCTTTAGCTGTGTTTTGGTTGTTGAGAAAGATACAGAAACGGTTTTTGGAGATACGTGATTCGGAAATTATATTTGTGGGCGTGCTAAATTTATTCTGAAGGAAATATTGCTATTGCTTCATGAAATTTGGGGCAGGCATTGGTTGCTGTAGTTCCCTCAGCAAAATGTATTGAATAAGTTTTTATGATTTCAGTATTGGAATCTATATTTCAATCGTTGTTAGATTTTGAGTTGTTATTGCTCATCGTTTGATTGGACTTCGGAGATTTCGATAATATTATTGATTTTGTGAACATTATTATAGATATTGTTAACTGATTGAGGTTTTAATTCGATTGTAGACAGTGGTGTTGCCGCTCCCAAGGAGTCAGATATGGAGTCGTCGCCCATTATCTGAGCGTCTATAGGCCGTGCGTGTTTGTTATGTAATTATATTTATAATATACTACATATATGCATATTCCTCGTGTGTGTCGCTATGTTTCTTTACTATCGAGAGCTATTAAATCGAGGTACGGCACACATGTGTTGCACGGTCGACTGCCAAACGCGAACTGGATCCATTTTATAATATTATACATGATGTGTGTAAGAATAAAATAGAAAACCATTCAACTATGTCCTGTAGTGTGTACCGTCTCCTTACAATTTACATATTATACTATTAAGTATATAAGTACTACTCTTTTTAATACAATTCACAATATTTCTGTACATTCATTATAGGTTCACCAATTTTTTTAGTATATACCTGCTGCTGTCTCCTTACTCCTTAGTAAGGACTATCAATAGCTACATGTGCACGTTCATAGAAAATTCTGGTTATTTTTAATAAATATTATTGCAGAGGTATGTATATTGGCTAAAACAAATGTATGACATTTTTAACACAAAATAATATATCGTTTGTAAATGTAGGTACATTGTATTCGAAAAATATAATATTACTGTTGCTAAATGAATAATTTTTATTATGTCATATTTAATATATCGTCAAATCGACAATTCGATAATAAAGTGGCATAGTATACAATTTATGATCGATTTCCATCATGAAAAATTGTAAGGGTGGTTTTGCGTCAAACGTTTTCTCTCATTTTCCTTCCTCAATCAGTGGCAACCCAAAAAACGCGTAAAAGCCAGTCATCTTAATGGGTTCAAAGTAAACAAAAGCTTAATATACCTACATAATATGCTAAAAGTGTAAAACAAATGAATTCAATCGATGGGGTGCGATACAATAATTTCTTTAATCGAATATTGAAAGAAACGATATCGAGATCTGTTATGATATTATGACTCACATTTTTTATTCTATAGCAGTGTATACTTTAGTATATTATGCAACCGTTAAATAAACGAGATAATTTTATGGTACAATACGGTGATTTTGTGAAAGGATTTGTATCCGACCCCCGCCGATCGGTGCATGCCATAATGTACATACAAAGCCGCCCGAAGTAAAGTTTTCGGGCCGTTATCATTGTGCCGTGGTGTATATAGGTATACCTATAATATACACAATAAATTAAAAACTTTATTGTATAACAATATACAGATACTATATTATGATAAACCAAGGGTAAGTAGGCATGCGATAATATATCATCATTAGTGCAACTGTAGTGAATTAAATGTGTTAAACTTGTTAAATAATATATAGTATAAAACTAAATTTGATCGATCTTAAACCCCACTATAACGCGTCACAAAGTGCAAATATGCAAATTGGCAATAATTGCAAATGCATTAAATTCACGGCCTCGACGATCATATTGTGATCATTTTTTGATTTGATTTTTTGATATTGAAATAATGATGACCTGATGAGTACTGCAGTTGTAAATTAGTATAATAGTTAATGTTTGATAGGGTAAAGTAAAAGAACATTAGTGTGTTCCCGAGAATCGCTGTCACCCCGCATCGGATAACCGTCGCCGTCGAAAGCAACTCCAGTACGCCCACGCAAATGTCAATAAACATCGCAAAAAATTAAATATAATATATTCTATTTTCTTGTTTGCATAACTATAAAAACTACTTGCGGTTGTATTGTAGTAAATTACACATACTTGCTGAAGTGCAATTTATTGTTATCTCGAAAAAATGGTCAAATTTATATAAAAACTACTAGCAGTAGTAAATTAAGCATACTTACTGAACTAGGATTGTAATTTCAAAAAAAAAAAAATGGTTGAATTTATAAGCTTCTGGACTATGCTTTTTAGGGATCACTTTTTTGAGATATTTAAAATCAGATATGCCCAAAATAAATACAAATCTAGTGTAATTAATTATTTCATGAGATTTTTGAAATAAAATATCTTAATTTTAAGGTCCTTTAAAATTGAAAATCGACTTCCTAGAAATCCTATAGATATTTTATTAAATAATAATTCTGATTAAAATCGGACATTCCAAAGTATGTGCAATTTACAACCGCTTATTGGTCTAAAACGTATGAAAAATACGTGTGCTTCAATCCCCTTAATATGTATAGTTTCAGCTGAATGTGAGGTAACTTGAAAAATAATACATAGATCATTAACTTAATGCGTGATATTCAGTTGTTTGTTATTAATTGATGATAATGTGATTTAAAAGGTTATTACTTATTATCTTGCAGGGTGGCCAGGCCAATGAAAATAATTAATTCAAATTAGGTAAGTTGAACACAAAATCGTTAAATTAGAAGTTTGTATGTAATATACTGTATAACCACTAAAACTATAAAAACAATCATTTCAAAAACATTTTTTTACACTAACTACACACAACTTGTTATATTATTTTTAAATCAACTGAAAATATCTAAATTATTTCAATAGTCAATTAAACTAGTTGAGTTTAGTATTTAATTACAGACAGTATTAACAAACAAGTTATATAAGTTGGAAAAAATTAACTTCTTAACCATAGATATAATGTTCATCTATATGAAGTTATAATTAGCGAGTCGTATAACAAATAATATTTTTATATATTTTTTTATTTATCTATACAGCACTTATAATACTATTATTGTCTCGTCGACGGCATCAGACACGATCGGGCAAATTGTCTGCTCGTACCGTGTCGGGTATGGGTGGGCGGGAGGAAGGCGGCTTCGGTTTAATGAGATCGCGCACGAGACCCAAAAACAATGGCGGTGCCGTGAATGAGATGGGTGAGGGGGTGTGAGAGGTGGCTCGTAAACAGTAGGTAATAATATGTATACTGTATAGTGATATAGTAGTAGAAGAAGTTGTTAAGTCAAATGTGGGCATTATAACACTATAGTTAAAAAGTTAATTTTTTTAAATACTATTATATAGAACTACTTACTAGTTTGTTGGTTTTGTAATCAACTTAATATATATATTGTAACCAACTTTACGTATCCATTGTAATACCTAACTAATAATTTAGCTATGTCCAATTAACTGAAAAAATAATACATTACGTTAAAATCAAGCTTATACATAATATAACTAACATAGTATATAACTATTATATAACATGTATATAAGATATAACTATGTATTAACTGTAGTTAAAAGTTAAATCTAATTAATTACCTAGTAATTTTTCGTTTAATCTTGCTCTATACAATTATTTTAAATAAAAACAACAAATTTATATTTCAGGTTTAAATAATTAGTGTTGACACTAAAAATATGTAACACTACAATCTGTAATTGGCAATACCGCAGCTATATATAGAGTGCAATAAGAAGGAATGGTAGGATTTTTTTTTTTGTTGAAATTTGCACAAAATATAATATATTTTATTATGTGCGTGTGTGACCCAAATAGTAATAAAAATTAATCGACCGACTACTATATAATTATTATAGATAACCATGTTCGGTTACTATTTGTCTGTACATTAACTTTAAACTCATCTATAGTTAAATAATAATAGATTCGTTGTTAACTATTTATTAACTATTATTACTTAACTTAACTAACCCAATGTAGGTAATTGTTTTGAATATTGCTTTCTAATCTTTGGTCGAATAGTAGAAATAGTAGTAATACCTAGAAATATTAGTATACCTAAGTCGACTTACGACGGTCGGGTAGTGATGGTCGATGGATGCGGTGAGGGTAAGATGTATGTAACATTATAATAATTTAATATAATTATATATAATGTTATCATATTTTCGTAAAAGTGTTTTATGCGGCGGCGGGTGATGGTGGAGTCGGTGGAGGAGTTTGAAGAGGCGGAGGAGCGGCCGCCGCCGCACTACTACGTATGTACACGCATATCCCCACCCCCCGCCGCGCTCCACGGGTAGGCAGCGGCCAATAAAAACGCAAAAATCGTGCGGATAGGTGTGGTTAACGGACACGCGCGGCGGCCGTGTGTACAGGGCGATTGCGTCGCACACGCCGTTGAAAACCGTATACTTTTTTCACACCATTGATATACTATTACCTATTATCAAATCATTCCCAAAGTTCTGCGGCTACAGAAGCTTTTTCATCGCCGTGGCGGTCTTTGACTCTGGTACCGGTTATCCGCCGAAGTGGGTCAGGTGATAATGAGGGATGCGAGTAGATAAGGTAGGTTTGCATATTGGCTGCACCCGAATCGCGTGCCAAAAATCCAAGTTTGGCCTGCGAATTTCTCTTCCCCCCCTTTTTCACACTTAGGACTGTTAAGAATAACAACGTTTAACAGGTTTCGTTAAAATCGTATCTACACATCATTATAATATTATAGGAGGTAGGTACTAAATAGGCTTATAATACATTAGTACCTATACCTATATGTAATAATAACAAAAATATGTTGGTATATAACTATTTTTAAAAGTTAATTTTTATAAATTACATTTTTGTTAAAAACTTGTATGCTGGTTTGGAAGACTGAGCAATTTAATGATTTTTTTTAAACTCAGTTAAGTTAAGTTAATATGCACCAATAACAAAAAGTTAAAAGTTAAAAGTTAATTTAACCATAGGTTAACTCAGTCAAATTAAAATTTAATACACACTTTTTGTTAATTTGTTTATACAACGCTAGCGTAGGTAGGGGAAGGTGGGGCAAAACGGGGACTACAAGGTATCAGAAGCTATAATTCACTCATAAATTGTGTTTTTGATTTGAAACTATTGAACTGTGTAATCATTAGGATATGGTTATTAATATGTTAGCATGTTTTAAACATTCAGTTAAGTCTCATAGTGTTAAAGGTCAAAATAGGTTTAAGTATAATTATTCCCGTTTTGCCCCATACTTGGGGCAAAATGGGGACGTCCCTCAAATATTATTCATTTCACATAAATATTGTTTCATTTTCCATAAATACAATTACATTAATCAACTTAAACTTGTTGTTATTTAAATAACTTGTATAGCTTGCATAATATACATAATGTAATATATTATATTATACAGTGTTTCCCGTTTTAAATGTACCACTAAATATCTCAGCCCGATAATCTTAGATTGAAATACGGTTTGCTGCAATAGCTAAGGGGAACTGAAGTACACATTTAAGGACAAATTTCAAATTTTTAACTCTTGTAGTATGCACATGCGCATGCGCAAAACAAATTTTTTTTTAAACTGCAACACCTATTTTTGTCACCGGATATGGATAGATTATTTTATTCTAAGTAATTTTGATCCATTGACCATAGTTCTAAACCTAAAATTGAATGAGTTACAGCTTTTGGAAATTTTAAAATAATTATATTTTTTCGATTTTACCTAAAACATTACACGCTTGAATTTCATACAAAATTAAATCATTTTTGAACTAAAATGAAATGCATTTAAAGAATTTAATACAAAAATTACCTAAAAAAAAATGTATAGCTAATTTAAATTGAATTAATTTAAAAATAAATTTACCAACTAAATTGACAATGACGTTGTAATTTTCGTTATTATTGTGCGATAAAAGTTATTGAATTATTTCCAGTTTAATTATTAGTACTTTGACAATAGTACATTATTTCTAATTTTATTCTTAGTACTTCGATAATTATTGTAGATATTGCTTTTATTCTTAGTACTTCGATAATTATTGTAGATATTGCTTTTATTCTTAGTACTTCGATAATTATTGTAGATATTGTTTGATTATCAAAAATGAACTAATGCACTTTCACTCAGTATTGTACGTTCATCGATGACACTTATAACTTTTAACATAATACTTTGAAAGATTTTTCTTTTTTTCTTCTTTAAAATGTTAAACAATAATGAAAAAGTTGATATGATTTTAATTTATGGTGAGTGTCAACTTTTTCACTATTGTTTAACATTTTAAAGAAGAAAAATCTTTCAAAGTATTATGTTAAAAGTTATAAGTGCCATCGATGAACGTACAATACTGAGTGAACGTGCATTAGTTCATTTTTGATAATCAAACAATATCTACAATAATTATCGAAGTACTAAGAATAAAATTAGAAATAATGTATTATTATCAAAGTACTAATAATAAAACTGGAAATAATTCAATAACTTTTATTGCACAATAATAACGCAAATTACAACGTCATTGTCAATTTAGTTGGTAAATTTATTTTTAAATTAATTAAATTTAAATTAGCTATGGCATACTACAAGAGTTAAAAATTTGAAATTTGTCCTTAAATGTGTACTTCAGTACCACTCAGCTATTGCAGCAAACCGTATTCCAATCTAAGATTATCAGGCTGAGATATTTAGTGGCACACCGTATTTATAGGAATATATTTTAATATAATAATTGTACAATAACAAAAAATAATAAGTGCTTGTAAATTTAAACTTTTACATTTATTAAATAGGTACATTTTTATTAAATACTTATTATAGATGTAATGCCTACCCAAGTATAGGTAAACTTAAAATTAAATAAAAAAATTAACGTAGTATCAGTAGAGGTACCCCATTATGCCCCAATTATTACATTTAACTTCAGCCGTTGTTAGTAAACACAACAATTATTTTTTTTAATAATTAATATTATTAAAAAAATCTTATGAACATTTGCTATAGAAACAGCGAAAACAAATTTAAGATACAATAAGTAAACCAAAAAAATATTTCTAAATAAAATAACAGTTTATTATATCAATCAATTGATAAGAGGCACGTGTAATGATTTTATTTTATTACTGATAAGATAATTGATATGTAAACATGATATTTTTAGCCCCAGGAATCTATATATTAAGTTTTTAAATCAGTATGATCATTATAAGACATAAATATCAAAATGTCCCCGTTTTGCCCCATAGCCCCACTTTCCCCTACTTAATTTTTTTTCCAACCCAAAACTAAATTATAGGCTATAATGTTCATACTTTATATAGTTTTTCCATATAAGTTAGATTCGAATGATATAAATTTTTAACTTTAAACAATTCACGGTAAAAATGTTTTGACATGAAAACGAAATTGACTGAAATAGTGAAATATAATCAAAATTAAAAACAAAATAAATTAACCTATAATATATTAATTTATATTATAATATAATAAGGAGGATATATTTATAATCTATTATCTATATTAAATTTTGATTAGATAATATATAATAATATACATGATATGTATAAGTAATAATACTATAATAGAAGGTATATATATCTATAACTAATACCCATCACATGCTTCCTGAAAGTTATAATATAATGTACCTACCTATATTATATTATACTATAGAATTATTATCGTGTTAGAACATTCTACATAGGTGGATATCATCTATATTGAAAATTCAATAATCGATCATTCGATATCTGACTCACTATATCGTATGATGTCAGCTATATTTTTCATAACAAATACGTATCGTGTGAAAGATTTCGAAACTGACAATTGTTCAACCGTGGACATTCAATACCTCTCATATGTTTTATAATAAATTCTCATATCACCTTTAGGGAAACAGCAGAAATATTGAACGGAGGTAAAAAAAAAAAAAACAAATGAAAACAAAACAAACACTGCAGATGCGCTTCTAAACAAACGCCATACAAACAGAATACACTCATCACAAAAGCCGCAGTAATGACAAGAAAAAAAATAGACCTTAATTACCAGGCGCACAATATGGAAATCGTCATTATGCATACGCCGGTGATGTTTAGTTGTGTTGACGTACAGTACAATGGAGTCAAATTAAGATTATAGGCTAGTTTGGACAAACCGTAATCCGGTATAGGTTAAACTATATATATATTATATACCTATAAATAAATGCATATAGCGCTCTCACAATAGCTCCTATACATAATATTATTATTAGGTATTAACGTTTTGGCACGTTGAAGTGTCCAACGTGTACCATAAATACAGGCATCGTCCATTTGCGCCAAAATAAATTAATTCGTTTTGGGTACAGTCTATTAGCGCCAAAATAAAAAAAGGTATGTTTTATGCAACAGCCTATTTGCGCCAAATTTACCTGTATAAACATTTTAAATTGACAACTTGGTTTAATTCATATATTTTAAAGACACGAATTTTACAGCATAACAATAATTAATAAGTAATCAATTTTAATTTTTAATTTTAACATTATAATAGTTATAATACACATATATTTTGAATCATAGTCAATAATATTTTTTAAATTATATAGGCTATTGGTAACAATAGTTATAATAGTACTTACACATTTGTTACAAATTGTAATAAAATAATTTTTTTTCAAATAATAATCATTTATACAGTTTTTTTTTCAAATCATAGTCAATTTTAATATCAATAATACCTACACATTGCACATAGTCAATAGACCGTAATACAAATTTTTTAAAATAATTATGTATAATAGGTACACGTTTTTTTTAAAAATAATAATCAATTATACATTTTTTTTTCAAATCATAGTTAATATTACGAGTTTTAAAACATAATAATATTAATAATACACAAACGCATTGCACTTATTTGCAGGGGCGCCATTTGGGGGGGGGGGGGGGAGCAGGGTATACTTTGGCTCCACTATGTTTTCTGTGTCTTATTGGCCTGGATTAAAATTTAGAATGCGCTGACGGCCGTCCCAAGCCCAATTTCTCCCACTCACGCACTCGATCGTGCACGATGGTCGCCGATCAAATCTGTCCAAGTATACACCAATTTCAAATAAATTGTACGTAAACACTTATATTGTAGTGATGTTAATTGGAACTGGCTGTATATTATAGTTCACAACGGACTGACGGCACTGCACGCACGTCGCATACCGGCGGTTGTTGGTGGGGGTATCCAGTATAAACAATATCTGTATTGACTATTTTTAAAAAAGTGGCTTGACAAAAAAAAAAATTGGCCTGTTTAAATTTTGGCACTCCTATTTTAAAACTCAAATGGCGCCCCTGCTTATTAGCACATAGTCAGTACTACGAACTCTAATACTAACTCTAATTCTAAAAGGTACCCTAATCTTTAACCCTTATTATAATTAAATGCAAGTATAATGCAACTATTTGTACATATTTATAACGCGTTAATTTTTTGTTTTTATAATTACCAATTGCTTTTTAAGTTTTTTTCAATCTTGTTTTAACCTGTAGTTAAGAATAGGTTGGAAATATTTTTCACACTACTATTCATTTTAATATAAACATCTGTTTGAACTAATTTGGTTAGAATTTCTAAAAAAGTGAAAATATTAGGATGAGATTTATAAAACTGATCATTGAAGTGAGTATGGGAAGATTCACAGTTATTGGTGATGAATCTAGTTAAATCAGCTGCAAATGCAGCCCAAATTTTTGGAGGGAAATTGGAATTTTCTCCAATGTAGTTATATCTACTAAATAATCAGCATATTCTTGACATTTTGGATCATCGGAAATTTCAGATATAAAATCATCAACAAAACAATCGGAAATTTCATTTGGATCGAGAAAAATTAAACCAAATGTAAATTTTAACCACTTGCTATGTTTATAAGCCTAAGTTAATCCTAGTCCTTAAATTTTTCAGTACTAAGCCTATGAGTCAAGTGAAAACTTCAGGTGCCTATATTTTCTGATAATGGCCATACAGATTTTACAGCGTGATGTATTGCTCATTCGAAATCAACAGTGACATATTTTGGTTTCAACATTAGACTGAAATTTTGTATTGCTTTATTTTTAACATATGACAAAGCTGCAAGTTCGTAGGTTTCTGTCAATATATCATTTAAAGTACAAAATACTAAAGGTACATAATATTCGTTCATAAACCCATGAATTACAAATAATTGGTTAAAATACTTTGGACAATACGTAAAAGTTCCGTCAATATAATATATCGTTTCCGACTTACATAACAATTTTAACTATTCGTGGCAAGTAAATATAATTATATTAAATAATTCATCATTAATTAATAAAAAATCTTCATCTTTAGATGTAGTCAAACCTATATAATATAATGCTTTATGAACATCAGACACAGATTTAGAATTTGAAGGAAGAGATTTTTGACGAGCATGGTACATACTTATTCGTACTGCGGTTACATCAGATATAGTAAAATCAGAATAATAGATGTGGTTACTCATTTCTGTTAAAATAATTTTCCTAGGACAAATATTTATGTCTTTGACAGCCACATGCTTGCATGCTGCTGTTATGTTTTGTCCTACAATGGTTGTACATTGTTTATGACTATGTGCATATATCAAATTAAAATTTTAATTTTGTTATTATTATTACGAAAATAAATTATAAAATAAAAATTGAATATTGCAAAAACAGTTAATTTGTCTTATAGGTATATAATGTAGGTATATTAATATTAATATTTTACATATTTTATAAAAATAAAATAAATTTTTGAAATATACCATGCCTCTTAATAATTTTTGGATTTTGAACAAATATTTTGGCTGTGCATTTTTTATTTGAACATCGCCACCGTTCAACATTTTGAGAAGTATAAGCCAATATAATATACTTTTGGCCCTTGTCTATAACCATTTGTATCCCTCATTTGCTTGTCGTAAACTCCATTTTTCTTAATTAAACAATTAAAACAATTAAACTAAACAAAATACAGACGAGAATATTTGGTAGGTATGTAATGTAGTGTAACGTTTTGAATGTTACGAATGTCTGATAAAACCACACTGCGATCGTTCTTATTCGATGATTGGACGAATAACGGAGGTACCCACTTCGCACATTTTACAACATAATAAAACTGATGTAAAACTTGTTTTCAGTCTATCTGCGCAATAATATGTAAATACAAAACTTTTAAATCTATAGGCTTATAAAAATAACTTTATTATAAGTTACAACTTACAAGTGTTATAACGTACGCTATGTCTTTAAAATATAATAATTAAACCAAGTCGTTAATGTAAAATGCTTATACAAGTACATTTAGTGCAAATGACTGTACTCAAAACAAATTAAATTTTTTTGGCACAAACCGGTAGTTTTCAAAATACCATATATACATAGGCAGATAATGGGTAGCTATTAAGATAATATAATTTAATATAATATTGTTATATTATATTATATACCATTATTATTTATTTAATTAATAGCGCGATTCAAGAGGAAGGTTTAGAGTACCTTTAAATGCGTATATAAACTTATTGGTGGCACTAGTTTATTACAAGTACGAAATTGACATAAATACTATATCCAATATTAAGAACTACCACATTAATGACTAAAAAAAGGAGTAGGAAGAAGGAGCTATAAGTCCAAATAAGTCTAATAGATCTATAATTGTATACTTACTTCAAGGACTGGAACCGGAACCGAAAGAACCAGTTCTGGAACCGGTTCTTGGAGAAAATCTAAGAACCGGACACGGAACCGGAATCCATATTTTACAATGCTTAGAACCGGAATTAGAACCGGAACCACAATTTAATATACAATAAGTTTTCCGGTTCTTTTAGGTTCTTATTGGTTCTAAGAAAAAGTCCTGTATTTCAAATAACTGAACATTTTATTTAAATTGGATTTTGTTGTAATCAAATAATTATTTTTTATAGAAATATTTTTGTTTTGTACATAGTAAGATGTGGTATTTTAAAATTTTAACTCGAAATAATCGTATTATAGGTACGATCGAGACTGATTAATTTACACACATAAAGGTTGCATTTTTCATTGTTACCAATACCGAGAATGGTCGACAACAATAATGTGTTTTTCTACAATCTTTACCAAATACCTACAACTATTACGAGAAATAATATTTATATAGTTATTTATAACTCTGTCTCACAGTCTCAAACACAGTCACACACTCACACATTGAAACATGCGATTAATTTACGACTTATTAATCTTATGGTCATACTGTAATTTTATGTTAAGTACTTCTAAGACCTAAACCCAGTACACTTGTTAATCAATTAAAATATTTTTTGAAAATTTAATACTCTTCTTAAATTAATAATTTCTTACCTAGTAAAATTATTAAATTAATTTCTGATTTTATTAATAACTGTTTAATTCTTTAATTACCCACCTAATAATAAATGATTTCAGAATTATTATATAGCCAGTTTTATTAGTTTTCATTTTCCAGTATAAATTTAAGAAGGAGGTTCAAAAAGTTCTAATAATATCTTGATGGATGTAACAAACTAACATTACACTATTTTAAATTAGCAATTATAAAATTAATTTTGCAAACTGAAATAAATTGAGTAAAATTAAAAAAGTATTTGGAACGTATTTTAAATACTTTTTGAATGGATGTATTTGTATTTGTATTTAAATACAATTTTAAAAGTATCTTATATAAGACTGGGCCAAGTTATGACTTAATGAGGAAAAAATTTACCTAATAAGCAATAGGTAATTTTTGAAATAAATCATTTTTAAGACCTGGTAAGAACCGGAATTAACCGGAACCGGAACCCATATTTTGTAATTTTAAGAACCGGAACCGGAACTTATTATATCTTTTTTATAAGAACCGAACCGAACCAGAACCAAAAAAATCCTAAAGGTTCCAGTCCCTGACTTACTTAACTATTATCTTCTTACATGAAAAAAAGATTACTTATTGGCAGCACAAGGCTGCGCTGTGCCGCTCCTACCGACTATAACAGATTACCGACAGGTAGTGGTTACTGCTGTGCAGGGTAAGATATGTTATTAATGTTACAATATTGATTCCTACGGATATTAAGAAACAATTAATACATTAAGATCTAACAGTTCATTGCTGGTTAAAATGTTATTATTTTATAATTTAAAACTTAAAATAAATTGATGATTGTGCTGAATATAGCATAATATTGTACTCTATTCAAAGTCTAAAAAGTAATACAACAAGTGCTGGCTTAAAAATATGGTTAAGTTAATAAAATATGATAAACGGTCAAAACGGAATAGCATAGCAACCAAAGAACTGTATGAAATACAATTACATTGTAAATAATTTATTTGCAAACATAAACCGACTGATGACACACCAGTGGATAAATGGAGAAGAAAACTTACGCCCGCGATGTCTGCGACAAGTCGTTCAGCCAAAGTAGCAGTTTGACGAAGCATCAACGCACACACACTGGTGATAAACCGTACGCGTGCGATGTATGCGACAAGTCGTTCAGCCAAAGTAGCAGTTTGACGAAGCATCAACGCACACACACACTGGTGATAAACCATTCGCGTGTGATGTATGCGACAAGTCATTCTCTGTAAGTAGCAGTTTAACGGCATATCGACGCATACACACTGGTGAAAAACCGCACCCATGTGATGTATGCGACAAGTCGTTCAGCCAAAGTAGCAGTTTGACGAAGCATCAACGCACACACACACTGGTGAAAAACCGTACGCGTGCGTTGTCTGCGACAATTCGTTCAGCCAATGGAGCTATTTCACAAACCATAGACACACACACACTTGTGAAAAACCATACGCGTGCGATGTATGCGACAAGTCGTTTTATGCAAGTGGTGGTTTGACGAAGCATCAACGCACACACACTGGTGAAAAACCATACGCGTGCGATGTCTGCGACAAGTCGTTCAGCCAAAGTAGCAGTTTGACGGTACAGAAGCGAACGCACACGGCACACTGATCGAATTTATCAAAGATCTATTATCCAAAAGCCATATTAAAATAGGAAAATTTTGTTGACATATTATTATGCTGCGTTGTTTAAATGTTCAGTTTTGTCAAGTAAATAGTTGTTTTAAATAGTTGCTTTTCAATGTTTAAAGTGGTTTTAAATTTTCTATTTAAAATGTTGTACATAAATATCGTGTATTTTGGTTTTCAAAAATATTGTCAAATCAAAATTTTTGGGAATACATCACACCTGGGGATTATCCAAATATGAATGAGTCAAAAATGGTTCAAAAATGGTTAATTGAGGCGTGACATCATTTCAGTGTTTTTACATTCAGTAGTCTTTCACAGTCAATTTGTACCCGTTTAAGTATTTTTATGAACTAATAAAAATGTAATGGCTAAGGATATATTGATATAAATAATTTGCTGCTCATTTATAAATTATACTAACCATTTAACTACAATTAAAAAACAATTAATAATTATTAGAAAATAAAAAAAAATAGTAAATTCCTAATTAGTTGTTACATATAAATGATAAAACTAGGTAATACAACTATTATTTTAACATTTTACAATAATTATACAAACTAGATGTCCGGTAGGTAATTTAATAATAAAGATCATAAGACAATAATTTATTCATAAACTAACCTTTATTATTCTGAACAACCAAAACAATTATTAAATAGCTTAATTACTTTATCAGTAATACCACACTATAAAGAATACTGAACTCTATCTTTAAACGATTATAAAATAGTATTGTGTCTATGGATTTTCGATATTTTTTTAGTTGGTTTATGAACAAGTTATAAGAACCATGTATTAAATTTTCAAACTTTTTGACATTTTTATAGAAACAAAAAAAAAATAATTTTGAACATTATATCTTGTATTTGCATAATAATATAAGCATTATAAACGTTTCGTTAAAATGTGAACTACCTATATATCTACGTTTATTTAGTTTTGAGTTCTTGTAAAAAAATTTTAATCGATTTTGTGTTAAAATTCCTGTTTTTACCTTTTTTAGATTCTAAGCGGAGCGAGGAAGCTATTAGTTTTACAATGGTGTTTATTTTAATTTTTTTTTATATCCTGTACACAAAATATCTACCAAAAGGAGTGCTTCGATTTCAACATATAGTACCTTATGTTTTATCAAATTGGATCAAGATGGTACTTTAAAGAGGTCATTTTTCGATTTTCTCAATAGTTATTTAATGCCACGAGAAAAACTACTGGAAAATTACGAAAAACCGCTTAAAATGGGATTTTAATTTATGACGCTTTGTTTATCACCATAGTAACGAAAAAAAAAATAATATTATAATATTAATTCAATTTACTGGCTATAATAAATAATAACAATATAAAATATCCAGACTGACAAACCATCTCCGCTCAGAATCGTTTTTCCTTATCAATGATTTTATATCATTGAGTTCAAGTTTAATACAATCCATCATAAATTGACTCACTCGTAACCTACTGTAAAGCAGAGCGACATCCACTTATTTTTATTTTTGTATTAACACTGGTAACATTCAATCTTGACCAAGACCCAACTATATACATTATATGCTACCAGAAACCACCCATAAAGTTGTAAATCAATTATTTTTCAACTACTTGTCGAATGTCGTGTAAATACACACACAACAAAAAAAACACAACATTTTATAATCAAAATGCATCATTTTAATGCTTAGAATTTGTAATTTAGACAATTATTCGAAAAACGAGTTATTGAAAAAATCGATTTTCGTCTTTTGTTGTAATTACAAAAACGAATAACCGGAGATAGTTGAAGTATTCACAAAATATTATGGCTTTTTTCGTGTATGGGCCCTTATTAAAATTTTCTGGAAGGCCAAAAATGGCCTATTCGCCCCTGTCTATAGGTAACTAATCATGGACAAATGAAAGATGAAATTATAACGTTAAAAGTTAAAATCTTGCTCCAGCTGGAGATTTCTTTGGTGCCAATTACTATTTATATGTATTTTGATGTCTGTATAATAGCTGTTATGGCTTGGAGTTTGTTTTTTGATGGATGTCATGCATGTTCTATGGAAATCGAGAAAATGTCGAGGGGATTATGAAATTTAATTTTGTCCCATTTTTAAATGTCTTCCATTATTTGTATAAAATTTTATTTTATAATCACAACGGAGATAATGCAGTTATATGGGTAAGTAACTATTTTCTTTTCTTAAAAAATAACTACAATTAAAATCTTTGAAAATAAATCTAAAAATATGTCCATAAACAGCTCAAAATGAGTCAAAATAAGTAGATAGATAATGTATGTTCAACATCATTTGGATTTTTTAAATCGTTGAAAAATACCTTAAAATTAGCTTATTTTAACTATTTAATGGTCAATTTAGAGCACTTTTTTTGTATACAATTACATCCGTATTTCGCATACTTTATATAAAATTGCACACAATTTTCAATTACATACAAAACTCTAAATATGAAATTATATTAGAGAAAAATATATTTCAAGTTATATGTTGTATAGAATATTTCTAATGTAAACATTTGCTGAACAACTCAAGTACCTATACTTTCCTAATAGAAAATATATTTAACTTGAGAATCTGAGTGAACTACTACTAAAGTTCTACTTTAAATGGTGTGAACATACACAAGCAAAAAAAACACACATAATTAAAAATAAATACATTTATTAGTTAGTTCATTCGGAAACTAAAAAAAAATACATATGCACCTAGTATTGTTTATTTGTAATACAGTGAAATTTCCGAACTATAAAGTCTTATGGGCAAAAAAAAAAAATTCGTGTTATAAATAAAATAAAATTAATTTGGTTCTCAAAAATATTACACTGTATTATTAAAACACGGTTGCTGGGGTAAAGTACCTGATTTAATTCCCTTGAAACGATTCTCCAACCCCCTGCGATTATCACTGCAGTTTTGAATGCCTATATGGCTATACCTACATTGTCTTGCAGGTTAAATCCCTATACCCCAAAAATCCCTGTTTACGCTTATTAATATTAAATCCATTGTGTTACACTGATGTTGATCCCTCTTCCAATGATGGGGGAAAACCGATCCATCCATGCTGTCTGCCTTACCCGTTGTACTAAAGTCGACCAATGACCATAATATACAAATTATTATTTATTTGTGTGTAGTATAGGTACAACTATGCGAACAATTTACGATTGCTTGAATTAACTGTTACGTACACACACAGGGTCAAGTTAATGGTCGAGTGCAATGAGGAATTTTTTCCGGGGTGCCTCATCATTTATTATCAAAAACTTGACTGAGTAAACCATAAAATGCAATTAACTTCTAACTTTTGACTTCTTGTTATTGGTTCTTATTAACTTAACTTAACTGAGTTTAAAAAAAAATCATTAACTTGTCCAGCTTTCGATACTATTGACACTATTGAATAACTGTATTTTACATAAATAAACACAAAATACAAGTTTATATCAATGGCTTACGGGCCTCGCTCAGTCGCTCGAGGACCAGCACTGCCCTTCTACTATACAGTGCTTACGTCCTTAAATATTATTTTACAAAGTGCTGCCTCAGCTTATTTGCTTCATTTGTCTATTGTTACAAATATGATACTATCTGTTATTTTAATTATTTAATTAGTTGGCACATACAACACAATGATAGTACTGTAGGTATACAATATAGTCGATACGTCTACAAATTTAATCGCTGTAACTAAAATTATCTTGAAATAAAATTGAAAATAATATAACTATTAGTTCGTGTTTGTTCGCTGCAATGTTCTTCCTGCAGACGATGCCTGCGATAATTAGGTAAGATTTGTCCATTCAGTGTGTCAATATTTTTACCCATGTCGAAGAACATTATATTATTCATGATATTTACTCCCAGCGGTGGACACATAACTGACTGTACCGGAAATTATATCACTGAACCGTAAGCGACAGCGTTGTTCGTTCGCTCAAATCGCGACTGACAAATTGAAACTCGAATAATAATAATAATAATAATAATGATTGAAGTGCTAACGGACATTTCCGGTAGTCGTTTCAACACTCGTAATTGTACTATAGTGTACGTAGTGTATATTATAAACCTACTTTGCTCGTGATATAATATGTAGGTACCTTTTATACGCGGGTGTAGGTTTGAGATTTTATGTACACGCTTGGTTGTATATATGTTAATTTGATAGAATGTAAGCTAATTTGTGGTATAAACTGTTAGTTAACATATCATTATTTATTATACTGTGCATTATAACCTTAAACTGCAAAAATCAAGATATACCTATAATATTACCTAGGTAATTTTCCTATATGTTGATATTAATGAATATATAATAACAGCTAGGTATCACATAATAATAGGTCTTATACAAATACCTATTGGCTATTACCTATATACACATGTAATTTTTCCAAACGAAAATAAATTCTTATTCGTTTTTTTATTCAAACTAGGTAAGATTGGCAGATATACTTTTAAATTTCATGCTATGTGAGTATTAATAGAATAAAAAATTAATTAATTTTTTTAATTAATTAATAAATTAATTAAAAAAATTTTCTCTAACAGTTTACAAAATTCAAAAACAATTTATTAATGTTCAGAAAAGCTTATCGGGTGAATTATATATTATATATATATACAGAGCGGGAGAATTGGAATTGTTTTGGCTTTGTTTAATTTTTAAAAGAAAAGTTAATTGGTAAAAAGAATCCCTTCCATGGAAAACGGGAATAATAGAAAAAAAAAGAGAAATTAAAACAACAATAAGCTGCGAACGCCATTGTATAGTAGGCACAAAAGCTTTTCTTTTTTTTTTGTGTCCTTTTGCTTAAAAACCTACAACAGGGATGTTAAATTAATGGGACGTGGTAGGAAATACAGAGAGATGAGAAATGGAAAGGATTGACCAAGCAAGTTTTAATTGAATACCAAGGTTAAGTAATAAATGCGCAACCAATACAACCTTTGTTCGCCGTGACTTACACTGTGAATATTTCTCAAATAAATAAACTTACACAATTCAAATTATACAAATGACATATTAAATTTGGACTTCCATTGGTTTTTAAACACCAACCATTTTTATATCCATAAAATTAAATGATTATATCTAAGATATTTTGATTAGTTATATACGAGTTAAAACTTGAAACCTAAGTACAAAACTAGTTACAATAGTATACAACATTAATTTAAAAATGCATTATATACATACGTATATACTACATTTCGGAAATATATAAATTGCAAATGTTATCACATCTTACAACCGGACATTATTATGTGTTAGAAAACTATACAAAAATTCAAAATGTTTACTCAAATTTGTAAAAATACGTATGTATCTATTACAGGTTTAAGTATATACTATGCGTCTAAGCAAATACTTACTTCCAATATTATGTAGCATACAAATAACTATAATATACAATTACATAAATACATTTTTGAATAAATAAGTATTATATGAAATTAATTTATACTAAATATTATTTTAATTTTAAATATTCTTTGTAAGTTTGTTCAACCTACAATAATAATAGTCAATATAAACATGTGTACCCGGAAAAGCTTCGTGTTGAATACATTTTTAAAAAAAGTAAAACTCTACAACCTTATAGTCTGCAGTGGCGTAGCCAGGGGGGCTAAGGGGACTCCCCATTGACTGTATTGACCTTAGAATTTTATCAAGATTAATGAAAAATAAAAAGTGTAAATAAAAAAAACATTTTGTATTTGTATTTTTTGTGAGACTTAGCCCCCCCCTTATATACAAAATTCATACACCACTGATAGTCTGTATAGATATTATATGCATATAGTAAAATTAATTATATTTGTATGCATATAACATAGACAAAGTATTCTACCACCATAGTACCAGCACCTACAATTTCATATATTTGAAGAATTTAGGTTTAGAGCGAAGCAAATAAGGAGCTCTTGGGTTTAGCATTTTATATTTTATAAAATGTGTTTTTTTTTTTTTATCACAAATCTATTTCGATATAATCCTTTCAGCATTAAAAACCTTAAAATGTAAGAATCACAAAATCAACAATATATCAGTAAGTAAAAATGTAACGATTATAAGTTGGTGTTTTTTTTTTGGACATGGAGTTTTACTCAAAATACATTTGTTCATTTATTTTTTCATTTAGTTAGAGTTAAAAACTGAAACTTAGCTGTAGAAGAAGCACTTAAAAAAATATAAATAGTTAAAATATACATAATATACCATACTTACGCATATAACATAGCATGCTTTGTTATGTATAGGTAATTGATTGATAATTATTGATTGATTCGCCATTAGCTTACAATGCCATTGTTAAATAATAACATGTATACATCAATTTTTTTATTATTATTCAAAAACTTTTTTTGATTTTAATCATGCGAACTAAAGGGATTGCATTTCCAAATGAGTGATTTATGGAATTTCGTTCATTGTTGTTTAATTCTCCTGGACGCAATTTGATTCCTATTATTCGATCGTATTTTTTAATTATATAAATCTATAATCTTATGGACTATGGAATGTTGAGCTTGAACACATATATTGCAGTTAAAACTTAAAAGTATAAACTATATTATGTAGGTATAATATTTTATGACCTAAAATATATTATAATACAATCAATTATAAACTATATAAAGTATATAGGTATACCTAATAATATACTAAATCATGAAATGTGTAAAAGTTAAAACTTTTACAATTGAAACTGAATAGGTATATTTTTCAAATTCATACAAATATAGGCAATACAAAAAAATACGCTACTAGTCTAAGTTTTTTTTTTACATCACAGTATTATACAGTGGCGTGTAACATAGGGTCCAAGTGTTTCTCGAGCAACACCTTAAATATGGGTGGGTGGGTGGGTATTGATAGATGAAAAAATCGGTCATTTTATAGGTCGGTATGACAGTATTATGTATAGGTCTTCTAAAATTATTTGAGCAACACCAATTTTTTTTTATGATACACGCCACTGGTATTATATAAAATATATGAATATTTCAAAATAACATAATAATATATGTATGATATCAATTTTGATACAAGAATAACAATAACTATATATATATATACTACAGTGTATGATGTGTATACGTATACAATATATAATATCAATTTTGTTCGTAATACAATGAATCTATTATATTATGTATATTTTGTTATTGTTAAAGTTATCTTTCATCCTTTTGACACACCTTAAAATAAATTAAATAAAATACGCATTTTAATAAATATGGATGTCATTGTGTGTTTATACGAAAAAAAAATATAATAAACTCGTTTAAAAGCCATAACAAATTAATTTTAATAAAAACTAGTAAATCTTACTTGTTCATTTTAATAGGTACCTATTAGTAGGTTCCAGGTATAAAATATGTTGTAATATTTTACAAATCATGTTTTGAAATATTTTATCAATTTTAGGTAAAATTGAACCCTTCTCCTCCCCCTCCACTGAGAAATATTTATACGATAGGCCTTGATCTTCAGTTATATTATATAACTACCTAATGTAATATATAGTTTCAAAAACTATTAACTTTGATTTTAAGTCGTTACCTACAAAATGTTTTATTATTTTTTATCGTTATCGTTATTATTTTAAGTTTTTACTATTTTTAATGATAACATATATTTACAATAATTCTTATTATTCCAAAGCAAAATAATTGTTCAGGGTACCTATTTCCGTACTTATATAAAAATCTAATTTCGATGAGAATATTGAAGTTGCACAAGAGCACTGCGCAAAATATTGGGCCACTACCCGCTCATCAAAACTTTAAATACTTAGAACTATTTAACAACACGTCTGGATTTTGATTTTTTTATATCGAAATAGTTATAAAAATAATAAGCTTCAGATAATATTTTATTGAAATATAATATGTTGTCATTAAAAAAAAAGTAAAAACTTAAAAAATTACAACTGTAAATAGTACCTATACCCATCAAATTAAAACTGTTGTTTTGTAACGACTTCAAGTTTCGTAAAAAAGATTTTGAAACAAAAACTGTTGATGTTTTTGAAATAATGACGCATGTCTAATATGTTAAAAGAATCACATTATTGTTTTTTAATTGTAAAAATCACATTACATACCTATACCCAATTACAATAGATACAATATAGGTACTAACGTAGCTTACTAATGTTCTACCAGTTCTGATACGAGGGCGATATGATTTTATTCCGAAATCAGTGACGTGATCAAACGAGTGGAAATGATCGTGATCAATAGCAGTAATAGTTGTGAACAACTGCGGATAAAACCTCGGATACACATATTATTATAGTATCGTAACCATGACGTATAATAATATATTATTGTTTAGAATACACTGCAGACACACAGGCAGAGGCACACACAAACACTGCGCGTTCGTATTTGTATCATATACGCCTATGCGGCGGCGTCCGGGCGTCATTAAAATCTAATTTCTCAATAACACATATACGGGGGCCGCCGCGTAAAACCGATGGATTTTGAAAAAAATTATATAATAATAATAAAAACCGAACAATACGCATCATTAGTATATAGCGTGCGGTAAGCCTACTTAGGCCGTAATCACTCGGCATTTTTTTTTTTTTTCGGGCGTTTATTTTCAAATTAACGTCGTAGTTCGGTACCATTGTATCGGAAACACCTCGACTTTGAACTCTGCTTCAACACACTGTATGGCCGGTAGGTAAGTGTACATGTACACGCACGCGGCCGTGAAGTGGTTGTCTATTGAAATCGTATATATAATATAATAATGATTATTATTATATTTTTGTGTTATTGTACTGTGTATGTGCGCCGCGCGTTGTGTCCGTTCTATTTACAGCATTTTATTACGATTGCGTAATGACAAAAAAATATTCTTGTTTTTTTTTTTTATCCATATTAATGACCAAAAGATTCGTCTTCGGCCGTTTGATTTCAATACACGCCCGCACAGCGCATTATATGTACTGCGCGTGTGCAGAGTACCTACTTACGATTGAATAAGTTCACATTGAACATTTGAACCATAGTATTATTATAGTCGTACCTATATAATATAGGCCCTCCGACATTTAGACCGTCAAACCCACAATAACACGAACAACAAACAATATGTATTCATCTCGATTGTATTCGGACTCGTTGTAACAGTTTTATAAATAATCCTTTCGACCTTCCGTTGTTTTATTAAATTATTTCACCACCTATTTTGTGGATACGACCTCATAAAGGCGACTATGGAGCTATAATAACATAATATTATGCTGTCCTCAAAAATACACCCTTTCCTATGTAATCAACCAAATTTGATTATTTTTCGTTTAATTAATAGAAGAAAATATTTTACAACTCTCACTTAACTCCGTTTTTCAATATTTTATGTTTATTTTCACGATTTTATGTTTAGGTATATTACAAATTATTTTATGCCATTATTTAAAATTAAATTAAAATCAGAGTTCAGCTAGCGCAGGCAGTTGAAAGTCTTCTTCTTTCAGGTAATAAACAATTATTGAAATCCGACAATTCTAGGAGTCCTGAGAGTTTTCCCTATGAAATCATTTTTGCTAATATTATAATACATCGTACACCCTCCTATTTCCTAAATAGTTATCGGGCAATAGATGAGTGGAATAGTATTAGTGGCAACTAAAATATAATTCTAAAATTTTGTAAGACTGCAGAATATTTTGAAAATTGGCACCGGGCCCCTCAAGACTTTATTTCGACTATTCTTTCAACAGCTATTTCAATAGACTGTACACAGTTTATAACGCTAACTTTAACTACTTTAAATATAGAGTTGTATTTTTGATCTCATATATAGGTAGTGCAGTGCACTGTTCGCTATTTCCAATCAGCTAGTCTATACAGACTATATATTATTGTACTGCAGTATAATTAAGTAAGACAAAATGATTTATGTTTTTTATGATTTATGTAATACAGGGTTTACGAATAAAAGAATTCAGATTGTTTGGCTAGGTAACTTATAAAATTTGTTGAGGTGAAAAGTGAATTGTCGTTCATTCTTATATAATAGTATTGTGTCGCTGACACTTTTTGTTTAATAGTCTTTACAATAAGACATAATTTATAAGTCGTTTTAAGAGGTGGCGTGGGTTAATAAGTACAAACATTTGCATCTGGAAATGAAGTTAAGCTATGCGTAACGTTGCTTGAAGTTGAATGGGTTGCTGATTTCCCCTTTCTTTTGCATAATACTCGAATTGTTGTGGAAGACAAAATTAATGAAAGAACTATAATTAAAAATATTTAGATTGAATAATTATTTTTAAAAAAATATGTGTTAAGGAGCTATAACTAAAAATAAGAAATTTAAAACTCTGGATCTAATTTTCAACAAATATAAACGATGCAATTATGTAAAAAAAATTGAATTTCACAAACAGACGATAATTATTATTTTTCCATTAACGTATAAAAATTGGTATAATATGACGTGTATAGGCCGACGACGATAATAATATACATTTCCATTGGATGAAGTACGTTTACACGGAACGCGTAGGTAAGTATACATAATATTATATCGTATGATTTATGGTTACATTAATTTAGTGACCGGACCTTGTTGGGGTAATCTGAGAACCGCGGCGATGGGGGTCTCGTGACGATCCCTAAACGAGTAGCCAATACTACGATGAAAAAAAAATAAAAATATTTCAAAATGTCTTATGGGAGAATAGGATAATCGAATGGACCACTGGGAACCGGTTGTAATATTACCAGTAGGGTTTTGCGTGTGAATATATTTTGTCATTGTTTTTAAAGCAAGGGGATGATATAATCTCATCGGTAACGATGACTGAGGTCTGCGGCGATGACTATAGCCATTATAATGTTATATATATTGTACGACATAATATACAAACCGGTGTTGTACCGAGACTCTGTTATTATTATTATTATTACTATTACCCCTTCGCAGACGCTGACGAACGACAACGGCGAGTGTTCAGTAATCAATTTAATCGAACAACTCGAGGGAAAACCATTGAAATGGTAAAACGCGAAATCGGATTTCACAAAGGACGGCCAAAAGAAAATATTGTATATGAAAACACTTTTTTTTTCTTCTTCGTCTGATGCAAAGACGAATCACAATGTAATTTTTCGCAGCACTGAATATTTTTGCAAACACAATAAGCGTTCGACCGCGAGAACGAAGGAATAATAAAAAATAAATAAAAAAAATAAACCCGACGACGGAAGCATTGGAATAAAAAAAGGACGCCGCAAACGTCTTTCAGTTATTTTCTAATCAAGTGCTCTTTTATATTCGCACCCAAATATTATTGTACAGTGTGCGACTTCGACACATGTTGTAGGTACGTACAACAACAACACAATATATATGTACTCGATCGAGGGCACCGATTATACGATTTATAATACATGTATATTATAATATTATTATGCGTCGTCGAAATCTGCGGGGAAATGTTCGTATATATAATTATTATAATTTATAATATTATTATGATGCCGTTATATGCATAGTGTATGACATTAGCTTGAATACTGCAGCAGACTATTATAATATGACCTTATGTTCTAATAATATTATTTACGTATCATAGAACAGTATTAATCTTACATTATATTAACGAACATTTGCGTGTGTTGCAAGAAATTAAAATATCGATAATAATGATAATAGTAATAACAATATTGTGATTGAACTATTGAAGTGTTTGGGTGTAGACTGCAGGAGCGTTAAGTACGTCAAAGCGGCTCTCTTTATTATAAGGACGTGATATTGTAAATACCTATTTCATTCGATTAGTCATTTAAAACTTAATTTCGTCGTAGGAGCAAAATTAATAATTAAAGAATATTTATAAGTAATATACATATATTATTAGTAGGTTCACAATGAAATCGTATGTGTATTCTAATCATCGAATAATACATAATTTTTACAATATGCCGGTTTTGAAGTAATTTTTTTTGTTTTGTTTTGTAGAAAATATTTGAACAATATATTATATTTAAGTGGTTCTCGTATAATATCTTGAATCTTAACTAATGGACGGATCCTCAAGGTATTATCCGGCGTACAAAACATTCATTGTACTACCGTAGTCTGCAATTATGACGTAATCGTAGACAAATCGTGGCTTTGTTTAGACGTCTGCGGTCTTAATGCAATTCGCTGTAGCCAGATGGCTAAATACAATAATAATTATTCGCATTTTGTCTGTACGCGGATAAGAGAGTTTGCGTTATAGTTATTAGGACTAGAATAAATATGGCAATAGCATGTTTATGTGAGCAACTATAATATATTATTATATCTTAGTTACGTTTTGTAATACATTATATTGTAAATAGGAAACGTCAAAAAGAGAAATCGATTTTGAAATGCGAAATCCTATATCATAATGTGGTGTGGAAAGAAAATAATAATAATTTTTGGTTTTGTCGTAGACGCCATAACGTGAAATGGGTATTATTTCGGCGAGTAATAACAATAATAATTAATAATAGTAATAAATGCAAGGGCGTTACCGCGAACAATTACATTACTGACGCACGAATACAATGCGGATAACGCCACTGATGGCAGTGACTGATTTTCAGTGAATAAAAAAAATCAAAACGCGTATTTATAATTATTACGTCTATCGTGTTCCGTGGTGACCTTATTAGCATAATATATTAATATAATATATATTTAATATAACTAAATGAAGTACGGCGGCGTATAACTTTAGTAAAACTGATTAAACATACCCAATAGGTATGTCACTATGTCAGTAAACCTACGTGACTACGATACCCATTGGCTATTTATGAATAAATTAATATTTTACGATTTTTGATATTTTGAATTCATAATTAATTTTATGATTTAGTATTCCTCGACAAGCCTATTATAATCTGGGCCTTGCATCCGAATTAACCATAACACCTAACACCCCTAAAAACCCTTAAAAAATCAAACACCCGAAACCCATATAATCCTAATGATTCTGTTTTCAAAACACCCGGATTAACCAAAACCCGAAGAAAACATTCTGGACTAGGATTAATTGTTTTTATTTGTTTAGTGACAAATGTAGTGTAACTACTAACTGAGTATAATTATTTTGTAATTGTCAATTTTTATGTTGTTTGATTAATTCATCGTACGATTTGTAAGAATGTATATTTTTTTATATTATCTAATATTTATAATATTATAATATTGTTCATGGCTCAGCCTTCAGATTTGTGTTAAATTTTTGTTGGGTTTGAACATCCAAATACACCCAGCACCCAAAAACCGAAAAAATGATTCGGGTGCTTAGCCATTATTATAACAATATCTTACATCGAATAAATGCAATAAGACCAAAGAAGAATTTATCGTTGACAATGTTTTTGATTTCCTGTCACAAGTGGTAACAATCCTATGTCTGGATGCCGCTTTATACATCAAGCAGGGCCGCCAATTTTAGACAAAAAGTAAATATTTAAAATCCTCAATTTCACTTTTATCAATTGTACATTTTCAAAATACTCATGATGTTAAAATTGAATGCATTTTTATAAATGACTATCATGTGTGTATAGACGATTAAATCGTAAAAGTAAATCCTAAACAATAATTTCCGTTTTTTGATAGGTGTATAATATAAATTATGCGTATTGCTGTTAAAAGTTAGTTAATTATTTTAATTTAAAACAGCATAATATAGTTGTATTATTATTCATTAATGTAAAACAATTTCAATTTCAAAAGTTATAATTCACAATAACTAAAAAAATAGTTTGGTAAACAAATGTGGAACCACCTTATAAATTTGCCGCCCCCAGAAATTAGTCCCTCAGAAATTAGTCATCCAGGATGGTCGTCCCCCATCATTCCCATCCCCCTAAATGTAACCCTGAGTATGGGAGTATCGCAGAATTCTGTTCCAACAATTGATGGAGTGCCGGAGTGTGGTATAAAAATAACAAATTTAACTCGCCAGATCATTCTAGAGAGCGTCGTGCCGCCACACAAGTATGAATAATTGATATCCACTGCAAGGCCCAAATGGTCGACCAGTCTAACATAAATGTTCATGCAATACTGCAAATTTGTCTAAAGGACCGTGTAGTCTTGATGCGCCTTCATTGCTCATCGTAAAACGATAACTATAGAGAGCGGATTATTATGTACTTGCATATTTTTTCCTTTTATATTTTTGGATAATTGTCAGTTATCTTTACGAATTATAATAGATTCAATCTTATGCATTTTTTCTTGCATATTTGATCATAATTACATCCGTACTACGGTGGTAACAAGGATGAACGGACGGTCCGAATAGGATTAATAACTACACGGTAAGCGGTATAGGGAAAGGTATGAAAACTAAAATGACGGTTAACCACATAGTTTAACCAATCACAGCTCTAGAATATTTTTCAAGAAATCACGTTTAACGACGATGAGCTTCTTATAATGGAGGACGTCTGCTGTCAATCGATAGTACGAATTAAATTGTATACGTACAATACCGTGTAATTGAGCATTGGGAAATCGTGGAAAATGCACGGCATGTCTATACAAGCTATTCCAACTCACGAAGAATTAACTTATTTTAGTTCGTGCAAAATTAATTCATGATATACAAATTCATTACAACTTTATTGTATTGTATCTGTACGGCGGAAATTGATGTAATAATGTTTTTTACTACATATTATATAGATATAGACACGATATAGATTTTATATTTCCCCCGACGTTACAAATTATTTAAATATTTTTGACGCACGCGAGGCGTCGAAAAATGTCGGTTAACAATGCGAGTTTTTTGTTTTGCGTCCCCCAAAAATAAAACATATTTATAATAAACGATATGAGACTGCGGGAGAGAGAGAGAGAAAACCAAATCGAATACACTACATTAAACACGCCATTCGTGCGTAAACCGCCGCTACGGTCGTGTCGCTGTAGACAAGCTGTTGTTAATGTATATTGTTTATGCGCTCGTTGATTTGTAGATGATATTATATTGTGCACATTATAATATATAATATAATAATATCATAAACGAGCCTCCAGCTGAAACAGTCAGTGGACAAATTTCGCTCGAAATAGCTGTATAGATAATTTATTCCTAATCTGAAAACGGATGTAATATAACTGTACGTCTGTTTACCTATATATATACTCTATAATTTATAACGTAAAATATTCTTCAACAAATTGTTATAATTTAGCACCTACACTTTAAACTTGGGGCATTCTTCGAAATTGTTTATAAAAATGTCAAACTAAATTTCACACACAAAATAAAAATTGGGAATTACTTACTTGGCAAACACAACGTGTTGTAAAAACGATTGGTAAACGAAATCAAGAACAACAATAATCCACAAATTTATTAAGATTAAATCTTACATTTTACTCGATATAATCGACCAGGTCAGTTTAAAAATTGTATATTTATGACATTATTATATAGGTACAATATTAATATATACGTATGAGGTAAATTGTAAAAACCTATACTATAATTATAATAACTATAGCCAGACTACAGCCGAACAATATCACATGCTTTATTGCATATTGGCTATAGGTATCACTGCAGTAAATTAATTTGTATACCTAATATTAATATTATACAAGTTATTGATGAGTTGAAAGGCTAAATATTAGAAAGTTGGATTTTGATAGTGAATAATGATTGCGACTATGTTTAAACTTAAAATAATAAAATAAAATTGCTAAAATTATAATGTTTAAATCAGGGACTGGAACCTTTTGAATTTATCGGTATCGGTTCTGGTACTGGTTCTCCAAAAATAAAATAACTGTTCCGGTTCGGTTCTTAAAAAAAAAAAAAAAAGGTATCCGTTCCAAATAATTTCGGTACTGGTTCCAGATAATTTAAGTACTGAAAAGTAAAATAATTTGAAATACCTATCCGGAATTCGGGTTTAATTAATAGTATGAGAAATATAAGAAAACTCATATGATCATACATAGTTTATACACAAAACAGTAATACTATTAAACTTTGATAAATAAAATTATTTTATTTTTGAACCTATAAGAACCTATTTAGTTTAAAAATTCCGGTTCTGGTTCTTTATTTATTAAAATAAAGGTTTCGGTTCCAGTTCCGGTTCTTAATATTTTAAAGGTTCCGGTTCAAGAACCGGTTCTTTTAGGTTCAGTTCCAGTTCCTGGTGTGAATGCTACATATTTTATTTGTAATAGCATTTGTTATTGAATATTAATTAAACCTGCAACCTACTATTACTAAACAATTGTTACTCAATTAAGGAAATAGGTATTATATTCTGTTTTAGCAAAACATATATTATTTAACCTCTTAGATAACGGGCCATGCCTATATCATCATGGAAACGTATTTTGTGTTAAATAATTAGTTATAAGGTTATCCAATTTAATACAGCTTTCAAGGTTGGTGAGAGAGGTGGAGCCCTCTCTAGTTGGTGACCTGTAAATAAATACATCATATTTTATACCATTTTCAAATCTTAGATATTTAAATTTAAAATAGAATGAAGTTTTAAATACTTAAGTAATTTTTGATTTTCGGGAACTAGGATTTACCTATATTAAACAATGAAAAACTATATCATTTTATAATATTATTGATCTATAATAGGAGTATAATATGACATTTCAATAATGGCAGTTTGCGGGAAGCGAGAAGACATTCTTTATTACTTTTTAAGTATAGATGACACCCACCATCTCCACCCCCTCTCTCATACACACACATATGATAATAGTATCAGATATTAACCTATATAATAATACAATTGTGTAATATTTCAGCATCTTGCATTGCTGCGTACAATTTTAGTTTTGCAAAGTACGAAATTGTACACAATTTATTATTATTTAATCTCTGCTCAAACTGCAGTCCTATTTGATATTTTGCTCGTCACCTCACCTATACCTATACGTGTTAATGTACAAATAATAAATATATATATATATATATTTTTCACACACTCACGAAAACATCACGATGATAATAATATTAGACACAGTCATCGTCGAGTGGTTACTACAATATCATAGTGGTTTGATGTACGGGGCGTGGGAGTAGCTGTGTGCAGTACGCGATGGTGAGGGAATCGAATTTGAATAGAGTAGCCGAATCACGAACAACCGGTGTCCGCCGCCGCCGCAGTGGCAGGCGATTCGACCCGCGGCGAGACCTGTGCTTTAACGCGCGCGGACGCGCGCACACACACACACACACACACACACACACACACATGCGCGCGCGCGCGTGCGCGAGAGAATATCTTAAACGGCGTGTGAACGTCCCAGGTGCAGCAGTAGTGTTTCTGTTGGCCGCCGACAATGGGCATTATGATTTTCCCTTTTCGTAACGCACACACACAATATAATAGACGATATTCATATCGTATACCGTTCGATTATTATATTGTGTACGCGTACCTATATAGGTATAGAGAGTTGGGTGTATTAAAACACTTCCAACGCGGCTGTGCACACGCGCGTCCGTCGCGGAAAACACACCGCACAGTGACTGGACGATAATATCAGCTATTATTATTATTATTATTATTATTAGGCGTTATTATTATAATCATTATTGTATTATTCCGAGACGTCCGACGCGGACCCGCTCACCGGTGGTTGCGGGGAAATAAATAATAAATAATAATAATAAAAAAAAAAACCTTCGTTATTAATGGCACCGTGGCGCGGTGGCGGTTGCTTAATGATAATAATGCGCGCGTTCCGAATATGTAGGTATAATATATATAGACATAATATTATATTATAGTCTTTCGTGTTTCGCCCCACCCGACACCCTCTGCAGTACATCGCTTTCGGTTTATTTTCATTCTCCTCCCGTATAGTATAAGGTATATGTAAAGCGAGCGACCAATATGCGTTCCACGTGAACCGCACGATACGGGATTTAAAATTTTACGACAGCAAACAAAAAAAAAAAAAATGCTTAAAATAGGAACAATTTTTAGTCGACATAATTTTTAGTAGTGAGGTGCAAGGTGTGGCAAGAAATCATTTAATCCCGAATAGCTTTTGACGTGCATATTATACAATGCTCATTACCGGCTATAGTACCTATCGAATTTTCAATGCTGAACAACAACTGCAATGTACAAATCTTGGTTCCTGTACACGATCGTGGACCGTTGAAACGTTGAAAGTTTTGCATAACCAACAGAGTTAAACATGCAGAGTGAACCGATTGTATCCTATAGGTACTTCAGTTCTAGTACCTACCATAGTAATGTAAATTGAAACACAGATCCAATACCATAATTCTTAGAATTAAACGTATATACTTTCAAAATAAACAGAAAATGCTTCATATGTTGCTAGTTCTTGTATATTAAGCTGTTCCGTTTCATTGTCTTATTTTCTCCTTACCACTATTATATTTATTGACTGAAGAAAACCGCAGTAAGAACGGAAATCCTCCGGAGAAAAACTTTGCAGTCGACCGAAGATATAATATCATCTCAAATGAGTGGTTTTCTAGTGAAAACCTTCGATCTTCCAGAGAAACACCTATAAGAAAACGATGTATCGACCAGAGAAAATACCTACAGGAAGCGTGTCCCTCGGTAAAAAAATTAGCCGTCTTGGGCCTGTCAATCGGCAGAATGATGTAAAACATCAGAATTATTTTGTATAGAAAATATGTATGAAAATTGAAAGGATGATTAAAGGAAATAAACATGGCATAGTCAAAAACAAAAAAATTCTATTTTTTTTTAATTTAATTATTAAAATTAAAATTGATGGACACAATTACACAAAAACAATAATTCTTTGCCATCCCGAGATATGTACTGCACGGACGGCCACTTGGAAACCAGAGCTATAACTGATTACATAAACTTTTCGTGAACCAATAAAGTGAATATTCTAATATATTGAGAATTCTGTTTTCATGTACTGCCCAAAAATGTCTGCATTGTTAGACTTGTTAATATAATATCATCGTCGGTATTTGGCTGATGATTGTTATTGAATATGGGTGAAGATACCTCAATATTATGTGGGTTACATAATACAGATGATTTAAATGGTAAAATGGAATATAAAAATTAAACTCCCCAACAAACTAGGGATCCTTTAAGCTGCTGTTATGTATAGGCGTTATTGTTCACTGATGAAAAAAGAGATTTTCATTGTGTTCGTTTAATTGTTTCCGTGTTCAAGTATTAAAAAAAAGCCCACGTATGCGTCCACAAATCCGTCTGTGGTCAACATATTTTTGCGCCCCAAATGTAATGTTTTGACATGGTAATTTTTCTCTTATTGAACGAACAAAAGCACTAAAGGAGGGGTCAATTTACTTTCACCCTAACGGCAATTCCGTATCAAACACCACGGGCATAGAGCTATAGAATATTCACAGTAACACTAGTATTATTATTATTGTGTTTATAAATAAGTGGTCTCAACCGTTCGAATGTAAGTGACATTCCAAACGAGTTCACAACGGAAAAGTTAAAAACATAATCCACTGCGATTCTTTACAAAATACATGTCGAATAAAAAAAAAAACACGCACGTATTACGCAACAAAAATTACTTTACATTTCTGTGCATTTATATTAGTACAACAAACATGAAATGTACGACGTACATTATATATAGTTAATAATATATAACTTGCGTTGATCAAATTAATTATCGACGACTTATCTGCAATATATTTTCCTAAAATCTGAACTAATATTATAAATTAATCAAATTTGAACGTACAACATATAATATAATATTATGTCCATATAGAAGAACGTGCTGAACGATTTCGAACCTGGGTATATTATCACTGTGTGGTGTATAAGGGCGCGTATATTTAAGGGAGGGGCAAAAGAGCTCCGTCCCTTCAATTTTCTATATCCGTGTATTATTGTTAAACAATAAATATAAATGTAGCATTTATTTGATTTTTTTTAACCTAAACTCATTAATTGGCTTTCTAAAATATTTATATACTTTACCTATAGGCTACCTATATGTAGATACTAGATTATAATATATAGGTGATCAGAAACTCGTAACTACCTAATATATATATTTTGTTACCACCACCCTTGCTTCTACTGAACATATTTTCTAAATAATCGCGTCCGACTGCACAGCTGTTATAGGTACACAATTAATCCGTGGACCGTGGTACATAGAACACGGTCATACTGTTGTCTGTTAAAGTATATGGCGGTGGTAGTTATAGACAATATACTGCACCGTGTGGTGAGAATATCTTCATAATAATATCTTAATATCTTGCGTATAGGTACATTATATATTATATATATTCATTGTACAGGGTGTATCTTATGTCATTTTACGTGGGGTTTTTTAACGATTATGGATCGATGACATGGAATTTTGTTAAAACGAAAAAAGACGTGTCTCTTTATTTTTAACAGGCAATATTTTTATATTAATTTCAAAATTTCTAAACACGCTGGTGTACCAATAGCAAAATAAACTTTATTTTTTCAAATGGCAACTACTATATTTTTATCAGATTCTAGTAAAGCTTTTTTTTCTGAAAATTTTGATAGTCAAATCATCAATTTTGGTTCGCTAGTTTATTAACTATGGCCCTCTAAAGTTTAGTAAAATATGCATTAATACTTTTAATTGAAATAATTGGTATAGGTTTAATTTACAAGAGCTACATACATTTTTCTTATAACTACCTTTTATAACTTGATATTTGAATCATAAGTTCCCTATATTGGTAGGTATCGCATGCAAAGTATGAATTTAGCATTTGAAATTCTTTAAGAATTATTTAATAGTCGTGATTTAAAATAAACTATTTTCAAGATAATTAGATAAATCGTTAATCTTAATATAGGTTTGTAACCTAACTAGTTTGTAACCTAACTTAGGCATACTTTTAATCTAAGTTAATTACAGATTTTTAATATTATTATAACAAGAATCAAATACCATTAATACCTACCTATTACCTTAGACCTTAGCCGCCTAATAAAATATCCAAATTTATGCTATTGTAAGAAAAGTATGATAGGAAAAGTACGAAATAAAATTTCAATGTCCAAAACTAAAAAATAAGAAGGGTCATAAATTTCAACTTCTAAATTCATACTTGCGATACCTACCAATATAGGCCTACCAATAAGTAATTAACCTATATGGTTCAAATTTCAAGTTTATCCCACTACGAGAAGAGCACCACAAAATATTACACTTTTTTCATAATACAATTTTTTTTAACCACCATACGTCCATAAATACCTAAGACATTAATGTCAACAATCGAATACCATTTACTAATTAACCATTCTTACTTTAACCACCTAATAAAAAATCCAAATTTATGATATTGTAAGAAAAGTAACTGTGAAGTAATTAATTATGATTACTTATAATAACAAATTAAAATAATAATATTGATTTTGATGATTGTATGTTAAAATAAAAATAATTAACTATGTTTGCCAACAATTTTGTTTATGTTTTTTTTTTAGTGTCATTAGATTACCAATTGAACTACTTAAGTGTATAAAAAGGTAGTTAAAAGAAAAAAATATTTAGCTCTTGTAAATTAAACCTATACCAATTATTTCAATTAAAAGTATTAATGCACATTTTACTAAACTTTAGAGAGCCATGGTTAATAAACTAGCGAACCAAAATTGATGATTTGACTATCAAAATTTTCAGAAAAAAACTTTACTAGAATCTATTAAAAAATAAAGTTTATTTTGCTACTAGAACACCTACGTGTTTAAAAATTTTGAAATTATTATAAAAAAATTGTCTGTTAAAAATAAAGAAACACGTCTTTTTTCGTTTTAACGAAATTCCATGTCATCGATCCATAATCGTTAAAAAAAACCCCGCGTACAATGACATAAGATACACCCTGTATATTATATATTATATATATGTACGCCGGTAACTGAAATCAAGCATTTAAATCGGAACACAAAGAACAGACGCCGTCCGTGTAAATGTTTTAATATATTTTGGTTCGTTTGTGTCCGAACAATCGTTTGTTATTATTGCTATTGACACGCATGTGTAAGACAAACTGACAAAGAATATCGTTATATATTGACTACAGTAGATGAGGCAGAGACCTTCGTGTTTATTAGTCGTTCTATTCGAATATACGTTGAAAATTCACCGAAATATTATTGGAAACGTAGGTATATATCCATGATGTCAAATGATCAATATTATATTATAGTAAATAAGAGTCTACACGGATCGTAGGTAAAGCCAAAAAAAATTCCCCTCTAGACAGTAACTACTGTTAATAAGATATGTCGTGAATCGGGAGAAAAATTACAATAATAATATAATATACGTTATTTTAACGTTTATTATAATAGTTTCAATTGTTTTTCATTGGTAAAAATGTCGTATAAATTATGGTATATTATCCGAAAATTCCATACTAAAAAAAATTAAAAATGCCGTTATCAAAAGTAAACCCATTATATTTTACTGAACTTCAATGCGGTAAAACATATTTGCATAATCTAACGGCAATTTATTAACTTACAATAAAAAAAAGGTTAAATTCTGAATCAAATTTTTTATTTAAGTTTTTGAATAAAAATTCATTTGTAAAACAATGTAACAAATAATATTTATGTTGATATTATTGTGACTATCAAAAACTACAAAAACAAAAATGCATTTTTCCTAAAATAGTATGGACCACACTACCTAGTAGGTACTAACTGTTTTTTATGAACGCTTGATTTATTGATTATTTATAAATAGGTATGTAATAATCACTGCAAAATAAAATATGTAAATTAGGCCAGGTTCTTTGAATAGATCTTATGAAATCTTTAAACATGCAATTTTTAAATATACATACATTTTCATATCAGGGACGGTTGAAATAAGTTTAGTTAAAGTGTAGCCTAAGCATCATAGTTATTTTGAATTCTGCACGGAGCGATAAATGTATTGATTTTACAATGGTGTGTGTTTTTATTTTTTGTGTTTGTGTATTTGATAAGTAGCTTATCCGGAGGGAAAGTGAATCTAGTTGGTGCTTTGAGGAGGTCAACATTAAAGGTAGCTTTTAAAAGGGCCGGGAAAAACAAAAACAAATTAAGCAAGAACGGTAATTTTTACGCAAAATTGGTTTTTATCAAATTTGGGTTTTGGTTTTTGGTGTAACTCAAAAATAAATTACCGAAGATAAATTATTGTGATAAATGTATTAAATGTGATAAATAAATTTACAAAATGGTTATATTATTGTCATTTTCTATACACCATTTTGAAAATTTAAAACAAGATTCCGCGTAAGTAGGTTATTCTGTAGCCAAAATATATGACATTTTTTTTATGTTCAAATTTGGACGAAATTAAAGCAAATGGAAACTTATCTAGTATCGATCTAACCATGTGCACATGGCACATCCACCCTAGCCCAAAGACTCAAGTGGAAAGTGCTACCCGATATTTACAGCAGCGACCACCTACCAATACTCTCATACTTCATCTCCAGGATAGGTGACACAAATAAAAATAAAAGTCGCAGATGGAATCTAAAAACGCCAAACTGGTCACTATTCAGCGACATTATAGAATTTGAAATTACTAAAATACAATACAATGATCAATCAAATATCGAAAACACAGTCAAAACATTCACTGACATGATTACATCAGCTGCAAATATAGCAATAGGTAGTTCTATAAACCCTACCAAAAAACCCAAAGTTCCCTAGTGGAACAACGAGATTAAAAGAGCTTTACTCAATAAAAATCATGCCCTAAATACATATAATAAAAAGCATAAAACCTTAGAAAATTTCATACAATTAAAAAAACTTCGTGCCCAAGCCAAATTTTTAATAAAAAAAAGCAAAAAAAACTCATAGAAAGAATTTACATCAAGCATCAACCCCAAAACCAACTCACACACGATATGGAACAAGATACATTCATTAAAAGGTCTAAATAGAAATCAAGAAATACACATATCCGATGCACAAGGAACAACATCATCCCCAGAAAATGTAGCTGAAAAATTCGGAATATACTTCCAAGCTAATTTTAACAATGAAATTTACAAACAAGATTTCATGGATGAAATTAAATTACCATCTGAAAACTCACCAATAACCTCCACAATAAACCCATGTAACAGTGAACAAATTGACCTGAACTCTAGTATATCACTCAATGAAATGGAAACTGCCCTAAAAAAATGTCTGAGCAAAAGTCCAGGCCCTGACAGCATACCCTATTGTTTTATTACTAACCTCGGCAAAACAGCAAAAAAATTTATATTAGATATATACAATACTATATGGCACTCAGGAGCTATACCAAATGAATGGAAAAAGGGAATAATAATTCCTTTTCTCAAACCAGAAAAAAAGAAACATTCCACTGAAGGATACAGACCTATAACACTATTAAATACAATGACAAAAGTTATAGAAAAGATCATAAACTTAAGACTTATTTGGTTTCTAAAAAAAAAAATGAAATATTATCCAAAGAACAAAGCGGCTTTCGCCACGCCAGATCAACAATGGACAACTTAATAACAATAAAAACAGAAATCGAAAACGCATTCAAACACAAACAAATACTCGGTAGATTAGTCTTGATATAACCAAGGCTTATGATTCCGTACGGAGACATAGAATACTAACTATATTAAGTAAAATTTTAACAAGTGGCAACATGTTCAAATATATATCTAACTTCCTAAAAGAAAGACAATTTCAGGTCAAAGTATCCAATACCTTATCCAATACGTTCTATCAAGAAAACGGGATTCCACAAAGGATCCTCTCTGGCAATTACATTATTTCTCTTGGCTATTAATGATATCGTTGAAACAATACAAGTTCCTGTAAAATCCAACCATTCCGCAGACGACTTCAACATACTATGCAGAGCAATAACCTAAAAACAGTGCAAGAGTTTCTCCAAAAAAGTGCAAACAACTTATCAGATTGGTAAAAAAAAAAACAGGCTTCTCATTCTCCAACCTCAAATCACAAAGCATCATATTCACAAAACGAAGAAAAATAAAACCCCTCAAAATAACACTAGACAACCTTGCTATACCCAATCAAGATAAAATAAAAATACTAGGAATTACATTCGACTCCAAACTAAATTGGTTAGCTCACCTTAAAAATATCCACGATTCACTATCTCAAAAACTCAATATAATTAAAACAATTTCCCACACAACATGGGGTGGGGACAGCTCATCACTTCTAATGATCTTTAAAGCTTTAATTAGATCCAAAACAGACTGCGGCTCAATATTATTCAACAATGCCAACACTTCTCACTTAAATATGATCCAAACTAAACTTAATACTGCCATAAGATTATCAATCAAGGGCCCAATTGAGAGCATTAGAAACATCGCTAACGAAATTTCACCTAACCTCAGAAGAAAAAAACTACTTCTATTGTATTGCGCCAGAACCAAAAGAAATACAAACAACCCAGCCATCAAAATAATAAATGCATATTTACAAGAAGCTGAAAAAGAAAATATAAAAATAAACAACATTCTTGATAGAAAACCTTACAATTATCCCCCATGGATCACGACATTCAACGTTAACCTCACACTAACTAATTTCAAAAAAGAAAACACAATACCTTCCATATATAAAAATATGCTCCAAAATATACTGCAAGAGCATCCAAACAGCGTTCAAATTTATACTGATGCCTCCAAAACCAACAACGGAGTTGGGCTTGCAATGATAGTAAATAATGAAAAAATAACATACAGACTTCCTCCCCAAGCCTCAATATGTACAGCAGAAGTGATTGCAATATACAAAGCAACCAAATATTTCCACACAGAATACGTAAGCTCCGAAACAAAATGCATAATACTGAGCAACTCACTAAGCAATCTAATAGCAATTACAAATACAAGCAACCCGCCCGATATCACAAGGCTCATCCAAGAAGAAACCTTCCAAGCCGGCAAAAAAGGGAAACAAATCCAATTTGTATGGATCCCTGGGCATGGTGGCATACCGGGAAACGAAATAGGTGATCAAGAAGCCCAAAACGCAATAAACTCAACATCAACCACAAATATAAATTCCATCACATTCGCTGACGCAAAAATCGAAATCAACACTCACATTAACAATAAATGCCACTCCCACTGGCGACAACTAAACACCAAACTCAACCAAATTAAAAATAACACCAACCTATGGAAAAATCCCGGACTTAATAGAAAAGAAGAAACCATAATCAACAGACTTCGAATAGGACATACACACCTAACGCACAGCTACTTGATGAGCAATGAAGAACCTCCATTATGCGACACATGTAGAGTCCTCCTAACGGTAAAACACATCATCACCGAATGCTATAAATACAACCTACTGTACTGCGATCAATTCCACATCTCCGAACAAATCTGCCAAGCACTTGGACCAAACCCACAGGACACAAACAACTTAATTTTATTCCTAAAAAAAATCAGAATTGTATAACTTAATTTAAAAAAAATATTAAACATATTGTAAATACCACCTAACTTAACACCTTGTACTAATGACCTAGATGTCGATGTATTTAAGATCAATTTAGTAATTTCCAATTTAAAATAATTTGCTATTAATTAGTGATTTTTACGAAAATTAACAAATTTCTAACTTCAGACAAATTGTGGATTTTGGATTGTTTTTTTTAGTAATATATGTGCGTCAGAAAAATACAATAATTTATATTAAAAAAGTACCTTTTTCTACTTAAAAATAATTTGGTGATAAATTATTATATTTATAGGTATTTATATTTGTATTACAAATGTACTTACCTAACCTTAAGTTATTTTCACAAGATCGCGAAGCTCGGCTTTTCCAAGATTCATCATTTGTCTGTAAATGGAGTTTCTTCTTACATTATGTAAACTTTTTTTGTCGAAAAATAACCCTTTTAAAGTAAAACATGCGTGTCAAACTTTTGATCGATAGAAGTGTTTGAATATCGTTGAGCTTTTTTACCGGGTCACAAACCCATAAAAGAACACACTCCATTGTAAAACCAATATATTATAGTAATATAATATATTGTGTGTACCTCTCTCGTTCAGTTCTACGTCTAAAATTAAATAATAACAATCCCTATACGCATACGATTGTTATACGTTATATATTATAATAGGTATACACTATACATGTATATATATTTGAGTGTGTGTGTGTGTGTTTGTACCTATGGTTGTGTATAATAAGAACAGCGTTAAAACATGTCGCAGATCGATTTTTTTTTAGCGTGTGTAAATTTGCAGGCTATTATACAAATACGTTTTCGAGACGGTCGTAGAATGACATACGCTCGATAAAATAAGCCACGATAGGTTCGCACGCCTGAATTAACTCGAACCCCTTAACATCCCCCAAACATCCCCTTGACAATGGCAAATTCAATGCCCATACAACCCGAATAATTGACGTGACGTGCCCGGATCGACCATTGCCCGAATAAAATTGTATCGGTCGACGGCCGATCAATTGAATCTGAAAATTAACACGATGATACGCTTCGTATATTCATTGCACACGTTTTACGAGTTGTTCACGTATAATCGTGGATACGATGATATAGAAGTAAAATATCTCCAGTTACCTGCAGCAGTCTAAGCTGTTTGCGATCAATTATCACAGTGTGATTTAAGAAAATTACTGAATTAAAAATTATATTTTAAGACTATTCGCAATTATAGTAAGGTTTTTTAAGTTCGAATTGTATTGCCACAATTGCAGTGGGGGTAACACTATTGTGTCTATGTATGTCTGCATATATTATACAGCGAACCTTTAAATACCGTACACTATATTATTATCTTATATATTGGTCACTGAAATGTTGTCCGCTATTTAGAGGGTTCAGTTATAATAGCAGATTTCCGGGGGGGGGGGGGGGGGGGGGGGGGGGGTTGATCCCCGTCCAGACACCGATATATACATATGTAATTAATTAATTAATTTTATAAAAATAAAAATAATACATAATATAATTTTTAGGACCCCCTCCCCAGAAAAATTTTGAAAATCCGCCATTGGTTCAGTTTTTAGAACTTTGTAGTTTGTTCCCAAAACAATTTGGAAGTGATTTGGAGTGGTTTCACCGTATAATACATATAATAGATAATAATATGTAATATGAACCTTTATAAGTAATAAATATAAAAACTATAATAACCGTTCAGACAACAGCACTGTGGTTTTTAGCTATTAGTATAGTTTTTTGGACATTTTCCGCGTAAGAGAAAGATATTACTATGCAATTACCATCTTAATAATATATTGTATTATGTTATGTTTTACATTTAGGGCGCGGATTTTTGTGCAATTTCATATTTTTTTTCCATTTTATAGGTATTTTTATCAATAATTTATTATATATACTACTAGCTGATCCCACTGGCACTTCTTTGCCCGTTAAATGTACCAATTCTATATGACTCAAACTTTTTTCAATTCGTTATTTAATATTCAGTGTATGGTGTTCAAAATTTATCTTAACTTTTCTGTTTTCGCAGCAGTATATAATCAGGTAGGCAATCTACCTGCGGTTAGGTAAGAGGCCATAACTCCAGAACCACTTATCCCACAGCGTACAAACTTCACAGAAACTATCTACATATCAATCTTATATGCCCTGAAATTTTTATCGAAATCGGTTTGGCGGATCTTCAGTTATAAAATGTATTCAAAATGTACACTTATTTTTATATAAATATAGATATAGTCTCTAATAATTGTATCGTTTCAAGCTATTTTTTTTGCATATTTTTGTATACCTACCTACTTCAACAAGATTTGATATTAATTATTGCGTAATAAAGTGAAAAAAAAAATATATGCTGTTTTCAAAACCAAATAAAGGTGTAAAATATATTTCGTTGAGGAGAAAATTTCAATACCTCATACATTTTATCGACTATACAAACTTATTGAGTTTTGGTGAACTAATAGATATAAATTATATTAATTTTAGGAAAAAGACAATAACTACTCTCAATTCTTAAACTTGTTAAGCCGTTTCACTAAAAAACTATTTGTCTAACATTATAAGTACCTACAAAATGAATTATTAGACAAATGATTTAATTGTGTACATTTATTTTTCATACTCTTATGATTTTGACTGGCATATTATATGATACTTTTTAGTGCATATGCTATTAGCACACCCGGGATTTTTTGGTGGGAGTATGAAGGGCTAAATAAAATTATTTATTTTTAAATATCTACAGATATCTGAAAGCACGCTTGTGCACGATCTTAGCTAGAATATTAGATAGTTTTTCATTTTTTTATAACCTAATTTAAAGTCAATGCCTTTTAAAATTAACAATAAAATTACCAACATTTTAGGGGCCAGTGATTATTTTTATTTGTGGGGGCTTAAGTCAGTTAGCTCAACGCTATACAAATCCGTGATCTAGTTAAAATATAATAAAACACATACCGTCGGACAACGATCTGTTAGGGTATAGTGTAAAATTATTGTGCAGCGTGCGATAACCATATACCTACTTATACCGGTGGTGGCGGCGGCGGCGTCTTGGAAGAGCTGTGTCCGCTCCGGGGCAACAAAGGGTCTCGCGACAATGGCGGCCGACGATTGTACGCCGTTGTCGTGCGGAAGAAAAGGTGCTGCCCGACCACAGATGGTATTATTTTTATAACTATTATTATTATCATCGGTACAATTGACACACGGGGGATGCGGGGAGTGCCACCGACGCCGCAGGTACAACACATCCCTTTCACACGGTCAACAATGGACGGGTGTTCGGTGTAACGCAGATAGACGAAAAATAAAAAAAAATTTGAGAGAGGGGTAGAGTGATAGAGTGAGTAAAAGAAAGAGTTTACCGCGTGTTATCCAGTGGAAGACCGAATAGCCGGCGGAGAAGATGATAATATAAAATAATATACGCGATGTTTACCAGATCGTCGGAGGCGGCGGCGGCGGCGGCGACAACGACCACGTCGAGGTCGTCGCGCGAGTAACCCGGGCGCGATTACCATGACAAAGGGAAACCGAACAAAGACCGGTAGGTGACTGGGAATCGGGCCGTGGAACATAAAGGGAAAAAAAAGGGATATTGCGACCTGTATGCGTGTGCGTGCGCGCGAGACTTACGCGGGGACGAAACTATTATGCTATTATTGTTATATTATTATTATTTTTTCCCCGCATGTCATAAAGACTTTGAGAAAAGGATCGGCCGCCACGGACCCTTATTGTAACAGATTCCACTGGTGCCTATATAATGTATATTATTAAAAGGTATGGGCATATCGTATACAGACTGTGTTTTGGAATTAATCCACACGCGAAGGAAACCCTACGTCGTAGCACACGCACACGCCGTTTTTTCTTCGCGCGAAGTCTTATACGACCGATCGACCTATATATATTATAATATACATTATACGCACACTGTTCATGGTATAATATGTATACATACGTCATATTATAATAGTGTAATAATAATATATTATATATATATATATCGACAAAGTGCGACGCATTTAATTGTGTGTTCGTTCACGTTTACACGACTTTTTGAGAATCACTAAACATGCATGAATATATTGTCAACTTCGTTTACAATGTATACTAATAATAATAATAATAATATATAGTTGTCATCTAAAATGACCTTTTATCGAAGACATAAAAATCTGCTGCAAAATATGCCAATAAAAACTAACAATAAGTATTTCGATTTATTGTAAGATGAATGTTTACTTCAAACTATTTGCTTAGATATTGTTATAGGTAGGTATCTCATAATTTTTAACACACAGTTGCTTAGTTTATTTTAAAAGACGCAGTTCGATGATCGTTCTAAAAAAAAATATGTATCTAAAAGCAATCCGAATTAATTATTTTTCCCAAACCAAAAATGTATGATGCCATTCACAATAGTAAAATACTTTAAAAAAATCATTTTTGAATAAAATATTTTCTTCAAAAATAATGTTTTGTAATGACATCAAATTATGCATAAAAAAAATTAAAATAATAAGTTTTTGAAATTATTAGCAATAATAATTAATGAAGTATTAGTATTATTATTAAGTTTTATTCATTGACGTTTAGTTCAGAACGTCCAATATATTAAAAATCAACTTCGCAATAATGTATATTATATTGACGTGAAAAACAATGGAAGACATGATAGTACCAAAACAAGATAACCTGATAACCAAAAAATAAATCGTATCGAACAAAAGCGCCAAAACCCTAGATACCTGGAAATTGTATTACCTGATTATGAGAGACCGTTAGAGTTGCTGTGTTATAACTTATAACATAATACTGATGGTACCTACTTAGTAAGGATTCGAAATGTATGATTTAACTCTTAAGTATCAAAGTTATACGAAGTTTGTCGTTTTTACTTAATTCCACCTACAGTGGATTAATATAATCAATTAATACAAAATCCTAACCTAAACTAACCGTACCAAAATCCAATGAATAAAAACAACCAAATTTAACCCTTTTTAAATTAATCTATCTTCTTCCCAGAGGTCTAATCTACACACAAACATTCTTTTATATATGCATATATATATATTGATGAAAAATAATAACACAAATCAACAAAGATGCCCGATTAACCAATAGCAACCAATATATAGTACACTATTATTATTTTAATCTGCAACAATAAACTACATTTTTTATTATTTAGTTTATTTTTGTCTGGACAGATGGCGCCACAGTCGTATTTTTGACATCCCTATTTCCTTATTTTCTGGTGGATTTTTCAAAATATTCTTTCATAAGAACCTTGTCCTGACAATTACGAACACAACTAAAAAAGAATCAGCCAAATCGGTTCAGTAGTTTCGGAATTTATCCCGAACAAAAAAAACCAACTTCATTGTACATAGTAGTATAAATATAGATATAGATATATATATATAGATGTTAATTTATTTTTATTTATAATAGCAACTATAAATAGATACCTAGTATCTACATCATTTTATTATCACAATTTTGATTTTACTTAGTATTGATTATTGACGATTTAAAATATTTTGAAACATATAAAATATAATTAAAAATTCAACCATCGACCATAATAGTAGACACTAGTGTAAAACATTAATTTTCATATAAATTATACAATTCTTTTTTTATAGTTTGGTGCGTTTGACATACTAGGACATTGGTATAGTTTTATATTAACACTTATGTTCTACTGATTTTGGCGCTTATATTGTGATATAGCCGTAAAATATACCACCATCGGATACCATATCATTTTTTATCGTTGTTAACGCGATTGATAATTGTTTGAAACATTATTTTTGGGAATTATATTAGTTTATTACAAATATAATATTATACGAAATATAGTATTTTATATTTTTATTAAAACTTTACATAATATATTATATATACAGGTACCATTTATATTTGATTAGTGGCGAAAGACGTTTTTACGAATTGATTAGGTTTTTAGGGGAAAAACGGTTTATCATTAATTACTCAGTATAAAACGGTAGGTATCACTTTATTAATTTTCACTTGGAGTGATACAAATCGTTCGTACACTATTCACTTGTTGCAAACGGATATTTCAAATGATTTATTATGCTCATCGTATCATATTATTCATATTGTTTTCGAATAAAATCCGTTTAGATTAGTTGAATTGTGTAAAATAAAGTAGTTACCTACGCTAAACACCGATAATGGATTTATCTCTTGAAACTGCATGAAACATTTTGAACACAACTTATCAAGATGGTAGGTAAATATGAACTATTTTAAAACCTCAGACAAAACATATTACACGATATGAAAGGGAAAAGTAAAATAATGTTAGTATAAAGAAACATAATAATGATACTTACATGATTGCAATAATAAATTTAAAAATCAAAAATATCAAAATTGTAGTATAACACTTTTTTACTACCAGAGTGTACTTACTTAAATATATTATTGACCATGATATTATTTAAGTTTAACACGCTTGACATACGTGATGGAATAATAGGAAAATGTTTTCGATAATATATCGGTGTTTAGATTCTGTATGACTGTATGCACTATGCAGTGAAGAAAATTGTGTTATTTTTACAATACGATATTATTGTGATGTCTTTTTAATAATGGTTTAAATATTAATAATAAGTAATTACCCACCTATTATTTTGTCAATGTTTTTAATTTATTATTAATAATAAAATAATGTACTAATGTCTGTATTGTGGTTTCACTTATCACGGTTTGTTATGATACCACACTTTAAATATATGTAACCACTTCGATCAAACTTAATTACATGGTACCTATATGTCCATATATATATTATTATTACCTATATATATGGCAGTAGAGAGCCTATATTATTATACAAAAAAAATATGGCTAAACATGCATTTACGTCAGCAACGGTTGTCAAGTGTCAACGAGCGTCAATAACTTGAGGATTTGACAAAGAGTAAGAAGGTCGTCCGCCGTCGTCTACGGAGTATTCACATCAAAAAGCTTAAAATGTAAAACATGTCGTTCTTACAACAGTTAAACAATTTTAAGATATTATATATGGGAATTTTAAATTTAATTATTTTTTTTTCATATATATTTAGGTACTTTTTATCAAATTTCTTTTTATACCTTGAAAACCAGGTTCCTCATAAATTGTTCATGCGAAAATTTAAAAATATATAAAATACATAGGCACAATATGTTTTATATGGTTTTTAGGTTGAAATCTGAACAATATTCAATCTCAATATTTAAATGAAAAATAATGAATAAAATTGTTTTTGTTATGTTTCAAAAAAATATCAAACATGTTATGAACTTGAAACTGAAACTTTTAGCTTTGACATATAATATTATTTTCTATAATACAGCTACAGACTACAACTGACCAAGACTGGAATTTTCGAAATAATTAGATTCATTTAATGATATTTATACTACGAACCTATTGACAACATTGTATTTGCATAGATACTTATTTTCCTAACATTAACAGTAATTTTTCATAACAGTATTAACTAGGTGGGCACATAGGTATATGAGAGGTATATTAAATGTTCAAGACTTAGTGGCGTAGCCAGAACTAAGGAGAGTGGTAAAATTAAATAAGTTTTTAACAGTTTTTGTAAATAAATAATATAAATAATACATTTATTGGGGGAAGGACAATGTTGGGGAGATTAAACATCTAAACTTCCCTTGTAAGGACTTAGCTTTAAAAATTGAACATTTTATACATTTTTAACAACAAATTAATTGTGGTTTTACAAAATTTAAACTTTAAATGCTTATAAAAAATTATTGTTTCTATGTGCGTCATTAATATTTTTAAAAAGCTATAATAAAAACTTATGAGGACCTTTGTATTAAGTTTCCAAGCTTTTTTATCAATCAAATAGTTTTTATCAACGATTTCAAAAAAAAAACTAAAATTATTTCAAACCAATCTAAGTGAAGACGGTCCAACTAAGGTTACCAATAAAATTGTTTGACAATAATATTAAAATATTAACAAATTTTCATATTTTTTTTCGATTTTTTTAGAATGTACCAACCAGATCCAATTTTTTACTGAAAGTCTCCATCAAAGTTGATGATCAGAACATTTTTTCTACTAGAAAAGTTGTGAAGTTTTCCAAACTCTTTAAAACACCCTACTTAAACAACTAAAATTATTAAACTAGAGAAAAAAAATTGTATTTATTAATTTTCAAGCCCTCCCCACCTCATTGAATAATCCTGCGTACGCCACTGCTTCAGCCGATCGTATAACTACTAATAAAAATAGATGTCTCGTGGTAATATAATTAATAAATATACCATAAGATATCATTAGAAATAAAAGCTTTTTCGGTCAAAATCGTTTTTCGTAAACAATGGTTGGGTCATTGAATTCAAATTTAACTCACTCATTACATTACTTACTTAATGACGAAGTACACTCGAAAAGTCAAAACCTACTACATAGCAGAGAGCGAATTCGTCAGCTGTTTTAATTTCACCTATATTATAATAGGTATACTGGCTGGTATACTGTGTAATTATTGCTATAAACAACATTGGAAATTAGTTTTATAAATATACAACTTACTTTAAACGAAAAGAACATTTTTTTTAAACATTTCTATCAAATTAATTTAATGTAAGTAAATGAGTTTATTAAACTTTTGAGTAAAATATAATTGTGTGTAATGTTTTTTATGTTTTCAGATGTCACGAGATCAAAAAACACAAGATTTAAAAGACAAATTGGCTTGTCAAAATAGTCAAATATGCATACTTCAGGAAAAGTTGGTCACATATGACAAAGATATTTCGAAGAAAGATGATTTAAAATGCCGATTGCACAATTTACAACAGTGGATAGAGGATGTTGACTGTAAAGTGAAACAATCCAACAATGATGTGTTCAATATTATCAGCAAACAGAAACAAAAGATAAAAGAAGCTGAAGTGCAAGAATGCATGTTGCGATCGGAAAACACTAGACTGCATAACGCCAATGACTGTATCGCTGAGAAGCTAAACAAATTACACCGGAAAGAACAAGCACTAACTGCGGAAATTGAGAAATTGGAATTGTGTAAAATCAATATCCAAAATGAATTGTGCAGCGCTCAAGTAAGTTTAATTATTAGCTCTTTCATTAGTGCATACGATTCTATATAATATTATAGTGAAAATGTACCGATATTTTAATGTTAGTTGTAAATATTATAATAATTTGGCGAAATAGTGATAAAATACATAGACACATGTATAGTATACACCGATAATAGTAACGCACTTTGTCATATTATCCAAATATAACAACAACATTAACGTATAGGTAGTCTTACTTAAAAATATAACTGTAAACTAGTAGATACGCTAAGCTCGACTAACCCAAAGTCAGTATGCGAATAAAAAAATTCGCATTTCATATACGTGCATAACTGTTTTTTATAATATTTAAAAGTATAAATCCATTTAACTATGATAAAATATTAATTAATAATCCATATAATGATGAGAATATCAAGGTAATTAATGTACATTTAACATGAAATATTGTTTGAAATGTAATGTAATTTCGATTGTTCAAAGAATAAACTTAAAACCAAGTTTTAATTTTAAATGGGACTTTATACATCAAACGCAACAAGAATATAAATAATATTATATGATATACGACGTTATGTCTGTGTCTTGTGACGATATATAATTAAAACTAATGTAACAACATTATTCGACAGAAACTAAACCTTTGTTTAAAAATAAAAATGTTATACTTTTCCCGAATATCTTTTATCGTTCAACCCGGTAGTAATGTATTGCTATGGGGTAACATTATAAATAGTATTTGGGAAATTCAAATACACTTTAAATCTTTCTATGTGCTTTCTTTTTCACTCTGCACACTTCATTACGTTAAATGACGTGCCATACAACAGAAAATAAAAGAGCTTTAAAATCTCATATGACTAGATGCTAAACTTGATAAATTTTAAATATAAATCTATTTCGATAACACAACTTTAATCTCGTGGTTTGCACGTCAAACGATCGCAATTCGCGTTATACGCGTTTCGCAGTCGGATAATACACGAATAAAACAATACCAAATGACAAACGTTTTTCAATATTTTCCACTTCGAACATCATTTATGAATCATACATATGTATTAATAAGTAACCATTAATTGTATATTATATTATATACCTATAGTAGTAATTATGACATTTTTACATTTTATTCGTTTTTATGGTGATAAACTGATAACCAAAGAGTTACGCAAAATCGGTTAGAAAATAAAAATATTTGTACCCAACCCAAAAACACATAAAAAAAATGTGAAAAATCACCTATCCCACGGTGATATAATAACAATTAAGTACATTGATTTTGATTTTCGTTTTAGACCCGTGTCGACGAAATGAAATGTAATATAAGTAGCCTTAAGAAAACGCTCAAGACGAAGGAAGAAGAATGCGAAAACGTTAAGAAATTGCTGGCGGCGAGCGAGGCCGAGTGCAAACGCTTGTGCGCGGCGTGCAATGCTGCCAAGTGTGCGCTGGAACGGTCGAAGGCCGATGTGACGGACGTCAAGTGTCGGTTGAAGAAGACTGAAGAGTGTCTGAAGCGAGAGCGGGCCATACTGGCGGAAAAGCTGGAAGACAAGGAACGAGATTTGCGAGTCGCCAAGGCTGAGCTGGATACGGCCATCCGGACGGTTTCCGAGCTGAGGGCAAACACGAACAAGCTGGAGGCAGCGATAGCCGAATTGCGGGAGACGATGGCCCGCGAAAAGTGCGAAGCGGAAGCGGCCGCGCGTGACCTCAGGCAGAAGAACTGCGTGGAGTCGGAAAAGTTGTGCAAGGCCAAAGACGAGCTGACCGAAGCGCGCCGCAACAACGGGTTGGTGACTGCTAAAATCGAGTCGCTCAAGGGTCAGGTGCGGACCAACGAGTGCCTGGTGGACGATCTTCGCCAGAAATCCGAGTCGCTCAACCGGGCAAAGGACGAAAAGTGCGAACGCCTGGAGCGGGAACGGTGCACGCTTGCCGACGACGTGCGGTGCAAGAAGAAGAAGATCGCCGACTTGGAGCGACAGCTGTGCCGCATGCGCGAGGCATGTGGTGGTGGCTGTGGCAGTGGTGCGACCGGCGGTTGTGGTGGAGTTTGCCCGAGCACTGCCGACTGCTATCCGTCCGAAGACGCAGTCAACCGGCAGGACATGATCTGCTGCGTCCCCAACGAACCGTCCTTCATTGACGTGCTTAAGAGACTGTACAGTGACCTAAACAACATCAAGGTCAAACCCTGCAACCCTATGTACCCCTGACCGACGACGACGACGACTGACTGCAAATCCAATGTGTTATGTTTATACGCTCATGCAACCACAAAATAAACTGAAACAAATTTCAAATCTATCGCAGTGTGTTATTATTTGCTTGTTATTTATTTATTTTTCGTGGACTGGATCCTTTTTAGGTGTGTATAATTTGTAATTACATTTGATTAAATACGAAATTAACAATGGGAAAAAACAAAAAAAGAATTTATGTTTCAAAATTTTAAATTTATATTCACATTAGCGTTTGACATTAATCGTCTCAGTGGCTCGTTAGCTAATTAATTAGGTTGTAACATGAGGGACGTAAAAAGGAGCAGTTTGTTTGAGTTGAACGTCGAGGATCCTTAAGCAGACTAGCGAGACTACACTAATATTGCTACTCAGCAACCCTTCGATGAATTTAATACCCGCAGGTAACCCGCATGTTTCCAAGCGGTTTAAACCTTTAAAAAAAAATGTTTATTAAGTTATATTCTTAGGTTGTTCAGCTGTTTTGCAAGTAAATTTATATGGAAGTACCATAAATGTACAGTGTTTTTCAAAAAGTGAGAAGTGTCCCTGATAGGGTATAAGATTAACAGAGACAAATGGTATTACTCGTAATATCCTCAGAGACCACAAAAACAAGACTTGATACTTTAGACAGTATTAATATATTATAAAAAATGTAAATACCATGTAACCCTGCCAGATATCCTGTTTTTCCTTTCTTTATTATCATGTTCAGTAACATAGTCCGTTCAGTATCTTATCACAAATATGGTTAGGTTATGCCTCTGCATATGAGTTTGTACTTTATTGTTATTATAAAAAAATGTGTTAATCTGTGTATACTATATTGTATACGATCATGTTTGTATCATAATTTGAAATATAGCAGACTGTTTGGTTCCTGTTGGGTCTTCGTTCGGTTTTCGGAAGCCTTTAAAATAACTAGTTTTATTGTAATTTTAGAAACTAACTCTTGGTTGAAATATACATGTTATTGCATATAGACTCGGACTTTTACAATCAGAAACAAAATGGGTGCATAGCAATTATTAAATATAAAATTACAAATATAAATTTTTCTCATCATCAAAAATACGCTGACAAAAGCTAACAATTTCAAAATCCCACGCATACAATATCCTTGATTATTATTGGCTCCCTTTACGCTGCCATTTTTGTTTTTATCATAGAATATTTGGTTGCGAAGGGATATATACGCGTATATATACAATAACCTTAAACCTTGTGTATTTCAACAATGAGCTAACTCAAATATTATAATATTATTTCAAGCCCACCCCCCCCCCCCCCCCATCTATCATATGTATTAAAACGTTCAATTTCTTTTAATATATATTTTGTCTTATCTTGTCTGTATTTTCTATTTTACAAAATTATCTCTAAGTCACATAGTCCTCTTCAAGGACTTGCTGGACAAACGACCAAATGAATTATGCGGTGCTCCACCAACATGGCTTTCATGTTTTACGATATTATTCTCTTAATGTAAACAAAAAAATCTTTATAATCCATGATAAATCTATTCAATAAATCTGGATCATTTTCGGATGTCACAGATAACAAAACACATCTACCGGACCCCCCCCCCCCCCTTGGCTTATGTAATGGTTTTATTTTTATTATTAAAAGTTTCCTTGAAATATTTATTGAAACTTATTGATTAGATTGATTATTACATATGAGATTAATATAACTATACCCTAATTTAATTTGCTTAATAATAATAATTAATTGACATACTATACTTGACATATTAATTTTCAATATGATTATAAAGCTATAAAATTTGAACATTTTATACATTTTTAACTACAAATAATTATTACATTTTAAATTTGATAAATTTTGCCAAAATTCCAACTGTAAATGCCTATAAAAAAAACTATGCTTATGTATTTTTAAAATTTTTCAACTGCTATTGTAGCAATATACCAGGAGCCTTGCATTAATTTTTCACGCTTTTTACCCAACAAATAAAATTTTATTAGTATTTATAGAAAAAAAACCAAAAAAAATGAAAACTGACAATGTCCGTAAACATCTCAAAAAGAGCCAAAATATTTTCAAAATTTTATGGTTCATAGAAAATGAAAAATAAGCATTCAGTAAAATGTTCATGTGTCTACAGTTATTCGTTTTTGAATAACTACAAAATAGCAAAATTACTACAAGAGAAATCGAGTGAATATCCAATATTGTAAAAATATGAACTTCAAACGCTCATAAAAATATTATTTGATTTGCTTGAGGACATCACTGTAATGGATGGTGTCAAATTTGAGTTCCTGATATAATATCATTGTATAAGAAAAACGATTCGAAAACGGTCAGTCAACCTATAATATTACCAAATATATTTGATGATATTATTGTGAATAAAGTTTTATATATAACCTATTTACGTGGAGCTTTGTTTTAAATTTTCAATCCTTAGCTATAAAAGTTAAACATTTTATAAATTTTTAACTACAAAATAATTATTAAATTTTAAATTTGATACATTTTGTGAAAATTTGAACTTTAAATGCTTATAAAAAAAAAATGTTCATATGTATTTTTAATATTTTTCAACTGCTATTATAGCAATATATCAGGAGCTTTTCATTACATTTTCACGCTTTTTTACACAACAAATACAATTTTATTGATATTTATAGAAAAAAAAAAACAAATTGAAAACTGACAATGTCCGTTAAACAGCTCAAAAAAAGTCAAATTATTTTCAAAATTTTGTCGTGTATAGAAAATGCTAATATAAATATTCAGTAAAATTTTCAAATATCTACAGTTCTTATGTTTTTTAATTACAACAAAATAAGAAAATCGTTACATGAAAAATCGAGTGAATATCAAATGTTGTAAAAATATGAATTTAAAACGCTCATAAAAATTTAATTGAACTTTCTTGTAGACATTTTTTTTTTTGATAAGCTCATGGACATTTTAAATCTTAGGTTTAAAAAGTAAAATTTTTATGAATTCTCAAAATAATTTGCTAATTTTCGTGATTTTCCCGTATTTTGTTAAGATTTGAACTTTAAATGGTTATAAATAAAAACTGTAACTAGGGATTTTTAATATTTTTTAAATATCATTATAACATAATAGTAGGAACCTTGGGCATAGCCCATTCGGCTCCCGATTTTTCTAAACGGCTCCCGTTTTCAAAAAGGTAAATTCCCAAACGACTCCTGTCAAAAATGGTTTTACGAACAGGTCAATACCCAAACAGCTCCTTCGAAAAAAGTTTTACTAACAAGTAAAATCCGGGTAGTAATCCTGTTTTTTACAACACAAATTCCTTCCCACTTCATACAGACTTAGGACTGTCTCTAAAGAGGTGTGGTTAAGAATGTGTTGTTGTTTTTTAAGGTTAAATTATAAAAATTATATTCTGTGAATTAAATGTAAAAAAGTTTTGAAAAATAGACAAAAATGTATAAATAAAAATATAAAAAAAATGTATGTATAAAAATATAAAAAAGTTATAGAATAGGTAAATTTTTGATGCACAATTTTTTTATATAATCTATGGTAGTTATTTTATTTGATGAAAATTCTCGGATAATGTTTTCAATGAGCTCCTGTTTTTTTGTTGGTTTTGGTGTATTTACACCACTTCGAGCTTTAATTTGTGTTTCGGATTGTATTTCGGTTAGTATGTCAATAACCTTAAAAATATTAGGATGAGCAGAATTGAATTCATTGTTGAATCTGCTGTGGAACGATTCACAGCCATTTGTGGTCAAAGAAAGGGAGGATGAACATTCAGCCCACATTTCAAGAGGAAAACGACTATCTGACATCATATAATTTTCAAAAATATAGTCGAACACTTTGTCCACTTTATCGTCTATCGGTTTGATAGCCGTGCACTTTTTTCGACGGGAGCCTTTTGGTAATTTACCTGTTTGTAAAACCTTTTTTGACGGGAGCCGTTTGGGAATAATAAACAATAGACGGGAGCTGTTTAGGTATTGACGGGAGCCTTGTATTAAATTTTCAAGCTTTTTTACTCATCAAATAAAGTTTTATAGACATCCATAGAAAAAAATACTAATAAAATTGGAAACTGAAAATGTTCCTAAACAGTTCAAAACTAATCAAAATATTTTTAAAATTTTATCGTGTATACAAAATGCAGATAAAAACAACCGGTGAAAATTTCATGTTGCACCAAAAACCAAAATCGATTTTGTTGAAAACTGATATTGTGTAAAATTTCCCGTTTTTTCCTTAATTTTTATGTTGTTTTTCCCGCGCTTTTAAAAACTATTGAGAATTTTAAAAGTTTCCTCCCAAATGTACCAATTTGATTCACTTTCCCATCGAACAAGATACTCTTGAAGAAAATCGAAGCATTTTACTGCCCCAAACCATGATGCCAGACACAAAAATAAAGAAAAGATTTTTAAAAAAAAATTATAAAATCAATACATTCATCGCTTCGTTCGAAATCTAAAATGTAAATAATATAATTGTGTTTTTTGTTTTTTTTTTATTTGCCTTGAACCCGGCAAATTGTGTTTATTAAGAAATAAAATGTGTGTAGGAAAATAACAGAAAAACAGTAGTTAAATACATTTTTTGGACTGTATTTAGTTGTTTAACAATGATAATAAATTAACAGGAACAATTTTACAATCAATCATAGGTAGGTAAATTCAATAATTATTTTCTTGAAAATAAAATTCAATAAAATCATTAATTGATTCTGATTAAACCAAATCGCCTAATAATGTATAATGTATAAGTGTATAATATACATAATATATAGATTACTTTATTAGTATATAATATAAATCCAAATATAGCCAATAGCAATATATAATATAGACATGGTTTCAACAAAACTGAACAACGTATTGACAGTCGTGAGTCGTAACCAAAATACCAAATACTAATTGTTAGTAAGTAATAGTACCTATAATTAATAGTCAATATCTATACAGTAATATTTGCTAACTAACTTCCCGAGCGTATAAATTATTTATTAACGAATATCGTAATTCATGACTATATTTACCAGTTTTCCGGAAATCACAAAATCTTAGTTTATATTTTATTTTATTTCTCTATTGCCCCCTATGTCCTATTTTAAACATTTTAGTTAACTTATATTTTTTGACTTGGCAAGTGGTAAATAAATTGGTAGGTACCTAATTCATTTCCCATTGTCTTAGTTCTTGTAGTTTCTTAGAAAAATGTACATGAATAAACTTAGTTTGGTATATAAACAAATGTTGTGTATTTATGTTAGGAATTAAATAACATAAATCATTTTTAATTTTTAATGTTTTTCGGCTTAACAATTTATTTTTTTTTTGGGGGGGGGCTCAATCTTTAAAAGTTGTGTTTTTCAAGATAACTGAACACCCGAAGGCCAATATTAATTTACCAATATTAACCCGAATAAGAACGGTTATGAAAACCCGAACGTTTGTTTAAATTTTTTATTTCGGTGTTTGAACACCCGAATACATCTAGCACCCTAAACTCGAAACCCGAATAAATGATTCGGGTGCTAAGCCCTGAATTTTAAACATTTTATAATATTACTTATTAGTTATTACAACAACTATACATGTATGGTACATCATTATATTTTATTTTATTGCTAGTTTACTTTTGTTGTTAACAAAATATCACCCATAGATGATAATACAGTTATATTATAGTAAGAACTTTGAAGTATGAAATGTGTGACACTCTTACAGGTTGCGTAACTCGCTCTGTTCGGAACCTGAGTCGTTATGTTTATGACACATTATAAACCCAAACTTCTGTTGATATCTATAATAGATGCTATAGGTATATTATAAAAGACGTTTTGGACAACATAACAATACAAAACACTATGTATATTTTATGTACGTACATGTTTTTCTCACGTAGCAGTTACATCTCTCTGCATTATACATTTATACCGATAACTATACACTATATCCACGGTCGTTATACAATAATTATGATAAAAGTAATAATTATAATATTATAGTGGCTCAAATGCAACGAAAAAAAAAGACAAAAATGTGTAACCGCGAAACTGCAAGTGCACCGAGACGCGTGCCGGCTACGAAGTCTGGTTGCAGTCGTCGTAATCGGCGGCGGATGTGGTGGCGGCGGCGGCGGCGACGGCGGCGAACGCTTCCGACTTTTGCTCTTGGCTTTTCGCCGAATTGATAATGACCTGATCGTCGACCATGTTCACCTCCCACACTTTGGGTGACTGGTCCGCGTCCTCGTCTTGCCTATTGTCGTCTAGGTCCTCCTCGGCCACGCCGACGCTGGTCGAGAAGTCGGTTCGCCTGATTTCTTGCGTAACAGGTGGGTCGTTATAACGATCGTCCGGTCCTATGGTGACGATGCCCACCGACTCCTTGCACTCCTTGTAACGGACCGGACGTAGCGAGACCTTCTGGTACGAATGCCGCCGCCGCTTCTGTGGTTGCTGCTTTTGCTGCTCCTTCTGCAGCTGCTGCTGCTTGTGCTGCTGCTGCTGCTCCTTGTGCTGCTGTTGTTTTTTCTGTAGCTGCTGCTGCTGCTTTTTCTGCTGCAGCTGCTGCTTCTGCTGCTGCTGCTCTTGCTTCTGCTGCTGATGCTGCTTCTGCTGCTGCTGTTTCTTCTGTTGCTGCTCCGATTTCCGTTGTGCGGCGGCGCCAGATGTGGTGCCAGACGCGGTGGTGCCAGACACGGCGGCACCCATCGGCTGTTCACTGATCTGCCGGTGCACCGCGGATGCGATGTCCAAACACATTCGCTGCACTAGCGCGTCATCTACCGGAAGTCTGGACACTGTCTTGTCATCGCCAACGATTCTCTTGTCGTAGTTCCGCGTCACGTGGTTGCTTATAAAACCGTCCGTCGCCATGTGGTTATTGCCGTTGTTGTCAGTCGCCTCGTACATGTACACGTCCCTGAACGTCATTCTCGACTGAGTTCCCTGATCGGCCGCGATGGCTGGGTTGGTACTGATGACCCGTTTGATCGTCGATATTTCGACCGGTGTCTCGATCTTCTTGTTGTTTACATAAACTTTCAGGTAATTTATCGGACCCTTGCTCCTGCATAACACGTAATCTAGGAGTAAGTATATCCGTATACGATCTAGTCTCGTCGCAGACTTTTTTTAAGGGGCTTAGGTGATATTAATCTTATCCCGATCGTAAGCTCTTCTGGATCTACTCCAGTAACTACTACCTGACGGGAACATGTAATCTCTCCCGTGTCTACTTCAGTACTACGTGATGGGATCATTATACGGTAGATTAAGTAATTTTGTTGGATTTACTTATTTATAAAACAATTTTCATCATTTTTCAATTTTGTTCAAGTAATTTTACTTTGGTTTTTTTATTGACATTAAATCGAAGAACGTTTGAATACGTATATTTAAAATTGATAGTAATATTCCAATTCAATGAAATATTTGATAAAATAAAACGTAAAATATATTTATTTTTTTTTGAAAATTTAAATATTATCTTATATTAATATTTTTTACATGATTTTTTGTTAATTATGTATTCAAAGTATGCATATTGTATAGGTGCTATAAACTGTAAAGTAAAAAACCAATTAATAAATAATTAATAAAAACATTTATAATGAAACATTATTTTTTAGTGCATTTTTAAACTTTGAAGTGTGATTTTGGTATTTTTAGTGCAATACTATAATCAATTATACTAGTTTTTTTACTACTATAAAATACACACCCTGCACATAATTGTAAAATCAATACATTAATTTCTCCGCTCAAAATCGAAAATTATCATATTGTTTTATTAAGTGCAATCAAAATGCCATGCATGTATTTAATAGTAATATTAATTAAATAAAAATATATTAAAACGAATTGTACAGAAATGTTTATAGTTTAAGGATGTTGAAAGCGGGTGCTTTATTCGTGCATTTAGACCAATTAGGGAAAAAATAAAAATATAAAGTCCAATTTTTATTTTGAAAACCTGTTTGATCATTAATGGTCAGTCACTACACATTGCGCAGCACACGACACTCACGATGGATATAGAATATTGCCTAAATCCGACCCCTTAAAAATGGTTCGCATTCAACATTCTTAAAATAAAATATAAACCAAATTATGTGCTTTGTATACTACTATTACTACTTATAGTGCAGCCAAAATGATAGCCAAAATCGTTATACGACGACACACAAAGCAGACAAGCAGTTTACTATTATCAAATAATATTTAATCTGTGACGTACCCATAGTTGTAATATTACGACGATCGGCCCACCGGGAACTTTCCAGGCATCTCGGTGGGCCAATCCACCGCTGTTAAAATAAATATAAGATAAAATCAATATAAGTTTGAAATCTAAAGTATAGAGTACTAAAACTAAAAACATAATCATCCCACCAATTAATGAACGAATTTGTGCACTTTTCGACCACAATACAATAGACGTATTAAAATATTGTATTATATAGGTTAGGCGCTACTTACGAGGCGAATACGATGACTGTGGAACTGCAAATCATCGAAAAACACAATAACGTGTCGTACGTAATCATTACGCCGGTCGACGCTGATAATAATAGTATATTATAATGTCACCGACGAGTCCGCGAAATCGCTGCGTGAACTGCACGATAATAATATGATTTCGTCTTTATAATAATATGATATTTTAATATGCAACAACTTTGTGTACAGCAAAAACCGTTACGACAGCAACGATAAGCCATTGCCTAGCAACAAGCTGTATAATAGTGGTGCTATGAAGAATAATGTTAAAAAAAAACCACCCGAGGAAGTCACTCACTCTATCTATTACAGGTATAATATCGGTTTCTAGTGTATACGGTATACCTCGTTATTGCGAATAGGTCAAATTTCTATAGATTACAAGTATTCATTTGATTATAAACCACAACAGGTGTATATCAAGAAGGATACTTACTATGTACCATATCCTTGGTTTGGTGTCTAGTAGAATAAATGAATAAAACACAAAAATCATCACGAATTAAAATAGTAATAATATAGGTAGCTACTAGGCATATTATAATCTATTATAATGCAACTGTTTAAATGTTTAAATCAAGTAAGCGCGGGAACAAAAACCAATTGCAAATTTTCTCAAGTTATTCCTTTTAAATTTACTATATTATAATATTTTTAAAATATTCTATATTCTATTGAAATATCAATTAACAATACAGTTAGATGAGAGCAAATAAATTGATTTCAGAATTCGTCAAAAATAAATGTTGTAAATGCATATACTTACCTACTTACTTCATTCATTTTTTTTTTTTTTTTAATATTAATCAACCGACTTATTAATTATTATGATACCATATTATTGATATTATTATTCTATTTCATATAAATATTATTAGCATTGACAAATACATATATATTTTAGGTACAGCGTATATAATGTATATATATTACATATTATATAGACTGACTAACAGTGACTATAGCAACACTATTAATTATACTTAGGTGGCTAGGTGCATAGGTTCCTAGACAGCCCCAAGTCGGTGTAAAATTGTAAGGGCATTTTTGTTGGTTGAATATATCATAATAATTTGAAAATCTAGTTTAACATAGTTGTACTATCATTATGAAAGCTCATTGGAACCAATTTGTGTGTTACCTACTTACCTGTAGAGAATCCAAGAACAAGTTCGTATGTTACCGGTAGACAACCCGGGAATCAACTCGTAGTCGTCCGTTTATAGGTCTGTATATGCTTAAACGTATTTGAGGCTGATTTCAGATAAAAAATGTTGAACAAAGTAAGTTATTATTATTTTAGAGACTAATATGAACAATACCATGCGGTCAATGTATATGAATTGAAATGATTTACCATTGATCATTTGCTGACATTTGTTGACATTGGTCGCACTGAAAATGTCAAAAACTGCACGCACACACACAATAAATTTCATCTATCAAGGTACCTAACCTATCCACCCATCTACCTAAGTCAATCTCTTGGGCACGCCCTTGCCGACGGTAAACCGTACGGGAAACGTATTACATTATTATTATTATTATTATTATGTTAATATAAATTATATTCGGCAGACAGACTCGGCACTCGGCAGTGTTGTAGTGTCGTTGTTCTTGAAAAACAAACATTTGTACATGAATTCATTATCGAAATACAATTCATATTAGACACAATGTCGTTTGCGCGGACCCCATTTTTAGGTGTCATTGTTGTCGATTGTGGCTGAACTATTATGATGATAATAATATAATAATATTATATAAGCCGTGCTTTATAAATAATATTTCGTTGTCGTCGTCCTTGTTGTCATTCTATAAAGCAGAGTTATTGATGGATCAATTTCGGACCACCTCTAACAATAGTATTATAGTAATAATAATAATGATAATAATTGTTCGGGGCTGAACAAAAACGTTTTGTGTGGTTATTTTTGTTTCACGTCGTTTTTTCGGCCGGGGTTAAAACAAATAATATTAATAATACACTCGTCAGCGGAACAAGTGCGCGGTCAGCGACTTGATTCACGTTCACCCATCACCCCCGCCCACCACCAATTACCTCCAACGTACATCATCATACAATGCTATTATTATTATTATTATTATACTATTATAGTATTTTCAACAACGCGGTGCGTGTAGTTTGGTCGCAATCAATCAGTTCGACAATCGTAAAAACGGCTTTTATATATTATTATTATTATTATTATTTATTATTATATTCGCGGTGTGGCACGCACGCTCGCACGAAAATAATAATAATAACGCGTATAAAAATATATATATATACCAACACGTACCTATGTGTACAACAATCGGACGTGCACAAAGGATTCAGGTGTCTAACAATATAAAAACTGAACCGAATTTTTTTTCTTCTTTTTGTGTCGTTCGCGTCGTCGGGGGCGGAGCCAAGGACGTCGGAGGCCTTTGTGCGACCAACATATAATTTTCACATCACCTGGGACGACCCGCGCGACAATGGCCATGGCAAGGTGTTTGTCGTCGTTCATTGTTCGAGCACACACACACACACGCGAGTCTGTTTTTACATCGCGCCGTGCCGTGTCTCCAAAGGCGCATACCACATGACGTGTCGCATTATAGTCGGTCGTCGACGGGGTGTACTTACAATTTTTCTTTTTCTCTCGGCGATTTTTTTTCCATGATCAACGCCCACAGGAAACAACACGTTTACCGCCGCCGCGAACGATTCACCAGAATACTGCCGTATACCCGCCGCCACCTCCACCGTCTCCGTCGCCATCACCTCCTGAACCTATGTGTAATATAGAGTCCTGTCCATATATTACTTTTGTGTATGTGCTGCTGCACAAACGAGAACACCGCGGTGTAAAACAAACCAGACATTGTGGCAGATCGCCCATTGTACACGCTCGACATTGCAAGCACCCGCGTTGCCGCCTTCCTACCCGGCGACGGGTTTTCGAATAATAAGTATAACATATTATCTTGTATATTATTATACTATATAATATTATATGGTTACTGGTCAGGTATATGGTTGGGATTGCGAGAAAGAATGCGCGACGTCCCGCACAGCTCGCAGCACTGTTAATGAAAATCGATTTTTCAGATCGACAACCCTCCCCCCCCCCCTAAGGGCCACGACTATTCTCCTTGACGTAGGTACCTATATACTTCTTCACCGTATCTCTATATACAAGCACATCGCCGTGATATTGTATTATACTTTTAATTGGTGTATAATACAGCTACTCTTAACCACTCAATTAATGTACCGACCTTCCTATAGGTACACACCTATATAGCTACGTATTTATACGTAGGCAACTCAGTTCTAAAAACTATATAAAATACAAAATACGAATATAATATATGTATTCACAGTGGAAAACAGTGTTTATTTGTGTCAAAATTCGATTAACTTGTATACAAATAAAAGAACTGTATAAGCGGAAAATCATTTTTTTTTTTTTTTTTACTGAGTCAAAAGTTTTTTGTTTTGGACATTTTTAATTTGGCTCTCGTCATTCTAAAATGTAAAACATACAAGTAAATTCTATTGATTTAAAGGTATGTTGTTTATGAACAAAATAATATCATTATAGGTATGTTATACATTGAATACCTATACAATGTATAACATTCGTTGGTATTTTGCTAAGATAATTTCCTTAGAATCTATCTAAAGTCAACAATGCGTTTTATAAAATACTTATTTTACCACTTTTTAAATCAATCTCACCCGTTTATCTCCAATATCTAGCATTTTAGTATTTCAGTAACATAGATTTTGAGTACCAGTATTTTAAATACACGGAAGTTGTCAGTTTTATTAAAAATAAATGTTAATTCAAAGGACGCGTCAATACGTCATAATGAGTATGTAATTAAAACTATACTGGAAAATATTTGTTTTTTTTCTAGGCTTTTTCTTAATTCGTTATTATTGCCACAGAATATTATACACTAATATGTTTTGAATTTAAATGCGCACAAGACGTATGGTAATAGTGATAATCGACAACAATACAATTTACATTATACAATCTACAGAATGCATATAAATGATAAAATCATCGCTGCTACCAACTCTAAAAGACAAACTCAATTATGCTCAATACGGTAACAATAAAGCACTCGGTCGGTCTTATGTGTGTTTCAAATAAACACTGGAACGTTGTACAAACTCGAGTCAACCTACAACCTGTAGGTTGGTTGTACATAATACATATACGCCGTACCTAATATATAAATATAATAAATATATACTCCCTTCTATTATAAAATGTGTGAATCTTTTGATGTGAGAAAAATTGTCGAGTCACTGTCCACTACACAGCGTGCACCGTGGTCCATAAAAATATAACAATATACGGTATACAATATATAACAATACAGATCCGGTATATCCATTATAGCAGGTCAGTTCTCGGAATCACGCAGGGACGACAGGAACAATAGTATATGCAGTTGTAGGTATCTTCTATATACACACGAATACGGCGCACAGGAGATTTCAACAGGCGTCGGGCATTTCACCGTGTATAATATACAATATAAAATACTGTATAGGTAGGTATTAGGTACAATGCCATATATTGTCATCCGACGTTTTGGCGGGTAAATTGGATAGATCCCGACCGACTTGAGGCGTCGTACGTGGTATTTTCTAGCAGTAAGCCGCCCAACGACCGTCTGTATAAATAAAATGGTTTTATTGTTATTGTTATTTTTACAGTTTCGTACAATCCGAAGAGGATTAAACACCACACAGACGTTTTTCCAACAGGTCACAATTGTTGGCGGCGGCTTATATCGATTCAGCCGTTTTATAGTATATAGGCCATAAAAATAATAATTAATTATCGATGAACGTGCACATATAAACATTAAACGTATTACATCTTACATTCTTACGTGTATGAAATGTATTTCACTTTTGCAAAGTACCGGCGTGTTGGATATCAATATTTTGAATTCGAAGAAATCGTCCTTAAGACGACTTTAGTGATAATATAATCCTGTGACGAATTAGAGAAATGATCCTCAACAATAATACATATTGTTATAAATTGAGAATAACCAAGAACAAACGGGCAAAAACTTGCAATATTTTTCAATATTTTTACTGTACGTCTATGTACCTACTCTAACACAACTAAAATATCTCTCATGGGTAGGTAATAACTAATAAGTAATAATAACCATAAGTTAGTATTTACTACCAAATGATTCTTTTAAATCGTTATTTCAAAAAATATTAACATTTTTTAAAATAAACGCTCAAAAACTCAAGTTTTAGTGCCTTACTTATGTGAAATGTACCTACATCTATGTTTTAGACATTTTAGTTTAATTTAAGAGGTTACTAAGATGTTAATATTGTAAGTATGAAACACTGTTTTTAGTCATTCATGGCTATAAGTGCAACTCAGCCACCTTTGTAGGCAATATACGAAAACTCGATTTGATGCATGCTTGTACCTGATCTGCCCGATAACCAATGGTAACCAATAAAATAATAAATACTAATCTCTACTAATTATTTCTCCTATAACCAATAGCAACCATTTATAAACAAAAATTTCCATCGTAAATCTAAAAATTCCTGTTTGAGCACCTCCTCGGGTTGGACCTACCGGGTCCAATTGTGAATATAAACCATCCATGGAACGACTCAAACACTCACACAAAATTTCATCAAAATCAGCCCAGCCGTTCTCAATTGATGAGGTAACATACATTTTTCACGCTCCATTTATATATATATATATATACATAAAAATCGCCATTAGCTTCAAAAGTTCAAACAATTAAAATTCGTAGACTGCTGACAAAAATGCCTAAAATATGCAATTGCTCAAAAATCGACACTCTAGTCATAAGTCATACGTTTATCTAGTATTCTCTTATATGTTTTGGGGTTTTGAAAATTTCAAATTTTTAAAGAAATTATAATTATTTGAATTGCTTAGAGTTTTTTTTCGACCGTTGATCGAAAAAAGGAATACCTTTTAAAAATTTGAAATTATTTTACCACAATAGGCATCACAGTCAATATTGTGCTTGACTATAATAAGCATTGAATAATATATATTATTTTATATTATTGTGTAAGCACGACGGTGGTGATTACAGTGTCGCAGTACATTATTGTGTACAAACGTCGCCGACAATAAACGATAAAGGTATGAAAATAAATCTTACAATGCGTCCGTAATAATAATAGCTACTCCTTTGTAGCCTTTTGAAATAATGTTATAATCCGGGGCTTTTTGTCCCAGCCCGCCCGCATCCGTGATGCATGTGTGTAACGGTCATGCACTACTTGTGTTGACAAAGACTAATGTCTTAAACAATAATGTACTGTAACAACTTTTAACATGCCACAAAATAATATAAATCCATAAGTATAATAATATAATGTCATAAATGTACGTAACCAAGTTTAGCAAAGTCGCTCAAGTTTAACAGTCTGCTGGTCACAAACTATACAATAAAGTATGTCCGGGAAAACGATGTTCGATTAAAAGTGCTGACTCACTGACGATGATTTAGGTTTTATAACTTATTAGTTATTACTGCACGGCTTTTGGGTTTCTGTATACCGCAGTAAAGTGGGTATAATAGGAATTTCGAAAACTCCAAAAATGTGATTATTAAAAGGGCCGCGTGTTGTGCGAGACAATAGTGACGGCGATGATAATAATGATAATAATAATAAGTTGATGCCTCGTCTGATTTGAACGTCTTATTTTCTAACGATTTTTGTGTATCATCCGAAATGGTAGACCGAACGCATTTCAGACAACCGACGAGTGCTAAAGATATATTATTTGATATGATATCTATATGTATATGTGTACTAAACGTAAACACGTCGAACAAAACGTATCCATCAAAACATCCTTTAATAAAATTGTATGTCGATTGCAATATATAGACGCGTATACAATGGTTGAAACCTGATCTAGCGATTTTATTTGTATACGCTATAGAAAACTACAAAAGTAAATAATTGTTCCGACTCATCGTTGAGACGCGATTTTTCTAGTTACTATATAGGTAGAAGTGTAGTAGTACTCCAAATGTTGACAACCTATGGGTTTTGACGTCGCTGTTTTTAGTTGTTGGTCTCGCGGTACACATAGTATAGTAATATGATGCTGTATATGATGGATTTCATAATGTTTACGGTATAATAATATATTAATATTGTTAATATTATATTATGAAAATTATCCTAACTTTTCGGTTGTCTACTTGTCTTATTTATACATATTTTAAGAAATTAAGTATATATATACCATACCTATATAGGTATACATCATAATACATAATATTATATAGAATGCTATTTTGAATGTAATACATATGCACCTGTGCGCTATAGTGTTATACATTTTGTATATATACACTTTTGGGCCCTCCAAAATAATTCTGAATACGCAACTGGTTTACTGATGTACAGAACTTTTTCAGAAGCTAATAAATGGATAACTTGTTATATAACATTATAACGTATATTAGACTAGCGGGTTTCCTATAAGTAGTATATTTATGTAGGTTCTGGAGCACCTCCCCCTTAAATTTTACATGTAAAAGCATAGGCACCTCTGTATAGGCAATTCGAAGTACACGCACCTCCCAAACTTGTATTAATTACTCGATATAGGCAACCCGCAACACACATACACTCGTCACATACCACCCGATCCGACACGTGACCGACATATATTTTACCCCTTCCCCTTCAAATACATTACCTCCCCTTAAAAAAAGTATGTATAATATTCTGATGTACATTTGTATCGACTATATCGAACACTTGTCTGACATATATTTTACCCCTTCCCCTTCAAATACATTACCTCCCCTTAAAAAAAGTATGTATAATATTCTGATGTACATTTGTATCGACTATATCGAACACTTGTCTGACATATATTTTACCCCTTCCCCTTCAATTACATTACCTCCCCTTAAAAAAAGTATGTATAATATTCTGATGTACATTTGTATCGACTATATCGAACACTTGTCTGACATATTATATTTTACCCCTTCCCCTTCAAATACATTACCTCCCCTTAAAAAAAAGTATGTATAATATTCTGATGTACATTTGTATCGACTATATCGAACACTTATCCGACATATATTTTACCCCTTCCCCTTCAAATACAAGACAGCCCCTTTAAAAAAAAATATATATATAAAATATTCTGATGTACCTACATTTGTATCATACATACACATACATACACACAACACACATACATACCTATACATACACACACATACATACATACAACACACATACATACATACATACATACATACATACATACATACATACATACATACATACATACATACATATACATACATACATACGAACAAACATACTCATATAATATGAGATCATCATACATAATATCCAAAAATATTATACCTACAATTTTCAGATTATAATCACATTCGGAAAAAATGACTCGCTAAAGCATACGTTATACATCGGAATATATCACACACACACACACACACACACACACACGGAAACTCACACATAGTCACAATTATAAATATTGAAACATTCCAATCCAACAGAGTACCATCCTAAATTATATTTTACACCCCGCCACCCGTCCTCACGCCCTAACAATATCATCCGACTACAGACCTGTACAAGCCTGTAGTGACACGTCCGAGTATTGTCGATGAATTTCAGGCAGAAAGTAGTGCACACAGAGCAAAATTAAATCAGTCTGTTAACTACAGTTCAAGACGTTCAAGTGTCAAGTCGTGTTATTTCAGAGTTCTTATGTGTTTTTAAAGTGTATACAAATATTTTACAAGTTTTATAAAAATCAAATTATTTATTTTACTTTAATGAACACCATAGTTCATTTTTTCACCACTAGTTCCGATATTAGCGCATACGTTAATATTCGCTTAGATAAAACTATTTCACACTGTTATTTAAAGTACAATATATTTTTCTATAATTCATTACCCATCTATTCGTTGAAGGTAAAGTCTTGTTTCGCGAGTTCGACTAGTGTTCTTCAGTTTTCATCAGACGTAATCATGTTCCCCTGTAGTATATGTGGTAAAACCTTTACTCGAATCAGTAGTTTACACAGACATGCCAAGTCACATGATGTTTCCAAAAAGATTTCATGCAATATATGCTCAGAAATATTCACGCGAAAAGATAACCTCATCAGACATACCAAGGATAAACACCGTAAGTATTTTTTAACTATTTACAGATTTATTAGATAAAAAATACATATATATATATATAATCAAGGCTACGTATATCATGTTTAATTATTTAATACAAGATATTATATACATTATACTACCTAAAGGCAATATATAATAATAAAGGTGTTAAATGAAATGTAATTTATTCAATGAATCATTTTTTTTAAGGATCTAATTAATAATAATACTATTTTCAGCTTCAAATATTGTAGTTCAACAACAACCAACCATAACCAAGCAAGAAATTCAAGATTTTTTTACACCAGCTGAACACATTTACGATTATAATGGTAAATATATTATTCATAACTTTATATGTACATATATATATATAACTTACTTAGGTAATTATAGTTAATATATTAGGTACTTATTTTATAAAAAATAGAACACTTCATGTAGAAATATTACTTTATCGATGAATTAAAATAAATATTGATTTATACCTTTCAAAATATTTAAAATAAAAAATGCTATTAGTTTTTTTTTCTTCAAAATCGCATAAAACAATACCTGTAAAAATATAAGCATCTTAGTGAAAGTATATAAAAACATACGGAAACATCATAATTTCTTAACAAAAATAGGAAAAAATATTCTAAGTTGTATAAAATCATGGAAAACATAAAATAATTTAGATACATTCCTGATAAATCCTATAATTATCATAGTTAAACCCGTTAAGATCATAATATGTATATATACATTAAAAATGTTCGTAAAATTGTTCAATAATTTTGATAAATTCATGTAATAATATATTAATTGAAAATATTTCCATACGATTATTGTCGTAACGCTATTAAAAACATATATAAATAATTTTTAATTTTTATATATATTTTTAAGTATAAACAGAAATTTTAATAAATATATTTGACCATATTATACAATATACATATATAACAATACAATATGAATATCTTATTTTTCTATGAAAAACATATTATACATATTTAATATAATACCAATAAAAACATAAATAGGCATACTATTTATCTAAAGATCTTAATAAATTATTACGAACGCTAGCGTATATACATCGTACTGTTACTATTGTTTCATGCTACACAAAAGAACGTTGTATATTATTACTATAACTGAGAGCTCTATATCATATTTGTTTTTGCTTTTACATATATAATATATATATATATATATATATATATACCTACATTACATATACATGTGTGTAATACTAGAGCTTGATACCTACCTCATTTTATTGATGCATATTTTTAAAAATCGTATTTTCTATACGATAAACACATCACTAAAATTTTTTTAAATTCTTAATTTTTCTTCAGGTACCTACTTTTACTAAAAAACGTTTATATTTATAACAACAATTTATCTTTTCTATCTCATTAAAATTTTTTATAGATTTTCAAGCTGTAACATGCATTTCTATAATGTTTAGCAATACAATAGTAAAATTTTTTTTTTTTCAGTTCAATCTCGCAATGGTCATAAGCGCCCATATCATACGGAAAATTCGAATGAAGCAGCAAATGCTAAAAAGACACGCATGAGCATCGTCAAGACACGAGGATTCATCAAGACAGGCACATCGTTATCGAATAAAATCAATTGGTATTACGTGAAAAATACAGATAACTTGACCAACTACAGAACATTTTTAGAATCAACAAAAAAAGACTTAATAGAACTACTCAAGTCACTATCAGCAAAACAACCAATTAAATATAATCTTAAATTAGAAGCAACATATGAACGCCCGAACGTAGAAAATTCAGCAGAGAATAGAGCATTTAAGACCTCAGCTAAGGAAATGTTTATAGATACAGATATTGAAGCTAAAATTAATCAAGATTTTGTCAACCTTTTGCTTGAAGAAGAAATGTATACTTCTAAAGGAAGTGGATTTACACTACAATCAATAGATGGTTTACTGTTAGGAGTATATAGTTATTTCCCTATGGGTGGTTCGTCTTATATTACACTTCCAGAGGACATAAAAAATAAAAAAGCAATTATCAATCCCCAAAACTCAGACCAACAGTGCTTCAAGTGGGCAATCATAGCGAGACACGTTTCGGGTAATGCCAAAAATCAAGTGGCTGAAAATTATACATCGCTCGAGGACAAATATAATTTTTCTGGTTTAACATTCCCAACACCTGTGAGGGAAATAAAAACATTTGAAAAAAATAATCCGAAAATATCAGTCAACGTTTATGGATTAAAAAAAGAAAAGAATAAGAAACATATTGTTTATCCACTTAAGGTTGCGGATGAAGAAAAAAAATATCATTTTGATCTCTTACTAATTACTGATGGTAATAAAAGCCACTACACCTACATTTCTAACCTTTCGAGGCTTGTGAGATCACAAAAAACATTACACGCCGAAAATGTTGTATTTTGCAAACGATGTTTTACCAGTTTTGACAATATACATACAAAATATAAGTTAAAAGGTCAGGCGGGACTTGAACAACACAAGTTGATATGTGGAGCACATAAGCCAATTCTGCCTAAGATGCCTGAGCCCGGTACATTGTTAGAGTTCGATGGGTGGAGTAACACTGAAAGACATCCGTTCGCGATATATGCCGATTTCGAGGCACTCCTTGTTAAATGCGAAGAAAAAAAAGGCAAAAAAACAGCAGCTTTTCAAAAGCACGAGCCAATGAGCTATGGAGTTTTCGTAAAGGCTTCAGAAAACGTCCCCATTGAGTTGCTTGAGAAATATGACATACCAACATCACCTATTATTTATCGTGGAAGCGAGTCACATCAGGATGTAGCCAAGCGTTTCGTTAATGAAGTAACAGAGATCGCGAGAAGAGTTCAAGATTTACTTAAAACAAATAAACCCATCATAATGACAGAAAAAGAGCAAATAGCACATGTCTCGAAAAGTACATGCAATCTATGTGAATGTAATTTTTCTATCAAAAACCAAAAGGTGGCAGATCACTGCCATCTATCAGGGACATTTAGGCAAACTTTATGCAATACTTGCAACCTGAAACTCCAAAAACCTAACTTTATACCGTGCTTTCTACACAATTTGTCTAATTACGATGCACATTTCATCGTAACCGAACTCGGAAATGACACTAAATCAATCTCAGTAATTCCAAACAGTGAAGAAAAATACATTTCATTTTCAAAACACGTTACCAACAACTTTTCAATTCGATTCATAGACTCTTGTCGATTCATGGCATCAAAGTTATCAACACTCGCAGAAAATTTATTAACACCAGGGTTCAAGAAGTTCAGAGAAACCGCAAAAGCATTCGCACCCAGAGATATGAATCTCGTCACACGTAAGGGTGTATACCCTTACGAGTTTACCGATAGTTGGGACAAGTTAGAAGAAACGATTTTGCCTCGGAAAGAAGATTTTTATAGCACATTAACGGAAGAACATATAGACGATGAGGAATACGAACACGCAGTCACAGTATGGAACCATTTCAAATGCAAAACCCTAGGAGAATATAGCGATTTGTATCTAAAAATTGACGTGCTGCTGTTGGCTGACGTGTTTGAAAATTTCAGAGACATGTGCATTTCTACATACAATTTAGACCCTGTTTACTACTTTACAGCTCCAGGTTTTAGTTTTGACTGTATGTTGAAATATACCAAAGTCAAACTAGAATTACTCTCTGATTTTGACACCCACTTATTTTTCGAAAATTCAATCCGCGGCGGCCTCACACAAGCAAGTATGAGGTACGCTAAAGCTAATAATGAAAAAACCCAAGATTATGACCCAACAAAGTCAAAATCGTGGATAGTTTACCAAGATTGTAACAATTTGTACGGGTGGGCAATGTCACAGCACATGCCATACGGTGACTTTAAATGGGTGGAGCCTAAGTTAGATGGATTAGATGCTTTGACGCCGACGTCAGATATAGGCAGAGTGTATGAGGTAGACATATCATACCCTAATGAACTCCATGACTTACACAACGATCTTCCATTTTTACCTGAGAACAAAATTCCTCCTGGTTCAAAAGTGAAAAAACTTATGGCGACACTTCATTCAAAAAAAAATTACGTAATCCATTATCGAAACCTGCAGCAAGCCATAGCAAATGGTTTAATTGTAGAAAAAGTACACAGAGTTTTAGAGTTCAAACAATCGGATTGGCTTGCAAAATACATTAAATTAAATACCGAAATGAGGAAGAACGCAAAGAATGAATTCGAAAAGGATTTCTTCAAACTCTTAAACAATGCAGTTTTTGGGAAAACTATGGAATCTTTACGGAAACGTTTTAAGATGGAACTAGTTTCATGTCCACAAAGATTACAAAAACTAATCAACAAGCAAACATTTAAACATTGTACGACATACAGTGAAAATCTTGCTGCTGTCTCATTGGAAAACAAAATTATCATGTTTAACAAGCCAATATATATAGGTAACAATTTATTTTACTTGCATAAAAAAATGTCATATTTTAGTATTTATAATTTTTAATTATTTGTATAGGTTTCGCAGTATTAGATATCAGTAAAACCATGATGTACGATTACCATTTTAATGTAATGAAGGCGCATTATGGTGATAATATCAACCTCATGTATACAGATACAGGTAAATTATTATTATTATTCAATTTTTCTATTACAAACATTATATTTATTTTTTTTATTAATTTATTTCTAGATTCACTGATATATCACATTAAGACTGACGATTTTTACAAAGATTTGAAGTGCAATTCAAACTTACTTGACCGGATGGATACTTCAGATTTACCGATAGACCATCCATGCTACATTTCCGAACGAAAGAAAATTCCAGGATTGTTCTCCGATGAGGGAAAGGGACAGCTAATTACCCAGTTTATCGCGCTTCGAGCAAAGTCATACGCTTACATTTTGAACGACAAGGAGAAAATTAAGGCAAAAGGCGTACGAGGGCACGTAGTTAAAAATCACATGACTTTCAATGATCATTTCGATTGCCTTTTCGCCGATGACGAAAAAGAGAACTCTAAACTGTATACTAGGGAAAATGTATCCATCAGATCATTCAACCATAAGATACGAACAATCAAATCCAAAAAATTATGCTTCAACCGACAAGATGATAAGCGGATAGCAAAGACCGATAGAATACATACCTACACTCATGGACATTTTAAACTCGATTGTTAATTGTATTTAAAAAAAAAAAAAAAAAAACTATAAACATACATATATATTTGTAAATTATATTTAATTTTATAAATGTTTAGGTTAATTTAATTTTTATTTTGTGAAATATCTCTGTAGATATTAATTAGTTTATTATTTTTGTAAAATAGCTGTGTAGATATTATTGTGTTTTGTTTTTTATTTTGTAAAATATCTCTATATATATATTAAATTGTTTTTTTTTTGTAATAAAGTCACTTATCATAATTCAAATCTTTTTATTATTTTTGATATATTATTTCCTTTTCTCGCATGTATAATTCTTTACATCTGAACATACATTGTAAAGGTACATGTATGCTAGAACAATATAAGTATACTATCATGGCTTCATATTATTTAATGCTAAATGTTGGTGTTTGTATCAACATTAACTCACCATGGAATGCTGAGATGTGTCTTGTTCATAGTTACAGCTATAGATTTGTTAAAAATAAAACAGCCTGAGTTAATTGAATATAAGTTTTATAGTATGATTCGATAGTAAAAATAATATTAATGAAAACACGGGTACTTAAATTTCATAAATTCATTAAAAATATGTAAAAATATCATAATTATTTTAATAAAAACATCTATAATCAACAATAATTTTGTCAAATTTGCATGAAAATATCTTAAATTCATTGACAAATAACAAATATTAGCTATATTGTTATCAAATGTACATAAATAATTTGACTTGATTAAATATATTTATAAATATGTAAAATAATCTGCTCTAATACAAATATTTTAAACATAGCTAACAAAATTCGAAATATAAGCAAAAATAAATATCTCGCCAACAAAACCAGTCTAATGTGCACAGTTAAAATTGTTTTTTATTTAAATTTATAAAGTCATTTAGAATCATCGATAGATAATATATGCAATATAACTGAGTATGGCGAATTCACACGGTTTTTGTTTATCTCGAGCTACATTAAAGATCATACAATACATCAACACAACCACTCACAAACGTGCACGACTATATCCCCCCCCCCTCACCATCCACCTGGATTAAGTTAGTTTTATGTAGGTTAGGTTAAGTTAGTTTCCCGTAGGTTCAAAAAAAAAGAAAGGTCATGATCCATCATGACTACATCTTCACATGGTGAAGATGAAGTAACCTTTCTTTTTTTTTGAACCTACGGGAAACTAACTTAACCTAACCTACATAAAACTAACTTAATCCAGGTGGATGGTGAGGGGGGGGGGGATATAGTCGTGCACGTTTGTGAGTGGTTGTGTTGATGTATTGTATGATCTTTAATGTAGCTCGAGATAAACAAAAACCGTGTGAATTCGCCATACTCAGTTATATTGCATATATTATCTATCGATGATTCTAAATGACTTTATAAATTTAAATAAAAAACAATTTTAACTGTGCACATTAGACTGGTTTTGTTGGCGAGATATTTATTTTTGCTTATATTTCGAATTTTGTTAGCTATGTTTAAAATATTTGTATTAGAGCAGATTATTTTACATATTTATAAATATATTTAATCAAGTCAAATTATTTATGTACATTTGATAACAATATAGCTAATATTTGTTATTTGTCAATGAATTTAAGATATTTTCATGCAAATTTGACAAAATTATTGTTGATTATAGATGTTTTTATTAAAATAATTATGATATTTTTACATATTTTTAATGAATTTATGAAATTTAAGTACCCGTGTTTTCATTAATATTATTTTTACTATCGAATCATACTATAAAACTTATATTCAATTAACTCAGGCTGTTTTATTTTTAACAAATCTATAGCTGTAACTATGAACAAGACACATCTCAGCATTCCATGGTGAGTTAATGTTGATACAAACACCAACATTTAGCATTAAATAATATGAAGCCATGATAGTATACTTATATTGTTCTAGCATACATGTACCTTTACAATGTATGTTCAGATGTAAAGAATTATACATGCGAGAAAAGGAAATAATATATCAAAAATAATAAAAAGATTTGAATTATGATAAGTGACTTTATTACAAAAAAAAAACAATTTAATATATATATAGAGATATTTTACAAAATAAAAAACAAAACACAATAATATCTACACAGCTATTTTACAAAAATAATAAACTAATTAATATCTACAGAGATATTTCACAAAATAAAAATTAAATTAACCTAAACATTTATAAAATTAAATATAATTTACAAATATATATGTATGTTTATAGTTTTTTTTTTTTTTTTTTTAAATACAATTAACAATCGAGTTTAAAATGTCCATGAGTGTAGGTATGTATTCTATCGGTCTTTGCTATCCGCTTATCATCTTGTCGGTTGAAGCATAATTTTTTGGATTTGATTGTTCGTATCTTATGGTTGAATGATCTGATGGATACATTTTCCCTAGTATACAGTTTAGAGTTCTCTTTTTCGTCATCGGCGAAAAGGCAATCGAAATGATCATTGAAAGTCATGTGATTTTTAACTACGTGCCCTCGTACGCCTTTTGCCTTAATTTTCTCCTTGTCGTTCAAAATGTAAGCGTATGACTTTGCTCGAAGCGCGATAAACTGGGTAATTAGCTGTCCCTTTCCCTCATCGGAGAACAATCCTGGAATTTTCTTTCGTTCGGAAATGTAGCATGGATGGTCTATCGGTAAATCTGAAGTATCCATCCGGTCAAGTAAGTTTGAATTGCACTTCAAATCTTTGTAAAAATCGTCAGTCTTAATGTGATATATCAGTGAATCTAGAAATAAATTAATAAAAAAAATAAATATAATGTTTGTAATAGAAAAATTGAATAATAATAATAATTTACCTGTATCTGTATACATGAGGTTGATATTATCACCATAATGCGCCTTCATTACATTAAAATGGTAATCGTACATCATGGTTTTACTGATATCTAATACTGCGAAACCTATACAAATAATTAAAAATTATAAATACTAAAATATGACATTTTTTTATGCAAGTAAAATAAATTGTTACCTATATATATTGGCTTGTTAAACATGATAATTTTGTTTTCCAATGAGACAGCAGCAAGATTTTCACTGTATGTCGTACAATGTTTAAATGTTTGCTTGTTGATTAGTTTTTGTAATCTTTGTGGACATGAAACTAGTTCCATCTTAAAACGTTTCCGTAAAGATTCCATAGTTTTCCCAAAAACTGCATTGTTTAAGAGTTTGAAGAAATCCTTTTCGAATTCATTCTTTGCGTTCTTCCTCATTTCGGTATTTAATTTAATGTATTTTGCAAGCCAATCCGATTGTTTGAACTCTAAAACTCTGTGTACTTTTTCTACAATTAAACCATTTGCTATGGCTTGCTGCAGGTTTCGATAATGGATTACGTAATTTTTTTTTGAATGAAGTGTCGCCATAAGTTTTTTCACTTTTGAACCAGGAGGAATTTTGTTCTCAGGTAAAAATGGAAGATCGTTGTGTAAGTCATGGAGTTCATTAGGGTATGATATGTCTACCTCATACACTCTGCCTATATCTGACGTCGGCGTCAAAGCATCTAATCCATCTAACTTAGGCTCCACCCATTTAAAGTCACCGTATGGCATGTGCTGTGACATTGCCCACCCGTACAAATTGTTACAATCTTGGTAAACTATCCACGATTTTGACTTTGTTGGGTCATAATCTTGGGTTTTTTCATTATTAGCTTTAGCGTACCTCATACTTGCTTGTGTGAGGCCGCCGCGGATTGAATTTTCGAAAAATAAGTGGGTGTCAAAATCAGAGAGTAATTCTAGTTTGACTTTGGTATATTTCAACATACAGTCAAAACTAAAACCTGGAGCTGTAAAGTAGTAAACAGGGTCTAAATTGTATGTAGAAATGCACATGTCTCTGAAATTTTCAAACACGTCAGCCAACAGCAGCACGTCAATTTTTAGATACAAATCGCTATATTCTCCTAGGGTTTTGCATTTGAAATGGTTCCATACTGTGACTGCGTGTTCGTATTCCTCATCGTCTATATGTTCTTCCGTTAATGTGCTATAAAAATCTTCTTTCCGAGGCAAAATCGTTTCTTCTAACTTGTCCCAACTATCGGTAAACTCGTAAGGGTATACACCCTTACGTGTGACGAGATTCATATCTCTGGGTGCGAATGCTTTTGCGGTTTCTCTGAACTTCTTGAACCCTGGTGTTAATAAATTTTCTGCGAGTGTTGATAACTTTGATGCCATGAATCGACAAGAGTCTATGAATCGAATTGAAAAGTTGTTGGTAACGTGTTTTGAAAATGAAATGTATTTTTCTTCACTGTTTGGAATTACTGAGATTGATTTAGTGTCATTTCCGAGTTCGGTTACGATGAAATGTGCATCGTAATTAGACAAATTGTGTAGAAAGCACGGTATAAAGTTAGGTTTTTGGAGTTTCAGGTTGCAAGTATTGCATAAAGTTTGCCTAAATGTCCCTGATAGATGGCAGTGATCTGCCACCTTTTGGTTTTTGATAGAAAAATTACATTCACATAGATTGCATGTACTTTTCGAGACATGTGCTATTTGCTCTTTTTCTGTCATTATGATGGGTTTATTTGTTTTAAGTAAATCTTGAACTCTTCTCGCGATCTCTGTTACTTCATTAACGAAACGCTTGGCTACATCCTGATGTGACTCGCTTCCACGATAAATAATAGGTGATGTTGGTATGTCATATTTCTCAAGCAACTCAATGGGGACGTTTTCTGAAGCCTTTACGAAAACTCCATAGCTCATTGGCTCGTGCTTTTGAAAAGCTGCTGTTTTTTTGCCTTTTTTTTCTTCGCATTTAACAAGGAGTGCCTCGAAATCGGCATATATCGCGAACGGATGTCTTTCAGTGTTACTCCACCCATCGAACTCTAACAATGTACCGGGCTCAGGCATCTTAGGCAGAATTGGCTTATGTGCTCCACATATCAACTTGTGTTGTTCAAGTCCCGCCTGACCTTTTAACTTATATTTTGTATGTATATTGTCAAAACTGGTAAAACATCGTTTGCAAAATACAACATTTTCGGCGTGTAATGTTTTTTGTGATCTCACAAGCCTCGAAAGGTTAGAAATGTAGGTGTAGTGGCTTTTATTACCATCAGTAATTAGTAAGAGATCAAAATGATATTTTTTTTCTTCATCCGCAACCTTAAGTGGATAAACAATATGTTTCTTATTCTTTTCTTTTTTTAATCCATAAACGTTGACTGATATTTTCGGATTATTTTTTTCAAATGTTTTTATTTCCCTCACAGGTGTTGGGAATGTTAAACCAGAAAAATTATATTTGTCCTCGAGCGATGTATAATTTTCAGCCACTTGATTTTTGGCATTACCCGAAACGTGTCTCGCTATGATTGCCCACTTGAAGCACTGTTGGTCTGAGTTTTGGGGATTGATAATTGCTTTTTTATTTTTTATGTCCTCTGGAAGTGTAATATAAGACGAACCACCCATAGGGAAATAACTATATACTCCTAACAGTAAACCATCTATTGATTGTAGTGTAAATCCACTTCCTTTAGAAGTATACATTTCTTCTTCAAGCAAAAGGTTGACAAAATCTTGATTAATTTTAGCTTCAATATCTGTATCTATAAACATTTCCTTAGCTGAGGTCTTAAATGCTCTATTCTCTGCTGAATTTTCTACGTTCGGGCGTTCATATGTTGCTTCTAATTTAAGATTATATTTAATTGGTTGTTTTGCTGATAGTGACTTGAGTAGTTCTATTAAGTCTTTTTTTGTTGATTCTAAAAATGTTCTGTAGTTGGTCAAGTTATCTGTATTTTTCACGTAATACCAATTGATTTTATTCGATAACGATGTGCCTGTCTTGATGAATCCTCGTGTCTTGACGATGCTCATGCGTGTCTTTTTAGCATTTGCTGCTTCATTCGAATTTTCCGTATGATATGGGCGCTTATGACCATTGCGAGATTGAACTGAAAAAAAAAAAATTTTACTATTGTATTGCTAAACATTATAGAAATGCATGTTACAGCTTGAAAATCTATAAAAAATTTTAATGAGATAGAAAAGATAAATTGTTGTTATAAATATAAACGTTTTTTAGTAAAAGTAGGTACCTGAAGAAAAATTAAGAATTTAAAAAAATTTTAGTGATGTGTTTATCGTATAGAAAATACGATTTTTAAAAATATGCATCAATAAAATGAGGTAGGTATCAAGCTCTAGTATTACACACATGTATATGTAATGTAGGTATATATATATATATATATATATATATATTATATATGTAAAAGCAAAAACAAATATGATATAGAGCTCTCAGTTATAGTAATAATATACAACGTTCTTTTGTGTAGCATGAAACAATAGTAACAGTACGATGTATATACGCTAGCGTTCGTAATAATTTATTAAGATCTTTAGATAAATAGTATGCCTATTTATGTTTTTATTGGTATTATATTAAATATGTATAATATGTTTTTCATAGAAAAATAAGATATTCATATTGTATTGTTATATATGTATATTGTATAATATGGTCAAATATATTTATTAAAATTTCTGTTTATACTTAAAAATATATATAAAAATTAAAAATTATTTATATATGTTTTTAATAGCGTTACGACAATAATCGTATGGAAATATTTTCAATTAATATATTATTACATGAATTTATCAAAATTATTGAACAATTTTACGAACATTTTTAATGTATATATACATATTATGATCTTAACGGGTTTAACTATGATAATTATAGGATTTATCAGGAATGTATCTAAATTATTTTATGTTTTCCATGATTTTATACAACTTAGAATATTTTTTCCTATTTTTGTTAAGAAATTATGATGTTTCCGTATGTTTTTATATACTTTCACTAAGATGCTTATATTTTTACAGGTATTGTTTTATGCGATTTTGAAGAAAAAAAAACTAATAGCATTTTTTATTTTAAATATTTTGAAAGGTATAAATCAATATTTATTTTAATTCATCGATAAAGTAATATTTCTACATGAAGTGTTCTATTTTTTATAAAATAAGTACCTAATATATTAACTATAATTACCTAAGTAAGTTATATATATATATGTACATATAAAGTTATGAATAATATATTTACCATTATAATCGTAAATGTGTTCAGCTGGTGTAAAAAAATCTTGAATTTCTTGCTTGGTTATGGTTGGTTGTTGTTGAACTACAATATTTGAAGCTGAAAATAGTATTATTATTAATTAGATCCTTAAAAAAAATGATTCATTGAATAAATTACATTTCATTTAACACCTTTATTATTATATATTGCCTTTAGGTAGTATAATGTATATAATATCTTGTATTAAATAATTAAACATGATATACGTAGCCTTGATTATATATATATATATGTATTTTTTATCTAATAAATCTGTAAATAGTTAAAAAATACTTACGGTGTTTATCCTTGGTATGTCTGATGAGGTTATCTTTTCGCGTGAATATTTCTGAGCATATATTGCATGAAATCTTTTTGGAAACATCATGTGACTTGGCATGTCTGTGTAAACTACTGATTCGAGTAAAGGTTTTACCACATATACTACAGGGGAACATGATTACGTCTGATGAAAACTGAAGAACACTAGTCGAACTCGCGAAACAAGACTTTACCTTCAACGAATAGATGGGTAATGAATTATAGAAAAATATATTGTACTTTAAATAACAGTGTGAAATAGTTTTATCTAAGCGAATATTAACGTATGCGCTAATATCGGAACTAGTGGTGAAAAAATGAACTATGGTGTTCATTAAAGTAAAATAAATAATTTGATTTTTATAAAACTTGTAAAATATTTGTATACACTTTAAAAACACATAAGAACTCTGAAATAACACGACTTGACACTTGAACGTCTTGAACTGTAGTTAACAGACTGATTTAATTTTGCTCTGTGTGCACTACTTTCTGCCTGAAATTCATCGACAATACTCGGACGTGTCACTACAGGCTTGTACAGGTCTGTAGTCGGATGATATTGTTAGGGCGTGAGGACGGGTGGCGGGGTGTAAAATATAATTTAGGATGGTACTCTGTTGGATTGGAATGTTTCAATATTTATAATTGTGACTATGTGTGAGTTTCCGTGTGTGTGTGTGTGTGTGTGTGTGTGTGATATATTCCGATGTATAACGTATGCTTTAGCGAGTCATTTTTTCCGAATGTGATTATAATCTGAAAATTGTAGGTATAATATTTTTGGATATTATGTATGATGATCTCATATTATATGAGTATGTTTGTTCGTATGTATGTATGTATATGTATGTATGTATGTATGTATGTATGTATGTATGTATGTATGTATGTATGTATGTATGTGTGTTGTATGTATGTATGTGTGTGTATGTATAGGTATGTATGTGTGTTGTGTGTATGTATGTGTATGTATGATACAAATGTAGGTACATCAGAATATTTTATATATATATTTTTTTTTAAAGGGGCTGTCTTGTATTTGAAGGGGAAGGGGTAAAATATATGTCGGATAAGTGTTCGATATAGTCGATACAAATGTACATCAGAATATTATACATACTTTTTTTTAAGGGGAGGTAATGTATTTGAAGGGGAAGGGGTAAAATATAATATGTCAGACAAGTGTTCGATATAGTCGATACAAATGTACATCAGAATATTATACATACTTTTTTTAAGGGGAGGTAATGTAATTGAAGGGGAAGGGGTAAAATATATGTCAGACAAGTGTTCGATATAGTCGATACAAATGTACATCAGAATATTATACATACTTTTTTTAAGGGGAGGTAATGTATTTGAAGGGGAAGGGGTAAAATATATGTCAGACAAGTGTTCGATATAGTCGATACAAATGTACATCAGAATATTATACATACTTTTTTTAAGGGGAGGTAATGTATTTGAAGGGGAAGGGGTAAAATATATGTCGGTCACGTGTCGGATCGGGTGGTATGTGACGAGTGTATGTGTGTTGCGGGTTGCCTATATCGAGTAATTAATACAAGTTTGGGAGGTGCGTGTACTTCGAATTGCCTATACAGAGGTGCCTATGCTTTTACATGTAAAATTTAAGGGGGAGGTGCTCCAGAACCTACATAAATATACTACTCCTATACATTTCCGGTCCAAAAAAGTATCATATTAAAAGAAATGGAAATAGCGATGTCTATTATATTTCAAAATTATTTGTAAAACCGTAACAAACCGATATTTGGATGGAATAAATCACACCTCGTATTTGGATTTTTGCAAAGTAAATAAAAAATAATGACATGTATGGTTTATAGAGAAAAAAACATATTGTTGCAATGTACAAATACATAATATGCACGATATATCTATTGTATTCAAACCAGGTGTTGGCAAACTTCTTTAATGCTCGACTGGCCGATACATTTGTTTACATTTTTTTCTTTTTTGGGGGGGTTTTTTTTTGTGTGGGTTACTGTGTTCAACGATAAAGCGATAATTCGAATTATTTCGATCGTATGACTTTGAATTTGATTCGATATTTTTCAATTATCCGCCTAAACTCTAAAGGGCTTAATATTATACTTATTATTATTAGACCAATAAAAACCTTGATCCTTTATTTTATTGTAGCATTTGAATTTGAATAATATTTATATGTAATTCAATTTTCAATAGAAAATATATACTATCGTACTGACTTGTTAGAGATTTTATTATTTTAAAATAAAATGCTTATTTATAATTTTAATATAGGGTTAGTAAAAGGTAAATGCGACTAATTTCTGTTACATACAACCGATGTCTGGGATGAGCCGTCAATTGTAACCGTCAAAATATATGCTGTCAATTGATAAATGTCAAACGGACGTGCCCACCTATATATATATATATATATATTTATGTACATGTAACATGATCTGTTCAAATCAATTATTCAGTATAATGGTCTGATGATTATAAGGTAAAGTATCTATGCAAATAAAGGTCTAAGGACTAGACCACTAATCACTATTGTGATACAAAAAAATATTGCTAAAAGATTATGGCTTAAAATAACAGGAATTTATAGAGTCCACAATTTGAACTCCACATTATCAAACTGTAAATAACTAAAAGTGCTACCAGTGAGATATGTAGTCAAAGTGATATAAAATTAGCCTTGTTCGGGTTAATAATAAACGTGTAATTAGGGCATAGGAGTGACATTCGTTTAATGTACACAACAATAAATATTTGGAAAAAGTTAGGCACAGTGTTTGTTCTTCCTTTCGAATAAAGTGGTCATATTTTTTTTTATTTTTATTTTTTTTATCTTTAATTTGATAAAACAATTCACAATTTTTTATTGTTTTTAAAATTGAGTGGCTATAAGTAAAGCTTTTATAGTTTACATTTTAAATAAATGTCAATATGATCTCATATCCTTATACATTTTTGGTTCGTTAAGTTTTTAACGATAAAATCGGTGCGTGTCGAAAAATCGGCGTCATTCCCTAAATATGACAAAAAAATCATTTGACCGGCACCGGACTGTGCAGTATAGACTATAGGTACGGCTGCAGCAGTCACACTTCGGTGGCGAGCGTGGAGAGATCGCGGACACGGGACTTATATTATTATTATTATAATCCCGGGCATACACGTTCCGCATATATACCTATAAGGTACGTCGTACCTACATAATAATATATAGCCGTCGACGGCGCAGATGGCCACTAAAAATACGAGAAAAATAAACCGTAGGAGGAAGAGGGCCGGTGTACAATGCACGTCGACAATCGGAAAACAGTGCAAGCAGGGATATACATATAATATATATAATATGCGTATACGTGCGACAATACGCCGGGTGCGTGTGTATAGGTACGCGAGTGTATAATGTATATATATATAAATATATATATTATAATAGGCGACGCACACACGCGATATTGTACGTGTGTACAATAATAACAATAATAATAATAGCGGTCCGATTGATTCACAAAAGAATATTTCGCGGAGGGCGAACGCGCGCACAAAAGAATATAATATATACGAACGCGCGGGGAGTATAATAATAATAATAAATGCAGCGCGTCCATCCCGCCGCCGCCCTATAGCGCGCACACCTCGCGAAGGTCTCTCGCGATTTCTCTCCCGAGTGTGTTCGGTTCGGTGTAATAATAATAGTACTATAAATACAATAAATTGTATGACATACATACTACTTACCTTCATTATAAATTATATTATATATGATATGATACACGCGGGATACACGACTTCGGACTCGTGCGCGTTGAAAGTGTTGGCGGCGAAATGCTTTTGCGTCGCCGTTTTTCTCCTAAACCTCATCTCGTCGACTGGCAGAAAATAATATCTAATTGACGGTCGAAGGTTTTGACTACGCGTGTCTTCGCCTCGCCAAAGCTTATATGATGTTATACTTTGACCTACCGAAACGAACTTGTGGAAACGGAGCTAGACTAGGACAAACAATTCCCTGAAAAAGAGTATTACATTAACCAAAATAGATACCATTCATCAACTGTACTAACTATCACAGTGGTTCCCAACCCATGAGCTGGCGACCACTTGTGGACATCGGGCAATGTGGTACTGGGCCGTGGAGGACGTACATTATCCCACCCCCAATTCGACTTTTGAAATTTTTTTTGCGCCAATAATTAGTACTCAATTCCTGCCAATTCCTGACCACGTTTTCATAATTCCTGCTCTAACAGTTTTCCCGGAAAGTCAAATTTTCCACGTGTGGGGCTGGGGTAATGTTACTCTAACGAGGCTAGTCGAGAGTCTAAGCCAAGGCTTATCAAATTTTAATTGGCATCAACATCGATAGATTTTCGAACGATTTTATATAAGTCTATATTTCTTCTATCATCTTATTTGTGTATGTTTATATTTTATACCTGCAGTTAAGTAAGTTGGCTTCAAAGTTTTTTTTACATAATTGGTGATCCATACAAATAAAAAGATTGGGGACCGTTTGATTATCCTATTAAATACTATAAGGACTATGGAATATGGATACAATTTTAGAAAACTTTTAAAAACATATATTTGATTTCGTCATGAAATTTACTTTGAAACGACTTCCTTACATTTTTAATTCAGTTTTTACTTAACATTTTAAAATTCTTGATATCAAATTTTAAAAAATTAATTTTGAAGGGTTTTTTGAAGTTTAATTTTAAAAAAAAGTGGAAAAGTCATTTTTATGTAAATTTAATTTTTTAGATGCTCATCATATCCACAGAGCCTTGCAAACCATTTATTCCACCCTTCAGACACATTATTAGTTCGGTGACCCCCACCCTGTACTAAAGTGGTTGTATGAACACTCCACAAGGAAGATGAAAAAATATATAGACGTTGAGCTGTGATTTTTTAACGTTATCCTAGTTTTGCATCTATCGTAATTTAAAACTAAAACGTTTTACAAGTTTTGCGTTTATCGTTATTGTTATAACTTGTAACCTATCAAATTTAAAAATAATAACTAATGCGGGAATGGCCCGAATACGGAATATAATATAATAAATTCTTAGATTGTTTGCATGAAATAAATGTTTCTACGAAACCATTAGACCTTTTAAATAAATAGATTTTAAAATATTTCGTTTTGCGTTATTTTTCGTTCAATGATATTCTATAAATTACGTTTTGCGTTATGTTTTGTTTAAATGATATAATATATTTTAATATATGATATAATATATTTTGTTAATCGTTATGTTTTGTTTTGCGTATTTAATTATTTTTGATTATCGCTTTCCGTTATAATTACGTTTACAAATTTCAATCGTTTTTTGTCAAATACAACGTTATTATAACGTTTGCAAGCCCTGGTATGTATACAATATATTAATAAAATATAAAACAAAAGGTATAGATTATTTTTTCCGTGAAATCTCGAACTCATTAAGATAGGTATATATTTTAATAGTTCGTTACTTGAACGACTGTAGCAGATATGAGAAGAATTATATTATAAAATGTTTTTCAAGTAGTAAATATTTTTCTTATATACTTACGGAGTTTCCAAATTTTTAAAATATGATTATTTATGTATTTGTGTTATACCTATAGACCTAACCTTATAGTATAATTATTTATAATATTATATATTATTATACACCGCGATAATCAGCTGTATAATGCGGCATTGCATTTTCCACGGTTATAAATGGTTTTGGATATATTATTTTATCCTATTCGTTACGGTCGTGAAGTTAGCATCCCAACTTTTCCCGATCAACTACCAAATGGTGTCACTATTTGTGAATTTCGAAAACATTGTAGCAAACAGTTGCAAATTAGTTGCAAAATAATGACACAATTTTGGAGTTGATCAGAAAAAGTCGCAATTTCGGGCATGAGGTGCCAACTTCACGAGCGTCTTATCGCTAGTTATATCTTTGTTATCTATTTAAAATTAAATAAATATAAATGTTGTGAAGATATTTTCGTATAAAAATAGCCTCGAATTTCGTGTACGCAGAATATTTCATTTTTTTCATTTAATCTTTTTCTTTTACACATTGTCGTGTCAGAATTATTACGGCTTGCAGTGTGAGTAGATACGCAGCAGTATGACGGCTGTTTTGGCAATAACACTTTTTACATACTCTTCGTGCAATTTATTTTAAATGACGCGAACAATTGTGATTGAAACCGTGTATTGTTTGTATACCTACGTATCATGAGTAAAAACAGTGTATGAAACGTTAACAAATCAAATGCTATACAAATACTTTTGATTGAAATCGTTATTGCTTTTTATCTCAAAAACGCATCTGCGCGTACAATAGCTCGGAATAAAGTCGAAACACAATATGATGTCTTGTACTCTTGTGCCGTACAACAAGGCTTTCAATTGTACGCAGTACGAGTGTATATGACGCATTGTTTATTATACTTATTTTGCAATGAGAAGGAACATTATTCAATTAGCGCAGCAAACAGATTTTAAAATTATTATCATTTTATTTTAATGGATATTGTAATAATTTGTAATACGTTATTATAAGAAAGATTTTATTTTGGTTAGTTAATTAATTTTTATTTTCTCAACTACTTGACAACATGACATTCTTTACCCCGTAATTGCCTTTCATACTTAGGATGGCGTGGAAATGTGGCATAAACATAATAATATAAGACATTTCTATTAAAATATGTTGTAATATTTTGAAAAATTTCAGAACCGATAATTAGGTAGGTAAATACTTTTTTTGTTGTAATTTCTTAAACACAATAGTGTTAAGTACGCAGGAAGTTAAAATTGATAATATTTTTTTGGAACTATCATAGATTAATTGTTATTTTTCATTAATTTAAATATTTATTATTAATTTATATTTTATGGTTTGGCCTAATGCAAACAGCAAACCTACACTAATACACTAAAGTATCGCATGATGTTTTTCCTGCACCATAATAATAATAAACCATTACTACGTTTATGTATAATTTATAAAATATAACAAATTTTTTATGATGATGGAGTTAAGTTTAGATTTGTACCTATTTGATTGAGCCAAATTGAGCCAATCCAAAAATTGTACGTTTATTACGTTACTTTACGTGTACAAATAAAGATACCTACGTGGAAAAACTTTATCCTCAGGTTTAGTATCCCAAAACAAAGTCATCACTAATCACATTTAGTCCACAGGTATGTAAAAACCGAACGTTAGCGTCCGAATTGAGCCAAATTCGAATACGAAAAAAATCGGACATTAAAACAATTTGTCAAAATCTGAGCTGTACCCGTAATATTATGTTCACTGCTAAAATAAAAAAACAAAACGTATTTTGTGCTTGCGAGGAAGGGGGGCGACACATGGACACTGAAAATAGACTATCAATTGAACCACTTGACGTGGACTTTTGGCCGGTAACAATGACGACGACGACGACAGCGATGATGGTTATTATAACATTTAGAATGGTCTTTGAACACAGGAGTTGGACAGACAAGGTCTCGTCGTTTAAGTACTGCAGCCTATAAAACATAATATCTCTCTCTCTCTCTATATATATATATATATATATATATATATTATATATATTATATTAAGTCGACGAGAAATTTAATCGGCGGCGGCGTGTTTATTCTATTATATTATACGATTATTATTATATTATATACACGCGAGACCGTCTCTCGTGTATATACAATAATAATAGTAGGTAATAATACATGGCACCGCTGCCGCTATTTACGAGCATAGGGAGGGGGGCATTGTTTATTTAATTTAACGCACTTATTATATTCATATTACCACACAGCTTTGCGTGCACAATATAATAACATAAAAAATATGTATCGAACAATAGTTATAACATAATGTTGATCATACACCTTTTTGCTTAATTTGTTGAATTAATTTTATTTTCCTTTCAATCGGTGTATTAGACAATAATATTATACCTGTTGGTATACGCTTCCCATCGAATAAGTATCGTCCGTATAATATTGTTAAAGACGTATAATTTTATTGTGTAGTGCTCTCCGTTTAAACAAGAACTGTGTGTCAGGGGTTTCTAATCTTTCTGCACGATGAACACGCTGTATGTTTTTCTTTTCTACTAAAATTATCCGGCCCATAATATAATATAATTACATATAGGTACCTACATGTAATACACGCGATCTTAATAATGGGTCAATCTATAGTCGATTTCACCCGAAAACAATGGGCAATGATTTTACAGGCGTCTGACAACGTTCGGTTGGTCTAAACGAAAGAAAACTAAATTCGAAAGAAAGTTAAAAAATTTTCTTTATTGTTACAATAATGTTATAGTAGATTAACTATAATACTACTCAGAAGTCAAAAATACTTGTTGATGTTTTGAAAAACTGCACTTTTTAAACGCGCCTATTATAAACTGATGAACGAAAACTATTTATATTTCGAAAAATCTTTAAAACATTATAATATGAATAATGATAACAATTTATTATTTACACCATCAATAGGTACTTCTTCTTATTAAGGCCCCACACATTGCAGCACAAACAACCGAACAAAATTTACCGCTACCATGGCAACATCTGTCTTGTTTTAATTTTGTGACGCGAGAAATCTCCTGTTTTTCTTTGTGTCTACCCTCCGAAAAGAAGGTTCACTTCAATAAATACATACAATAATGAACACTTAGTTATTATAAATATAATAAAAATAAATGACAATTGTACAGCATTGTACTAAAGTATCTAATAAGTAATAGTATCATCACTGTGTTACATCATATTATCTATAAGCCAAACAGTGTTGTGCCGGATTATTAGCTATCGATAGTTAAAACATAATTGTTCACTTTATTTATTATATAACTATATAAGTATCACTCAAATTCATACTTGTGTATGTTGGTTATAAATTTATAATGACGTTTCATTTATGTTCGACATACTGTTTGCAGGATATTGGTTGCAAATCAACTACACCTATTAACATTTTAAATGGAAGATTTAAGATAGAAAATATGTTATAAATTAATTAAATTATAAAAAATACTCATTATTTTTGAAAAAAAAAGGAAGACCGATATAATATAATATATAGCTACGTAACTAAATCGATCAGTGTGATGTATATTATATATTTATGCACATAGGTATTATATATAATGTATAACAATTCAACGTTAATGGAATTAGATTGAACAAAAACATATTTTTCATATTGTGTACCTGAAAGTAAAACTAAAAACAGTAAGCGTAGTAATTAGTTTGCTGACCATAAAATATAAACAGCGCAATATTGGTACACCGATCCCAAAATACAAATTTTGTTTTATACGCAACTGGTCCATGTCTTTTTTACTACAGCCTACTGCATTACACAGTACATACCTCATATGATGATATTGAACACGAGGACGTTCAAGGCTCATTGTATCACTAACTTTTACATATATCTTTAATATAAGTAGGATATTGTAAGAAGTAAATACACCCCTGTGAACTTGTCAGAGCAAAATTGGCAGACATCGAACCAACCAGTCCAACAAATTTGTTGGTAAATTGTTGAACAATTTTTAAAATGTATTGGACATTATTTTCACAGGGTGGAGAGGGAATTTCAACTTTCGCTTCCGAGTTCACACCATAGGCGCAATTTGGGTGGTCTAGGGGGGGGGCTTAGCCTCCTTTAGTTTTATTTAAGCCCCCCTAAGTTTTTTAATATATTCATTCTTTAATCAAACTAATAAAAATTATCAAATTAAAAAAAAAAAATGAAATATGGGATTTTTTAGCCAACTTGATAATCAGTGTACCCACGTTGTCTAATAAGTGATAAGTAATAATTAATATCAATTTATAAAATATATAATCAATTGTTGTTATTAATGTTAGTTTTAATGATATGAATGTTGTGTACACGATTATAAAGAACTTTATATAAGTTCTTTACTTCTTTATAATCGTGTTGTATAACAGCTTGAGTATAGTATTGTTCTATGAGTATAGATAACCAGCTATCATAGTATTAACACAGGTATAAATATTACTATTGCATATTAGCTATTTTTAGAATATGGAATTTACTGAGATGTCATCTGTATATTATATGAAACAGTAAACTGACTGGCTGATTAATCAACGCACAGCTCAAACCATTGGATGGATCGGGCTGAAATTTGGCATACAGATAGCTATTATGTTGTATGCGTCCGTTAAAAAAATATTTTTGGATATTATCCCTAAAGGGAAAAATAAGGGGTCTTTTTCAGCTATAAGGAAGATAAAAAATTGGTACGCACGTCTATGCATCAAGATAGATTTTCAAATGCTTCTGTGATATACAGTGTGTCCCGTTTTAAATGTACCACAAAATATCTCGGCCCGATAATCTTAGATTGAATTACGGTTTGTTGCAATAGCTAAGGGGTACTGAAGTACACATTTAAGGACAAATTTCAAATGTTTAACTCTTGTAGTATGCGCATGCGCAATACAAATTTTTTTTTTAAATTTCAACACCTATTTTTGTCACCGGATATGGATAGATTATTTTATTCTAAGTAATTTTGATCCATTGACCATAGTTCTAAACCTAAAACTGAATGAGTTACAGATTTTGGAAATTTTAAAATAATTAAATTTTTTCGATTTTACCTAAAACATTACACGCTTGAATTTCATACAAATGTAAATCATTTTTGAACTAAAATGAATTGCATTTAAATAATTCAATACAAAAATTACCTAAAAAAAATGTATAGCTAATTTAAATTTAATTAATTTAAAAATAAATTTACCAACTAAATTGACAATGACGTTGTAATTTGCGTTATTATTGTGCGATAAAAGTTATTGAATTATTTCCAGTTTTGTTATTAGTACTTTGATAATAGTACATTATTTCTAATTTTATTCTTAGTACTTCGATAATTATTGACAAAAATAGGTGTCGCAATTTAAAAAAAAAAATTGTATTGCGCATGCGCATACTACAAGAGTTAAAAGTTTGAAATTTGTCCTTAAATGTGTACTTCAGTACCCCTTAGCTATTGCAGCAAACCGTACTTCAATCTAAGATTATCGGGCTGATATATTTAGTGGTACATTTAAAACGGGACACACGGTATATAGAAAAAGACATTTCTGGTAGTATTAAAATTAAGAATATTAAATAAATTCGCTATACAATCTAATCACCATTTAAAATTATAAGATTTAACACTGCGTAACTATTGCATTTTATTTTTAATTACAAATAAATAATTAATTAGCATTGAGTTGTTGAGTACTTGAGGTGTATATTATTGTATTTCATTTATCAAGTATTTTATTTTTACTCTTGAGTACCAAACTAAATGTTTTTGTAATATATTATTACCGTAAAAATGATAATAAGTGATGAGGGGATGCGGGGGCGTAGCCCCTGCGAGTCTGTATTGATTTTATAAATTTAGCCCCCCCCCCCAAATCAGTTATCCAAATTGCGCCTATGGTTCACACCAGCATCGCAACTTCCTATTTGTTAGGACATGGTTTTTGTGCTAAACACGTTCATCTTGATTTGTTAGATACTCTTGAACAATGTTTAACATTTGTAACGTTTGATTAGTTGTTAAATACAACAAAACACTGGTGACCCTACACTTTTCTTGATTACACCACTAAAAAATATTCAAGATGATTGTCCATTGGTACTAGTTAAGGCAATAAGCATCTCTCATGCTTCTAGGCACAGAAATACAGACATATATTTCATTTCCAAATTTTAAATGAAATTATATCTTGCAGTCCTGAATTACTGCAACTAAATACATTTTCGTGTGCCTTCAATACCTGTCTCGTTTTTGTCTCACATTCTCAATAAAAACTCTTGATATATTATTGTAATAAACACACCATAACATAGATCATATTATCCCTCCAGGATGTAACGAACTAAACATCGTTGTTCTATAATTCAATACTATAATACATTTATGACGTCTGTTATCTCTAAAGTCTGTAATCTCTGATTATGTTTACATTCTCTTTGTGTATATTGTACCAACTTTAAAATATTCTTTTATCATATCCTTATAGTTGTAATTTATAATCAAGGTTTTTTAAATTGTATTTTTCGTGTAATATAATATACTCTTAAATAAATATGTATTATGTACTCAATTTTATATTGTCGTATTATATATTGAATACTTAAATAGTATGTAAGTACTGTATGCCTACTTGAGCCCCGTACGCGGGCGTTTATATTAATAAATAAATAAATAAATAAAAAGTCCTATACAATAATATATTACGTGACCCGGAGGAAAGAAAATGCTTTACATTAAAATATAATAATATGGAAATTGTATACAGCAGAGGGCCAGAGACTCTTTATAACCCCGAGCACGCATCCTCCGCGGGACACGAACGACGAGAAAAATAAAATATTATATAAACCACCGTTTACCACCGTCGTCTGTACAGCTTATAATCCCACAGTTCCGAGATCAGGATAGGTACCCATACACGAAGTATTATATAATATTGTATTATACGTGTCTCATAATAATATCATTGTTTGCACTTGCCGCAGTCGTCCAGGTATATCTGGTTCAGAATAGATACCTGTAGCACCATAGAGCGACATAAAGAACACAAAAGAGATGTAAGTATAGTGGTTCGCGTCGGCGAATAAATTTATTTGACCCATGTAGAAATGCTTATTGCCGATTTGTGCGTTTATGTTGCATATATATTATTTATATAATGCGTATAATGCGGTATAAGGACCATCATCATGGCGTATCATATTTTATTATAGTTTTCGTTTTGTTTATAGGTGTAATTTATTTTGGAATTCGGTAAAAAAATCCTAACCAAAATATTTTTTCCCTCTTACGGTTCTACAACGGTATTGACTTATAATTTAATAGTAATATAATATAATCATGAGCGTAGTCAGAATTATGTTTTGGATGTGGAAATCAGGCGTATTCATGCAATGAATATACTTACTAACTTACTACCTACATTATATACTTACATAATATTATGTCTAAACAATATATTGGCATATGGCTCTATCTTCTATAAGATAAAGCTTAACTTATTAAGTTATACCTCAAGTTATATTTTAACACCCCTCTCCCACCAAAAAAATCATGGCTCATAGTATTTAGAAATATTAATAGGTAATACGAATACAATTCCATTTATATTTTATATAATATTATTAATATAGTTATTGATTCAAAATTAAATACAAATATCACTATTGTTATTTTATTCACCCTTATGCGGTTATGCCCGTCTGTATTGTAGTGATTTGCAATATTTGTATATTATTATTTACTAATGTTATTAAAATTGTTTCGTATTCGACTGATCCACGTCATTCCCACAGTCATCAATCGCTTATGTCATTATCATCAGTCTTCTCAGTGTGTCCCCTGAATTACAAATGTGTGTACCAAATCTTATAACATGTATTTGAATCTTAACAGTTAGACTTTTTAAATAACAATAATTTCAATAGTCCAATACACTTTTTATAGTATCCATTTAAATTAATAATTTGTTCAAATATCATAAGCATTAATCACATAACAAGAGATTTATTATTATACTGTAATATAGTGTGATGTCAATGTAAATTACAATTAAATATTATTGTAATCGAATAATGACCTCAATTATAATTGTGTTGTATGTTGTATGCAAAAGTACTAAGTAGGTACAACTTATTAATGTTAACAACACGAAATTAGTTCTGCTGAACGTAAATTCGCTATATTTTATGTACCTAAACTCATTATACAAATTGGAAATATTTTAGGTCTTTAGGCTGAGCCCATAATAGTTCATAGATAATAAAAATCGGGTTTAAAGTTATTAAGTGAAGGAAAATAAAATCAAAATTTTCAAAAACCATTCCAAAAACCAAAACCGAATATTTTCAAAAACCGTTCTTGACACCGATAAATTTGAAAAACCTTTTTTAAAACCGAAACCAAAACCAGAAAATGTAGAAAACCGTTATCAAAAACCGAGATCGTAACCGTTAAAATGTGAAACGGTTTTGATTTCAGAATTAAAAAACAATTTTTCTAAATTTTTAATTTTAGATATTTTTTCCTAGAACCGAAACCGTTTTTTTTTTGTATTTTTTGCTTGTGCAGATATTTTGAGTTTTTCATACCTAATATTTAATTTGTTTTGTGTATACGCTTACAGTCAGTTTGCTGAGCAAACTGTGAAAAATCACTATACTATACACTTTCGTAAACGGCAAATGTCTTTTGCGACTCTTTGAAGCCTAACAATGTTCATCGCTCACACACAAAATAATAATGACGCTTTTAAAATAAAACATTATACAAGAGATGCACTCGGCACACCCCTAGTAAATATTTTGCACTTTCAGTAGAACAAGTCTGTACAAACAGTATAATAATATCGCGTATATTAAATATTGTAATGTCGCCGCATTTTATACAAATCTGAACATCCATGTAATCCTATACAGGCATACAGCGTGTTTGAACGTTTCTTTTCACAAAAACACTTCAATATCCGAGCTCCAAATGCCCAACAATTATATATTATATTACAATCATTCATATATAATAACTTATTATGTCTCTCGTGTTACCAGTGGTGGATTTATCGGATTAGATATGCAGACATTCAACGTATGTTGCGCCAGCCCAGCCCTTTTCGAAATATTGGAAACATTTTGAACCAATATTTAGCATGCAATTGGCATGAATTTGCATGACTATAATTAAAAGTTTCATGATATTGGTTCAACAGCAAAACCCAAAATTTAATGAGCCGGGCTGGCGCAACGGTAAAACCACAAAAATGGTTTTTTAACTATTAAAAAATTTCGTGCAAATTCCGGGGACAGTTGTGCGAATTCATGCTAATGACGTGCTAAATATTGGCATATACATATATATATAGTAGATACCTATATTTTTGCTATTGGGCCGGGCTGGTGCAACGTTGCGCCAGCCCAGCCCATTCAATTTTGGGTTTTGCTGTTGAACCAATATCATGAAAATTTTAATTATAGTCATGCAAATTCATGCCAATCGCATGCTAAATATTGGTTCAAAATATTTCCAATATTTCGAAAAGGGCCGGGCTGGCGCAACGTACGTGGACATTCACTGACTGGGCCTCTGTCCGGGGGAGTAACGCTCTTTAGTGGTCGTTCACCAATTTTTTTTTTAACTTTATCAAAAACGAAACGGAAAATGATTCGATCTAATAATATTCCAGGAATGATAGGGCGTATCGTGTACATGTCTGTGATAGTAACTAATAAGCATAGGGCTGAAATTTGTGTTAATTTTTATATTCTCATTGGTTGGTCAAAAAAAATGCTAGTCGATACCAACATTTGATTCATAACCATAGATATTATAAAGAATGGGTAGGCCAATTGTGCTTATCATACGGTAACAAAACATTTTTAAGTTATATAGAGGTCTCTTATCACAAACAGATATACATATATATAATTATTATACAATTTATGAAAAGACCTCTGCCAGAATAAGAGGCAGGCAAAGATAAAAACAATATTTCTCTATTCCCCATTCCGGCACACTTTCCTCTATTTTATTAATATATATATATACATGGCCTATCCATTCATTAATATGTTAAAAACCTAATGATACTGTATGCAAAACTTTGCATTTTTAGGGTACATTTTTGAGACAAATTCAATGGATTGAGAATTACAAAATAATTGTTTAAGGTTATAACTTATAAATGTCAGCATTCAGCTGGCTGTAAGCCAAACATTTTTGTTTGGTTTTCAAATTAAGAGAAATTCAAATAACGAAATACGACACCTTATTTTAACTATCATTTAAATCATTTGCAGTATAGTACTTCTATAAAATATAAATCATTTAGTGTAAAATGAAATATTAGAATTTATTATTGTTTTTTTTTTGCAACATTATTATGGTAATGTATATGGCATAACTGCATACATATTTAATAGGTTTTAGGGAATATAATGGTCGGCCCTATAGTAATAATAGTATAATGAAAAAGCAGATACACTGGCAAATGAGGCAATCACCTCGATCTCGTCTTCATCCATTTCCACTCTTCCATACCAAGATATAAAAAGAACCATAAACACACACACTACCAACATGTGGCAAAAATCCTGGGATGAAATACCAATGTCAAATAAATTAAAATCAATTAAAAAGAAAGTTACCAAATGGCATCCTCAGCCTAATATCCCTAGACGTTCCGAAGTCATCAACACAAGAACAAGAATCGGTCATACCAACCTCACCCACATACACATCATAAAACACGAAGAACACCCTCTCTGTAGCCAATGCAATGTACCGCTCTCAATCAAACACATAGTCCTAGATTGCCCACTGCATGTCAACGCAAGAAACATCCTCAACCAACCCTCATCGATGGAGGAAGCACTAGGAGAACACAATACTCACTTAATACATAGCTTCTTCAAATATATCGGTATTGGCACCAAAATCTAATGTTGTAAAATATCTCACTACTAACAACTGTATTGTAAATATTATATAAAGCTGTAAAACTACTAACCCATAAACATGTAATTCTTATCTATAACTAATTGTATATAAAATGTAAACTTTCCGCAGGCTAATGACCTTGGGTTGAAGCCTTAACATCAATAAAAAAAAAAAATAAAATAGTATAATATAGGTGACAGATATAAGTTTAACTATCTAAAACGAGTACCCACGTATTGTCTATCTAAATAATAGTTATGTATTTATTTTTAATGTCTAATATATTGAGTTAGTGTTGCATCAATGTTTGCGGACTGGGCCTTTTTCCTCAAATTCACCCACCGATGTGACGCACATAACAATAATAAAATATTTATCATAATCCGACTAGAGACCGATATTTCAATATTTTACCCCCGGATGATTATCGACATTATAATATCCTGCACGTCTCATTTGCGTTCGTCGGTTTTTGAACCGCGGTGCAGGTTGCCCGCGGAATTCTCACAGGATACCGCACCGGTCGCACATATAATATACCTACGTGTAGGCATATACCTAGTGAATACGATAGTATCATAAAGTGTCGAGCGCGTTATCAAACGTGACGTGCGGCAGGAACCCAGCTGGGACGGTATTGTGAGAGGAAACAAACACCTGTGCCCGCGTATATGGGTGTGTGCGTGTAGGCACATATATATGATACAACAACAAGCGCGTGTGTTCCCATTTATTTAAGGGTAGCTATAATATTATAATAGTACCTATGTTTGGTAGCCCGCAGTGTGGATCTAAAATAATTCTTGATACGATAAACGATCGGTGCAGCTCAGCTCAACAATATTATAAATACATTTGTGTCTTGTGTGTGTGTATCCATCTTGTAAACTATAATATAGAATATAGGTATATCGTATTTCTTGCACTTCTGAGTAAAAATTCGGTATAGGACCAAAAGATTTTTTTTAATTGAACGTTTTTGTATCTTCATTATATTGAATTTCTCGAGTATTCATTCAATATATATTTATAGCACTTATATTATATTATATTTTATTGTAAATGTTTTTTTTTTTTTATCGAAGTCGTCTAAAGACGTAATTTTATTGTGACAACATTTTTATCGTTTCATTTTCGTATTTATATAATATTATATGTCACAAAAAATTTTAAGATGAAAGTTGTATTTTACATTCTTCGCATTTTTAGGGCATTTTATTTTCATCTCGGAGGCCTTTTTTTAAAAAAATTAATTTTAAGAATTTGGAGAGTATCATATTATTTTTTTATAAGTACTTATACAACCCGTTCATATCGCTCAACGTTCGTCCTATTCCCCATTGCTATTCGTCGTTCATCTAGTTCATGGAGATTCAAAAGTGTGCTGAATTTCATAAATTATAGCACAATTTATGGTCAGTTATCATATAGTGTATATTGTACAGTGATTTGCTGTGACATTTTTTTTTTTTTTTTTGTAATCTGTTTATTATTTTAATCTTTTAACAAAACAAGTTATGTATAAGTAACTATATAGGAAGGTACAATACAACAAAAAATGACGAGAAAAAAATCCTGAACGCGGCCTTGGAATATGTGGCCATGCAACAGCAGTTATTTGGTCGGCGATCAACTGCCTGAAACTAAAATTTGTAATTTTAAAGTAAAATACATTTCAGTTTTTAACCATTGCCATTTTCTCCGTGTCGTTTTTTTAACGATTACCATAACATATTACACGTCATGAAAAACCTTCCACGCTGGTCTCAGTGGTTAGATTAGCCAGATTCGTGGATTATTGTCAGCCATCCACGGGTGGATGTGTATAGATGACTCGTGGATAACGTGACATGCACATAAACAGTTAAAAATGTATAATATTAAGCTCTTGCGGTGGAAAAGAATTGCAAAATATACGGTATGGAAACTATTTGTAACTCAACTCCCAAGTCTTCTATTCCCCCAATATCAATGTTTCTATTTTCAAGGTGCTGCAGGCTGACGTCAGCTTGATACCCCGAATTTTTTTACTCAACATTTATTTAGTAAAATTATATATTAATATATATAATAATATATTAGGTATTTATTAACATTTAGTAATTAATATATTTGTATATTAAATGTATTATCAATTATAAATACTCAATCTCTAAATTATTAAAAATAATCTACTTTCTTTTATCGGATATACAGTATAGATGGTACTGAGTATACCGGGTATACACATTGTCTGCGTTTGAAAATAATATATAAAAACCGTTTTACTTCCGGAATGTAACTGTATGGGTGATGTCGAGACGGTTCATGTTTTAATATTTACCTATCTTTAAACCTTTGGGTTCAGTAATAGTATTATTTCCTAATACTTACCTAATATATATTACGTATAGATAAAATTCGTCGGACTTAAAAATATTATAATTAATCAGCATTCAAATGGTATTTCAGTATGTTCATTAATAATATATAAAATCGTTTAATTTTTTTCGCGTTGCTGGCTCGACACAGAATATTATATTGTAACATGTAATTGATTAGGTACACTGGCCTATTGCAAATTACCTAGACGAGTGGCTTGTTGTGTACAAAGTAACATTTGACTATTGCAGGGACGTCATCATTCGATATTTTCCGTCGGCTATTTTACTAATTGTTTTTATTTGGTTCGTTTCAATACACGTTTCAGTGCCCGATCAATCGCAAAAATAAGGTGAGTGTCACATTTACAACCGGTCTATATTATAGAATGCCGTGCAACGACTTAACTGCGTTAACGAAGCGCGACTTAACTAAATACGTGACCTAACGTCGATTTGTTTGCGTTTTGAATTAAACAGGATCGATACGGACATAATACACAAAATCGTTATATTATCAATTATTATATTATTATTATATTATTTAACGATTCGTAACGGATTTATATCAGTGCAAATATCAAATTTAGAAAATGTCCGAACCATACACAATGACATATTGCGTGGCGTGCCGTCAGAAGACTTCGTGGAGCGGTCAGCCGATACTGAAACAGACACGAAACTTGAAGGCCGGTCTACGAGGTTTATGCGTCAGGTGCAACAAAACAAAGTTCACCTTCGTCACCACAGTATACTACTGTAGCAAACGGTAAGCTACAAATTATATAGTATGTCATAACTCATAACGTTACACATTGGTGGAAATTAGGGAGGGGGATTAGCCCCACCAAAAGTCCACCAAGCCCCTCTTCTTTTAGTTGAGTGGAATCAAAGCTGACCCAACTCACATTGATGTTAAGAATGTTAGCCCCTCCTGAAGTTTTAATGGATTTCCGCCTATGACGTTACGACATTAATTAGAGGACGCCATAGAGTCTATAATTACTATAGTTTGTTGATAATCATGTGGACAAGAATAACTTGAGCTATAATAATCCATGTGTAATATCGTTTTTCGATATCACAAACACATAAAAAAAATGATAATTATTAAAAAAAATTTTTAAAGTCCACGTTTTACTAACGTTATATTTATTTTTATGTTTTTCAAGCCTAGATAACTTTTCGTATAAATGATGTCAAAAAAATAAAAACAATATTGCACGAATATTTTTTTTTCTTGGAAAATACATTTTCTTTTCTTATATCTACGGAAGAATAAAAACCTGTCTTATCTACAAATAATGATTAATTGTGTCAGTTGGTATTCAAATTTCGTGTACACTATACAACAGAGGTTCTCTAACTGTGCTCCGCGGAGCCTTAGGGCTTTGCGATACTGGTGTAGTAATTTAGGGGCTCCCTGGATGTCTCCGAATTAAATTAAAATGAAATAATATTTTGTTTATTATGTTTATTTTATAAATAATAACCCGCATATTTTGTTGTGTAGCTTAAAACGATATTAGAATACTATACTTGGTAGTCGGTTGAAGGATAATAACATATTGTTTTCGTCGTTTATGATTATAATATTATTATAAAGAAACAAATCTTAATAAGCAAATCTTTTATGCATAATTTTTAATGAGTTATGAATATTTTATGAGCATTTAAAATGTTTGGGCATCCGAGAATTTTCTTAGCAACATATTAAGGGCTCAACGAACAAAACAGTTTGAAGACTGCTGCTGTACAGAATATAGTAGGAAAGTATCGGAAACCTTAATGGGTGGTGTGGGGGCTTATACTTACATATTATGTAAGTGATGTAGTGCCTTATCCCTACCCTTAAACAATTTCTAAATACACCGCTGTCGTGGACTTATCGGAAACGAATCATTTTTTTAAAGCCAAAATAGAAGTCTGACAATGCTGACCCGAGAAATTAATATGGCTCTTATACTAGGGATAATAATTGTTATTAAGGCGCCCGGTGCCGATACCATTTTGTCCTCCAAAATACACTCTGCGGGAATAACAGTACCGCCTTGTAGATCAACCAAATTTTTTAATTTTTTTTTTTTTTATTGCTGAAGAGAAATATTCTACAGCCCGCAACGATCTTTGTTTTTCAATATTTTATTCTCAAACTTTATAATATGTCTAAAAATAATACAAGATAAAAAGCATTTTTTACAAATTTTTTAATACATATATTTGAAATAAAATACAGAATCAGAGATCGATGCGAGTTGTAGGAAGTCTTCTTCTTTTAGATAAAAAAATAGTCATCAAAATCCGAAAATTGTACAAAGCTTGAGAGTTATTCCCGTAAAGTCATTTTTTTCGATATAATACTCCCTATCAACCCCCCATAAATAGGTTTCGGGTAGTAGATTAGTGGAAAAGTCTTATAATTGAGGTGGCAACTAAAATATAAAATTTAATTTTCAAATTTTATAGAATTGTGGAAAATTTGAAAAACTGGCACCGGGGACCCTTAATATAAAGTGTTTTTGTACGTATACGATCATCGATATTTGATATACAATCGCGCTCATCACTATCGAAAAATTTCAAAAGCAAATTGATAATGTGGCTCTGTGTACATTTTATATTTGGTTTGCAGGCAAAATCCGGCGTCTGGGTCAAATGCAAAATGACGGCAATACGGCCGATTCAAAAAATTATACGTATTCAATTTTTAAAAATAAATAAATTTAACCGTTTTATTTATTTTTTTCAATTATTTACACATACTGCAGTCGCGGTAACTACACAACATGAATAGGTATATCATATAATATTATGGTAGCAACATTGACAACTATTTTACATGATAGTATTATATCAGTATGTACCAATATATACCAGCTGTGGTATCTATTATTTTATTTCTGATTTTCAAGTCACTTATATTATGTCTGGTGTCGTATCATTGATCTATGTGAACAATTTATGAAATTTTTTACAAACCACACGAATAATTCGTAGGTATTTTGTATTTGAATCACCTAATTTGAAATTAAATGCTTTAGCGTTGGAGGACCGGTGCTTGGAAAAAATCGGCTCCTAATCGTAATGATTAATTGTGCCATACCAATAATATCAAAGATTATATATAGATACTTTATGTTTTTATCAACATCCCGAATTGACAAATTTGTAAATGAATACGTGGTGCCGTGGTTCCTTGAAAGGATAACCAGACTGTTAAACATTTTAGGGTTTTGATAATTTGACTACAATTTATATATACAATTATTTATATAATTATTATATTAATTTATATATTTATATACGAAATCGCTTAAATATTTTTCATTAGTTGTGTTTTTATGTCATAATATTATGTAGTCATGTGCCTAAACATAATCATTACGATATTGATAAGAGAGATAAGTAAAACTGTACAAGTGCATAAATGCAACTAGGGAAGATAGTCCCAAAAAAAAATACTCAGCCACGAGCTCCCCAAGATAAATTAATCTTTGAACTCGTATAATATCAATTAAAAATGAATATATAATAATTTAAATTTACTTAAACAAATAAATATATTTTTTCATCAGTAACAAGTATACAACTGTATTGTTACAGAATCTGATCGATGCATTATAAATTATAATATTATACCCTCTAAGTGATTATACCACATAACTACACAATTACTTTAAATTTGTAAAAGAAAACTTGAAACAAGTCTGGAATAGATACTTTCATTTATTATATTAGAAGAAAAATTAAATTAGAGGAAAAATTATTATGTTTTATATTATATAATAATATTAGGCGATAAATATAGAAGTGGCGTGGGGAATAAACGAAGCCTTCGAGTATTCTTTTCAAGAACATCTGTTTAAGAGGCTTTAGCTTTGTACAACCTAAAATAATACTATTATCGCACAAAATACGGTGTAATTAATATAGGTAAGTAATATAGCTGGATGAGAAAAACAGGTCGTCGAAATGGAAAGTGCATCTATAGTCTATAGCGAATTGAAATGTACCTCAACCATATTTTACGGTGGAGGTGAAATCATCCACCAAACGTCCAAACATAATAGTTATTGCGACGGTTGTATAGAAATAAAGGAACATAATATTCTAAGCCTTATACAAGTATAATATTATATTAGCGGTTCGGATCTGATCGACGAGGCTGTGTGGTTTATACAAATGTATAAAACAGAACGTTTCACAATACGACGAACTGGAGTGTGTTTAGTCATGAGCGGAATTTCATCAAGGTTTAATGTCTTGAGAACGTCAATCATGATATTCAAATAATAATTGTGTAAAACATTAATTACTTGCATGTATACGTATAGGTATATAATTCAGTGATGTAGTTGTAATTTTTTTACTGAGTAAACGCTTTAATAATGTGCTTGATATGTAAACCTGGGGGGCTTCGCCCCCCCCCCCCACACGCCCCATATATACTATATTATTATTAATTTTATATTTATAATTATATACACTTTATTACTACCTTACCACAATTGAGCCTCTAGTTTACAATCATACTTCTAAAATATATATTATTATACATTAAAATTTTTTATGATTACCTATGTTAATTTCTTAACCCACCACCACCCTCTACCCACTTATTTTTAAGTTAAAAAACCTAAATATTTATTAATATTTATAGTCGTAAAAGTATACTCGATAGTATATAAATTAGGTATTACAACTTTGAGTAATTAAAAATAAATGAAAACATCATTTTTTGTAGATCAATATTGTTATATTTATGTAATGTGTGACACAGTGTACACGAAATAATATTTATTGACAAAATTATTTTCAGTAATGCATGTGATCGTGCATCTTGGCGTCGGCAATCGTTATCGATAAGATTCTAATTTTAGATGTATAATATATTTATATATACCTATAATAAATATAGATCCATGCAATGAAGTTAAAAATAGATGTGTAAAATGTAAAAATAATAACCGTTCCTAATGAACGTGATAACAAGGAAATATGTTTGGTATTATTGGTTATTCGTTAATACTGTTAATATTATAGATTTATGGCTATATAGTATAGCTATATACTATTATATTATAACTTATAAGTATACGCATCAACTAAAAACTGTAGAAGTCGTTATACGCCGTATACCCGCGTATACGCCCCACTACACCACGGGGTATATTAAAATGATAATATATGATCTAAAAATATAGGTATACGTGATAGTGATGCGAATTCTTGGCACACACTTTTGGGAGAAGGCGAGTGTGACGCAAAGTTATATTATGTCCGTACTGTTATAAATATTCGGTGAAAATGAAAAGCCTCTGTGGTTATTTTTTTATAAACTATACAACTAGGTACATAAAATACATTTTTCGAAAACTATAGCATAATTATTCCCGTTTTCTCATTAAAAAAATATTGTGAGTTTTCTACTATTGACTACCCCCCTGCCCTGAATTATCAACATTCTAGATAAAATCTGCTCAAAAATGTGTTGACACAAAAAAAACCTCACACGCATCATTAATATTTTAGAACCAAATAACCGATAGTTCGGCTCCGCTTGGAATCAAAAAATCAAAAATCACTTCGCCACGATATGATGACGACCTCGCGTCATTTGCAGGGATGCGGGGAGACTCGAAAGGGTTCGATTTTATACAAACGGTGACTGCTGCAGCGGGACGACCAACTGTATATTATATAATAATATAATACAATGTGTAATATAATGGAAAACGAATTGTCTGCAGAAAACGTCTGCTGATCAACGGATACAATAATAATAATAATAATAATAATAATCTAACATATCATATACGACGATATCGTTAAATGCGTCTATACAATGTGCGCGTAATATGCGTATCGAACACTCTCCTCCGGTCTTTTGATCAGTGCGCGTGTGTGCGTGGCCTTTTTATACAGATGATCCTTATCGGCGGTCGAAACTAGGTACACGCGGTGTATAGACTTACTAAAAGTCTGAGCACTGCTCGTATAACCGCGTAGCTGGTTAATACTGCCTACCTATACCTATGTAATATACCGAATGGAAATACTGCTGCAAACAATGATCGTTCCGGACAAGCGAGAAAAAGGGCTATGGCGAAAAAGGGACGTGGCCCGACACGTGGTTAAGAACCCGCGACCGCGGTATTAAAATATTGTACCGACGACGACGACGACCTTTTACCGGGCGATAATCGTTTTCCGACGCGTTCGATTTCGCGATCCGACGCACCATAATATATAATATTATTCTCACCGCGAGATTTTCGCACGAGATTCGTGCGCCGGTGTCACATGTCTCTCACTCATTCTCTCTATCTTTCCCTCTCCTTCTCGTATAACACAATGCAACGTCGTTTTTTAAAATTTCGCCGCAACCATAATATTTTATTATGATTGACAATAATACGCGTCGTGTACTCGTGTGGCTTTTATTGTTACACCGTTCGTCCCGCGCCGCGACAGTTGCGCCTTTTGAGCGATTCCCTATTTTTGCCCGACATAATATCATTCAATATAATATTTTTTTATTATACACAAGTAGGTAGATAATATAGGGTACGGATTTATATGTAATTACGTATAAATTTACAATTTGAATATTTGTTATGAATTTCGTTTGAAATACACACTGTTCCAAATTCATAATTTTATTGCATCTGAACTTAAGTACGTAACTTGAGCAATAATTAATGAAATTGGCAAATCGCACAAGAAAAATCATTTTTTTTTATTCTCACGTTGCTATAAATTAGGTACTCCGAGGCTGCGGACAACGATTTGATATTGGAATGTTGATGAGTTTATGTTGATTTAAATATACTAGGTATAATGGCGTATTGCACTCATATTATGTCTAATGCATATATGTTATTAATAATAAGGAACATCGACTAAAAATTAAAATTAAATGTTTGATAAAAAATTGTCAAAAGTACGTTAAATTCACCACAGCACTACTTATATAATATAATGTAATACCTAATATAATAATGTTAATACTTAGAAGTCTTTTTTGGATTTACAGCAATAAATTGAAAACTATTTATACAAATTAATTTTTTACTATTTCCTATAGACACTGAGATGCGACTTACCTGTTTTTTTTTTTTTAATTTTGATATCAATAAAAAACGACTAGCGTTTTGTGTACAATAAAATCGAAATTTTCATTTCATCAAAGGCACTCTACAGTCCACGTCAAGTTTTTTGGATTGTCGAGAGCGTAAATATTATATACACATATACTGTAGATACAGACTCGCTACTGGAAGTCTTCGAGGTGCACGAAAGACTGTATCGTGGCGGCTTTCGATACACACATAACACATCATATTCGTGTACCACCACCGATCATTTTTGAGAACTCTTTTGTGCGTTATGCTAATTTGCCGATAAGATATTGACAATGTAAGCGCATATATACGGGTACTCGTACAGCGTTGGCCTCGAAGTCATTTCCTTTTATTTATTAATATATTATCATTATTATATTATTTTACAATACTTACATACTTCAGACGCCCACGGGGACCAGAGGGCTTATAGTTTATACGACTGACAAACCGATTTAACATAATATCAATCGATTATAAATTAAGAATTTATATTTCAACTCGTTATTACTACCTGTACTACGCAGGAATGGGCCAAATATATCACTTCGTGTATTTCAAATACGATTTGGGTACTGAAAATACAAAATATGAAGTATGCATTTGAAAAATATACTGATAATTACTTTTTTTTATTACATAAGTTATATTAAGTACATTATAATGTAAATTCTTTAAAAAATATATATATTACCTTGGGGATGGCATGTGTGATGAACCCTTCCAAAAATGTAAAAGATAGGCTGTCCTTTGTATAAATTATTAGTCATTTGGAAAATACAAGAGCAAGTGAATCCAACGTGGACATTGTAGTATCAGTCATTACTTATTTTGTGTTTTTAAAATTTTCAAAATATATATATTTTTTAAATTTATGCAAAATACAAATCACAATGTTTTTCCTCAGAAAATAAATATAGTTAAAATACACCACTACGGCAACCTATACGTTCTATATACGTCGTTGGACAAAAAGTCCTAAAATTCGGATAAAATTGTTGTCGTTTATATATCAATAACATTGCAAGTGTTATACCTGCATTGATATACACGCGTCTGTCCACTGGTTTGTTGTATGAATAATAATTGACGCTCAATATTTTATGTAAAACGTCATTTAAGAGCAGTTCCTGGTTGTCATTCACGTCAAATGTTCCATATTCGTCCTGCTCTGCAGTGCACTTATGTTCTATCGATTATTACGCTCGTCAACAGACCTCTCGTTGAGTTGACGCGCTATGCCTCGTCTTTTTTAATTTATAACGTTTTGTTTATTTTAGTTTGTGTTTTGTTACTTTTGTAATTATTTTTTTGTTGTTATTTGCTCGTAATCGTTCTTGGTACCTATTGAGTATACAACCGCATTTTAATAGTACATACAACAGAACAGAAGACACCGGCTCTGAGATTGTGACGGGCCAGGGAGTAAATCACGATTCTCGGGTGACGAGGTCTCTTATTATTTTGAAAATTATTCAATAAAATTCATATCAGACATCTGTATAATATAATTTACTTCTTCAAATATTTCACCAAACGATATACTGTACTCAAAAATATGTAATGTTTACACCAGGGCTTAAATTCGAAAAAAAATTCCGTTTTATGTTATTTATAACTAAAACGTTATCCAAGTTTTGCGTTTATCGTTATTCAGAACTAAAACGTTACACAAGTTTTGCGTTTATCGTTATTTAAAATAGTGAATACCTATGAAATTTAAAAATAATAACTAAAGTGGGTAGGTAATGGCCCAGATACGGAATATAATATAATCAGTTCTTAGATTGTTTGCATGAAATAAATGTTTCTACGAAACTAATAAACCTTTTAAATAAATAGATTTTAAATTATTTCGTTTTGCGTTATTTTTCATTCAATGATATTCTATAAATTACGTTTTGCCTTAGTTTTCGTTTAATGATATTCTATAAATTACGTTTTGCGTTATGTTTTGTTTAATTATATAATATAATATATTTTGTTAATCGTTATGTTTTGCGGTATTTAATAATTATTTTTGACTATAGCTTTCCGTTATGATAACGTTTTCAAATTTCAATCGTTTTTGTAAAATATAACAAATATATTTTATATACACATATGTGTGATTACAACGTTTGCAAGCCCTGGTTTACAATTGAATTACACGACGTCTTATTTGCCGGGCTCGAACGTCATATTTTGTGAATTATTGAAACTATTCTCGTGTCCAGTATTATATATTATATTATAATATATATATATATATATACTGCAATCAAATTTCGCCGAAAGTTCACTATAGCTAACAAAAGTTTATATCACTATACACGACACTCTACAGCGAGTGGTAAAAAAAAAATCACAAGTAAGTATTCCAAAATATGGTCTTAAATTATATTTAAAAATTTCAAAAATCAGATTTAGTAGGTACCTATAATACAACATTATTAAAGGAAAAAAGGGGGTGGCTAAGATTGGTGAATCAACCTGCAGCATAATATATAGAGACGGGTCAGCGCTATCGCGCGCACACACACACACATCGGTCGTATGCATCATACCCAATTTTTTGTAATCATATTTCGACGAATGATATTTCCTACGGTCGGACAATATTTTAATACGGTGTTTTTTAAAACGTCCGACGCCTCGTATTGTGCGCTCTGTGTGCTCGAGAGTACGGTGTGTATTATAATAACAACAACAATAATAATAATAATAATATAATATAATTATGCTGTCAAAGAACCGCCGCGCCGTGACAACCGGTCGGACACTTGCCGCGTATTATTACAGTGCACCGCCCTTAGCTGCTGCTGCTGCTACAGCAGAAGCGAGTTTAAGCGACTCAGATAATATTATAGTCAATGTGACACAAACTCCCGCCGAGAAGGGTTTTCGTGCGCACCTACGGGAAACTAAAAAAAATTACATAATAATGATAATTTGATAATAACGGACAACACGTCGCGCCACGTGTGTTATTATATATTATATTATGTCATATTGTTATAATCTCATTGAGACTGTACGCGCAACCGAGTGTTGTATATTAGGTAATACAATATATAAGTGACATAAATATATAGGTATACCGCGGCACACGTTACTGTGTACTTACGTAACAAAAAGGTCATCAACTAGAAGCGATGACGATGGACTACCGTATTAACCGCGATCCGGAAACGTCTTGAAGTATGGTAACCGGAGCTGCATATTTTTGGATGGGTAGGAGGGACAGTCGAGGGCATGCATGGGAAATAAAAACATTTAGTTGTAATATTGACATAAAAATGTACGTTTAATTACATATAGGTGCAATTCAATTATTGATATATTTATTTTTATCATAATAGCTAAAAAAAGCCTAATTATTTTTGAAAAATCCATTATGTAGAGCAAATAGGTATTAAATGGTATAATATAAATATTTAATGAACATTTCAAGGACCTATGGTACCTATATGGACCTATACACTCAGAATCAAAAATGACTCTAAAAATATACCAAAAGCGTTTATGATATTATACAAATATATAATTGTCAATGGATGATATTATAATAGTGCAATATTAATATCTAACGCGGCCATTATTATTACGATACACGTGGACAGTAATACAATATAACAACAAACAGCGCACACCAGTCGTGTTCACACTGCAGCAGTGTTATTCTGCCCATGCATATAATATGGAACCCTCGAGGAAAAAAATTCTGTTGATCGCGGTGTAAAAAAATGAACATTGATCGATGACGATACGGTGTGTGCGTGTGAACCCGAGAGAGCGCACGCGCGACCGTTTTGGATTTCTGAAAATTTCACTGGAAAAAAATCGACGGGGCTAAAACCGGCTCGGGGCCCCTGAATAAAAAAAAAATCAAATCCCAAATCGTTTCGCCGCGTTATGAATGGTCGGTCGATCGTGCGTGTGTGTGTAAATAGTTAACCTCTCACAATACGGCACAAAAATGTGACCACAACAGGTTTCGTGTACATATATATAATATTATATTATAATATACGGTTTAGTGGAATACTCCAACAACAGCAGCTGTTCCGCGGGAGAATTTTATATATATTATTATTATATTCTCTCCGCGTCAATGGAATTTTTCAGCTCTCTTATATACGCCGTATAATGGTAGGTACCACCACAATGTACCATTATCATCACAATAATAATTTAATAATATAACACATTATTGTAGTGAACAATAAGCACTTATTCAGAACTGACCTACACGCTCCTCGTTATAACATTATAGTCATTATTACTATTACTATTATTATTTTTCGACTTTTTTTTTTGTGTAGCGTTTTCGTTTTCATGTCGTATATAGTTATAATAATAATAGGCACTGAATGGATGAATGAAAAGCGTTTACACGCGTAGTAGGCATAGTTACATTAATGCGTTGTAATATTATTCACTTGTGAACGATATATACACGCGTCTCTCTTCGAATAATCACGTTGGATCTTTCATAATGGTGTGATAAAATAAATAATATGTATTTAAATGCAACAATAATTGTTGATGTGGTTTCGCACCTGTGCCAACTGACAACTATATACTTTAGGTAATATAAGTTGGTTAAATCCATGCTAGCAGACAGGTTTTTGGGGTTTGTGGTCCTAGTTTTTTCTGTCGGAGGGACTTATGGGAAAATCAAAATAACTGTCGTTCAAAGAACCGTATATGACCGCGACCTATATTTAACAGATTTTTTATCGTTGTTTGAATTGTTTGAACAATTTCACAATTTCATCTGTTCGCTTCAACTTGTCAACTGTTGTAGAAGTCAATTGATATCGATACACGTGATAAAATGTGTCGGGATGCACATTGCACATTTAATATCAATCTAATATAATAATATCTTCGGTTATATCGGGAGTAAAATAATACATTGTATCATGTCGCGGATGATGGTTGATATTACAGATATTATACATTATAATATTATAGTCGAGTCTCGATAACTCGAATTTCAAGAGAGACAAGTATATTATAGACTCTCCTAATATGTATTTTCAAGTTTTATGACGTGACAAATATTGCATTGAGTGTATATAGGTACTTATTTAGTGTACCCATAGGAATTTTCAAAAAAAAAGAAAAAAATTGAGTTATCGATACTCACGGCTGTATAATATATATATATATACGATAATATATTACCACCTTGGTCTGTGGGCAGCTTTAGGCCCGGCGGTGCTCACCTGCTGAGTACCTATAGCAAGTGTTGTGGCGTATATACACAGTGGCAATATCATGATGCATAACCCGTTTCCGCCAAAGGTGTACCTTTCCCTGTCCTGCTTAATCAAAACGAACAAATACCTGTTTCCACCAAAACAATTTTCAAACCACACAAATACATATTTTGTAAGTTCGATTACTATTTTAATTTTTTATTATCATTAACCAATACACGGAGGCTGAACTATTTGCACATGACCTGGTATTGTAGTTCGTAGTATCGATTATTATTGTAAAAAATGCGTATAATACTTACTGGTCTTACTGCATAGGTATACACGATCAATTTATACAATACCAGACACCAGAGTATAATATTATATACTTGCATTTCACAAAGAATGAACTAATTTAGAATATTTATACATTTTGATTGTTAAGATATATTATAAAAACGAATAGGTTATATAATATATATATATTATGTTATATCCTATAGGAAATCCTCATAAATGTTATATGACGTGCTACCCACCACAGGTGGAGATTTGATTAAATTAAAGGGATGCTAAAATTTTATTACACAAAATTAACCAATTAATAACATAAAAAAGTCTCCCCCGCTCCAATCACCCCTCTAATCACCATCTATGGAACCAGCTCCACATAATCGATATCAATATGGTATTCGAATTTCTACCAAACTCGCTCTAGCATATATAGCTTGTGTGATAGCACCTATACTGCTGTTATCGAGTCACCGTGAAGGAATGAAAACAAAGTGACAACTATATTAATGTTGATTTGAACTTATCAGTCGCTTCTATAGAACCATCCGCTGACATTTGTATGAACATCCGAGACAAGAGTAAGACCGGTAAAAACTTACATTAATTTACATATAAAATGCATAAATAAAGGTGGCGGGCCTAGTGTCAGAGGTCCATAATGCAGAGCTCATGTTTTTTTTATTTTTGACAATGTCACATTTTATGTGTGTGAAACGTTATAATATATAACTTTGTTATCGAAAACAATAAAATAAACATTTCTAAAAATGTTTGTTGACTGAAACCTATATTATAGGTATGTACTAAAATTATTGTTTTCTTTGGCAGTACTATTATATTATATAATATATACTTATGAAGATATTTTTATATGAATATTAAAAACATAAACTATAGGTTAACAATTCATATTTGGAGGAAAATTACTAATAATCGATTTAGCCACAAATACTAACCAACCGAACACAAAATATTAAAGCAAAAATAATATGAAATGTTTGATTAAATACTATATACTATATAGGTATCACTTATAAATTTATTTGAATAATTAATATTCATAAAAAATATATTCATATTTAGATTTGCCTTACCTTAACGTTTAAATATTTAACTATAATTTAAATCCTATTATCTGCGTATCTAAAGGATCCTATAGTACTCGCTTTAATAATATGAGAGCCCTCTGCAAAAAATCTGGACCCCCCTCGAAACGTCTTCAATTTCTTCAATATGTCTAATTTTTATAACTAAATGGTAAAACCTAAATTCAATAAAATACAATATACAAGTTTTGGACCCCCTTTCCCCCCCCCCAAAAAAAAAAAAAAAATTCTGGATACGGCCTTCATGTCTTCTCTTTGGTCATGTTTACGCTTGTAATATATTTTGCTGCCTAAATCATTCTCGACTAAAATTGGCCAACCCTGCTTATGTATAGTGTATTACATAAATCACAAAACTCGAGATAGGCGTGCCGTAAATAAAAAATTCAAAATTATCTTTCCATCCCAAAGTAAACTAAATAATAAGCAGTTTCAGTTTTTATCGTCATACAATAAGGTTTCATAATTTATTAAACATTGAGTGTATAATATTTTGGAAAAAAACTTTTTTTAAAACCGCCAACGTTATCATACCTATAGTTAAATAATTTATCAAATGACAATGCGATCCAAGCGTGCGTATGTATAACCGAGTGGCTATAAAACCCGTACCTATATACATGCACATTATACAATATACTGTGCGGAATAAAAGAGACGATTCACCACGTGAATATAATATGTAATTAAGTCGACTATATTATATACATAAAATATAATATTCTTATGTAGTATTTATATATACATGTATAAACGACGCATAAAAACATAACGCACTTACACGATAATAAGACGAGGTTACAATGAACAATCCGCTCTTTGCGAGCACTGAGATATTAACCACATAATAGTATAATAATATGCATATGAATGTGCAGAATTATCTCTCTCTCTCTCTCTCTCTCTCTCTCTCTCTATGTCTGTCTCTCCCTCCCACCGTCTTTCCCCTCACTATCCTTATTTATGCAATGATCATTCGTGTTTTAATTAAACGAAAAACCTACAGTGTATTATACACATATATAAATAGATGTACATAACGACGACGACGTTTTGTACGAGCTATATTTTACTGTACTATATGTACATTGCGTTTATACCAGAAAGAATAATAATAATTATAATATAATTATAAACGTCAACGGAGCGCGATTCGGTCGAGAGGGCTCTTCAACTTCCGCGCGTTTGTGCAGCCAGAGGTACAAGTCGCGGTGTAATATCTCGTATATAATAGGATTGCTGCTGTATTATATACCTATGTCAATAGTAAGCATAGGTATACGCCGGCTCTGGAGGCTCTGACTATTCAATGCGGTTTTCCGTCTACTGCAAGAGTCCTTTGTGTTTAGGCGACTCAACGTCATAGCGGATTAACTGCACGGTTTTTATTTAATGTAATGAATACATAAATACTATACCTACAGGGTGATTCGCCAAACGGTGACTCGGCGCCCCATTTTTTTCTCCAATAATTCAAATGGGAGCTATATGATGATTTGAAAATTATATCAACTAATATCAGTTTACTAAAATGTTATAAATATTCGTAAGAATTGTCCGCATGATAAGCAATATTAGGGCTATTTTCTTTTTTACGTAGTATACAATCATATATAGTAGGTACTTTAGCTTGATAATATTCAGAAACTTTTCGTTCAAATTTTGAGTCAGAAGCATCAACAGTAGGCCACTTAATTTACAGTGGAAAAATGGAATTCTCGCTTGAAAATTAGCATCATTTTGAATAACCCTATAAACATATTTTATTTTTTATTTATTTATAGTAGTGTGCACGCGGGGGCAGAGAGTATACAGTATATGTGCCTACACATATTACATAGGTCGGAAATAATTTTATAACGATAATGATATGCCCGTCGAAACCCTGCAGATCCTCCTCTCTGCGCAGTTGTTCGTTTATACAATATTATTTCAGGCAATAAATATTTATAAACATTATTACGTACACACATGTTATAATAATAATGACGTGCTTCTCGTATTTTGGCTCGCGACCGCACCCGCAAAGACCGCACCAATCGCCACCGCCGCGCGCCCGGGCGGGGAAGTCGCGAGAAGGTTCTGACGCGCTACAAATTATTATGCAATTATAATATACGATAATAATATTATATTATGCTTACAACTATATAATGTATAGACATATTATAATGTGCGCAAACGTGTGCGTTATTATGTGTACACGACCAACGTGTCGGAGCGTATTAAAATATATTTTTTCGGTAGGGAGTCTCGTCTTGAGCGGCCACCGCGGAGGACTTACCGCCCGGATGACCTCCTCCCCGCGCCGTCCCGCCCGCGTACACCGCCGTTTAAATTTATTGGACCGGTCTATGTTATTATTATTATTATTATTATTCGTACGTAATATCACACGCGTCGTATATACATATATTATTTATATATCATATACATTATAATAAACGTGTGTTGTACCTATATATGTATAATATGATATTATATTATATTCGTGTGGCGGCGGCGTATAGGTAACCTACGTGCAACGCTCTACAGATCGCATTTTATCTCGTTGTACGTATTTATAATAATATTATTATAGCACTTTTATTATTATATTAATTTATCGTACGATTTTACTACAGCCATCGCAGGGCTTTTATAATCCCCCACCCCCCATGTATATTGTCGTTTTGTTTCTATTTATATAAGAGCTGTTACGACGTCTTCTTATATTATATAGTTATTATACCCAGAGGCTATAGGAAGGAATAGGTGAATCTCCATACCCGAAATACTGTACTGCGTGCCTGTATTTGATCCTATTTTCAAGTGTAAATTATTTATTTTTTATCTGAAAACCTTTTATTGTGTAAAATATTAATCTAATGTAATTAATCAAATATAATACCCATGTGTATATATTATTATATTATTCTTGTTGCGGCGGTGTACCTACTAATACCTACGTGCGGCGCTATACAGATCGCATTTTATCTCGTTGACTCGTACTTATAATATTATAGTATTATTATTATTATTATTATTATATTTTGTCGTACGATCTTACATCAGCGATCGATGTATCGCAGTGAGAGTAAAACCAAATAATTATAATAATTGAATTTTATATTTAAAAAAATATAAATGTAGCGGTATAGATTAATCAATATTAAATAATTGAACAATTTGAACATATTAATTAAGCTAATAATCATGTGATCACATGTGGTGTTCCAAAAAAAAATATTCCTTGAGATTTAAAAAATTAAATTCTAGAAATCCGGTATCTCAAATGTTGATTATTTAGTTTATTCTTTATTTTTTTTTAGCCTTCGGCTTCACTAAGATCGATAATCTTACTAATGCATATTATGCTTAAATATAATGTTTGTAGTGGTGTGCCATGGATTAGGTAGGATAAGGGTTATATCCCCCCCCCCCCCACCCGGTGAAATAATTTTATCCAACCTATTTATATTAAAACTTTTATTACTTACTATAATTACCTATTACCTATCTTCTATAATATGTTCTGTGTTATTATTATTACTATACAGAGCACGTACAAAATCGTATCATCAAATATGGTATCTACAATGTCAGATTAATATATATATATATATATATGTACCCTGTAAGCAGTGTTGGGGAGTAACTTAACTTAAGTTACAAGTTACTGTAACGAAATTACTTTTTAAGTAATTTGATGGTTATTTAATTACATTTTATTGTAAGTAATTTATATTTTATATGAAATTTAAGTTACTTTTGTGTAGTAATTATTACCTACTAAGTTACTCGTTGGTTTAATACATTTTTAGAACGTATTGATAATATTGTGTGTAAGTATTAAAATATATCATATAAATTATAAGTATTATAATTTATAGGTAAAGTTGTCTGAACTGCAATATTTTTGTTATAGCTATTGACTATTTGACTATAAAGTGTTACTTTTAGAATGGAATTCCTATATTTACTCTGTGTTGTATCGTCGCGGACTGCTCACGGCGTCGGCGTCTGCACATACAGCATTGTTGGAACTATCGATGATAATAATAATAAAAGTGTGGCTTGGCTGCTATACCAATCGCGCAATACGCCTGAGAGTAAGTTACGTCCGCTGCTACTAGTTCCCGGATGGGTGACCATCCAGATCCGTAGTAGTAAAAACCTTCCTACATATGCACGTGTTTGCATACCTACCGTAACAACCGTAACAACACATTACCATACCAACCTTACCAACCACAGTTAATAATCCCTTACAACAGCTAATGGCCTTAGTTGCCGGGTTTAAATTCAATAAAAAAAAAAAGTAATAATATAATAATAGTGTATCAACATGAGTATCTGTTAATAATTTCATATTGTTGATTGTCATTACCTACCTATTTAGTTTATATATTGTTGAATTGACAACATAATTATTAAGCTCCAGTGATATTTTTGAAGAAAAAAAGTAACTTCTATTGTAATTGAGTTACTTTTTAAACTCAAAAGTAATATAACTTAAATAAATAAAAAAAAGTAACTTAAAATTAATTTAGTTACAATTATGATAAGGAATTAGTAATGTAATTTAATTACCAAAAATAAGTAACTTCCCCAACACTGCCTGTAAGCCAGCGTTTCCCAACCTTTTTCCCTCGCGGCACCCTAATCCCAACCCATATTTAGCCGCGGCACACTTGTCGCTGACTTATATATGTATAGGTACATATTTTTTTTTTATACTATACTTTCATCATATTAATTATTAATACCAAAGTAGTTGTATATCAGTATAATATTACTAGCAAACAATTAAAAATGATTGGATAGAAAAAAATATTATTATAATTATCCTAAATATTTAATTTATTGAAATGTAAAAACAAGATACATTACAATTTTTATAAAAAATCTAATCTTAGTGAAAAATTTGGGACTGTTTTGTCTTCATTATTAGCTTCCTTCGTGGTCGAATGGTTGATAAGCACACCCTCATGTCGTCTTCCAAGTTCTTCAGTTGTGATCGATTTTTAGTTTTGATGGCATTCATGGAAGAGAATGCTGCTTCACAAATATAGGATGTAGAAAAAGGCAGTATCGCATTCATAGCTTTTCTTGAAATCTTGGGATACTCATTTAATAGATTTATCCAAAAAGATGAGACATCTACATTTATTTTGATTTTTTTTAACTTTGACTCTCTCGCAGTATCTTCAACTAATTTAGAGTACTGTACCTTAAGACCACGGTCATTTTTTATATCAATCAATTCACTTTCTTCATCAGTGTTAAACAATGCAGTCTCATATGCTGAGTCAATGAAAGGATTTCTCACCCAATCCATCGACGAGACATCCAAAGACGGAAAATACTTTTTTATATTTTCATAAAGCAAACGTAGACTTTTTAAAATTAAGTTTGTAAGATCTGAATTAATGTTGGCAAGATCAAACATATCCCAATTTGTCTGTTTTTCAATTTTTGAAATCCATAATAACAACTTCTGTTGAAAAGAACTGATCTTATCTGTAGATGTGAGAATATTCTCTTGCTTTCCTTGCATGCACTTGTTTAAGTAATTCAGTTTTTCAAATATATCTGCTAGAAAGGCTACTTTGGCACACCAGGAATCATCACTGAGAAAATCAGCATATTGTGATTCTTCACAAGTAAAAAACAATAATAACTCCTCTCTAAGTTCATAAAATCTTTGTAGGACACGTCCACGAGATAGCCATCTTACTTCTGTGTGAAACAAAGTGTAAGCACTCATTTTCTCTGCCCCCGCCCACAAAACACACAATAGTTCTAAATATCATGCATTTTCTTTATTATAAATATAAAAATACAAATAAAAAACATAAATACATCTGTTTTATATTTTATTAGATTTAAAATTATTGAATGTGTGTTAAATAAACATAGGTACCTACATTATTTGTTAATATTAATGCCAATGGTACATCAAAAGTCACTTAAATGAAAAAATGCATAGACTTATATAATAAAAATAAAACTTTTACACCCGAGCCTGTACAAGACGTAATGATCAATGCGGCACTATCTACCTACCAGTAAACTTTTATGTACCTAATAGCTTATCAGATATCAAAAACCGTTTCAAGCTGTGTCATTATCATTTACTATAATGCAAGTCTGCAATACGTCTACACTGGTCTGGGACACGGTTAGGTCAGGTCACGGTCAGCGTCAATAGACTGTCGACTCTCCAGGAAAAACGTACCATAACTCTTAAATCTACAACACGTAGTAAGATATACCTATTGGCTATCCAGTATCTAAATATTATTAATAATAATTATTATACAGTTATAATAGCACGAACTGTGATATAATTATATCTAACTTAGTCCATTATGGTTATAAAATCTATATTAACAATGTCACCATTAAAGTCGCGGTATTTATGTCTTTAGATTTACCCCTACAATTGAACAACATATTTGATAACTTACAACATCCCTCCTCCATTGAACATCTGTGTGAAAATCCCGTGTATACATGTCTAAGATAACCAGTTTTATTTATTCATTATAACGGTTCGAGACTATATTTGACCGACTAATTAATAATTTAACATAACGTGTCATATATTATATTGGCACCATACAGGGATCGAAACCGTTACGAATTTTATGAGAATGATTCTCTACATTTTCTGGTTTTGGTTTAGGTTTTAAGATAGGTTTTTGAATTTTTTTGGTTTTAGTTTCATGTACCTAATAACTTTAGATCCGATTTTTATAATTTATTAACTATATTAAGGGCTGAGTGCATGAGCCTAAAGACCTAAAATATTAACAATTTGTATAATTAATGTAGATACAGCAAATGTACGTTCAGCAGAACTAATTTCGTGTCGTTAACTTTAATTTATTGTACCTTCTTAGTCCTTTTGCATTCAACATATGGCTGAGCTTAATTATTCGATTACAATAATATTTAATTGTAATTTACAATAACATCATACTATATTACAGTATAATAATAAATCTCTTGTTATGTGATTAATGCTTATGATATTTGAACAAAATATTAATTTAAATGGATACTATAAAAAAGTGTATTGGACTATTGAAATTATTGTTATTTAAAAAGGCTTACTGTTAAGATTCAAATACACATTATAAGATTTGGTACACACGTTTGTAATTTAGGGGACAAACTGAGGAGTGATGATAATGACATGAGCGATTGATTACTGTGGGGCAGACGTGGATCAGTCGAATACGAAACAATTGTAATAACATTAATAAATAAAAATATACACAAATACTTCAAATAACAATAGTACAGACGTGTACTGCAGCTGCTGTACAGGGGCGAACAAAATAACAATTATTGTAATATTTGTATTTAATTTTGAATCAATAAGTATATAAATAAAATTATAAAATATAAATAGAATAATATTCGTATTACCTATTAATATTTCGTAGTACTCAGTAATAGCACCGGGATTCAAACAAAATATTTTATTCGCTTAAAAATACTCGTTTTAACTAGAATTATAAATAATATAGTTAATAATAATAATAATAATAATAATAATAACTTTATCAAATTTGAAGAAACCGATATAAGTTTTAAACTTTAATCAGTTTTAAGAACGGTTTTTCAATTCTATGGTTTCGGTTTGGGTTTTATATACGGTTTTTTTAAGATTTTATGTTTCAATTACGGATTATTAACTAGTGTCTTAAAGCTTTTGGTCTCGGTTCCGGTGTTCTAATCGAAAAAAATTTTCAAAAAACATTTTAAACCGGTTTCGATCCTTGGTATCATAGATAGGTAGATACATAGATACTAGGTAATTATTGGATTATTAATAAACACACATAAACAAAATAAGTAATGATTAAAAATTAGAGGAGAACAATTTTTAGACAGACATTTAATAATGAATGTATTAAAAATCAGTTTAAATTTTATTGTTTTGAATACACGCCATTGAATTCGTATTTTTTACTAAGTTACAAGTTGGTATCATACTATTGTCTGACTCAAAATACCCATTATGTCTCTGTGAAGTTTTGGAATAGCAGTTCGTGCAGCGGTGTCGTTCAAAATGAGAGTCTGTCGTTTAAAATTGAATACGTATAATATTTTATTTATTTACCGTTTTATTGTATTATTTTTTTCAGTAAGCTTGATCGATTACATACATATAGGTATTTAGTTTATTAACCAACCATGTTTATAATACATACAATTTAATACTAATACAGGAATTTGTTATATTTTCCAAAATCACGCGATGATGCTGGGGAATTGTATTTAAACCGTGGTTGTTTAAAGCAAGAGGCAGAAAGCAAAGGGGTGACCATTTTTGGTTGACTGCGTGGTTATTATACATACATAATATATAATCGATTTTACACTTTAATAGTAGTATTATAATAGTAGGTATATAAATAGTTAGAGTTTCAAAGTTCGTACTTGCGGGTGCTAATGAAACCCACCTGGTAACTTACAGTTCGTTGATCGTATAATATACTTATTTAATAATCGTACGGAGTATTTGGTTCATCGTGTACGATTATAGTATAATTTTTTTTTTATTGATCCTTAAGCCCGGCATCTATGGCTATTAGCTGTTTGTAGGGTTGTAAATTTTTAAGTGGGCACCCGTAGGTATCTGCCATGCTTGGGTGGGGGATGGCGGCCTTTCTGACACCGTAACTGCCAGAAGAAAAATGCCGCCCGTAGCCGTGTTCGAACCGGCGTCGGTGCGTAGTCCGCTCGGCCACTCCGTCCCCCCATAATAGAGTATAATTATAAATGACACATACGTACATATAATTATTATATTAAATAACGTGTAAAAATATAAAATGTTAAATATACTAAAAAAAAATCTTATATTTTATGTTTCGTGTTTTATTATGCATATAGGTATAATACTGCTGTATAGGTTATCTCCCATTATACATTTCTAAATACGCCACTGAATTTACAACCATACGATGTATAAATTGTATTGAAAGAGTTATGAATTGTTGTTATTATAATAAAATTATTTATTGTTTATTATCAAATAAAACTGGTTTAATAACACTTGTAAACTATTCTTACGCCGCCATACACAGCACCGACTGCATTCATATTAAGAATTAATGGAGCGACATTATACACAATATATAACTGCTACAAATCCGGGAAAGCTAATGTGTTTATGTTATTATTTTGTTCTGAGATGCCCGTGAATTGAATATTATGGGTACCTACATAATATTATTATGCTTTACAAAAAATGTGTGCATATACGTATATTTCGTATACGAGAAATGCGTTGTGGAAAACTTGTTTGAAATCGTGATTTATTTTTATTGGCCACGACCATATTATAATGATTATTATAACGCTCGTCCGAAAACATTGTTTCTCATTATACACGCGGCAACGAAGCGTCAACGAAGTAATTACGAAGAAACATGTGTACGCGGTGTATTTTAATGAATATATTAAATTCGATATTGTTCAAGAAACACGATAGGTATATTAAAAAAAAAAAAAAACCAAAAATTCGAATAAAACCCTTTTGGTTCGGGTGATAAATATTTTTTTCGGACAGTCACTCGAATAATCGTCACGCACAAATCGTATAGTACCTACTTAGATTTCACATAAATCAACCTAATCTCTGATGGATACATAATAATATAATGTTTGTGATAACTATTTGACAAGCAGTGGCTTGTATGTTCATGCCAAGTCAATCGCGTCATTTAATTATTTACTAGTGTAGGTTAAAATCATCATTAGTATCATATTATAATACTACCTTTATACATAATATAAAGAGACTGCTTCATCCATAAGTATAGTGGGATTTCTAGCATTATTAGCATATTTGTTTTACACCATCGTAAAAATAGGCCACCTATATCAAATCTGTAATTTTATATTGCATATTTAGATATTATTTGCTTTTTAAGACACTTCGCTATTTTTTTAATCATAATATTTATTTATTTTTGGTTTATTTTTGCACATTACAATTGTTGTGTTTGAATAACGTTTATCAAAACGACAAGCAGCTATTTGATTATTTAAAATCTTTCACGCACCGCCGCAGTGGCTGCGGGTGGATTGAGTATTTATTAATTGAACCACTATAGAAACGATTTTTTTCAGACCATATTATATAGGGTCCTTAAGTGCTTAAGCGCTTACATATTGTGTGTTTTTTTAGGGGTACATGTCTTCGGCCCCATTATAATGTGTTATGAACAAATGATTGTTAATGGATTCATCAATGAAAAAAAAATCCTGATCATAAACGCACGCATTAAGTGTAATTAACATAAAAAAAATGTCCTGTTGTGTGCTGTTAACGGACAAACAGATAGGTAGTATTTAGAATAATTTGTGAATAAAATAATATCCACCATACACTCGTATTACGTATATAAGTATACAACCAAATATTCGATGGCCACAGGTGGTCCTAGACTCCAAGCTGTGTTGATCTTGATCGACACGGCCTGTTATAAAGCTGAACAGGCCCAAAATCGACCAACCAGGATTTTCGGACAATTATTGAGGTCGACGCCAATCGTTTTGCCCCGTGATCGTTTACAAATTGCCTATAGGTTAAGCGACCCTAAATGTCGCACAAAAGTCCTTACTGCCGACCCAGAGGTCGTCGGCCGACTCAGCTACACTTAATATTTATTTTAGCCAGTTTTTTTTGTTATTGCCCCACGCTCCTATTTAACAAGCACCGCAACGCAAGACACGGAGGGAAGTGGACACTGTGTGATTAATTTGAGACTAGATGTCAATGAATAACAACAAGTAATACGTTCTTGTGACGGGCCAGAAGCACCGCCTTACTATTCATAAGAAAATTACAATATTTTATATTTATATGCAATGGGCGCCCACTAACTAACTCTACGGGGACAATTTATAATATTGTTACAAATAATATATAATGTCATATCATCAAAATAATAAACAATGATGTTTTACAATGATAATGAATAATATTGTAATCACCGGTCTCCTCGGTATCCGCTGATTACCATCGACAGTGTTGCCACTCGGTCCTTCTCAACGGTCCACTGGTCCACACGACGATCTAACGCTGGCTACTGGGAATCCCACGATGGCCCACGAAGAACAGGTTAAACCAATAAATCATGCCGTGGTCCACGGGAGGCACCGTGAAATGCACTGTTGGAGCCGCGGAAGACGACACGACCCGCACGTTGCCGGCACACAACGCGACACAAAATCGACGGCTACAAAACAAACGCGATCACGAGACAACAAGTCGTTTTAGCGTGCATTTGGTGCGTACAATTAGTACAATGTACCACAGGTGATCGGCGTAAAACTGTACCCGGACGGATAGACCAAAAGGGGAAAAACACGCAAAACCGCCACGGCCGATACGTGACTCGGCACACTCAGAACCACCGATCACGTGAAGGTAGTCTGTCGCGCGAAACCCGGACGTGACACAAGAGCCGGGGTTGCCGCAGCAAAAGTTGCGACGAACGGACGACAACGCACTGACGCGGCGGTGACGGGTTCGCGGTGAGACGGCAGACGGCGATACAGATGGAACAGGCGGGGCGGGGTATCGAATCTTCTCGATGTGGAGTCGACCGTAATTACCGATGACAATTTATTGTTGTCGATAACGATATGGCGGCCAAATTACGGTATTGGGTATTTCCACAGATATCCGACATCCTCCCCCTAGTAAGACGAGCACGTCTTACTACCGAACACTGCCGGATCTTAAGCTGCAAACTGTTGAAACCTGAAGATTGAACTGATGAGGGTTGGATTTGTACTAACCGATTAACCTGAAAATACATTCTTTTTTTTTTGTAAAGACACATTATAATAGTAACAATTTTAAATACAGATTAGGATATAATTCAAATGCCAGGGCGTATAAATACATAAATTACAAGTGCCCCTAATTTTTTCTGGCAGCTAACCAAAATGCCCCCTCCCCCCGTGACTCACGACCGCGGTGCCTAGGCGCAGGTGCAAAAGAGTGTATAAGTCAGAGAAGGGAACAATAAAATAAAAAATAAGAAATAAACAGACATAGTGATAGAATGGAGATTTAAAATCTCTAGGGATGGCTAATAAGCTTAACCACTTTTACTACCGGATGGGTCACGATACCCGTAGCAGTTCGGAGCCGGACGACTCGGACAACCTTGTCGGAGCCTGGTAATACCTCTATCACGCGACCCATACGCCATTTCAACGGCGGAGTGTTGGCGTCTTTTATTACGACCATATCATCAACCGATATATTTGGAGCGTCACTGGTCCACCGACTGCGAATCTGGAGAGTTTGGAGGTATTCATTGCGCCACCGACGCCAAAACGCTTGAACACATTGGCTGACCAACTTCCACCGCTGTTCCAAGGTCCGAGTTGTGTTTGGAATGTCTGCTTCAGGAACGGCAAGTAACGGTCTGCCTATTAGGAAGTGCCCCGGAGTTAGACAGTCAAGTTCAGCAGGATCGGACGAAGCAGGAGTGATTGGCCGAGAATTCAAAATGGCTTCACACCTAGACAATACCGTGCCAAACTCTTCGATGGTGAAAGTGTGCTCCCCCAGAATGCGCAATAACAATGTTTTGGATGAGCGAACTGCTGCCTCCCAGAGCCCACCGAAATGAGGGGCACCTGGAGGGTTGAAATGCCACGTACAATGGACACTAGCTGTTAGTTGGTCACGACACGATGGATCATTAACAAGAGCACGAAGTAAATTGTTTGCTCCAACAAAATTTGTGCCGCAATCACTGTAAACATCGGTGGGCAGACCTCGGCGTGCCACAAACCTGTGTAACGCAGCTATAAAAGCCCCGGTGCTCAAGTCGGATACATATTCTAAATGGACAGCGCGTACTGTGAAACACACAAAAACGGCAAGATACATTTTGTACTGACGCGGCTTTCGAAGTCGGTTCTCTTTGACTGAAAATGGACCTGCATAATCTACTCCAACCCTCGCAAACGGATGGCATTCCGTCACACGTGAAGATGGTAGATCCGCCATCACTGGCTGAGGGTTTTTGGCCGTGATGCGTACGCACGTGATGCAACGGCTAATGATCGTACGGATCAATGTGCGGACTGATAGTATCCAATATTGACGACAAACCAACGATGAAACGATTTGTGGACCACTGTGACCTGTGAGGTCATGCCAATGCCGAATTAATAGAATAGAGAAGTGTGATGTCTTTGCCAGCAGTATAGGATGTTTCTGGTCATCAGACAAATCTGACCTAGATAACCGACCGCCAACGCGTACTATATTCTCATTATCGAGGAACGGACGCAGACGTGCTAATAATCGCATAGAGGCAGCACCCCCCTGCGACAACTCCTGAATCAACGTACTGAAGTGAAAACGTTGCGAAGACCGTGCAATCAGAAGCGCTGCTTGGTCGAGCTCCTTGCGGGATAAATACCCATGTTCAACCGGTTGTTTCCTACAACGCGCGACGAACCTAAGTATACGAGCAGTGGTTCGGATCGCTTGTACATAAGAAGAAAAACGCTCAAACCACTCAGATTCCTCTTCTTGTATGACCATAACCTTCGTAGATTCAATCTTAAATTCAGGCAGTTGATCAACTGTATTAATTGGGATATACTGGTCCCATTGTTGAGGTGGCAGAGACAGGCATGGAGGACCGTTGAAATAGAGATCATGTTTAATGAAATCCGACGGAGTAAGTCCTCGTGAACCACAATCAGCAGGGTTAGTGGCTGATTCTATATAATGCCACTGACACGTGGGTACCAACGAGTGAATTTTGTAAATTCTATTTGAGACGAATATTTTAAATGACTCATGCGGACATTTTAGCCAACTTAACACCGTTGTAGAGTCTGACCAGGCATGGACATCTGTGAGGTGTAATTTTAGGCTCAGCGTGGCTGAAAGACGGGCCAACCAGCGAGCGAGCAAAAGTGCTGCACATAATTCCAATCGCGGAATGGTTGTTGATTTCACAGGTGCAATTTTCGATCGTGCTCCAAGCAACGAGACGATAGGGTTACCCGACGAATCAATTGCCCTAAGGTACACCACAGCAGCGTATCCGGTTGACGACGCATCACAAAACCCACATATTGAACACTGCATGTCTCGGCGTGTGCCTATAAATCGAGGGATGCGGACACATTGCAGATTGGATAAATCGGTAACGAAACTGCACCAGATCTCCGCGATATCTGAAGGCAGCTGTTCATCCCATGACAGCCCAGCTTTCCATACACGTTGCATTAATGTTTTTGCAAAGAATGTGACAGGTGATAAGAGTCCGAGTGGATCGAACATTCGCGCTATCAAGGACAACATACCGCGTTTCGTGCAGACGTGTCGTTCGGGTTGAAAAATATACATAAAGGCGCCATCTTGATGGGACCATTGTAAACCCAATACCTTCGTCCCTGTGCCAGTAGAATCATCGAGCGACAGTGGTTCGCACGTTCTGTCCTCGGAGGGGATCTTATCAAGTAGGACGGGCGTATTACTGGCCCATTTTTTCAACTCCATGCCAGCACAATGTAAAACTCGAATAAGACCATCTTGAAGGGAGAGGGCCTCGTCCAACGTGTCGCCGCCTGCGCAGATGTCATCCACGTATGTCTGATATAATAAAGCTTCCTTTACGAATGGAAGGTCACTACAATCCTGCTCAGCAATAGACCGCAACACCTTGATCGCGAGGTAGGGGGCACAGTTGATGCCGTAAGTCACAGTGTTGAGTTCATAAGCTTGCAACATTCGATCGGGCGATGATCTCCACAAAATATGTTGGTACCGTCGATGCGACGGAGATACAGATACCTGACGGTACATCTTGCTTATATCAGTTGTGAAGGCAAATCGGTGAACCCGATACAATAATAGGACGTCCACAACATCGCGCTGTAACTTCGGTCCCGGAAGCAAGCAATCATTCAAAGAAACGCCGGAATACGATGTCGCGGAAGCATCGAACACTACTCGTATTTTCGGGTCTTTATCGGTAGGGCGATAGACGGCATGGTGTGGGATGTAGTAATCCCCATTGGACCTGGCTGGAGACATGTGTCCCAACGTCAAATACTCAGACATGAAATCACAATATAAACTTCGGAGACGAGGGTTAGTGGCTAATTTCTTCTCCAAGTGCTCGAAGCGCTTCTCAGCTACGGCGCGTGAGCCACGGAAAGTGTCAACAGAAATTGCTTGGCGGAACAAGAGCGGTACACAAAAGCGACCAGAATTATCGCGGGTACAGCCATCACGAAATATTGCTTCACACTGCCCCTCCTGCGTAAACTGTTCTGGTGCCGCGTCGGGTTCTTCGAGCGCCCAGAACTTCTCTAGCAGCGTTTCGACAGAAGTAGTAAGTGATGTATGGCAAGACACAGAAATATTGGAAGTTGAATTTGAAACCGGCCCGATGATCGTCCATCCAAATACCGTTCCGAATGCTGTCGGAAAAGCATCGCCTACAGACACACGTTTTCCATTTAGAATTTGGGCAAACAGGTCTGCGCCTAATAAAACATCGATGGTACCAGGGTTAATAAATGAGGGATCCGCTAGGGCAAGATGCTGATATTTATCTGCTATCGAACGGGATAGCGGTTGTCGTGGCATATCAGCCGTAATCGTCGGAAACACCCACGCATCAAAATTGAAGACGGGATCTGGTGAAAATCTTGGTTGTACTTGACAGCGCACTAACCCCAAAACGTTTTGTACCTGAACACCGCCGATACCGGATACAGGTAATGTCCACTTTTGCATCCGGAGTCCCAAACGATTCGTGAACTCCGAAGTAATAGCACTAATTTGTGAGGCTGAATCAATGAGCGCCCGGACCGTATGCAACACGCCAACGTTGTCAGACATGTGTATGAGAGCTGTACCGAGAATGACCGACGGTGAAGTATTTTGGCCAAGACATGACGATGTGGTGGCAACGTCTGGTTGCCCCTCATCCGATGAATTCTCTTCTTTGGACGGAGCAGCAAATCCAGCTGAATGCAGAAGCGAGTGATGCCTTCGGGAGCATTGACCGCATACATTTGAAGACTTGCACTTGGTCACCCAGTGTCCTGTACGTAGGCATCGAAAACAAATCTTATTGACTCGCGCCCAATTGTTACGATTTTCTTGCGTCCAACCCTTGAACTTTGGGCATGACGTTAGACCATGAGTACCTGTGCAACATTTGCAAGACGGTGATACCTTTGACGGGTTGCTGCTTGTAACCATAGAGGTATGCAGTGGCGGCTTCCTCGCATTATGAGATGCAGTCTTAGTAGATTTGTGAGAGTTTGATTGTTTTGATGTAGGCTCTGGTGGAATGCATTCTAATATGGCCACACGAGATTTTACAAACTTCAACAACTCTTGTACCGTAGGAAACCCGTTGGCTAGTTGAGCTTCGAATAACTTGATGCTATAGGTAGGCAAGCATCGAGCGGCTATGGAGAATAATATAAAATCGCCTAAATCTGGTAGATGCAGGGACTCGAGCAACGATACGCCTTCATCGAATACCACTAACAATTTGTTTAACTCAACTAAATTTTCTGAAGGAGCTCGTGGTGCGTTTAACAGTTTCTCGATTAGTGAGCGTGCCACCAGACGGGGTTTGTCAAATCTTTCCTCGAGAGTGGACCACGCCAGCCTGTAATTGTGGTCTGATACCGGAATGCCTCGAATAGCATCTCGAGCAGCCCCCTTGCAACACCCAACCAAGTAGTAGAACTTATCGATATCGGATAAATATGTTCGATTGTCCACCGATGTTGTGAATCGATCACGAAATGTAACCCACTCATAAATGTCGCCCTCGAACGTGGGCAGTGGTATCTCAGGTAAGCGGGTAGGTTTGATGACTTGACCACCACTAGACCTCACAGAACCTGCTTTAGTTGATTGGACGGCACCTGGGCTCACATCTATGGCAACATTGTCGGTAATCACTTGTTCGTCTGACTTTTGGACATTCTGGCCGACATCGTTTAATGACACCTGTGAACCGCCGTGTGTAGACGTTGTTATTTGGTCGGGGCAGTATTGCATAAAACGATGGGCGGTTGCTTTTGAAAACGAGACCAATTCGAACATCTCGACGCCCTCCGTGTCGGGATATTCATTGTCAAGCTCTAAATCCAACAAATAATTCAACAATGCTTCATCTTCGATGGTAAAGGACGACAACAAGTGATCGAGGGATTCAACCATTACCAATAGCTGGGGTACCACAGACGTGTCCTCCGCACTCCGAACGGCCACACTATGGACTGCACGTATTTTATTGACGTAACTCTTGCGTTTGACTTCACAACTACGTTTCAACCGCTTGACCCGCGCGACTTCTTCATCACCAGCCATGACGACGGATTTTTTTTTTTTTTTTTTTTTTTTTTTTTTTTAATATGCAAATACAATTAAATACTAAGCGCAAAATGAAATAATTTAGCCCAAAGTAGATTCTCACGCGACCAAGGGCGCGCTTAACGCGACAAAATGATCAAAATTATTCAACAAATTAAATAAAAGGAGCGCGACAAGTAGCGCGCTTCACGCAAAAATAATAATAATAAATTATTAGACGCAAAATCAAAATATAATAAATCACAAAGCAATAAAAGCGCTTTTACGTGAAATAATAATAATTAAAATCAATAACGCAAATAAAAATAAATAGAAACGACAAGTTGCGCGCTTCACGCAAAAATAATAATAATAAATTATTAGACGCAAAATCAAAATATAATAAATCACAAAGCAATAAAAGCGCTTTTACGTGAAATAATAATAATTAAAATCAATAACGCAAATAAAAATAAATAGAAACGACAAGTTGCGCGCTTCACGCAAAAATAATAATAATAAATTATTAGACGCAAAATCAAAATATATTATTACGTCAACAAACGCGCGCTTAACGCTAAATAATAATAAAAATTATTAATTTGCAGAGCCAAACATAAATCAGAACACCACAATTAATGCGCCTTTCGCGAAATAATAATACAAAAGGAATTATTCGACAAATTAAATAAATAACGCGGCAAGTGACGCGCTTTACGCAAAAATAATAATAATAAATTATTAGACGCAAAATCAAAATATATTATTACGCCAACAAACGCGCGCTTAACGCTAAATAATAATAAAAATTAATTTGCAAAGCCAAAAATAAATTAAGATACAACAACTAATGCGCCTTTCGCGAAATAATAATACAAAAGGAATTATTCGACAAATGAAATAAATAACGCGGCACGTGACGCGCTTTACGCAAAATAATAATAATAGATTGTCGATCACACAATTAAACAATCAATACGTTGATCACGGGTAAAACGTGTAAAAGCAAAATAATTATGCAATAACAATTACACGTAGCTTAGGACGGGCCCATAAATCCTAAACGGAACACTAAACAATATGTGGATATAACCACGCTCTGCTACCAAAAATGTCGCACAAAAGTCCTTACTGCCGACCCAGAGGTCGTCGGCCGACTCAGCTACACTTAATATTTATTTTAGCCAGTTTTTTTTGTTATTGCCCCACGCTCCTATTTAACAAGCACCGCAACGCAAGACACGGAGGGAAGTGGACACTGTGTGATTAATTTGAGACTAGATGTCAATGAATAACAACAAGTAATACGTTCTTGTGACGGGCCAGAAGCACCGCCTTACTATTCATAAGAAAATTACAATATTTTATATTTATATGCAATGGGCGCCCACTAACTAACTCTACGGGGACAATTTATAATATTGTTACAAATAATATATAATGTCATATCATCAAAATAATAAACAATGATGTTTTACAATGATAATGAATAATATTGTAATCACCGGTCTCCTCGGTATCCGCTGATTACCATCGACAGTGTTGCCACTCGGTCCTTCTCAACGGTCCACTGGTCCACACGACGATCTAACGCTGGCTACTGGGAATCCCACGATGGCCCACGAAGAACAGGTTAAACCAATAAATCATGCCGTGGTCCACGGGAGGCACCGTGAAATGCACTGTTGGAGCCGCGGAAGACGACACGACCCGCACGTTGCCGGCACACAACGCGACACAAAATCGACGGCTACAAAACAAACGCGATCACGAGACAACAAGTCGTTTTAGCGTGCATTTGGTGCGTACAATTAGTACAATGTACCACAGGTGATCGGCGTAAAACTGTACCCGGACGGATAGACCAAAAGGGGAAAAACACGCAAAACCGCCACGGCCGATACGTGACTCGGCACACTCAGAACCACCGATCACGTGAAGGTAGTCTGTCGCGCGAAACCCGGACGTGACACAAGAGCCGGGGTTGCCGCAGCAAAAGTTGCGACGAACGGACGACAACGCACTGACGCGGCGGTGACGGGTTCGCGGTGAGACGGCAGACGGCGATACAGATGGAACAGGCGGGGCGGGGTATCGAATCTTCTCGATGTGGAGTCGACCGTAATTACCGATGACAATTTATTGTTGTCGATAACGATATGGCGGCCAAATTACGGTATTGGGTATTTCCACAGATATCCGACACTAAATGTCTGACGTTCATCGTGTTTACGATCATATTTTGCTAATGACAAGTGAATATCACTCATTTTTTTCAAATAGAAAGAAATTTATATTTTTAAAAAAATTTGAACGGTTTGAGGCTGTTTAAGTTAAATCCTTTTTTAAAATGTATTTTTAATATTAGGTATTAGTGTATTACTATGTTATTGCATCGTCAACATTATATCTACATGTTGGTATGGGTAAATAAATAGGTGCTATATAAGTAGGTTAATACAAATTATTATATAATATTTAAGAATAATGATTTTAAATATAGGTACCTATACAAATTTAAAAATTTTTATCATAGATCATTATGCGTTCAATCTTCAATGTGGACTACTAAATTTGATATTTATTTTGTGCTTGTTAAGGCTATTATGTTATATAATTTATATTGGAAAATATTCATTCCATCTGAACGACTTGGATTTTAAGGCATTTGACGTGCGAACGAGTTAAATTTTCAAGTTCACTTTCCCAACACTTTCAAATATTACATGTTATAAACGCACTTCAACGATACGTACGCGTCTATAATGATAACTGAGGCTTCTTGTATCTATGCGTATATTATGTGAGCTCAATGTATATAAATTATAAAATATCGTACCCTATATTATTATATTCCTAAACAAATATAATATAATTTATAACAGCGGTATACGCGGTATATGGTATAATATGGGTATATACACTACGAGTCGGATTGCGGTCGGCCGAGTACAATGTGACACATTAGCCGCGGCGTATTTAAAAAAAAAAAAAACAACAACGGACGAACGGACGAAAAAAAAATCCATTACCGCATTGTTCGGCGCATAATGGCCGCGTGTGTGTGTGTGAATTCGAATAAGTTTTCGGAGTTCTTTTTATTTCGAAAATACACTATCAATTAAGCTGCTATTGTCGGCCCCGGAACACGAGTGTGTAATCCTTTTATGGTTTTTTTTTCACTTTTCACTCGTCTTCCATCTTCTCATTGTTGTCATTATTAGCGATAAGTCAATGGAAGCAGTGTGAATTATATTATAGTATATCGTTCTACGCGCGCGCGGTGCCCCCGGAGCAACCGGTTTCGCCACGAAGAGTGGGATATGTTATTATTATTATTATTACTATTATTATAATTATTATTATTATTATTAATATTAATATTATTATTATTATTATTACTATTACTACTATTGTATTCTTTTGTTGGCAGCGCGTTGTCCGTTTTGTTAATGGTCTCCACTCTCGGCCGATTATGCCCGCCTGATGGTGGTGGTGGTGCTCGTGTGAATACAATGATTATTATTATTATTATTTACATTATTATTATTATTATTATTATTATTACATATTTTTCATTTTTTTTTTCAATCAATTCGATCTCGACGAAGAGAAGTCGAGAGTAAACCGTGAAAATCGATCGCACGCGAATTCTTTTGGGAGCTGCCGCACCGATACATTTTCGGCATCGATCAAACCGTCTTACAGCTGCAATATTCACGGGACTACACGGGATCCATTGACTACAGTTGTAACGTAAATGTCATAAAGTCCCACGGGTATATTATGAATTATGATTAACAATATTATGATGTACTAATGATAATGTGTAATATCTAAAGGTTATATTTTAAAACGGTACCAAGGATTTGTGTTGTATACAATCGGTTGGATTAGGATATAATATGATTATATTGATTTGTCATTTTATGTGTTATACTTTGCAACATCAATTTCAGTTTAGGTAAACAAAAGCATTTATAGCCTATCTATAGGTATATACATTATTATTATAGTGTATACTCTGTAATGACGTAAAAATAATTTTCTAAAATCATATTTCAAAAATATAAATTAGAAAAAAAGTTACCTATTAACAAACACAGTGATACGGTCTCATATTTGTTGTGTCAATACGAAATTATAAAGTGTGAAAAGAATAACTTTTGATAACTAGTATTTATATTATTTTTCTTATAATAACAGTTTATAATTTATGAATTTATATTTTTTTTTAAAATAACATAATGAATATTTGATAAAGTTTAATGTTTTTTCCATGGCTATGACAATATTTATCTGCAGTTATGGACTTATGGTTAAAACCACGGTACTCAATAATTTATAACAAATATGTATATGTGTTATTGTATTTAAATTATTTATAAATTTAAACAAGGATAAACAGGTTAAAAGACATAATATGTAAATGATCATTTGTATTTAAATAAAAAGGGCGAAGCCCCCCACGTGTTGGTACGCTGTATTAAAATGTGTCTAATACGCAAAATGAAACAAAAAAATTCCCCAATCCATGTACATAAGCGTAAATAATACTGTAACTAACTGCAGTGGAGGTTAGGTGGTAGTGGTGAATTTTAGTACTTATGTCTTACGTACATAGAGTATCGATATACATTATATCGTATATAATTTTATTCGGTTAATATTATGCATCGTTATATTGATCGTGCATGGCACGCAGAACAATTTGATATTCATGTTCACGATTTAGAAGTATATTGATTGAAAATGTACTTCAAAATATCATTAAATATAATACCTATACAACGATCTCGGTGATTTTTTTCCTTGCCGACAAGTTGGACGTATATAATTGTATAAAGTGATAATATTATTTTACACCCGGCTGACAGGTTAAATGACAGATGCCAACTTGCAAAAAAAATACGATGAATTTATTTTGCGAGAAATGCCCTTGACATACAAAATATAAGTAGAAGTTTCAATCACTTGAATTCGGTGATACATGGCAACATAAGTAATAACTCATAACTCATAATGCTGATTTCATAAGCTTGATTTATTCCATCCCTAACGAAGAAAAACTGCCCTTTCTTTAAAAAAAATCTACTGAAATATAAATTAGGTACTGATCTGCTAATAAACTATGGCACATAAATGCACATATACAGGCGTTCAACCCCCCCCCCCCCCACCCACACGAAGGTTTTTTTTGTGTACGTGCCTGTAGGGCTCATACCAGCTAAATGTACGAAATGATTTTACGAAAACCTTACAGGTAGATTCAGTAAAATATGATGGAATAGCTATGATTTGAAAATATTAGACTTTATTTGTAAACTATTCAAAATTACAAAATTCGTTTAAATATTGGTTGTCAACCAGTCCACAATAATATTTAGGTATTTTGGATATTAGTGTATATAATCAACCGGCAACTTCATAAAATCATTAAATAATAATTATTATATTATATTATTTTATTTTTACATTTTAAATATCCATGGGTTTACTTTTATCATTAAAAATGATATAATATACTTATGTAGTGAATCATGTGCAAAATAAAAAGCTTATGAATAAATGAACTTGCACACATTTATAAAAAAAAATATGATTTAAAAATGTACTTACCCATATTAAATTAAGAGTAGGGGTGATTTCCCATATAATTAATCCAGCAATCACAAGTGTCTACTTTTTTGAATACGATGAATTAATCAAACAGCAACAAAAATTGACAATTACAAAACAATTACTCAGTTACACTATACTTGACACTAAACAAATAATAAAAATGTGAAGAAACAATAGATCCTAACTTGATTACGCGAGAGGTGCGTCGTAGCGATACAATTTACCACTTACCAAGTCGACGGTTATAAGTTAACTAAAGTGTTTAAGATAGGTAGGTCATACGGACGTTGAGCCGTAGAGAAATAAAATAAAATATAAATTATGATTTCTCGATTTCCAGAAAATTATATTAAGTATAGCCACAAATTCCGATATTCGTTACTAAATTATAATAATACCGCTTGAAAAGTTGGTTGGCAAATAATACTAGGTATTGATTATGGGTATTATTAGTTATTACTTATTAGTTATTAGTATTTAGTATTTTGGTCACGACTGACAATACGTGTTCTGTTTTGTCGAGACCATGTCTATATTTTATATTGCTATTGGCTAAATTTGGATTTGTTTTATATACTAATAAAGTAATAATTTAGATATATATATATAAGGTATAAGAAACAATTTAGTATTAGGCGATTTGGTTTAATCAGAATCAATTAATTGTTTTTATTGGATTTTATTTTCAAGAATATAATTATTGAATTTACCTGTGACTGATTGTAAAATTGTTCCTGTTAATTTATTATTATCGTTAAGCAACTAATGAACTAACTACAGAATCAAACTTACCATAAGAAATACATACAAAATGATATTCACACGAAGATTGTAAAAAAACAAAATTATTCGGGTTTTGGTTAATTGGGGTTTTTTTAAAACAGAATCATTCGAATTATATGGGTTACGGGGGTTTAATTTTTTAAGGGCTTTAGGGGTGTTAGGAGTCTAAGGCCTCTGGGGTTCAATTTGGGTTCAAGGCCTTGTTTTGAACAGAGTATAGAACTGCACACTCGTGAGTCGCTATAAATATTGCCTATACTCCATAGTCCATAACAATACGTATAGTGATTATTTATCATTGTTCGTTCCAAATATTTTTTTTCCTTGTTTTTAAAACATTATACAGCTTAGCGCCGACGATTGCATTCATAAAAAAATGTAAACTCATATACAAGAAATTTTATACAATTTATTGTGCAGTAGTACATTCTACGCATAAGAGTAACACACACCAAAAGTTACCAGAGTAAGTATACTTACACCAATTTATACTTACTCGACGACATTACTAATTATATAAATAATTTAAAATATTATATGCAATATTATTATCACTGCTGTACACGTTCTATTATAATATGTAAAATCTCATGCAAACATTTTTCAATGCTCTAATTAAATACCTACTGTGTACTCGACTGTTGTAATAATATTTTATTATCTTAAACTGCACACAATGTTATGTCCTGCTACCATGTGATATCATATATGTTATGTTTCGTGTATTATATTATAGACGTTACAGCGCTCTCGACGCCAAACGATTTCCAAGCGCGTATATTGTCATGAAGATTTCCGGTCGACTCGAGATCACCGGATTAATGCAATCACTTCTGTGACATCCGTTCAGACTTTAGAATATTAAGCTACGGTTTTTTTTTATGAAGTCATACTTAAAACAAAAAATAGCTTAATACATTTGTAATATTTGCAAAAATATGTGGGCATCTACAGTGTGAATTATTTAAAAATAAAAAAAAAACCGACTAATAAAAAAAATGTGTTTTATAATTTATACGTTGAAACTACGAAATAAAAGTAGGAGTAGCAGTTAAGATTTTTTTATCGATTTATAGGTATTACTGAACACTCGTAAATAGTAACACGACTATATATTAGCAAAATTTCAAAAATCGTATATAATTCACTTCACGAATATACCTATAATAAGATACCTATAATATTTATATATATATTAATAGTAACGATGTATAGATTTAGGAACCTGCAGCATAGTAAGGTAAAATAACATATCTCGACATACTGTATATTAAATTACGACGAGAGTCAAGATAGTGTCAAAATTAAATTTAAGAAAAAAAAATTGATCATCTATGTACAACATTATACATACTGCTCCCTAACTTAATAAGTAATAACCTTAGATATTCAAACTTCAAACTAATTACACTATTACAGTAGAAAGTTCAAATATGAGTTTTAAATGATCAGACACTTTTATAAAATATTATATTTGCAATCGTATTGACGAGTTTAAAAAAGCACCTAATATTGTCCTAATTTGTATTGTCGCATTTATTATAATTAATTTACAATCAATGGTACTTATATTAATTTTTTTTCCGATTCCAAACAGTAATAATATACATTATTCATCATATCGTGCCTACCTACATTATATTGACGTTTAAAAAGTACGCGTTAAGTAAAATAAATTACAATCGTACCAATTTACAATATTTTACTGAAGAAAACATTTTATCACGCCAATAGTCATCCAGCTAGTATCGTGTCCATATATAGACAAAAAAAAAATACTATTCGGTCTATGTTAGTATACATATTATAATGTACGATGAGATTAATTGCATAAGTTATAATTCGCAAATCAAAATGTATGTTGTAGCAGATTATGATAAAAAAAAAAAAAAAACAAAAATCGTTTAATGCGGTGTACTTGGTATTGAAATAATGTAATAATACACACCCATATATTATAATATTATTAATCTAATGATAATATACGTGTTTCATATTCGCGCCAAAACACTGGACTTTTCCGAGACCACGCGTATGATATACACAACCGCGTGTGGGACGTCGTGCTACCGACGTGCTAAAGCCGACAACTGCAGCAATATCGGAATTCCGTACACCCGTTCTCGAACAGAACATCTCGCTCGCTAAAATATATAATATGATTATAATAATTCTATGTATATTATTATTGTTTTTACGGCATCGTTTAAATCGTGAAATTCTGAGCTCGCCGGAAACTGCCGCCGCGTTGTCTACGGGCTAGGAACAGTTTTCATAGTGCCGTTGCCATAAGACAAATACAAATACAATGCGCGGCGATGCGGCACGATACAGTATACGTATTATATTATTATTTCTATTATTATTATTATTATTATTATTATATTATAACGACGCGTATATCTCGCACGGCGTGTGAGGCGCGGCGTAGGCGGAGACGTTTTTACATACTGTTGCTTGTAATCAGATCCAAATCACTCGGGCACAACAGCGGCGGCCGCACCGGTCGGAGCCGGCTACTGTAATTCCAAACCGGATTTGGCCGACTGTTCTTTGTACAAATCTCATTCGGTTTTTTCATCTGTTTTTTTTTTTTCTTATGATATTAAGGTGTCGAATAAAATGGAAAAAAAAAATTAAAATAAAGAACGTGGATCCTACGCGCGTATGGATCCTATAAATATACACACGCACACACACACACACACACACGCAAACACACTCGCGTAATATATAATAATATTATACGAACGGTTTACCGCGCGCACGCTGCGGGAATGGAAATAAATAATAATAAGAAGGGAAAAAAACGCGACGTATGGTAATTTACACGCGGACGACGAACGGAATGTTACACCATTATAATATTATTGTGTTTTCGCACTTGACACCATCTCGGTGGTAGTGGTTCTTCATCGACAGCGGCGGCAAACTCGTTGGCGCCTGCGAACGCGATTGCGAAAAGGAATGGTAAAAAAAAAAAAAAACGGATGAAAAATGTGTTTGCACTGCGCATACGAATCGGTCGTCTCGGAACGCGCAAGAGTAATATTGCTCGTTCAAGCCGACATACGCTTACGGGTTGGTGTTCGTATAACGATATGTGCGGATGCAAATCCGAACAAATTCTGTAATATTCATAGTAATGACAACGAGGAGTAAAATTGTCATGGATTATTATTTGCAATTTCGCGTGTGTTAATCGGACGGAGAAAACACCGCAATATATTCGGATACTAAACGCTTGGCGCTATTTACCAAAAATACCGCGTACTTATATTAGATTCTGAGCGGAGCGAGGAAGCTAGTGGTTTTACAATGTTGTTTTTTTTTTTTTTTTATTTCCCGTATATAAAATTTCTACCCGAAGGAGTGCTTCGATTTCAACATATAGTACCTTGTCTTTTAGCAAATTGGATCAATATTGTACTTTAAAGAGGTCATTTTTCGATTTTCTAAATAGTTATTTAATGCCACGGGAAAGACAACTGACAAATTACGAAAAACCTCTTTAAATGGAATTTCTAACGCTTTGTTTATATTATTGTTTATTTTATAATATTATAATATTAATTTAACTTAAAGGCTATAATAATAATAAAAATTTAAAAAATCCAGACTGATAAACCGTCTTCGCTCAGAATCGTTTTTCTTATACAATGATATTATATATCATTGAATTCAAGTTTAATACAATCCATTATACATGACTCATTTGTAACATACTGTACAGCAGAGCGACATCCACTTACCTGCTTTTTTTTTTATTTGTATATAATAAATGTGACATAATATAATAGCCTTATTCTAGATTAGAAACTTGGAAACACTAATAACTTCCCCGATATTTATTATTTACCGAGGTACGGTATTTTCGGTTATTACCGAACCTCGGTAATACCGTTCTGCCAAAACAAACACACACGTGTAAACAAATCTACAGTACCCTCCCCTACAGTACCACAGGCTAATAACCTAGTAGTTGAAGCCTTAACCCTAATAAAAAAAAAAAAAATATAATAATATAAGGTTTTTTGTATACCTATTTCAAATATACTAAAATAATATATTTAACAATGATCCTAAGTAATTGAACCTATTCACCTCACAAACTAATTACACCAAAACTATGATATCTACGAAATATGAAATGAGCGAAGACCCATCATTATATGCTGATCAATATTTTTTATACTTTTAATCCTTTTTAGTGTTTTTCTAGCTCTAAACAATCTATTATTAATAGCTATTCTGGCATTGTGTAATATATTCTTTAATTATCTATTACTATCACTTTTCTGAATGTTTTTACTTTGTATCTATCTTGCTATAGAACTGTTTTATAAATATTTGGCTTGCCAGTATTATTATTTATTAGGTAAACAAATAAATAATGAAAGTCTGAATTATTTCAGAAGAGAAGGATTTATGGAAATAATCTACAGTTAAATCTAATAATAGGTATTTACATCCAAGGTCTGAAGAAAGAAATCATAAACTAAGAAGGGTTCGATCCAATGTTACAACGACCGTAATGACGAGTGCATACTCTTAGATATACTTCTATAATAATGCCTACTGCGTCAGACATATTCTATGGATAGATCGAAACGTTGTTTGTATTATGACGATAACTTTGCAAAAAAATAGACTAAAACTTTCACCATTGTTACCAAGAAATCAAGTGAACTTATACTCGCATATGCACTAACACATTATATCATGTTACGTGCATGTTAAATAGAAATTCACGTTTGTTTCTATTGCAAGGAATTAAGTAAACAATAAACATCTTGAAAATAATTGTATTGTTCTCATTCGACCAAAGAATTGGATTTTACGTAAAAAACCGGTGCCAAATGCATAATACAGTTTGATTTGGGATATGATCACCGTTACACACTTATTTATATTATATTCATATTATATTTAAAATGAAAATATAAAATACTAAATAGTACGGTAGATTATAATCCATAGTTCCGATTGTAAAGTAGTAGAATATCATAGATTAATATAATAATAATATATAATTTAAATATAATATAAATATAACATAAATATAATACATTTAAATTTAATATAAATACATTGTTCTGTATTCATGTTAAATAATTACAAATCTCTGGGGACCCCTGGGCCTCCCTCGCTCTCTAAATCCGGCCCTGGCTCCCAAGTCACGAGATCAATCATAAATAATAGATATTATGCAAGTATAAATCGTACAAAGCGTATATTGAACAATAAGAAATCCGGTTAAAACTTGAATAGTTTCAGTATGTACCTAACCAAAGTTATCATATTATTACGTTTTAGCTGGTAACGAAAGCGCATGTCGATCACAGATATATATATAGGTACCTAGTACTACACTCGGGTCGGAGGAGAAGTGGATCGGAGGAGAAGTGGGTCGGAAGAGAAGTTGGGTCGGAGGAAAAGTAATGCTAACACGGTTCCTCTTCCGTCCCTCGATTAACTCGAAAAAAAAAAAAAAGGTACCTAGTACTAGATAGCGAACTGCCGAACTCCCATCAGAAATTGAAGCTTCAAGGTTGATTGGCAATTGTACAATTGAATGGTATTTTATAAATGGTAAGTAAGATTAATTATGATTTAGTTTGTATTATAATTTATTATTTCTAAACCTGTTGTTTAAAAAAAAAAATATTATATATAAATCGTTTCACATTTTATTATTATATTTTACCATTAAAAACGATGTTATTCGTAATACATTTTATATAATGAGTGACATGTTTTGCCAACCGACAAAATGGCTGGCGTCCACAGCTGAGCTTCACTTGAAATAATGCAAATTATATAGGAGTTCCTTATCTAGTCTAGTGTAGAAGTCTGTAACGTCGATGAGCCAAATCTCATATCTATACGGTTGAGGCGTAGTATACGTCATGCTGCTTCAGCTCTAAACGTCTATAGTATAACGCAGATAACCTGCCTACAAGACAGGACTATGAAATATCTAAACCTAATCAACTACACTACGCAACGTATAATAGATGCTCGTTTCCCAGGTGGTATATACAACTTGACACCATGATTTATAATATCATATGGTAATAATATAATAATAATTTCCAGTCATCGAGAGTATTGGAACTTGGAGGTAGATGTATATATAATAGCAGGTGCCCCATTAATAATTAATATGACCCGTGATATTCCTACAGCAGTGCATTTATTAAGGACGGCTCAAACTTTACGAGCATTGAATCGTGAAAATAATAAGCTAATAACCGTCTAAATTATTAGAGTTTAATTTTACCTCCGTGAAATATCATATTGCACTTTGCATCCAACTAAAAACTTAAAAGTGAATAAACTTTTATGAATGCTTAATGACCGTAAATGTTTTGTATATTTATTGCAACGATATTATAATAAATGTAAAAAATACATTTTGTTTAAGCTAATTGAAAATAATATCACTAACGCTGAATACCATTCATTTTATATCGTTATTTCAGTAATTATTCCGATATGTTAGGTAGGCATACTTAATAATATATAATATTATTTTTTTTTCAATTAAACAAATAATATATTATAATTTATACCTAAATAATATAAGAAAATAATATTATATAATATATATATACAAATTATTAAGAAATAATAAAATTTGTATTAAGTTTTTAAAAAATACATTATTTAGTTGTTTAGCTATAATTGTTATTTAATTATTTATTTAATTGAAATTATGATAATATTCAAATGGAAAATAAGGACTGTGAGGATAATGGAAATAATTATTTATTTTTACACAAGTCAAACTCCCGTGACACTTTGAGTTGCACAAAATATTGTACATCGCATCATTTACATTTACATATATTTCTGTCACAGCACGATTGCACGAATGTAGACTAAAACCATATTGATGTCATACACTGTATAGAACCGGTATGGCTCTATATATTCATGTCGAAAATTCCACTCAATAGTCAATTATGATCTAATTTATACCCAATGACCCTATCGTAATTTTATGGTGGTGTCATCACTATTATAGTATACAGAGAGGTAACAGTAACGTACACAGTAAAATTACATAATTCACGATTCACTCGCTATACACTTTTCTTAATAATTGGGATTTTGTTTTTTTTATTTCAGTTAAGAAAAAAATAATGGTAGAGGCTTGAGATTTTTACAAATACTCTTACTTGCGTTTTACAGAAATTTTGAATATAAAATAAACTGCCCTAATAGATGCTAATCCACCCTGATACTTAGCTCGGAAAATCGGTTATTCGTATAACTGTATAAGACATAAGTATAGTTACTAGATACGAGTTACATTTGAAACCTATACTATACATCAGAAGCGAGTTCCCCACGTTTTTTATTTTTGATTTTAAACATTTTCTCAGACGTCATGCACTACTTATCTACAGATATAACCGTACAAGGAAATAAAGTGTTATTCCTTTGTCTGCAGTAAATCGATGGAATACATTATTCTATTTGTTCGGACGTATTTTTATTGACTTAACGGGATTGGAAGCGGTGATTTTCTGTACTCAGTTTATTACGCGGGCGATAAATTAATAATTTAAACGTCCCAATATTATATTTCCATCGTACCAACCGATCAATTTATAGTGACTCGATAAATACTTTGAAAATAGATTTTAAATCATCGTTAAGTCTTCTAGACTTTCCCACATTTTAAATTCGCACGCCTCTCTCCATATATAAACACCACAGAACGTCAAAACTGACAACGTACAATATGAAACAAGAACGATCGATACGAAATAATATAATGATATGATGTTCGTAAACTAATCTAAACTATAACAATGACTACGGTGGTGATAAGTTTTTTCAGAGATTCATTAAAATATTCGGTGCATGTGTCTTATTGTGCCAAAAAAAAAAAAAAATAATAATAAAGATTGGAGATGTTATAACACTATTATTTCATGTTTATTTATTATACACTTTATAATGAAAATATATTTTAAACGCGTGAACAATATTAATGGGTATTAACATTGATCGAGTCAACAATTAACTTTACTTAATCAATGGTATTAATAACAATTGAAACTTAATAATAGGTACTCATAATTAAAATAAAGTTATAATTCACTCTTTACCATCGCAAGTAACGTGATTTGCTGGTGGCATACAAATTGGGATGTATTTTTTTAAATGTTGTCGAACTAGTAGGTTAGTCATATTCCTTCTGTTATTGTTTTGCTTCAATTAACTGGAGACCGTCGACGAGTCTATTGACCTATGGTTTTCGGAGTGCCATTTGCATCTCGTTTTCTTCAAACCTACAGAGTCCAGATACGCTCAACAGTCTACGTGAGAGTGATATTGTGCATCAAAATTATATTTCTGTTTCACTCGGAAATTATGGATCATTTTTAATATTGAATCCAAACAATGAAATTTTATCATAAATTTGATTATAAATAAAAGTATAAACAACCATTTGCAACACGTTTTTTCTTTGTGACGTACGATAACACGCTGCACACGACACAAGTACTAACCTAACCGATTGTTTTCTTTTTTTGTCCCAGTTTTCCCGTCGGCATTTGAGTGATAAACGCCCACACGATAATACTATTCGATTCCATCTAGCGGGCAGCTATACAGGTATTATATACTATTTGTAATATAGATTTGACGGCGGCAAAAATACGCGATGTTATTGACCTGATGCAGTCGCATCGTTTATTATTATTATTATGACGTGTACACACACAACCCTCTGAGCGGCTTTTGTGAATGGACACTGTCGTCGACGTCAGTGTACGCGTGTGTGTAATAATATTATATATATAGTATATTATTATAGTTATGGAAAATCGCAGACCTCGGCGAATGATCGCCGACCGCGCACATTATATATACAGAAAAGGACGTGTAGGTATTCGAGTGGGTATGAAATAATAATACGAATACGAATATACACGCGCACAAATCCAAATATTATCGCACGTTCGCCGGCGGTGTGCGCATTATAATAATGTACGTGCATATACCTATATATTGTACACTCGCGGCCTTGCATAATGCATTTATATATTTTACCGCCGCCGCCGCGCCGTCAGGTACACGTTATACTACGTACGTATGGTATATATATATGTATATATACGGCAGTTTTCCCATCCATTTCATTCTTTCTATTCAGGAATCCGGTTAGACGAAAGAGGAAAAAAAAATATAACCCCCCCGAAAATAAAAAGAATATTATATTATACATAAACGATACGATCCCTCGACGAATGTTTATACAAAAAAGGACAACGGGCACAATGGAAATTATTAAACCGGTCGATTATTATTATTATTATTATTTTTGTACGTTTACTACTACCCGCCCGCCCGCGCGTCGCCGCCGCCCCGCGTTAAGGGTCGCGTCCGCGGCGGGGGCGGCCTAGAGTAGTGCGCGGTCGTCATCACGAGGCCGCTGAGGGGGTAATGGTGTTGGCGGTGGTGGTGGTGGTGGTGACGGTTTCGACGCTGACGATGTGGGGGTGGATGGCGGTTTGGGGTGACGAAAAAATGTGGACTTTGCCCATTGTGGTGCGGCGCGCGGACGGACATCGGGGCCCATTCAGTAGAATAATATTGTAATACTCTCCGTCTCGCTCCGGTCGTAAATACAGCCAAGCCGCGCACATGAATCGTCCCGAGGTGTATTACGCGTATTATATTATAATATATTATATACAGTATATATATATAGTCACGGTACACGTACGCTTACATATAATATACATTATTATTATAATATGTACGCGTATATATAAGTATATAACTATTGTCGTCGTCGTCGTATTATTATATAGCATTATATTATTATATTATATATTATATTATTATATGGTATGTAGGTATACGTATATAGTATACAGAGGCTCCGCAGTCTCGCTGCAACAGGTGCGTCGATGTTATTGTGTGCGTGTGCATAAGTGCGACCTGTGGCGACAGAATGTCTATGGTCTACCCCGTCGTCGCCGGCGACTGTGTTACGCCGCGGTGCACCCTTTGCTTTACCCCGTGTATTTCATTATTATTATTATTATTATTATTATTATTATTATTATTATTATATACGCCGCACTGGTAGCCGTGGTGACGCTATTCATCCTGCAGGGTCGTCGGGTCGCGGGAAACCGTCTGACTGTAAGTTGCGCCTCGATACATACATTTCTGACGTGGATTCGTCCCGGGAATTATTTTTTCGATACATTATAATATTATGTAAATTGCGTCCCGCATATTATTTGCAGGATGTGATCGATATATATAGTTTGTTGCGTCCAAAATATCTATTTATTTTTTTTATATAAGTAAATTTCGTCAAAATACCAAATGTGTTAAGTGATATTGTGATAACATAGTTGAGATTTAAAAAAAAAAAAAACAATATAATTTTCCTTCCCATTTTCACCAGAATCAAAAAGGACAGTCATATTGAATGTTGTAATATTGGTATGGTTAAAAATATTGGTTTCTTTTTTGTTTAGTAAATAATTAATTTGTATTTGTATCCCGATTTATTTTCAATGTAAGTCGTAATACCTACCTATATCAAAATATGCAACCTAACCTATGCTATGTATAATTGCATAAAGTACATATTATGTTAAGTGAGAGAAAAATTGGCAGGGACAATGCACGGACTCAAAAATCAATCAGGGTGTTGGGACGCAGTTAATATTATATTATATCGTTGCCTTAATTTCCCTGGACCTAGAAACAAGTCTGCAATATATGCAATTTGCGTTTAAAACATAGATAGATGGCCGTCACGCGTTGTTATTCCTGCAAAATCGCTATTGTTTGAATCGTTTACGATTCACGAAACAAGATCAAAATAAAGTCAAATCGATACTGCATTACACAGTGATGGCAACATGGCGTAAGTACGTAGGTTGTTACGACAAACTGGCCAAAAGGGAATGGTGGTTTAGATAGTGTTTGAATAAAAACAGTTCGACACTATGTGTATGGTTGATTTTTATAAATTATTCTGGTATTTAAGTATCTACCTAGTAGGTACCTATACTTATACACACATAGAAATTAGTAAAATAATAGATTATTAATTACTTTTGTAACTATTAAAATAGGTAACTAACTTTTATATGGCTTATTTAATTGGCTAGTTAAAAAATTAGGCAATTTATAAACCATATATCTGTTAAGAAAGTCCGCAAGGGGAAAGAAAATAGGAACAGTTTCCCCTCGGACTTTTATTCTACACAGTTTTCACTGTTTAGCGTTTCAGGTCAATGGTGTTAACTCATAATAATGTTCTGAGCAAGTACTGAAATTGTAGTTTTTCAACTGACTTTATATAGAATTACGAACAATTTTGATAATTTCGTAAACGTTATAATAATTTAAGTTAATTATGAATATTAACATCATTAACATTTACTTGTAGGAAGTACAAATATTTACGTTAAGTATTCCATGGCGTTGCACTCGAATAGTGTATTGTTGTAACTTGTAATATGTCTACATAGTACATACAACATACCTACTGCAGTTGTGTATTACCTATAGGTACCTAGTTAAAACACACAATGTCATATACAACACTTTAATACCGACAGAGCGCAGTTACTACATATAAATGGAACATTATGAATTATAGAGTATTATATCCGCGAGCCACGGACGGAATTATATGGCTTTACAATTACATAAATTGGCTTAATGAAAGGACGTCGTATAATATTAGTGTTGGGTAAATGAGAATAGGAAGTTCAAATAAGTTTCCGTGTACAATAAAACACCATTTCAAAGCACAATATACGTGGTTGTATTCAAACAAATATCTTTTCTATGTGGTTTTGAAAAGCATTCATACGCAATCATGGAAAAGGAAAAAACCGTATATTGCTAATTCGGAGATCACGCAACGCTTGTTCCATAAACATGTCTATTTGTGCCATATGCGTTTTAGAGCAAATAAAAAAACGGTTAAACACTTGAGTTCACCGCCAGACTTATCCTTGAAAAATAAAAATAAATGGTAAAAAAAGGTATACTTGAGTTTCCACCCGTTTACGGTAACCGTACTTATTTTTTTTTTTTATTTATTTATTTTTTTTTTTGCTTTCCAGTCAAGCGACTAATGGTTGCGCCAACGGTTTTTGAACACACGAACAAAATCATCGATAAAAAAAAATAAGCGGCACACGCCCCAGATAAAAAAAACTATATATAATATATACTATACGATAAGCCGGTTATCGCAGTATTTGTATTGGGTATTAAAACCGCATTGATACTATATATGCGACGACTTGTATAACAAAATTAGCTAACACTTAAACCATTATTGTTCTATAGATAATATATTATGTAGGTATTATGTTGTATAGTATACCGTATTACCTTTATTGCACATAAACACGTGATTTTATTTTATTATTTTTGTCTAGTATAGATCATTATTAAGTAAATACGTACCTATTAATATATCGAAAATATCAACAATTTTTAATAGTTTTATCAACACATATTTTTGTATTGATTACCTACCCAATAAAAAAAACAATGTGTACACACGGATTATGAATTAATGTAACTCATCACTTAGTTCTTATTATGTAAGCATCTATTCTGTCGAATTATATATGGTGCACGCCTGAATAGCAGAAAACTAAATTGAAAATTTATTAAAAACGTATTTTATAAAAACGTACATACAACATAAACTGTACAGTGAGTCATTCGGCCTGTGATTGATCGACTGTGGAATAAATCATAATTCTCCGAGTTTCGTATTCACCACGTTCTTTATATTCAAATTACCTTTTCAAAGTATTCAATTCTTTCCAATCAAAATTAATACGTCAATATAATACTGTCAATGATTATTTATTTCATCTTGAACCATCAGTTATCTGTGAGGGTCTAGCGTTGGTGATGAGTACATGCACCTGGAATCCATATGGGTATATATATATATATATATTATATCTTATACAGTTGAAAATTATAAAGACATATTTTATTCAAATCTATCGACAATAAGATAGGTATTTTGAAATGGAATCTAATAGATATCTAAGTATTAATACGCGTGTGTTATAAAAATGTCAACAAGTGAAACAAATATTCGTCGGAATTCATATCTATATACGAATGTATGGTTAGCACTTGACGTCACTCAGTGACGTGGCGAACTAAACATTTTCCAAAAGCAAGTTACAAATATCCCAAGTATTCATGCATAATAATGTATTAATATAATATAACTAATTACATTTCAGATCGTTATTAACTACGTATTGAGAATATCATATAACATTTACTAGAGGACCCACCGGCTACCACCCAACCCTCTATTTAAGAAAAATCTCAGGGGCAATTGCCTCTGAAATTGGTAAATAGTTGGTAAATTTTAATAAATAAAGACTATACAGACAATGAAAATTGATAGAAAAAGTTTAGGTTTATCTTTAAGTTACAAGTATATAAAAAAAAAAGTTAATAAGCTCGATATTATCATACATTTATTTTATAACATTTATTTGTTTTAGGTATGTAAAACATGAATAACATGAAAATAATTTATTAGACAATTTTATTTATTTTATTTTATTAGACAGTTTTATATCACACAAATTACAACCTTAAAAAGTGGCGCAAATTACCAAAGTAAATTTTTAGATGTGGTGCATATTACATAGGTACACTCCATCTGTAGTACGATAAAACTCTAAACACATTATGTGCGTACAGCAAATAAAATACTTCTATCAAAAGTTCATCATCATTTCGCACATATGTATCGCATTGATTTTATTGACATATTATTATACTTCAGGTACCAACAGGTTTATCATAACAGTTTAAAGAGTATATATCCATTATCCACAGCCTCACAAGAAATAAAAAGGAAAAAAATCCACACGGAAAATGTACAAGTATTATTATGTAGAACCTGTGTAGGGTGCGTATATGCATATGGAATCTAAAAAGAAAATCATTGAACTCGGTACGTAGAATAAAATATTATACTATGCATCGTGCATAATAATAACGTCCAAGAAACGTTGTCGATGCAAAAATACGTACAATAACCGTTAAAATCCGGAAAATTCGAGGGAACGGGATCAAACAATCGCATTTTTCAGAGTCGATTAAGCAATTTTTATTCATAAAATATACACGAGAGTGCGGTGACCTTTACCCTCGTAAACGCGTTCCCAGATGAATTCAACCGTTTCCTCGAATATTATTCGAATACCATCGAATGGTAGGTACCATTACTATTATTTTCTTTGTCACACCGACAATGCAGAAAAGTTATAACAACGTGATTAAAGTGAATCCGCACAATAACTTTATTTTTACATGTAATAATGCTAATAGTACGTCATAGTATAGAAACACCCTGGTACATTATATAGGTACAACTTACACAACTCGCACAAACTTATGTAAATGGTCGAAAAATCTAAAATATTATATTTAGGATGGCCATTCAACCTGGACAGTCCCGATTTTAACGGCCGTTTATTAAGTTTGTGCCGGTTAATAGAAACTGAGAGAAAACTAGACTAAATTAGACTATATGGATATGGTTCCCGGTGATATAATGTTGTACACTTGTACCTACTGGTTGTTCTTATTTTAAATATGAACTAAAATATTGGTTCTATAATAATCTGTACAGAAAAAAAAAAATAAACACCATTGTAAAACCACTAGCTTCCTCGCTCCGCTCAGAATCTAAAAAACTATATTCAATATTTCAATATGATGTCTCAGTTTGGTAATATCAAAATCTGGCAACATTAATTATATATACACATCAAATAGGTAAGTACAGCTAGAACAAAGTACCTATAGATGTATGGCAAATTAATAGGAGTACATTCCGTTATTTGTATAACAAAATAGGATTTAATCACTTGCTTTTTTATTAATATTATTATTATTATTATTATTAGGTATTAAAAATAAACGAATATAATTAGTAATCTAATTTTAGCTAAATTGAGAAATTTTTTTTTTATAATCTTTACAGGTAATATTGTACAGTTGAAAACATCAACATAAAATTATATGAGGAGGGAGGCTAACCGATGTGGGAACCCACGTGAGATTTAATAACTATAGTTTTATTGGCTACATATTACCATAATTTTAACAAATTTTAAATAATTGTATTCAACAAATTATATTTTTGGTTGTGTATAAGATATACGTACTATAGTCTATAATTGTATATATAAACTTCAAAAAAATTTTAAATTTTACCTATTTCAAATAACATCGTACGAGTTATAATTAACGACTCAAAATAGTTGATATTGTGTCACATAGTGTAACATTCTATCACAAACTTTGAACTCATGGGTCATGTTTTGGCCAGGAGTAACATATCAGAATTTTGTGTGGACTGCAAAAACATTTACCAATAACCATACATAATCAGAGTCGCTCACAGAGTAAGTACTTTCAGATCGTTTTTCTTTGATGCAGAAGAAAACGAGTAGGCATGTAAGTAATAAGTATACTTACCTATAGGTACGTATGACAGAAGATAATTTAAAATAGTTAAAGTAACTTGTGTTCAATAAATATATCTATATTCATAGATGCGGATATTGATATTCAAAATAATAATCACTTTTATCATTAAAAATATCTAATACATGTCGGAAAAGCATCTACAATTTTCAATAATAAATCTGCAGGCTATATATAAAAAAAATCTATGGAATGTATGCAGTTACATCCTGCAAATGACGCAAATTATGCACACTTCAAAAACTATAGTAGACTCAACACCAAGTGGTGCCAATTTTAAACGCATATATTATATGCACGTCGTTTTCCTGCTTAGATCCAATTGGTGTTAATCCAATCACCAGTTAAATGTTGTATGGATTATTTAGAATCTACACTTAGTGTTGTACTACCCAACTCATATAAGCTTGTGTTGACACATAACCTAGGTTGAAATAACTAACCTAATACAAAGACCCATTATCTGCTCGGAGAATAAATTGTAAAAATGTATACACTACAATATACATAGGTATATATCTAAAAACGCGTGTTTATATTATTGTTGGTGAATGATAAACATACAGCTACTGTGCACAGCACCTACGACTTTCCATTTGGTAAAAAGCGGTAGTCGCCAGTGTCGGTCAAGATCCATAAAGAAGATTTTTATATAAAGATCTTTAGGTAGGTATAGATCGTGCCAGTCGGTCACGTATTTTAATTTTTTTTTTACATCGCGGTTAACGCTCAAAACATAATTTCAATAGACTTCACTACTTTTTATATAACCTTATAATACGCAGCTACTGTATGTTGATTAATTACTCGAAATGTCACATTGCACTGAAGCCGAAAATCAAGTAGGTATACACGTGTAATAGCAGCAACGTATACCTGTTCGACCGTTCACGAAGATTGGTGCTTTAAATTACAATAAATTTAAAAACACTGTTTGTGCCGTGTATAAAACGAGTGGTGTTTATTATAGTGCACAACACTTTAACTTAGATTTTTTAGTACATAAAAAATAAATACAAAGACGACCGCGGTTGTCATCCGGTGCGGTATGTTTAGTTTTACATAACGGGTACAACTGCCATCATGACCGACTATATTATATAGATAAAAGCCACACCGATTAAAATATAGCCAGAAATATTTCCAACACAATTCATATAGTGGGCGGATTTAAATTTCCTAAAAAACAAGAAAAATTTAATTTAATATTACAAAACAAAAAAAATTCACATAGAAAGTGTTTTTGGTATAATGTTAAATAAAAATGAAGAAAAAAAGATTTGTATGTATTATTTAAGTTTACGTAATTAAAAAACGATCTATCTATATAGTACATTCTCGTATATCTGTATATACACACGTGACGATAATCTGACTATGACGAGAATTAAAAAAAGTTTAAAAAGGTGGACAAATGAGTACAGAAGTTGTTGAATATGTCATTGTAATGAATGTGGTGGATTTGAATTCATTGATAAATCATTGTATACGAAAAACATGAATTAATGATTGAAAACCACTCAATATAAAATATAGTAAACATTTTTAAATAAAACGCTCATAAAAATTAATTATATTATCCGGTGAACTTTTTATTTTTAATTAATGTAGAAAAACTTGCTGGGAATATTCTGATATTTCTTATATTAGTTAAAAAAATAAAATTGTTCATTAATTTCAAACTGAAAAACAATTTTCATGATTTTCCTCAACATTTTAACTTAAATATATATAAAAAATAATCATGCATATGTATCATTAATGTTTTTAAACTGCTATTAAACCAACTTATGAGAATCCTTGCATTAAATTTTTGAAATCGCACACAATGTTCTAACTGGACTCATATCAAGTTGTCAAAGAATTTTTTTTCTCGTGCTAATAAGTCACATTAATTAAGTAGGTACCTATTAATATCCTAAACTTGTATTATTTTTTTCAAATAAATAAATCAAAATATTTTTCCGGATAACTTTCTGTATTGTCGATACATTATTGTGTATGAGTAAATTATATGATACCTGTTGACTAATTTATATTATGTTAGTTTATATGTAATGATGTTTATATATTTAATTACCAATAAAATGACCCGTCACCCCGACTTGAAAAAAAAAGTAAATTATAAAGAAATGTGGTAGAGTTGGGGAAAAGTGGAATTGAGTAGTATTGGGGAAAAATGTACAATAGTCGTCCATGCCGAATTTTGAGTTGGGAACCACTGATCTAGAGTATAGAAACGTAACGATAACGTGAAAACAGCTCTAGTTCAAGGGATGATTACGTTCGATTGTGTCGCTTAAGCTCTTGTTGTCATTAAACGTCGACATGGATTTAGCGTTTAACAATAAATATTTAATTATTTTTCTGTTTTGGTTACCATATACCATCTACTGTAGCATATTAATTTTGTATATAAGAAGTAAAACAATAAAATAAATGAAATAGTTTAAAAAACTATGATTGATCGATATTGATTTTTACACACGGAACTTATTACCTATATATGTATTATTTTCTTCAAACTCAGATAATAATTATAATATAATAGTTTTCGAATAATATATTCGGGAATTTGAGTAAGAAAGTTGTGCAATGTAAAAAAAAATATTTGAAAATAAATTAAATTTATTATTCGTAGTATTCCATATGTTATAAAATACTACTCTGCAGATGAACATTGGACGGAGTTGAAGGAAATGTATAGTATGTGAATTGTTAACTGCGACGTAAAGCCAAACATCAACTTTTATATTATATATATATGAAGCAAACATGGAAAACTTATAAATAGATATGTGAACGACGTATGTATACTAAACTACGTAAGTTAAAAACTTTTTACTCTAAACTGCAAAGTATAATAAAAACTTGATAAAAATAAGGGTTTGCATATTATTGGAAATCCACAGTGTAAACTTCGAAATGTTTTTTCTCATTTTTTATTAGTTAAATTGATTATAATTTACTAGATATCACACAAATCGCAACAAAACTTACTGGAAATCCATTTCGATATTATAATAATTAATAACACTTAAGAATACTATTAATCTGAGAAAAGCTAAAATTAATATTATCATTTAATATAAAAAAATAAGCCATATTTTTTCACGTTTGACTGTTTGAGTAAGTTAGTTAGAATAAATTATTTAGTGGATATTTTGTTTGAAAATTGTTATAAGGTACCTAATTCAAAATTTGAATGAGTAGTATCTTAGTTCTTAAAATATTTGTATTAAGGATAATAGTCCTTTAAAATGATTTTACATAAATATAAATTAGACATAAAATTGAATCTAGTATTTATTATGCTTGGGCCATTTTTGCAAATTATTAATATTGACAGATTAATATTAATGACTACAGTTTCAAATCACCATGGCCTCCATGTCTTATGGTAATCCATGGACCTTTTATTCCTTAGAACACAAAGTTAAATAACTCAAAAACTACTCGTACGAATTTTGATTTTAATCCGTCAACAATTTCAGAAAAATTATCTACTGTATAATTAATTATAGTTGAATAGGAGTGTTTTCATTTGAAAAACAGAAGTTTGTATCTCCACAGGACACTCCTCAAGTCATATAAAAATTCTCTAGCATTTGAAAATATGGTTTTAGGTATAATTAAAGGTTCACAAATAAGATATTGAATAACTGTATTTTTGGAAAAAAAAATGTGGTGAGCATGCTTGGTGAATCACTCTGCTAACAACAACCATATAATATCGTATCCTCTGGCCCACTAAAGTATTATTTTAACTGGCCATTGATGATTGTATACGTTTAAAATCTCCTGTGGTATATTTTCCATTTTATGTATGAATATCCACGAAAACGCTACTGCGGAACATGCGGTATACGACAGACACGACGGCGGCGCGACAATGAATCCTGCAACACGTGCAGTCTCGGCTAGCACGACGGGATCGTCGCCAACCTTATTATTACAGCACAATGACGAGTGCACCGCGATTATAATGGGTATATACGCAAACGGAGATATAGTGTGAGGGAGAGTGATATTATACACTCCACACTCGTGTTATTTAGGAGCGGTCTCCGGGGCAAATCCTCGACTCTATCTCTCTCTCTCTCTCTCTCTCTCCAGTCTCGCGCGCGATGTAAGGTAAACGCGCTTTCATTTGTGTGTGCAAGTTATATTATTATTATTATTATTATTTATTATTATATAGGGACGACGACGGTGGCACAGTGTATAATATAACGTACTAGGTATATAGGTAAGTACGTTTATATGATGCGAATGTCTTGTGTGTGTGTGTGTGTGTGTGTGTGCGTGTGCGAATGCGTGCGTGCGTGCGTGTGGATTTATCGGCGACGGTATACGGTGCGGGAGAGTGGTGAAGAACAAGACGACAACGACGACGATATAATAACGTGAAGTTTGCCAAAGTCTCTCGGTGACTTTTGTTTCGATGGGCGGGGTGGCAGCGGGAGGGCGGTCTCCCGCATCGGTCCCAGCCCTCGACCGGAAGTGCGAGGCTGCGGCGGCGGCGGTGCGGGAGCGCCGCGCACAAAAGAAGCTCTCCGAGCGGAAATGAAACGCGACGGTGAACGCGACTTATTTCGCATGCGAACAAGGGAGGCGCGCGCGGTATTAAATTTTCGGTACATCGGTCCATTATACTATTATTATTATTATTATTATTCAGCTCCATCGTCGCCGACACATTACATTATAATACCGCCCGTAACGTGCGCACATATTATTATTATATCGATGCAGCTTACCCCGAGCGTACGAGTCGCCGTGTGAACGCCAAGACATGTTTACAATCGTCACGAGACTTACCTATATGCCCATAATGCCAGCCCACTTCCGCCGTCTCACTTCAACCACGGCCGTCGTGCAGGTAATAATTGCGCCGACTTAACTCTCGATAAGTCCTTATTGTATTCATATTATGTGTGTAAACATTTTGGATGATGCAAGTACCAACGTTCCATCACTTAAATAAAGAATGTGAAAGTATCTATTTGAATAAAGCCGAGTGCATATAAAATTGTAAAATTAACAATACGTTCTTACAATTATTCTGAAATTGACTGGTAGGTAAATTGACTGGTATGTTGAAAAGGGAGGAGGGTGCGAAACCGGCAAGTCTTATTCGAATTTTATAAAATTGTAAATATTTATTAAATTTTGAAATATTCTTAACTTGTTTTAAAATTAAATTATCAAACATCCTTCGAGAGGTCATAAAGAATATCCTTATCTTTACATTTGATAATAGGTCAATTCACTATAATATCAAAAACGATACTGAGTAAAATAGATTATTCTGAATGTACAATTTGCCATGCTATACGCGTTTATTAAGATAGAGACCACACATGTCGCCGAAAGAACGACCTCTTAAAACATATATTTCAAAATGATAAATTTAATTTTAAAACTATAATATTCAAAGATTACAGAGTTAATACATTTAATACCCCCCCCCCCCTACAATTTGGTCTAGGGACGCATCTGGATTCTGGACAGCGTATATGTAAGACACGACACGTTTACGTAAATCATAATACAACGATATATTATAACATATTTTGATATAGTCCAAAATATTATGAAATCTAAACTCTGGAAAACAAATATATTATATTATAATATATAGGCACAAATGTACAATATAACATAAAGTAATATAATAATACGTAAAAACGGAAAACACGATGGCCAACTCTGTAAGATAGACGTCACATTTTTTTTTTTTTTTAAACACAGTATAATATTATACTATAGTATACAACACAAATACACAATAATTTGATAGATAACGCGCGCACACAGTCTGTTACCGAGGACGATCATCAATCAATAAACTGACGTTTCTATGCATATAGTGTTACTTGTCTGTTCGGAAGTTCCTGTTCAATTATTTCACCATGCCGTGTAGTCCAAGTGTTGTAGACCTGCATATATATAGGAGTGGTTGGTATTAATATTTAAATATATTTTGTTCGTTATGCTCTATAGTAACCGGTAGTGCTGATGCGACAGACGGCTCCCGCAGCTGCCTATATATACATAAATATATGCTGCCTATGTATATATGGGCAGTAAGCGATGCAGCGTCTGATTCTGGTTTCAATAAGTCGACGTGTTTGAGGCTTTTATACGCCTATATACATATATATTATGCTTGCAAAAATAAAGTACACTTTTCGATGTTAAAAGTTAGAGCGACTCAATGACATTCTGACAACATTCCACAACTATACTCCCAAAACTAAAATCCTTACAAGATATTATGTTCTACAATAGCTATTGTATAGATATTAAGTAAATCTACCGATATACGTACAATAGTACGACATACAGAGTGTAACAGAGAACTTACGGATATACCTAATTTAGAACCTAATAACAATAACACATTTTATTCTTATGCATCTTTTTATTGAGATATTATAATATATGATTATTGTTTATTTTTGTTATTTACTATTATTGACAAAGGGTTAACACTAATTTTGTATGTATTTCTAGTGGTGAGTATGATTCTGTAGTTAGTTAATAGTTCGTTAGTTGTTTAATAATAATAATAAATCAACGGGAACAATTTTACAGTCAATTATAGGTAGGTAGGTGCAATAATTATTTTCTTGAAAATAAAATCCAATAAAGTCATTAATTGATTCTGATTAAACCAAATCGCCTAATACTAAATTGTTTCTTATATCTAATATATATATATAATTTATTACTTTATTAGTATATAAAATAAATCCAAATTTAGCCAATAGCAATATAAACTATGACATGGTCTCAACAAAACAGAACAACATATTGACAGTCGTGACCAAAATACAAAATACTAATAACTAATGACTAATGAGTAATAATACTTATAACTAATACCTACATAGTATTATTTTCCAACCAACTTCTCAAGCGGTATTATTATAATTTAGTAACGAATATCGTAATTCGTAGTTATAATTACCAGTTTTCCGGAAATCACAAAATCATAATTTATATTTTATTTATTTCTCTACGGTTCAACGCCCCTAATCACAATTTAAAATGCTTATAAATTGTATAAAATTTAATATGTCGTAAAAAAGCCAACGTAGGGGCACAGGTAATGTTCTTAAATTTGATAATAGGTGAATTCACTCTAATATTAAAAGTAATAACACAGGGTTAATTCTGTTAAACATAAATTTGCTATGTTTCTCGGTGGTTAGAGAGAAAAAACAAAATATGGTGCATTGACATCATCTCAATCATTTCCATAAATCATTATTCATTACAGTATACCTAATACGCGTTAATAGCATTTCTGAATGATTTCAGGACAGATTTCCCCTCAAAATTAACAAAAGAAAAAAAATAAGTAAACACAATAAAGATTGTCAAATTGTTAACAAAAAATAGCCCTTGAATTATTATTTGTTATCGAGAATACAATGGACAAGCTGTTTGTCATCTTTTAAGTCAATAAATACTTCCGATTGAAAAATAAAAAAAACCGTTTTAAAATTTAAACTTAATAGATAGCAATAAATTATTATTATAAAGTAATATTGATAATATTGTTTGTTTTAGGATTATTCGTTTCTGAATTTCTGACAGACCTAAGAATACAATATTTAAGTAGGTAATTCAAAATTAAAATTTTAAGCATCGGTACATATTATTATTTATATTTTATACATCTATAATTTGCCCTATTATAACAATCCATGCATTTTTTTTTCAAATTTAGGACAGAGTTTCTCAAATTGTAGGTGGCACGGAATAAATGAGTCAAACCTATAATTTGATGACTACCTATATATATTTATTAAACATTAATCAATAGTAAACAAAACAGTTTGGAAACGACTGTTGTTTAGGACATAAGGATTTTGGTGATTTGACCAGTCATATTCGACTAAATTATTCTTAAGCGAATACGACTAAAATATTATGCACAGTAAATTGACTTACATAAATACTAAAAACATTGCAAAACGATTCCACTATGACACGAAAAGTCATTACGGATATAATATATGTTTAAAAATCCATTCAATATTGTTGATAATGTTGTCAATACATCACTTCGACTTGAACTCGTATATTAACCAAAAGACGATCCGATATTTTGATAGTGATGAATTTCAAAAAATGAAACAAAACAGTAGAGTTATTTTAAACTTGCAATCAAAACTTTTACGTGAAAATTGAGCGGGTGCCAAACTAATCTATAATAGATATGAAGAAACATACACACAATATACAATGACTGCGTGTATATGAATTTTTCTTTAGTTTTTTTTTTCAATTGTTTAGACCCGGTTGTGTAACTGACGAGCTTCGATAAGAAAAGATTGAAAACTAAATCAGATATTTTATGAATTGGTCACATTTTATACTCGTCTGCGCAATAATGTTATCTATATTATACGTTTCAAAGACTGCAGCTTCTGCTGCAAAAGTAATTACTTCCAGTTTATTGCTGACGACTTGTATACGACTTATCTCTACACTTTTGGTTTATTTCTTCTTCAGAATATACTTATGGCGGGCGTCGTTACGAAAAACGAGTGCACTGCGCATGCGGTCGTACCTAATGCAGTAGGTATAATAAACATCATATATTATAGGTATAAATATTATATCGAGAATGCATTTTAGATTTTTAGGAGTTTTTATTTAGAAAAATATGATATTTAAAATGATTTTAAACGGACAAATTGTGTACTTAATATATTTGATTTACTTATTTTGTTAGATTTTTTAAAAGTTGAATATTATTTATTGATTATTTTATTAAGCACAATTGTATACAACGAGAATAAAGAGTTTTTATATTTATATTGTAAAAATTATGAGTGTCCAGTATTTATATTTAAAATCATGTTGTACCCTCCCCTCCACACTTGCTTTTAGTTACGGTCACCTTGGCTGTAACAATTGAATTATATAGGTACAATACTACAATCAATGCATGATGTCTGTATATCTATTATCTATATGGTTATATATACCACCGATTGATTCAGTCTGATCCACGATTATATATCGGAATAAAATAGGATTTTTCCTCCCCCACAACATAACAATTTCCCAAGCTACGCACATGCTTGTCTTGGCATAATTACCGTTCACGGGGACGAGGTAATAATAATAATAATTGTTATGCGGCGTGTGTCACACACAACACATTTTACACATACAATATGCATACACGAATATAATTCTGCGAACAACAGTATATACCTATATAACAGTACGTCATGGAGGGGCTGGGAGAGGGGACTTGTCTCATTATAATATTATAATATAATGCGTACAAGCACAGGCGCGCGCCATGGTGCCACCGGCGAGACCGGAAGTGCGCTACCGCCGAGAACACGACGACGGTCCTCCGAAAAGCGATGTCCGTACACGCGCAAACGGAAGAAAGAAAAATACGTCTCTTCCTGTACCGCATTGTACTGTCGGGCGACAAACGCACGTGGTCCCGATAGTATAATAATATCACAATAAAATAATAAGTACCCCGCAGCGCGTTTGCGTTGATTAAAACTGACGTGAGGCGAAGAAAAAACCGAACTTGTCGACCGTGCACTTACGTAGGTGAATTTTATATGCACACGTGAGCCACACTCACACACACGCGACGCGTGTTTGATATGTTACGATAAATTTGATTTCGATAATAATTGCTGAATAATTTAAAGTATAAAGGGTGGTCCTAATTAGAAAAAAAGAAGTTTGTATTAACACAGGACACACGTCCTTTAATAGTACAAAAAGTCTCAATTATTCAAAAATATGGTCCTTAAGAATGTGTATTTAAAAACTCCAAGAATCGTTTTTTTGAATAATTGTATTATTAAAGGAAATTAGAGGGGTGTGCATAATTGGTGAATCACTCTGTACATAGCGTTCTTGACTAGAATATTAACAACATTTACTATACCTATATCACACATAAAAATGAAGTTAAAGGATTTAACTTCAAACTACAATGTTAAATCAACTGAACATAGTCATTTATACAATAATACGTTGACTCAACGTATAGTGCTGAGAAATGTTAATAATTCATAATATCACCCAAAGTTAGTTGAATTTAGGAAGTTGTAAATATTCAATATAATATATTACCGGTAGTTGAATTGAAAAAATAGAGTATGTTGTTTTAAAACATGAGATCAATTCATTATGAACTAATTTTGTTGTTATTTCTACTCTAAAATAGTGTTAAAATTAATCATTCAGAGTGATATTTTTATCCTTCTTTCTTTTGTCCTAAACAGCGGCGTTTTCAGGAATTTTCGATGCGCTGCGGGGCTTGTGGATATTTTTTAAGGAGCATAGGGGGGCTATCGGACTAGCCGTAAGGGGGCTATTGGAGCACAATAAACGCACACGTAAATGCGTAAAAATACGGACAATGAGGGGGGGTTGACCCCATGACCCCTCCCCCCAGTAAATGGTATCCACAAATAATTATACAAAGCATAATTGGAAGCCTGCTTATGAGGGGGGAGGGCTGTTCTAAACTTCTATCTCTTTGTTTTAAAGAGTTAAGAAAAAAATTTATATTATTAATCCCCCCCCTAAACTCAATTTACAATATTATGAAAGTTAATCTTACCACGTTATGATATCTTAATATAACATTATAATGTATTTGTCCTAACAATATATTTTTAGTCATTTTAAATATGTTGAATAGTAGTAAAATCAACACTTATTGAGTCCCAAGTCAAAATCAACGTTCAAATGTATAGGACATTAACTACATTTGGAGTTCAAACAACTAACGATTTTTATGTGTGTAGGTGCTCATAAAAGTGTAATAGTTTATTCTAGATTTTGGTTAAGAATTTGAAACATTTGAAACTAGACACGTGACATTTTTTTTTCTAAGGTAGAGAAGCTTACAAGGGGTTAGGTAACCTGATGACCCTTTTCCCTTATTCTCGTGGCTTAGTTACGCTCTCTAGTCTCTATACATAATGCGGCTGCAATGAAATCGTATTCAAAAAATCGTTAATTGGAAAAAAAAAGTTATTATATTGTTGCAGACGGAACCGAAAACGAACGCGGCGAGACAAACACCCTGTGGCCTGTAGTCTGTACACAACTTGTTTATAGGTAGGTATTATATTATATAGTGTCCGCGCAACGTGAGCGTGAAATCCCTACGGCTTGGCGCGATCCCCTTTCGACCCTTTCGAGGTGCTCATCCCCCCCGCGGCAGCGGATAGTTGCGGGCCGGGGTAAAGCAACGGTGAATTGATTTAGCCCCGTCTGCGTACAAAGGACAGATTAGACACTTAGATTACTAAATATATAACGACGAGCAGAACAGGAAGTGAGATCCACTGATTTGTAATAATTGGATTCCTCTTTCTTCCGTATTTTTTTCATTATCTTATATTCCGGTGCTTACTGCTGCCTAAACAAAATAGGTATATATACATATTGCATCAACGTTGACAGGGGGAGGGTAGACTCGCGTGTGTTGCAAATCCGGTTGGAGGGTTAAGGTTCAAAAAGACTCCACATGGTGAAAAAATGACGGGAACAAAAACGTTCTACACACGATAGGTTATACTTCATTATAGCAATACGTACTGATACGATGGCTATTGACTATATTATAATAAAGTAGGTATAACCAAATGCGTCTTCACGCTTATCGAGGCTCGTCGACTATTCGTTTTGATCGGGTTTCCCCGTTTGTATTGGTGACAAGAACGTCGGATCCACCACACCATTAATTATAGGTTTTAAGCGCCAATTTCACAGAGAGTATAATACTATTGTTGTTTAATGTTGATTTGTTTATAAAATACGAGCAAAGCCCCGAATTGGACAAAAGACGATTGCGGAGTGAGAACACTTAACTTTTTTCACAACACGATATGGCAGACTACCACGTTTGTATGACAAAAATATTATTTTCTACCCAAAATATGACACGGTTCTGAACGAAATTAAGTGAAACGTTGCCAAGTTGTGTGACGTAATATTATATAATTTTACTATTTTTTTAAAAAATAGAATATAGTCGCTATCATCACAACGTAAAAAAAACGATACTTAAATGTGTCACGAAAAAAGATTACATACCTAATATATCAGTTGTAGTACCTACCAGCTGTAGAAAAAAAATATATTAAAAATGGTCCACTATCGAAAAATCTATAGTATAGTCCAGCCCTCCATATAACTATAAATAAAATGTTCCCTGCTTTAAAAAGTGATAGGCCATAAACATAATATATAAGGTATTGTTGGTATAGGTAGGTATTTTTAAGGGACCATAAAGTAGTATAGCTAATAAAAACAAGAAAGAATCTTTGAAATAATACTTAGGGGTGTACTTCATCTATTATACCTCCATCACCTTGTATTCTCAACTGTACACAGGACGCAAAGTCTGCACCGCATATTATGTGATATTATAAGATGACTGAGGAACGAACGATTCAATAATAATAATAATATAATAATCATCGTTACGATCGTCTAGGTCGAAGAGAGCTTTTGTTTTTAGACGCCTTAGCAGCTGTTCTCGAGATTACGAACTCGACAGATGAGAAATCTCGGCAAGTCTCTATAATGCATATTGCATAATAATAATATCATATACAATTCAACGCCGAAAATATCGTCACGTGTTAAAAATATTCAGGTCAACAATAATTATTGGGCTAATGGGCTATAAGTATAACAACAGTATTAGGTAACATTATAACTACACTATTTACTCGTATACTGTACTCGATAGTGGCGCCATGTAGAATGGCAGTATAGTGGCCAAAGACTGGCCCGAGTGCCGGATCTCAGTAGTTCACCACAGATACACAAAAATAAGTAATTATAACCATAATATACAGTGGAACTTTTATGTTAAAAAGTCTCATGGGCAACAAAAAAGATTCGTACTAAAGAGGATTTTGTTAAATAGAATTAAATAAATTTGGTTTTAATTTGGTTTAATGAAAGATTCACTGTACTACCATATTTTATATATTACAATCTACTTGTATCTATAATTGATGATACAACCTACGATGATAAATTACTCAAAAAAACGTATCACAAAAATAGTGATAAGCTCATTATAATTGTTTTTTTTTATTATTAGTTGAATTATTATTTTTGCACGGTCCGACCTTATAATTATTATTCTCCTATTGGCGACTACCTAAAAAATCCTGGCACCGTCACTGACTACTATGTTCACTATTTAATTGGAAAGTCAGTAACCCTATAAAATATGAAGTACAAATATTTTAGTGCAGTTTTTATAGTGAGATACAATATGACATATGCATATGTACATTATGGTAAGTTGGTAAATAGCAGACTAAAATTAATTAGACGTGTCTACACTTATCATGAATATGAATGACAAACAAAATTTGACAAAACATGATATGAAAATGTGATACCTAAATACCTAATAATAAAAATTGCGATTACTTTGAAATATTAATATTTGTTTAGGTGCCTACTATCGTCATAGTTATTATTTTTTATCATATAGGTACTTATGTAATTATATTTTTACATTTATTATTATTACTTACAGTGGTAAGGTGGCGAGTAATGATAATTTTTTTCAAAATTTGGAAATCATACTCCTCTTGGTCTTATCCAAATTTCACGCGTATTTTTTATTTACAGTATGCACAACCTGCGAAAATAGTCTGAAATCAATCTAACGGGACTGCACAGTCATATTCATATCTAATATTTTAATAAACTGCTCTGAATAATTCGGTCTTCATCTTGAACTACAATGTTAATAACTATTGGTTACCGACTTTCCAATATTAGGTAATTAACACATTGCACTGCTATTTGTAGACGATACGCCAAAGTCTCGGAAAACGAGCGGTCTAGTCACACGAATATCTGACGATCTTATATTGGAATCGCATTTAAAATATATTTAATCGGATAGGGATGCGGATATTCCCAACATTATATTCCCTGTATATTATTATAAATCACTAGCTGGCGATGTAACGCGGAATGACTGTGTATGAAACGCCAAAGGATTATTATGCACCGCATTGCACACGAACTTTTACAGTGTTTTACTTGCGGATGTTCAATATTTACGTTACCGACGCGAGAAATTAAACACAGCTTACGGGTACAGTGTATCATCGTATATTATTGTAAGTACCTCTGTGTGTTGTACACATAATAACATATATACTATATATGTACATAGGCATACATACTGGTCTTGTAGTCACCGTCACACAAAAGAGAAAAACCTAGAGAATTGGACAAAAACCGTACGAAATCCGGCACAATGCAATGGTAAATATATACTATAGTACTATTATAGTGCGCGTTTCAATGCGAGTTTAACAAACCACACACGCGTATTACATACGACGAGTGTAATAATTATAGAGTGTTATACATATGAGTTTGAGTTATTCTAAAGATAATTGCATTATCCGCGGCTGTCAAAAAATAGAAAGAAAAAACCCGTCGACAAACGCACATATTTTTATTTTCATGTCGGGGGGGGGGGGGGGGGGGGAGGTGGCTCGTGCGTACGCGCGATAATTGTTGATTTCATAAGCCATCAGGCGTATTATAACACTCGAAATAGTGTTACATTATATAATAAACTGTACAGTGGCGTGTTTTTTTATGGAAGATGTTGACACCATTAAATGTGGATAATATTATTATGTACTCAAATATATTTATAAATTGTTATTATAATTAGGGTCTAGAAGAAGTTAGTCAATTTTGAGTTTTTTTTTTTTAGAACGTCCTAAACCATAATATACGTTCCTATTACTGAAAAAGTGATTCAATAACATACAAATCGAAATCGGTGGCGTGTTTAGATTTTTATTAATAGGGTGTAAAAATGTTTAACTTTTTACAGACCCTATTATATATTGAAAAAATTATATTCTTGCGTTTATATGCGTTTACCCGAAGTACCAGGTGTAATTATAATACAAATTTAAATAAAGGCCAATTTACAGTGTTGCGTTATCGTTTTGATGATCGACGCGACATCGCGGCACGATAGAAACATAGATCCGGTGAACACATGTGCTCCAAATAACCATGTATTAGTGTATTACTAACTGACATGTCGATACATGTAGCTAATATTTATACGGCTGCCCTACAACAAATCTGTGATCCACAAATTATTTAATCGTCGATAGACACACTTCTCAACACGAAAAGCTGCAAAAACTTATTTTTTGTTACAGACCAAGGGCAAAATAACCAATTATAATTATTATTTACTGTAGGAAACTAATAATTGTTATATAATTTTTTTTTAGGTGGTTCACGTGCTCTGCTCTGGCTCACCAAAATATTAACTGTTGCCAACACACTATCGTTGCGAAACTCTTGGCATCCACATAAAGCTCCAGTGGCGTCATTTTCAGGGGGTGGCAGGGTGGGCATTCCCCCTTTCCACTGTCATCAGTGGGCCGGATAGTTTTGTGTCTTCATATAGTAGATAATAGGTAATATATTTAGGTATCCCACCACATATGTATTAATTATTTAGTCATTCTATCTCTAAAAAAAATGGATTATTTATATGCCTATGATAGTAATCTATGTGATACTAACTGTAGTAATAAGTAAGTATACAATTATGTAAGAAGGCTTTTTGTATTGAGATAAAAATGCTGGTGTAGTGTAACCAAGCGGTTTTTTTTCAGTTTTATTATGTGCCGGTCGAAAACTATGCCCCCCCTCTCAAAAACTGAAATGACTCCACTGTAAAGCTCCAAACGAGTTGTTTCCCAAACACGGAATTTTTAGGTTACACTGCACTTATTACACTTATTGTGTCCTGATGAAAAAAAGGTAAATTTACACAAGTTGTGTGCTAATAAGTTAAAATCAATAATATTGTCCATTATAATATTGTAGATAATAATATTTACATATAATTTATAAAAATTGTGCATCGTCGTATTTATAACTTACATAAATTATTGCTATAATACCTATAGACAAGTTTCTATCAATTTTTGGGGTTTTAAGTTTTAGTTATCCTATCGAAACAATATTGTTTTTACTATATTAATTCACCTAATAATTTTAAATATCAAATTTCTATTATATAAAATATATCCCAACAACTATAACGTATACAAACAAAACAAAGTTATTACTGCTATAATAAGAAATGTATTTGTATTATTTATTATCATTTATATAATACAAGTAAACATAAATAATGAAATAAGATTGTGTTATAATTTTATATATTTTATATTCTGTATAGGTGAGACTCTAAAATGTAAATTTTTGAGACTTGGGAGAGTCAGTTCAAATAGATTTTAAGTAGACTCGGAAGAGTTCACCCCAGGTCATTAAAAACGAAAGACTTTATACAATCGCCCAAGCACAGACCATACTTGGTGAATTGGTGAATCACCCTGTATACATATAGATATTATGTACCTAAGTGGAACATTTGTACTACCCTGAAGTTTTTCAGCAGCAAAGTTTTTATGTTTTCAATTTCCTCAAGGAGCGTAAATAAATAGAGAGTTTTAATATACGGTTTTTTTTTCTTTTTGCCAATATTGATCGGCTGTTGTAAAATACCAAAACCATATTATTTCAACGCGCACACGTGTACACCTACCTATACATATTATTATTATATAAATATAATATACCTAGTAACACAATGGTTCTTCTTTTCTTATTCAAACCGCGTTTAAATATTCCTCAAAAATACCCCAAACGGTAGGATGTACACACATGAAGCTATACATATAATATATACGTGAGTGGAAAATCAAACCGCGCATAAAGGATCTTCGAGAGGCGCACGCGGAGGGCTTCGGAAACTGTACTGCGGAACGAGTGTGTGTGTGTTTGCGTACGCGTATCATATAAAATATAATATACGTCATATATATTATAGGTAGCTATGTGTAAAGTGTGTATAATGTAAATGTCTTTTGTGCCGGATGCCGAGCCGAACAAACGAAATAAATATTGGCGACACAAATTTAATGTAGGTACCTATACCTATGTAGGTACCTATACCCACACCACATTCGGATGCGACATTGTTCGCCTTTTTCGCGGTGTATAGGTATACATATAATATTATACTATACAACTGTACAAGCACCGATAACTGCGCAGTAGGGGTATGTTGCAGTATAATATAGCTATAAATATTATAGTATACCTATATATATGATGTGTATTTATGGCCGTACGGGATACACTCACACATCCAATGGCATCACATATTGTGGGAGGGGAGGAGTACAAGGCACAAACACGAGCCCCCCACCATTGACCGTAATTACGTGTACCTATTTAATATGTATTTTACCGGACTTATCTCGGCTGCTGAAACTTTGCTGTCCACTAAGCGGTTTGTAGAAAGTATTCATATTTTGTGTCCCCCCCCCCCAAAAAAAAAAAAGTCCGTTATTTAGAGATATCCGTTGGTGAAGATTTCACTGTAGTTATCTAAACTTTACTCTAGTATTATCTATAGAATTTGTATAACTGATCGCCTAATAATCTGATAACAGATAATCTACGATGGATTGCAATCAATCATTGATATTAAACATAATATTATGTTCATATTCTCCAAAATTCTGGTATAAAACTGTAAAAGGACAGCGGTTTAAAGTTGTTAAAGTCGTTGGGTCATTCTTATTTCTACTTTTCTTTACTTGTAGTCATGAAATAAATCGGCTAATTTGTATGTATACAGTGTGTCCCGTTTTAAATGTACCTCTAAATATCTCAGCCCGATAATCAAAATCATATCAACTTTTTCACTATTGTTTAACATTTTAAAGAAGAAAAAAAGAAAAATCTTTCAAAGTATTATGTTAAAAGTTATATGTGTCATCGATGAACGTACAATACTGAGTGAACGTGCATTAGTTCATTTTTGATAATCAAACAATATCTACAATAATTATCGAAGTACTAAGAATAAAATTAGAAATAATGTACTATTATCAAAGTACTAATAATAAAACTGGAAATAATTCAATAACTTTTATCGCACAATAACAACGCAAATTACAACGGCATTGTCAATTTAGTTGGTAAATTTATTTTTAAATTAATTAAATTTAAATTAGCTATACATTTTTTTTTAGGTAATTTTGTATTAAATTATTTAAATGCAATTCATTTTAGTTCAAAAATGATTTACATTTGTATGAAATTCAAGCGTGTAATGCTTTAGGTAAAATCGAAAAAATTTAATTATTTTAAAATTTCCAAAATCTGTAACTCATTCAATTTTAGGTTTAGAACTATGGTCAATGGATCAAAATTACTTAGAATAAAATAATCTATCCATATCCGGTGACAAAAATAGGTGTTGAAATTTAAAAAAAAAATTTGTATTGCGCATGCGCATACTACAAGAGTTAAACATTTGAAATTTGTCCTTAAATGTGTACTTCAGTACCCCTTAGCTATTGCAACAAACCGTATTTCAATCTAAGATTATCGGGCTGAGATATTTAGTGGTACATTTAAAACGGGACACACTGTATAGTTACATTATGATTTATGGCATATATAGGTATTTATGGTATAGGTACGTATTAGATACCTACATAAAATTCGAGCAATAATGTTTTTAATTTTTATAATAATAGACCTATAATTTATTATATTATACTTTATAATATAGTTTAATGTCCACATACTATAGATAGGCGTAGATACAAGGGGGCTATACCCCCTTAAGGCCTTAGGTACTTGAAATATTTCCAAATATTACCTTACTAAAAGTTTCCGTTTATGAACTATAGTAAAGAGGTTAGAGGAGAAATACTATATTTAAAACATATTATATTATACTACTTATTGACTTATTTTAGGAGTGATTGATAATCGAACATTTTTTCAACTAGCTCTCCCCCCTATTCCATTTCTAGATTCTCACGCCTGACTATAGATAGTAATATACATATGGAATTGTTCGAAAATCCGTAAGCCAACACAAGTCACAACTGGTACCGTTGTTAACCGCAATGTAGTTAATCCCTTTTCTCTGTTATTTGAATGTTAGTTTCTTTATCACTCAGAAGCTTCGGTGTTAGTGAGGACCGTTTATTAGACTGTCGTTTCTCTCTCCGTTTGGTTGGCCTAAAAATGTATGTTTAGTGAAGATAGAAATGCTGTATCCTGCGTATTATGTTTAATCTATGGTTGCAACAAACCAATACACATTTGATATTTCTGTGCAACCTCCCCCCCCCATTTACACCCATTATTTATTTCTAAATACGCCCATTCTCGCATCGAATGGTTAGAAAGATTTCCACAGAGGTAAAACTGAATTCGTTACACGAAAGGTAAGACCTATACGAGTCACAAATAATATAATATATAAAGATATTATTATAATAATGTATTTTTCGTTTGCGTTTACATGTAACACATTAATACAATTATAGACCGCTGTAAATTCAGTGACCTATTTACGGGGAAAGAGTAATATTTACTGTGGATAGATCTTCCCTAGAGCTTTTTTTTATACTTTATTTCCGTATTTATCATCATTGTTGAACCGCCTTTGTTGACTTAAATATTCCATTACCAGATAGTTTTCCGTTTGTGTGTAGACGTGGCGTATAATATTGTTATCGAAGTTCGAGACAGGTGATTTGGAGTACAGCGCAAACTATTGTACAATTATTTTAATGTCCTAAAGCAGTTTATGTTCATTGCTCGGCTCATTCACTCGACCTGCGACAGCCAGTGGAATTAAGCCAATAAGAAACTTTTGTTTGGGTATAATTGAAAATGTGCATTTACTTTTTTTTAATACTCAATACAAAAAGAAATTCTTTTATTTCACAAGAGATCGAAAAATCCATACAGACAACTCGTCCAACATAAAACAACTAAAACGGCTGTGCACAACTCGGTGGATACATCGACATTACTCGTTGAATTATTTACCGAAGCTTTTTCCATTTATTGTTATACAATTAAAGCATTGGACACGATGTCCGAGTGGAATGACCTGCAGATGTCTGCATGCTAACAATATGCTGTAGAATGGAAGTTTATTTTCCTCGTTGAATGCGATCAAATAAAAACAGACAGAACACATTGACGGTGCTGCTTCATTATAATTTATTACAAACAAAATACGCACAACACACCCCTTATATTTAAAAATTAGATATACAATGATAAGCAGATACCAAAATCACATTAAAAATGAAGTAATATAAAAATGTTTATAATTAGTTAGTTTACGCAACGATGGCAGTTAATAGTATAGAGTTGCGGACATCGTTTGTCTGAAAATATTATCTAAATTATTATTATATCTATAATTATTTCATATAGGTGAAACTAAAAATTGAAATATGTTGGACCATAAAGGTTTTCTTTGTAGACACTCACATGTCGAACTTAAACTAACTAACTATTAATTTAACTATTATAATTATTTAATAAATTATTCTGTTTGTGTACCATAATATTTCAAATAAGAATTATTAAAATCTATAAAGTAGTATTGAAGTATTATGAGTGTACATTTTATTAAAAAAATATGTTCTAATTTAGTTTTAATTACCATATTACCATATTATTTGTTTTATTTTTTTTTTAACACATAATGACAAATAACGGTTTTTTTAGCTTAGTATTTTTTTTTAAAAAGGTGGGTAAGTGGATGTCACTCTGCTGTACAGTAGGTTACAAGTGAATCACTGTAATGGATGGTGTTAAATTTTAATTCAATGATATAATATCATTGTATAAGAAAAATGATTTTGATTGAAAACGATCAGTCAGCCTATTATATTAATAAGTATATTTGATGATATTAAGGTGAATAAAGTAATTTATATATAACCTATTTACATGGAATCTTGTTTTGAATTTTCAATCCTTAGCTATAAAAGTTGAACATTTTATAAATATTTAACTACAAAATAATTATTAAATTTTAAATGTGATAAATTTTGTCAAAATTTGAACTTGACAGACACAAAAATAAAAAAATAAAAGATGCCAAATCGTTTTCACATGTGTTAATTTATCTTCTAATTAAAATATGTCATGTACTCATATGGGACATAGACTAAAGTGAAATCTTCTGTCACAAATATTTTGAAACAAAGACTCATATTCTTATACATGGATATCATTTATTTTTAAATCAGTGCATTATTGTTAATACCCGTAACCTAATGACCTATCTAGGACACCTATAAGGCCATAACCCAACAAATATGTTTGATGTTAGTACATAATGTATAATGTATTAATTATTATTTGCATTACCAACCTGCAGCGACAGTATGAACTGCACAATGACTCGGTGGTATATATTTACGGTGCATTCGGAGACTCTCGTGTGGGAGCACTGTGGGGAAGTTTTACGGCCGTCATTAGATAAATAATTATATTTTATCCCTCGCGCAAGTACGCAAGCGGAGCGCGTTCATTGTTTTCTAAGAATCGGCGTTAATTGAATTCACTCCTTGTATAATACTTCAACTTCTCCGTGATTGGGTCGATTATGTTATGTGTGTGTGTGTGTGTGTGTGTGTCGCCTGCCGCGCTGCAATTCTCTGCGGTATAATATTATTATATATCAATACTTGAATGTCTTTATCAAGTGCAGTTGTGACGTTCTCTAGAAATAATTGACATTTGCGTTTGACATTATCCTCCCCCGAGTGGCACGAATAAATTGAAAACTATTGTTTTTTTTATTTTTTTACACTTTCAGATTTGTCTCGTCCCTATAATAATTTAATATAAGTCCATTTCAATTTTGTATTAAGGCTGCAGGATAACACAGTTTAAAAAAAAATTGTGTTTCGTGCGCTCGCGTATCGTTTTTACAGATTTTTTAATTCATTATTTTCTTCACTGAACACCCAAGCCACAATACGACCTGCCACTGACATAATTATTCGTACCGGATATCGATACACAATGGTAAACATATTATAATATAGCGATTTATGGTATTATAATGCCTTAACGCAAAATCGAAATCAACTGAATTGCACCGCAGACATCCGCTGTTAAGTGCGGGGAACTGTTTCAGAAGAACGCATATAATACAATGTATTGTAAAATAAATTGTCAGTATGCGGTATATGAAAATGAAGTTTGCCCGTGACCATTGGCGATATCGACATTGTATATGGATATAAACTGATACCATACTTATTACTTACGGTATCCGTTTGTGCTTATTGTAACGAACATAATATTATATTAAATATTAATTATTAATGATACATTAGCAAGACCGTCCACGTCACAGAAATGGCCAGTTTTATCCAAACCGTCGTCTCGTGGACCTTACTATATAATTGCTTTCAACAGCTTCGGGAGGGCGAGGGGGTCAAATTATTAAATATTTACACCCTCATAATTTATCCCATTTATAGACTGTGATTATAATTTGTCCTTATTTTATTATAATTATTACAGTCAAGCCCATTCCCCGATAAAGTAGTTATGGATTTATAATGAAGGACGTTAGGGATATGTACGACATTTTGAGGTGTAAAAAATTGTTATTGAATATTTCATTGTATACATTTAATTTATTATATTTTTTAAACAATAATTATTTATTGTTTAAGTGCCTACGCGAAATCGATGACAATTTGATAACTTCGTTATGTCGTGCCACTTGGCGTACGTTTAAATGAATACATACCCTAGTAAATGTATAGGTCCTTGTAAGATTTTATTAATTTGTTATAGTTATCTTTAAAAACATAATATTGTATGTAGAGAACTTCGTATTGCCCGCTATAGTGCTATAGACCTTGGTCTTTGCAGTAAACAATATATATGTCCGGTCCATATGTGACAGTTTCTATGTTGCTCGCCTACATAATATATTGTGCGTTGCGTATATATGTACTGGCCGGGCATTTTATAAACACGATACAGACTTAACAGCGACCATAATATATTTTCTGTCGATTCGCAAACGTACGCTGTACCCATAATGTAATATGTATTATTATAAACATTAAACACTATATCGGATCGCGCGAAAGAATGGCCGTTTGTGAGAAGAATAAAAAAAAAAAAAAAAAAAACACTACCTATATCATAAAACGTTTATATTATGTACCTACCTACCGATGCGTTATAATGTATAGATATCTATATATAATATTATGTATTATATTATATAACATATATTATTATTATATGTAGGTAGATACCGCGGCGGCCAACAGGTTTCCGCCGCTGTGAATATACGCGGCGGCGGGGAGTGATTTTTATGGGTCTGTGTCCGTCCGTCCGTCCGTCCGTGCGTATGCGTATATTATTATATATATATATTTATATACCTACGTATATATGTATATAATATGTATTATAATATTATTATGTACGTACATAGAGGTATACAATCGTGAAACGCGAACCAGCTGCGACCGACGAGCGTATTATAATATAATGCGTGGAATATCATCGTGTGTCCGGCCGACCGGCGATGAATGGGGTGTATACTCCGCCGCCGGTACATACGCATATATTATTATATATATATTATATACCTACACTTGCAGATAAGCTATAATAAATGGTGGCCGCCCATATACACCCATATATATATATTATATACGTGTAAGTACTATAATTTTACACGTATATATGGTATATATTATTATTATATACATACGAGCACCTGCGGCCGCCCCGTGGATGGAATGTCACCGCAGCAGGACTTACCCACCGCTCCAGTATTAAATATTGTGTATATGTATATAAGTACACGTGAACACATGTGGCTGGACTCGGGGCTGCCAGTCTGAGTGGCGACCGCCGCGTGCGCACTTTATATAGGTATATACCACGAGTTACCGCGTGTACCTGTATATACTTACTATATTGTATGCGAGTGGCCCGTGTACATATACCTATATTCTCACTCATACCAGTTACCCCCGTTTATATACCTATATGGCTATATACTTAGGTTTATCAATGCTTATACAGTGCGCGTAATCGTTCGCTACGTTACTATTATATGTTATTATAATCGCCCCGAGCAAATCGTTCACCTCCTCCGAAAAATGTACACACACGCGCCGATGTATCGTGTTATAATTTTTCAGTAAAGCCCGAAACTTGACGTGTTTGCGTTTTGCATTTTTTTCATTTTAATTTCCTCCGACGCGTCACCGGCTCGTCTCTACAGACATTTGATTCCCGCAGGACGTACAATAATAAAGATATTTTGTTCTGATAATGGTACGATTTTTATTTAGAAAGCTGAATATTTTTCCGAGTATTTCGATACATAAAATCAAATTTAGGAATAGAAGCGTATAAGTCTTTAAAGTTTAGATGAGTGCAATAGTGAACCAACATTTTGTGGGATAACCGCGATCCACTCCACTCCTTTCAACTAAACTTTAAATACTTATAACTCATAATCTACGTTTCCTAGATATGAATTTTATGGACCGAAATACTCAGAAAAATATTCCGCTTTCGAAGATTAAACTGTATGTGGTCATTCAAAAAAGTAAAAACTTCAAAAATCACAAGAATAAAAAATATTTTCGAAAACATTCTTTTTGAAGTGGTTCTTGATAAAAGAATTATCCCGTACATGAACAGAAAAAAATAATTTAACTTTAAACTTTTTTTTTAGAAAAACAAGTAGGTTCTTCTTAGTTAAACGGTTATCTCCTTGAATAAGACAAAACATAAAAATCGGGAAGACGAACAACTGTACTACGTCCATGTAGATACGAATACCTGAATATCATAGTATAATATAGTATCTCGTACTTGAGTATACATTATTATCAGCGCTTATATGAAACTTACTAGGATAACATCATATAGGTGCAATTAAAGTAAACAATTCTGGGGGGGGGGGGGGACAAAATTGATTTGCTTCACGTTAGAAATATAATGTTATAATTTATTTATTCGTATGGTCAGAAACACAGAAATTACAAATAACAAAAGGAGAATTAATACATATCTAAGGTAGAGGAGTAAAGATAATTGCGGGTTATAAGTTATAAATTATTTATTTATTTATTTATTTATTTATTTATTTATTTATTTTACGGTCTGGACCCGTTTTACAAAAACATGTACAGTTTATTGTTAATTATTTACTGTAGATAATTTAGACATAATAAAAGATAATTAATATAAATTGTAAATAGCACACGATAACCAAAACCATAGATAAAATTTGTGGTTGCGTTTGCAAGGTTCTCGAGTGATAATTAAAACAAATACAAAAGATGATTTTAAAATATTAATATATCTTTAACTTTATTCATCGGTTTTTAATTGTTCAAATTTAATATATATTTAGATATATGTCGTCATTATCAATATTATTGGACATTTCCCTCTCAATAGTTATAATGACCAAGTTTGAAAACCAATATTGAATGCGTCTAATCTCTAATATACAAGAGAAGAATCGTTCGCATGTTGCAGAACTTATTGGTCATAGGTAGGTACTGTAGTTGAGTTTTTAACAGTTTGTATACGTTTGTAAGCCTTGTTATAATAAAATTGGTTTATAAAAAAAGTCGGAAAAACTGGGTTGGCTATTTTTTTTTATTTATTTAAAATATACGAACAGCAAGTCCTATTACAATATGATAATAATATATAGTGCAATTACAAACTAATTTATAAACATACTATTAGGACTAAAAAGATTTTGATCTCTATTTTACAATTTAAATAATATAATATAAAACTCAAGAAGTAATTACTGCTAATCAGTCAACTACAAATTTACTACCGTGGTCTTTAGAAGGTTGGCAGGTGGACTTATTCATCATAACTCCCCATCAAAAGTTGTGCCTATAATAAGCATTTAATTGTCTCAATATTTTGATCAGATATAATATATTTCTATACTTCTTTTCGCCTTTTTAAGCTCAACGGACTCGACTCTTATTATAATATATTAATATGCATAATATGACATAGGTATTGAACAAAGACATCAGTATTATCATAACAATAAAAATACATATGTTTAACGAATCCTAATTACCAAAATTAATTGGCCGAGATAGAAGACTGTTGTAGGCATAAAAACATTTATTTTCTTCAATTATTTATTATGTCCAGTACGTGCTCAACTTAAGAGTTTTTTGGGAAATAAAAAAAAACACCCAATTATAAGCGACTACAAAGAGTGTAACACGTTCATATAATATAGTCTCTATAATGTAATTAAATGTCGGAATATTTATTGTTACATAAAACTGCGTTTTTCTCAGAATCATAAAATCCGCCATGGAGATTTTTATTACTTGAGTAATTTTATTACTCCTCAATAATATTATTATGTTATTACAGCATTTGTAAAATACAATTACGATTGAGGGTAGGTATATTATTTATTTTATTAAATGTAGAATGCTGTAACTTACCAAAACTAAACATTATATTGAATAGAATGTTGTTAAGATTTTATTAGAAGTAGCCTAGTAGGTACACAAAAATAATATACTACATAGAATTATTATAGATAAATTATAATAACGTTTAAATTTAAAAATAAACCGATAAACACAATAATATAATGTATAACATTGTGATATCAATTATTAAATATACTATACTTAAAATAGTGTAAGAAATATAATGCGAAGTACCCAGCCGCTTCGATTTAGCAGCCGACGACATTTTCTACAATACGAACCTACTTCAATAATAATTGTATTTATTTTGTATCTCATCTAAACTTTTCACATCGCGAAAGTAATTTATTAAATTATTACTTTTTTACTACCAATGAATTAATGTAATAACATTTCGTTAGCGTTATTACTTTTATTTATAAAAAAGTATGCCATTATCAGGGTTGGGCATATCATAGTTACATGTAACTATAAGTTCTGTAACCCGGTTACTCATTTTCAATTTAACTTGTAACTTGTAACTAGTTACGAATTCGCCAGTAACTTTATATGAAAGTTACAATTAAACGTTACATTGTGCTTTGATAATTCATAAATGGGTTTAAAAAAGCAAAAAGTTAATTTTGGTTTTCACAATGAATCTGGCCAGTGGATATGTATGGGGCCACGAGTTATACTAATTGATTATAATATTATGAATTTATACTTTCATCGAAATTGCCTACATAGAACCCCTTAAACATACGTTGCAAAACTATAATGTCTGATACGTCTGGCAGGCGCACGGTAGAATACTACTGCACAACATATCCTTATTTTTAACAATATGATATTATTGTAAACGCACTGGAAGGATAATAACAATAATGATAACTGTATTAACAATGCGCATGCCTGTTCGTGAAATTGCGGCCAGGACAAAACGTGCAGCACGCCTATATATAAATATATTTTTTTCTTCTCACAGCAGAGCGTTCTGAAATCAACTCGCCTATTTGTCTGTTCGGAGAGAATATTAAGCCATCACTAGAGAATATAAAAGGTGATACAATGCAATAATAATATAATAAGCAAAATCTGCGGCAGTCAACCCGTGGCCGTCGACGGCGGCGGGAAAAATGAGGTTTTGTTCGCGGTAACGACCGCGCTCGTTAAAAATGTTCAAGCAACATTAGAAAAAAACACGCAAAAACAGAATACACATTACTTGTATTATTATTATTATTATTATTATTATTATTATTATTATTATATATTATACATATAGTTGTATAACTCCGTACAAGAAAGAAGAAAAATATAACACACGCGGTGGACTCGCGGGGTTGTTCGTCGCTTCTAAACTATCTATTATAATCTATAATACATTTTTTTTTCATAGATTCTATGCCGGTCTCAAAATACAGTGTTGTATTGTATTCAGCGCTATTCTCTGTGGTTGTTTTAATGATCCAGCACGCAATTTTTTAATCTTCAAAATTTTTTTACATCAAAATCTTCAAACCGCGCTATTTTATAGACATTTACATAATTTCTGCAAATCTAGGCGCAGAAAAAAACAGAGGTTAAACATTTATTGAACTTTTAATATTTTGGATCGACTAAAAAATAATATAATAAATCATTTTATAATAATGATGGATTTTTAATTTGGTGATAATTTTCCAAATTCATATATTCATATATTTCAAAAAATGCTAAGTAGAAAAAAGTGAAAAAAAACACTGCGAGACACTCAAAATTCAGAATCAAATTTAATCGAACATAATATATTATATACTCGCTACTAGTAGATATATATATATGCAGCCTTTATTTTTTCACCGTTTTTCATTAATGGGATTTTTTTCCAGTGCTTTTTATCTGAGGCTTCTTTTTTCGAACACCAATGTTGTATAGCACGTCGACACTCTCTTCACAATTATTGCACACATCAATCAGCAATCTAAACCATATTTTAATAATATTATTATCATTATGCAGATTGCAGATCAGATGCAATGCATTATTATTACGCAATGCCCAATGGGTCTATCGTAAAAAACACAAGTGCGTGTAATGTGTAAGGTGAATATCGTACACGGAAATTAACACATTATAATATATTATTATACGAGAATGAAACAATAAGACTGTGAGAGACAATTTATTATAAGAAAGAGGTGTCAGTATAATAATATCATTGTAGATACCTGTGGGGCGGTGCGCGCACATTCGCATTTTAAAACTTTATAATACGATGGCGTCAATGGGTATAATACAATACAATTAATTGTACTAACTCGTTGCTCGTGATATCTTTTTACCTTTTTCTAAAGTCGACGAGTATAAACTGCGACCAAAAAAATCGATTTTATACAAACTTCAACAATTTATAAGAAATTAAATGTACCTAGGTATTAATAATATGTTTTAAGAAATGTATTTTACAATCACAATGTGAGTACTTATACAACAAATTCAAATAATACAATTTAAATTTATTACGTATAGTTACAAAATACATCAGTTTATACTGTTACTGTTCTTAGTCTTTTACATTTATAGTTTAAAGTATTTAAAAACAAAGGCATAGACACGGAACCCGCAACTGTACAGACATCATCAAACAATAAAACAATCAAAAGTTTAAATTACTGATACTTTACATTTTATTATATTCATATATGCCCCACAAAAAAAGATTGAAATCGGTGACAGCTCTAAATAATACACACAATACTGTGATCACAGACCATATTGTGTTATATTAATTTATTTTTTTGTCGCAGTTTATATAATACAACATTTAATAAAAAGATTAATTTTATGGCAGATTTGAGATTACTATCTCCCGACATTGGTATACAATAGTGAAAATGAAAATAATTATAATAACATTAATACGTAGACTGGTTAGTGGTTATGCCTGTATATATTTTTTACCATATAACCGCTGTTCGATTATTCAAAAATTATTGTCCTATACGGTGATCATATTCATATTATATCGAAGATAAAATTATAAAAACGCTGTTATTGTGCTCGTACGGTCAAGCCTCAAGGACGATGATCGCTGCAGCGGTATCGTCGTCATCATAACTGTGTACTCTACGAGTCATCAGTCACCACCGGTCTCTATGTCTTGTTCACCATTTGACTTCGATCCAACAAACACCTTTGTTGAACAGTAATGAAAATAGGATGTCATTAATTACGGTTATCATCAGATGCCGTCTCAAAATCTATATTTCGACGTAGAGAACAAACTGAATAAATTACTGAAAACTAGATGAAATTATCGTGTCCCACAAGTGTGATAATATATAATATATCCGTATACCTACGTTATGATAATATTATACAGTCAACGATCGTGACCAAAGAGAACAAACAAGATTGACACTTAATAATATTGTCGCGACGGTTTTAAAATATTATATTATCGATGTCAGACGATTTATGGCCTATGCTGTGGGTTTATACTTATGTATAATACAGTAGTCAGTAATACTATTATAAACACTACTATATACGCTTATATACCTACACAATATGTCCATCACCGATAATGGTTTTAAATTTTAATAGTACCTATACGGCTATACGAATAAAATCGGATTTAAGAAAAAACGCGATAGAGACTTATAAACGTATAGAGTGAGCGAGTTACGAAAGCGATAAATCCGAAGGACGAACGTTCAATAATTTTTGTCCGACGAGGATCGCCACATTACAATAATAATATTATACTTTGGTTGAAGTGTAATAGTTTGTACAAATATTTCATTGAAAAAAATACGTATATAATATTATAAAGGAACCAACCGGCGGCGCACCGAGAACGACATATTTCGCGGTCCGTGCAACATTCTTGGTCGTCCATTTTATTATTTATAGCCATATAGGTAGGTCGGTTCAAATTACGATATTATTATTATTATTTTAATATTAAACGTTCGAATTTCAAACACGTCCGTCGATTTCGCGGCCACGGATGACGAATGATCGCGGTCTTTGCCCGCGGTGCGGTTAAATGTTAAAAAAAACTACGAGTTTCGTTGATTGAACGACCGGTCTTTCCGCGTCCTCCTCTTCCTAGCACGTTAATCTCGTCCAGGAGAGAGGGTGCGAGAGAGTGATGAGGAAGACGCGACGTCGGGAATTGAAGATAATCGATCGATTATATTATTATAATATTATGCTGTTGCGGGCATTATACAGTGGTATACGAGCATTTGCAAGATACACCTCGACTTGTAAATTTAATGCGTGGTTAGTTTCAGTTATTTTTTTCGTGAACTTATTATATGCCACCCAGCTATAGTTCAACAAAAAAATATAAACATATTAATATATTATACATTTCCGTAGTACTAGTAACGAGCACGATTATTATTATATAATTAAATTATAATATTTTAAAAGTATACAATGTATGTAAAATAATTTATGAGAGTTAAAACCCCAAGTGCAGGAAGATTGATGGAAGAGTGCAGACTGCAGACGTAAACAATAATATATTATTAATTTAGGACCAGGATTTAAATGCTCTAAAAACCATCATATAACGCTGTAAAAAATTGGCAAAAATGTATTTTACCGCAATAATTTTCTTAAACGTTGATTTATAAAATTATTTTTATAATGCAATTTTTTACCATACCTAATTTGTAATTTACAACAAACTCAAAATAATTTACTAAACGTTTATTAAAAAAAAACTGAAATTTGAAAAATGTGTATGAAAATATGATTAATTAATTTGATCAATTGATGCAGCGACGATGCAGTTAACTGCAGACATGCATATCATTTAGGGATCTATTATGCAATCTAATTCTAAACATACCTAAGTATAAACAAATATGTATTATAACTAACAAAATTACCAAAAATCCGGTAATAAACCGGTAGGTAATTGAAGATAGATTACGGCTAAAATACTTAGAGTTACATAACGTACATACGCGCAGTCAGTGACATGTCACCATAATATTTAGAGATCAAAAAAATTTCAACTATACCATGTGGCCATGAATTGCTCAAAAATCGAAAGAAAACAATCACTCATAGTACCTACCAAAAGCCAGATTTTAATTTTGAAAACATAATTGAATTTCTCATTCTCTTTTCTAGGTTATGTAAGAAATGAATTTTCGATTTGTTGTATTGTTTAACTATTATTTTTATACCTATATAACACCAATTAATTTTTTTTTTCAAAATTCACTTTAACTTTATTGTTATTGAAAAAAAAAATTCAATACAAAACACAGACAAGAAGCGTGATATTTTTTCAAAATTAAAATTGTACTTCTGGAAGTATATTATTTTTTTTCCACTTATTGGTCTAAAGGCACGAAAAAACGACCAGCTTTCAACAGGCATATAATACAATAATATTATATATAATAATATGTTGTTATATTATGCATAGGTATAACTTATGAGTTAAAACAACGTGTACGCGTAGGTATTCGTCGCGCTGTGCAGTGCGCAGGAACTTCCGCGAGGTCCCCCGCTGCAACCTCCACGGTATAACGACGAACAATTACCGGACTATTGTGTTCTAATATGGTTCAATTTCACCGATTTTAAAACACACAACGACCACTTATGCACGTATACAATACGCGTTATAGTGTGTCCGGGGGCTTTTTCCGTCCATTGAATGCGTGTGTCACATTATTTGTACGATATAATACTGCAAGATAATATATTATTATTCTGTTGAATCTTGAACGCATACATAATAATATTATATAGATATACCTAAATACCTAACAGGGCAATAGGCTATAGTATATATGGCAGTAGTTCATAAGTCATAACCTTTTCGTAATCACGGAACACTTATAATTTCATAACATTTTTTCGATTTTTGCTCTTTCCATATGAATGTAAATAATTATGTTTGTGTGTGACATTATTTGTATAATATGTAGAATTTTGAACGCATGCATAATAGTTAATATTATATGTAAGTACCTAATAGGGCAATTGGCTATAGTAGTGGTTCCCAACGTTTTTAATCCTACGCACCCCTTGTTATTTTCAAAAATCTCCCCCCCTCTTAAATAAAAGATTAGACGTACTTTTTTTATTTAACTATGTATTTTACAACTTTCTTAAGACTTATTATTTTAGCTATAGCTTATAGCAGTGGTTCATAACCTTTCCGTAATCACAGAACACAAAATGTTATAAGATTTTTGCGGATCACAGACGTAAAATAAAATATAGGTACTACATTTTTTAAATTGCATAATATCTTCAACATATTGGTTAACTTATTGGTCAATAGAAAATATTATAACCGTATAGTATAATTATAAGTAAAGACGATGAAACTGAAAATTCTTCTCCTTGATAATCGTTTTGATTTTTTTTACTGATTTTCAAATTTTTGTGGAACACTTTATTGAAGTTTACGTAGTGACGAAGCATTCATGTTCCGCGGAACACCGGTTAAGTCATACCAATGATTTTTAGGTACTTATATAATCAAGTGGTAAAAAGAGTCGGTTGAAAACGGTTTCCCCCATTATACATGTATAGACTATCTCATACTTTCAAATGTTACGATACTAAAAGTATTTCGAGAAAAACCGTTTCTAGTATGTAGGTACCATATGGTATTCCGATCTAGGACAGATTATTAAGCGAAAGGTGGCTATCTATTTTAATAAGCTGTAAATTCCAAAAAGAAGAAAAACGATTCGTGAAAAAGGATTGATTATTTTTTCAGTTTACAAGAGTAATAAACAAAAACAATTTCTATTCATATCCTACGAATCATGAGAATCGTGGCTTTTGCTACAATAAAGTATTTTATTGATTTGAAAATATTGTATACCTATTACTATATAATAATTATAATCGTTATTTTGTTACCGCCAACTATATAGTAACCATATTTCACGTAGGTTTATAAAACATTGCTATTGATTTATCTATTTATATGATGATCGCCCGATTTAAAAAAAAAAATTATCAGTGATAATAATTGTGTAAATGAGTGCAAAGTACTGCCAACATAGTTAGTAACCTAATTAAGTCACATTCATATGCAATTCGACAATAATATTTCGCATGTCAATAATGTATGAGTAATGACTATAGTGACTATATTATATGGGTCAAGATGCTTATTATCGAAAGACTAAAATGCTTTGAAAAATGAATGCAAATGTGCCAAAAAAAAATTCAAATATGAACTAAAAAATTCATTATACAAAATTAAATATATAAAGATAACAGCGTTATTATAATACATGCTTAATGTTGAATACAATTATTATTTGATTTTTTTTATAACATAGAACTATTGAAATATTAAAAATGTTTAAACGCTATTGTTATTATTTTTAATTTACATTAATGATTAGGTTTATACTTACGAGTTGCAACAATAAACAGAAGTAATCCACGACGTTTTTCTATGATGCACAAGTTTAATAAAATGTATATAACAGCTGATTGATGCTTCAGGTTTCCGGAAAGTATAATAAGATTATTGACTCTCGTTTTTATCTCTAATCTGATTGCAAGCCACGACACCCAAAAGATTACACACGACAAACACAATGGTCAATGACAAAGGCTATACACATTATACGGGCGGTTTGCGTTTGGTCGAATTTTTAAAAAATGCAATGTGTTTGAGCAATTTAGCATATTAATGCGTTTGGGCGAGTGATTTAAAAACGATGTAATGTGTTTGGGCGATCTTTTTTAATATCCTGGGATGCTGTATTTTATCAATCCATTTTCTCTCTCGTTTTAACAGACTTTGGTTGTTTATGAATTCTACGGGTATAATTAAAAGTGGATTGTTTTTTTTGCGTGTGATTAAAAATTTAAATTATTGAAAATCAAGTTAAAATATTATTAAAATTAAAACAATAATTTGTAAGTTTAATATTATAAGTGTGTGTAATTATTGTGTAATAATTATTGTTTATTTATTCGTTATATATTTTTTTTTTATTAATTTTACATTTTTTAATTCAATATCACTATACAGTTTTATATTTTTTTCATACATTTTAAATATTTTGTATTCACTGATCCACGTCCAATATCCATTATTCGTCGAAACAATGTTTATCAACTTTCAAATCATAATTTACAGACAGTGACCTATATGGGTGGTATGTACGTTTTTAATTTTAAATATACAATGGGAACATTTTTCTGAAAAAAAGGTATTTTCGGACATTCAGTTAATAAAAATACTTTACAAAGAATTGAACATTTTGATTCGAGGAACAGAATATAAACACAAAATAACAGTGAATCGACATTCTCTTACGGATATAATCGCACAGCCGCACAGGTGCGTCTTATTGTTATAAGTATTATTATTTTATAAATTTGACATTTTGCTCTGAAATTATTCGATGATCATTTACAGAAATCTAAAAGAATAATAACTATAAGAAACAATGTTGTGAGAATCTATGACATTCAGCGGATATTATTATCTATTGTAATCTGAGAACTATAATAATATACTTCTCAGTTTTCGTCTCCGCGACGATATACATAATACGACCGAAGATCGGACTCGGTGGCCGACAGCTGTCTTACATAGATCTAATATACAATTATTACTCGTATTAAATTAATATTATTTGATATTTAGAGCGATCGACAGAATACCGAACAATTATTACTATGCAACGTCTATCATCGTCTATGCGCATTACCTTAGTATATTATTATATATATATAGTAATTTATAGCCACACTACCGCAGTGGCGTCATTTGGAGAGGAGTGATCGTGTGGGCGAGGTGGGCATTTTCCCTGTCTGGTTTAAAATCCCTGACATTGGACCGGTTGTTAGTGAAGAACAATTTTTATGGTTTTGAGGAAATATTAGAATATTGTGTAGGTACTAGGAAATATTAATAATGAGGAGATATTAATAATTAATATTTATAGTTTTTAGATGGAATGTTATATAAACGCGTGGGCATGTATAAGATGACGTGTAGTGTGTGTGTGTTTGTTGTGTGCAGGAACGCCAGGAAGGTATTATATTATATTATGACGTACCTATACTTTAATGCGAGCTTTTATTGTTTATTCTTCTGCTACTGTTGAAGACGGAGATATTATTATAGGTACACAAGACTGTTTAAAACGGGTCGTTTTTTTCGTGCATTTAGACCAATAAGCGGAAGAAAAATGCACCTAGTGCCAATACCCCGATTTCAATTGTGAAAACATATTTGAATTCTCCTTATTTCTTTTCTAGGTAATGTAAGTAATGGATTTTCGAGTTTTTTTTTTTTGTTTAGTAACGTTAAAGTAAAGGTGAATTTAAAATTCATATTATGGACATTATTATAAAAAGTATTATTGATTTTAGTACAAACGAGTAAACGACCACACTCGATATGATTTTAGGTGATAGCAGAATATAGTATCCTCACATCAGCACCCCTTCCGTTTGTCCCACAAACCTTTAATCAGTCTCAGTGTTTGAGTGAACGACCGAAAAGCGGGGCGGCGTATCAGGTCTAAGAGCAAAACGAAAAATATTATAAAAGTATTATGAAGCACAAATGCTCAGCATAATCATATTATTATTGTACAATATATTGTTAAATAAATCGTCGTGGGCGAGATACCGCGCTGAAACCCGCACCGTCGTCGGACCCTTCAAGAACATTATGCGCTATTCGTTCTTATTATAATTTATAATAATAATATTATTATACGAGACGTAGTACTTTATATTTTTATACTTTGTATTTTATAATAATAATAATAATAACAGGGTGGAGAAACACGAGACGTTCTGCTTTTAAAATGGGGGGGGGGGGGGGGGGCGGTTGCTCACTGTTGACTTTTTTTTTAATTGGCCACACTTTCCTTTCACGACGACGACGCACATATTATACGCGGAAAAGCTCGTGCCACTATTATATTATACAGAACGTATGCATAACATTATTATTATACAATATATTATATTATTATTATTATTATTATTATTATTATTGTGTGGAACGCGATTATAATATTATACATAATAACTGCACGGCGACACGCACGCATACACGTGCAGCGTTGAAAATGTCATTTTCTGTAAATGCACTCACACACACACACACACAGTTGCCACTGGTGCAGTTAGGTACCCATAACCACGGTATGAACCACTTGTACGTGTGCCGGTGTGCGAGTGTTGTTTAAAAATAAACAGCGGACGGGCCGGCGCGGAGGGAGAGAAGGGTAAAAACCTTTGCTGCGCGGACCGTTGAGAAAACGACGAAATTTTTAACGCGATCCACTTCAGATGGCGTACATAATGGGGGTAAAAAAAATAAATAAAATATAAATTACCCGACGTGTATTATAACATGGCTGTGCGGGTTTTTTTTTTTTCGCCTTTCCTTTCGCCTTTTTCCTCCGTACAGCTCTTTATTATTATTATTATTATTTTTCAAACCGCAGTGTATTCACGATTGACTGCTACTTCTACTGCCGCTGATGCCAATTAAACGGATCAGGCATGCGTGCACTGTTTCCGGCCCGATGGTTTTAAATCCCGTAGGCATTATGGTGTATGTACATATACAGGTATATACGTATATACCGTCGAATACAAATACAAGGGTTACACTTTATTATACACACAAATAAAAGAAATTATAATGATAAAATAAATAAATATAAATAATAATAATAAATATATATATTATTTTATGTCGCTGCGAACATTATTGCGGGTACACGCACGATTATAATAAAAAGTATCCCGGAACTACTTCAGCTTAATTATTTGATATAGCAATAATTCTATAAAATATTATTTTGGTTTGATTTTTGTCGAGTGTAAGGCCGCGAACATTAAAACGAATTGATGTTTAGCCATGCGAACACGACTACACCCGCCCAAATTCTATAGGCCTTTTCACTTTTATAAGTATATAGAGTAAAAAAAACATTTGATATAACTACTCATTTTTCTTTATTTTCTCTCGGTCCTCGCTGACCACTTTATCTCAACCACTTTATCCTTATCCCACCGCCACCGTGTACGTAATTCTATATACCCAACACGCAGTCGAATGATTTAATTGAGCCAAAAGTTAATACATTTGTTACTCACTTTTCCTGAGTCATGAAGTCGAGTCACTGCTGCAGACCAGTGACGTAGCCCGGGACTGCAGCCCTCCTTGAAATTCTAGGAAAATTGAAGACTATATCCTTTCAACAGATTATGACATAACCTGCATGTAATTTGTAATTTGTATTAAGGTCGCTGCAAAAGTCTAAAATGTACCTAAGTTAACAAATTTTAATAATTTTAATATTTTCTTACTTTATTGGTTTTTAACAAAATTGTATAATGTATATAGAACCTATTCGAATATTCGATAGGCATTACAGTTCCGAGAGTGAACAGTTACTAATCGTTCATGCAGAAATGCAGTCGGTAACGTGATTAATATGTACCTATAATCATATCAGTGACATGCGTTTCCATCACTCTTATCACACACACGAATTTTACTATTATAGTAACAATATGTTCCAAAATATACATATAAAGTCCTGAAGTTAGTCTCAACTCAACTAGTCTATCAACGAATGAATGGAAAACCGACGTTTTTCTACTTTATAGGAGTCTAAAAACCAGCTACCTTGAAATACAAAATCAGAACCAGACTTATTGGTCTGTTAACTTAGTTTGTTAACTAATATTATTTTATTCCTATAGTTATATAGAGATATATAAATATCAGAGCGCAACTATAGCGGGTAAGTTAGCAAAGTGAAACTTTTGTATTTAATACAATTGTTTTATTATTATTTAATTCATTTTCTTTTTACCACTGTTGTATTTCTGCTTTCCAAGTTTTCTACTTTTTCGGGGGATTTTCCTAAAATTTTCTTTCATTAATTCAATTTTTCATTCAATTAACCTTTATTAATTACGAACACATCAAAAAAAGAATCAGCCAAATCGGTCATTCATTTTCGGAGCCAACCTGTAACAAAGATTTCCATTTCACTTTTATATGTACATAATACATAATATATATTATAATTAACGATGGAAAGGTTTTGATTACCTTATGGATGGGGAGGAAGCGGTATATCGTGCACCTTTAATTGTTTTAGACCAGTTACATTTTTTGCTAGGGGGCCCCATTTTATATTTGACTTTAGGGCCCCCAAGTGTCTAGTTGCGCCACTGCATATAATAATAATGTGTATACCTACTGTATTTAATTCGAAAAATATTTTAAATAACAGACAAACAGGACTGCAGAAGTGCCACGAAGTGATCTCCGCGGAACCCTGCGGGGTCTAAGAAACGCTGCGCAGTAGTGACTATAGTGGATGCCGATAAACTTTAAAATCTCTATGAAGCATACCAGCTATATATACCTACTCTAGTAAACCTGCGTGTAAAATTAGGTATCTTACTTCCGCAAGATAACGACTGTTCTAAGCCAAAAATCGGTTATGAAGAGCTTTAAAATCCCTGAAAAAACATTGACCGGCCGGTCCATCGCCCCGCTATAACTGCAGGTCTCCGCCCCACTGAAACGCATAAGGGGTGGGCGAGGGTCGGCAGGGGGTGGTTGAGGGCGGAGACCTCGACTATAGCACAACTTATATAGAAATGTATACTATATAGTACCTATATAATGGATGTATAATGTATATAACTAATAATCGAAAAAAAAATATTCGTTTTATTCGCTGCAACTCTCGACTATTACATTGTGTTGATACTTTGAACTTGTTCAATTGTAATTGAAATCTACTTTCATATATATATATATATATATATATGTATGTATATTGTATTGTAACTGAGTTGTGAATATATATATATATATACAACTGCATACCTATATTATGGATATATATATGTATAATATTAAATATTATATATTATTATGTACAGTGTACACGCACGTATACACAGCTATTCACGTATAATATTCCATTGTACTGCACTCCAACAGAAATTCATTTTATATTGAAAACTCGTCTATGCTTCGTCGAAGATAAATACATAGCTTTTTTTGTATTCGTGAAGTTTTTAATTAAATCATAATATTATTATAAACCGTGTGTCTGTGTTAGTTTGTTAAAACCGCAGTAAATCAAGGTGTAGCGTATATAATTATTCGTTATGGAAAGTACTTTCTTAATCACCATCCAGTGAATTATTTAAAAATTAAAACTAATTTACGTCATAATAACTAGGTAGTAACTACCTACACAGTTATTCTCAAAAAGCGCACACGCTTGCCTTGGTATAGTAATGTATAAAAAGTAATACATATCGGGATGCTATATATTATATTTTATCGTAAATAATTTTAATTAAAAATATATATTACCATTTGCCTTTGTAGGTTGTATTTTAAACGAATAATTTACCATCGTGTTGAGGAGCGGAAATTTTCGTTACACGAATATAATTATTATATTATTATTGATAATAGTATGCATTTATTAGTTTACACCGTACAACCGAAAAAATAAATACTTAATCAAAAAATGCCACGATGACTCTATATCTAATCGTTTTTCATTGTACCTACCATCATCGTAAATTCGTAATACAATTAATTAGGTGTATAATATTATACATTTATACCAGGGCCTTGCGCCCAAATTAACCAAAACCCCTAAAAACCCTTAAAAATCAAACACCCGAAACAAATATAACCCAAATGATTCTGTTTTCAAATCATCTGAATAAGCCAAAATCCGAATAATAAATTCAGGTTAACCCAAAACCCGAATTATTTTGTTTTTTACAATCTTCGTGTGATACATAATTTTGTATGTACTTCTAGTGGTGAGTTTGATTCTGTAGTTAGTTCATTAGTTGTTTAATGATAATAATAAATTAACAGGAACAATTTTACAATCAATCATAGGTAAGTGCAATAATTATATTCTTGAAAATAAAATCCAATAAAATCATTAATTGATCTGATTAAACCAAATCGCCTAGTACTAAATGGTTTCTTATACCTAATTTATATATAGCCAATTTATTACTTTATTAGTACATAAAATAAATCCAAATTTAGCCAATATAGATAGCAATATAAAATATAATATACATGGTCTCAACAAAACTGAACAACGTATTGACAACGTATTAACAACGTATTAAGTCGTGAACAAAATACCAAATACTAATAACTAATAAGTAATAACTAATAATACGCATAATCAATACCTAGTATTATTTGCCAACCAACTTCTCAAGCGGTATTATTATAATTTAGTAACGAATATCGGAATTTGTGGCTATACTTATCAATTTTCTGGAAATCGAGAAATCATAATTTATGTTTTATTTTATTTCTCTACGGCTCAACGTCCGTATGACCTACCTATTTGAAACATTTTAGACTTTAGTTAACTTATATTCGTCGACTTGGCAAGTGGTAAATTGTATCACTCTACGACGTACCTCTCACGTAGATAGTCAAGTTAGGATTAGGTAAATATTTTTTTGTATTATTTTTATTTGTTAAGTGACAAGTGTAGTGTAACTGAGTTTTATAATTGTCAATTTTTGTTGCTGTTATTATTAATTCGTCGTACAATTTGAAAGAATATATTTTTTACATTAGGTACCCAATATTTATAACATAATATTATTCATAAAACTATAAAATAAAGCCTATTTAAATTTTAAGTCATAATAAAATAATCAATATTATGAATATTAATATAATAATAAATATTGAAAATCACCCTTGATTGAGCTCCAGCTATGCTACTGCCATAGATAATGTAGGTATTTGTTTAGTTGTTTGGGTTAATACTATTAATACCTATGTTTAGACTGTATACAGATAAGTATTTGGAAACTTATAAAATGAGTGTTAAGAACTTAAGGTATATAGATTTACATAAGTGTCATAGACTTTAATAACTCTAATAAAACAAATACATAGTCTTAGTTCGTGTAGTTTGAAGAAAAATGTAACTACTCTACATTAATAAACAGAGTTTGGTCCAAAACAAATGTTATGAATTCGTGTTAGGAATTTATATTTAATTATAAATAACATAACTCTTTTTTTTCGGCTTGACAATTTTTGGGGGGCTCAGCCTTCAAATTTGTGTGTTTTTTTTCACTCAGTAGTTAATTTGAAAGGAATATTTTTTTAGGCATAAATAGAAGTATTAATTTATATTTTAATAAATATTGTCCTAGAACCTGAAGAGCTAAAAAGAGGTACAACTATCTCATAAGTTAGGAACTTTCAATTTATGTAACACTAATAACAGCGTTCTATGGATTATATTATGATATGGTGCTTGAAAACATTTATCACATTTGTCACTAAGTATACAAATTGTATTGTAAAAATTATATATATTGTCCTTTTTTATGCAAGCAAATTAACAATGTTTAACAATATAAAATAAACATTTGAAATAATTATATGTAAAAAAAGCTGTTGAGGTGGGATGGACATAGATCCTTTATTTAATAAAAATAACATATTCCTAGACTATTGTAAATATTATTAATTTATATTATGTAAATTTTGCTCAAAGTTTGGTTACATTTTTTATTTTAACAGGCAAATTAACTCTTAATTTATTCTAAGTAGGTATATCTATAGATAACCGAACGAACGATCGTTTATTCAACTGTATAAGTTTATCATTTTCTGAATATTTTATATGACATTAAATTTATAATTTGTTATAGTGTCATTTAAATTGTTTCAAAAATGGTAATTAATAATATTTTACAATTTCTACATCTTTAAAAACTTTATGCTTCTTGCCAAATATTGGCATTTTTCATAGGTTTGTTATACATTTTTGATGTATAACCATTGCATAATATTTATTTAATTTTGTATATTTCACATTAATACATTATGTTTTGCTTAATCCTAGTCCTATTCATAATGTGTATATAAATTTATCATACACAATATGTCAATATATATAGGTACCAGCTAATCAGCTGAGACATTATTTATTTATATTATTTTGTCGGGAGGAGATGTAGTTATGGATATCAGGCGCTCACTCAGTCGGCTGAGTATGTATGTATGTATGTAGGTATGTAAAACCCATCTTAAAATATAATAAAAAGCCCATAAGATTGTTTAGAAAATAATCTTATCTTTAAATTTTATATAAGAGGTAAATTCACTCTAATTTTTAAACTAACGGAGCTAAACATGTTCTGCAGAACGTACAATTTGCTATATGTTACGCATTTGTAAGTTGGAGACAGCAAAATATGTCGGTGTAACGTCCCCTTAAGTTAGAAAATGTTATACGTCCGTAGACTGACCGGCCTGCAACAGGTTAATAATGAACAGAAAAGCAATTAATTCAAAGTGGAAGAACTGGTAGAATAGGTACTCACCATCGTATAATATTTTAACAACTTAGTCACCCCACGTGGATCACTAATCGCTATAATATATTAATAAATAATTATATACATACTTAACGCGTTTTTGAAAATTATACAAGTAAATCAAGCCCCAAGCAGCGCAAACCCCGCGACGACACCGCGAATGCTGCAGTGTGTACACACCCACTACAACAGCGGTCGCTGAACGATTTTCGTCCCATGATACCGACGCCCCCCCCCCCCCCCGCGCAGGGATCGTGTCTCGAAATCAACGTCGTCGTCTCGATAACGGCGGCGTGTTTAATCACGGATTTTTATTTTTATTATTCCATTCGAACCGAGACGGCAATAATAATACAACAGCCCTCCCGCGCGCCGCCCCCGTGTGTATAATAATATATATGTAAACATTAATAATAATGTATTGTTTAACACTGGTGTACTGCAGCAGCTAGGGAGCGGAGAAGAGAAAACGATTCGGCCGCGGATGTCTCGACGGCGACACCCGGAACGCGGCTATTGTGTTCTCATACCCCTTCGCCGCGTTTGAAAAAAAAAAAAGAAATAAACAAAACAAACAAACGAATGTATATATGTAATGTATAATAATAAGTAATAACGGCCCGACGACAACGACGTTTTGTAGTATGGGCTGCTAGCGAAATCGGACGAAGACGAAATAATTTAATATTTGTGCTCATGCAATATGTTTACACTTCCTCTTACCGACTACCCACCGTCTAAAAAACTGCGCAGTAGGTTCGGGTAGCACACATAGGGAGGCATATTTTACGAATGTCCCGTTACAATAAATTCTAAGACATAATTGTACAAAATATTTTTTTTTATGTAAGATTATTAGATACTACTCATTAATACTATATTATATCTAAAAGATAAAAAACTAATTCAATCATTTGTTATGTACCAACATGATACATAATACAATGATACAAAAAAATATATAATACATTATAAATTATTTATAATATAGTTATATAAAGGTACATCGACACATCGTGTTGTACTAGGGACGTACGCAAAAAAAAGTTTCTAGGGATATTTTTGGAAAAAAATATAACTTTTTTTTAATAAACATGATATATTATGAAAACCCAAACATATCGGGTGGGGGGGGGGGTGTTCGAACACCAAAAACACCCCTCTGCGTACATGCCTGATCGTGTTACATGATCAAAATTTGGACGACTAACCTAATTGTATATAGTTATATATTTGGTAACCCGTTCAAAGATAATAGTTTACCATAGAAACCCGCTGAAGAAAAAAGGTTGAGCATCACCATTGAGTATAATATTATATTGTATATTATTATACATACCTACTCAATGTTATTACGTATACAACAGTCAACAATAGAAACCGTATTCGCCGGCGCCGGGTGTGATTACCTAACGCTTAGCCAAGGACTTTAGGTCCTTTGACAATGTTCAAGGTTAAGTATTTCTTTTCTTTTATATTAATTTTATCTAACCTTTTAAAATTCTTATTTGAAGGAAAAATACATTTTCAAGCAGCTGGAGTTTTTAAGGTTCATCCAAAATTATTGTAAATCACAAGGAAAACATACATTTTTTAGATAAAATAAAGGGAAATTTATATTAACTAGACATATATATATATAATATTTGACCAAAAGAAACAATTGAAGTGAACATATATCCGTTTTGGAGACACCAGAGACCTATTAACAAATTAATTATCTTAAAGTATTCACTATTTAAGATATATTATGAGCAATTTTATTGTATTGCCTACACCCTTATCATTATCAATTATTCGGCAACTATAAGTTAACCACTGTAGTAATTAACGTTTTCTTCCGTCGAACAACTCTCCGAGTATGGGGTATAGCTGACAGCCGCATTATCCGGTAATCATATTATATTCATATTATCTTTATTCGACTTTACAAAACGTCTGAACCATGAACTAAGATAATCTTAGTTTATCTAGTTTATCTTAGTCCGTGGTCTAAACCCGTCGATTCCGAATTCCGGTCGATTCCGGTTTGTGATTCTTGTGTGTACAGTGTACAGTCAACACTCTATACGCATATCAAATCTATAGATATTGACATACTGTGTGTAAAAATCAAATAATTCTATATTATTAATTAAAACTGTTATGTGGTTGATAATTTGTCTGATTGACGTCATGATATCGGTAGCTAGTTGAATCCCATAACAGAACGAGAAAAAATAACGACTCGAGATTTATATATTATAATAATATACTAATTTACTAATTGAGTATAAAAGAATAATATACCAGTTTAGTTTTCGACTGGGAAAAGTTAGCGGGAATTTGTGCTTTTCGTGTTCCCGCAGTGTGAAGTTAACGGGACTTTTTATATATAATCGTGGTTAATCGATAGTAAGATGGAAAACTAATTTTTTTTTTATATATCCCGTAAGCACTCATTTTGCAAAAATGAAAAAATACAACTGCTTTTCAGTCTCCCGCAAACTTCACGGACCTCGTTTCAGATACTGCTGAACTACGCAGAATTTTCAATTTTTTGTTGTGCACTTATAATTTTACACAATATTATAATATCTTACTGTTATTACGTGTCGTGTAGATCTATATATGTTTAATACTATCTTTCAGATTGGTTATTAATTTCCCGTGAACATCACTAAACGCTTTCGATTTTATCGTTTTAATAGCAAACATCATTATTAGGGCAATGACAGAAAAAATCCTTACAATTATTCAAGGCCTGACAACGACCCTTCGCGTGCCCACCAGTCAAGGTGTTGTGATTTAACAACGATCAAACTTTTTCACCGTCCACATTCACATATTATATTTTATCAATGGGCGTATAATATAATACGTAGGTAATATTATATAATACAACAGCGGTGCGAGTGTTGTTACACGCCACGCAACGATACGATTTATATTTTAATTTCCGTGCAAACACATATTATTATTATTATAATCGTACCGCGATTGTGTTATTCCGTTCGTATTCGTAAACGAACATCGGCACATTCGAGCACAATTAAAAACCGGTTTCGATGAGATTTGCATAACAAACGTATAATAATAATAATAATAGGTAATAATAATAGTATAATATAGTGGTACTTACTACGATTGTACCCCGGACAATAGCTGTATATTAACTACAGCCCGTTTTGTGCATTATTATTATTATTATTATTATTATTATTATTATTATTATTATTATTGTTGTGTGCCATATTTTATAACTTATTGAATGGTAAACCGTAAAGTGTAACACGATACGGGCGAATAGAGTCTATTGACGAGACCACGCGATGTTTGGGGACAATAATAATGATAATAATATTAATATACGATATTTTGGTGATGGTCGATTGTCATTCCATAAAGACGAGAAATCGCGGTCAACACGCGACGTAAGTATATTAATATACATTAAACTGTTAAAGCAACCCGCCACGTAACGACGGCCTGAGACTGATTAGGGGTGGCGCTGTGTGCGCTAAATGATGATGATGATGGTGGTGGTTGTGGTGGTGGTTGTAGTGGTGGGGGATCCCTCGACGCACTGTTTTTTTTTTAAGTGATATTGATTATTATTTTATACGATATTTAGTACGGAAAATGCCCTTATTTACCATCAACTTATATATGTATAGTATTTAACAATAATACCAAAATACAAGACCCCCGCCGCACTGACAATAATACTCGAAGTAATCCTAGGTATAAAAGTTGAACATTTTATACATTTTTAACTACAAAATCATTTTAGTTACTGAGTAAAATTTAAAATTTAAAATTTGATTATGTAAAAATTTGAACTTAAAAAAAAATGTGCTTATGTATTTTTATATTTTTCAACTGATATTGTAACAATATATCAGAATCCTTGTGCTACATTTTCAAGCTTTTTGCCCCAACGAATAAAATTGTATTGACATTTATAGAAATAAAATCTAATTTAAAATGTACAGCTTAAAACTAGTCAAAATATTTTTTAAATTTTATCAAGTATAGGAAATGATAAAATAAACATTTGGTGTAAATTTCAAGTATTTACGGCGGTTATAAGTTATTGAATAACAACAAAATAAGAAAATCGTTGTATGAAAATTTCTTTATTTATGGGTGAATATCCAATGCTTAGATTTGACTTTCCGGTAAAGTTATTTTGATGTCAAATGTAGCAAAACTTAAAGGGAATCTTGTATTACATTTTCAAATCTAAGATATAAATTGAAAAAATTGTATGAATTTCAAACTCAAAATAATTTGCCAATTTTCATGGTTTTTATGAATTTTGTATAGAAAAATCGAAGCATTATTTCGTGTACACAGCTCACAAACATAAATTTAATTTTAATTTAAAAAAAATTTAAAATTTAAAAGAAACACGCGCCATTGTAAAATGTATTTATTCATTGCTCCGCTCAGAATCTAAAAAGTATTATTAATATAGAGAACTAATACTGCCTGCTTAGTGCTTATACGACTGACTCAATATTATATTTTTTATAAATTAAAGAACTAAAATGTATTATACGAAGGGGTTATTTTGCTAACTTTATGAGGAAATCCGTCAATCTGATTGTGAATTTCGAGTGAGCTGTATGGAAAAATTCAAGTTTTTGGCACCTAACCGATTTAGATGATAGTTTCAGAAGTTTTAAATGGAAATATGAATTTGACTCGCCCAATTATAATGTATATAAGTACTTTATACGTTGTACTCTCTTAATAATAATTGTTTGAACGTTCTTTTTCAGATACCGTGGTACATAATATGCAGTGCGCTAGTGTGCGTAATACGACTTTATACATATTATTATAATTTATAATATAACATGTACACAAAGTCACAGAGACTTACTATGAGCAAGGGGAAAAGCACAATATGAGGAACTGGAGAAAATTTCATTTTTAAGTGCACTAAATTAAAACATCAATTTATATTTTTTTGTTATTAATTTGTTTAAAAATATATTTATGATATATTATATCTTAAATATTTCATGATAAAATAATCGGATAAAATTCCCAACGCTACGCTACACATCTAAAATAAACGCATGTCCAACTCGTGTTGGTCATCACGGCATTTAGTATAGGTATAAATCAATACGGAACTTTTGAGTTCTTGCAGTCTATAGAGTACATCTACTGATTCCAATCAAAGCAAATGTGAATGATATTAATAATTCTTTTCAGTTAATTGCTTACGTAACTTATTTAACCAAATTGTTTATTCAGTTATTTTTGTTTGTATTAATAATTGTGTTTTTATTTAGATAAACTATACATATATGCCGGTATTATTATATTAGGTATATTGAGAATATAATATAATATTTATTACAGCTAAAAAAATATGTCATCTGATTAATTTTTTAATTATATCTATGAACTGATAATATAACATATTATGATAATATGAATAATTTACCTAAGTGTTCGTATATTGCCGTGATAAAAAGTTATTCTTGAGCATACAGCGAGGGGTTTTGGTAGAGATTTAAATAACTAAATGTAGGTGCCCATAATATCTTAGCTTCCTTATATAGACATGATATAAAATGTCATGTTGAGTATAGGGGCACCAAATATGATTGCCTTTGGGCACCGTCAATGATAGTTTCCACGGCACTGATATAATACCTATGTACGACGTAATCCGTTTCGATTTCTACCTATGGTATTGTGGTTGTATGGGTAACGTGCAGCGTGTTAAACCTATGTACGTTTATGTGAACAAAAACGCGAAAACCATTCGACCGAAACGGTCTACAACATAATATTATATTATCGGATAAACGGGAGGAGGACTCGCGGGGCGTAAGTACAGCAGACTAGCTTGGATATAGGTATGTTTTTATTTTATATAATATGTACTATATACCTATTATACATTTATATCATGCAGGTATATACATATATAATCTACGACCACGTGGCGATGATGGTTTATAACGAGCGAATAACGTTTCATGAGAACTGACATAATCCGCCGGACCGCAGAGATCCTGCTGTAAATCCCGTTGTCGGGGCAAGTGTAAAAAGGAAAAAAAAATCAATTTCCTATTATGGCCATTGATATATTTACACATTGTTTCCATCACCCCGAATACACGCGCGCTCATAATGGGCCAGAGAGCTCGTATTATATATATACGTATGTGTGTGTGTGTGTGTGTGTGTGTGTGTATACACAGTGCAAAAAAGAGGGTCTTAACGGGCATTATTTTCATTTTTTTATTTCGTGACATTTTTATCAGTCGGTCGCCATCCCCTTCGGACCGGACTCGCGTGAGACTCAAAAGTCAGGGTTGGGTTTTGCTTGTTATTCTATACGTCTATACCTATATATATATATATATATATATAGATGTATGTACGTATTTATAGTTATTTTTTCATATACATATTATATTATAATTCGAAATGCCGATTGTTCGCGTTCCCTGTTGCACGGATGCTGGTGAAATTCAATCAAAAAAAAAACCCTCCCTTGCATCCGTCACATATTGTGTAATTTATATTATATAAATATCGATACCTATTATTGGTATACGAGTGGTGGTACATCCGGTATACATGTGTGATATTGATATACCACCGTATACCACGTACGTGATATATCTAATAACGGTGGCAAATTTAAATGTATATACATACAAGCGCAGTGATTATTTTAGACACTCTCCAGCATTATAAAAAACTTAAAAACTATAATATTCTATCGTTATAAATTTCAAGTTTTTCACCTTTTTGAATAACGCTTCGATACATTTTAAATTTCATGTTCCGAGACAAATATTTTTCCAAGAATTTATATTAATATCGAATTTCCAACGAGTAGTTAATTAATTTTAAGCATTTAAAGTTTGGATGACCTGTTGAGCACAGTGTTTAGCGGGCTAGCTATACTTTAAATACCTATCTTAATAACTACTCGTTGGAAATTCGATTTGTATGTGTGAGATATTCTTAGGAAAATATTTTACTTATGAAATTAAAAATGTATATGCTGTCATTTAAAAGACTAAGTAACTTATAAACATTTTAACCATAAAAGATAAAAATATGGTTTTTTTTTCTAGAAATACTGTTTTGGTAGTCATTACTTTAAATAATAATGTGAAAAAAATATTTCAAAATACTTTTTCGATAAAAGGTGTGTTTAGTGTTTACCTGTAATGTCCGGTTTCCCTGCAGCGTCTATAGCGTCAACTAACGGTCTGGATGTGGTCGGCGTCTAGACGTGGCGTCATGACGCCGTGCTGTTTCACTGTCTGACGCTGCAGGGAAACCGATGACAATCACCAGTTATACACGCTCTGCGGCTATCTAATCTGTTATTCTCTCAAATATTTTTTTTTCTATAATACCTATATAATATGTGACATTATAAGTGCGTATCGCACTGGAGTCATTCGCAACATATTAGTTCACAGTAGGTGTACATTTATATCAACGTTACCTACACCTACTCTTAAAGTCTTAACTTCTTTTTATTCTTCTTCTTATTATTATTATTATATATTGGCGTTGACAATACCCCCGGCGGGTGTCCAAACACCCAATACAATAAGATTAAACAGTTAATAAATATATATATTATTTTAGCTCTTCGTGCGCATCAACCCAGATTACTAAATTCTTAAACATAATATAATAATATAATACTTTTGCAGTTGCATGATTTTCTTAGAAATAGTGATTATCACGACACATACAAGTTTACAATTGTATGTAATATATTAATATAGTGGGCACCTACCGTTATCTGAAGCATATAAATATATAATATACATAACGAACAAAATTATTCGTTATTTGTGTAATTGTGTATATCTGACTATTTAACTATTTGAGTATTTACTCACAGTAACTATAACATTAAGGAAATTTTTGAAAAAACAATTAAAAATATTTAAAAATATATTTTTACAATTATTTTTCTACTGTATAAAAAAACATCTCGAGTTGTGCATGACTTGCGTTAGTACCTATACTATTATAATATTTAAAATATATGATGTGTAAAGTCGGTATAAAAAAGCGTGGATCAAATGTTGTCTCTTTTTTTAGGCCTAGCCAGGTAACTGCGTCGTGGTACGAATCGTGTCCAAAGCAATAAGGAAGACTTTACACAACATCCACGATATACTGTAAACCTATAATGTCTAAACCTGACTTAGGTAAGCATACACCGTAAGCAGTCAGGTGAGATTATTAATTAAACAGCTAACACTCATTATTTTGATAAAAAGTACCTAACGTCTTGTGAAATTTTTTTTCTGAAAACCGTTTACACATAATGAGCAACTTATATAACATAACATACAAATAAATATCATTAATCAGAATTTCGGAAAAAATTAATATTTGTTAATATGAGAGCGTTTGCATTGGTAAAACGAATATCGATAACCCTTTATGCTTCGTTGCATAGCTATTATGTATTATCGTATTAAAGATAAATCATAATTTAAAACGTCGACCGAATTAAGTTCCGGCAGTAATGCGTAGTTAACTATAGTTATTATAATTACTATTTTTAATATATGTATATTATTGTATTGTTGTGCGCATATATACGTGTTTTCTGAGCATCTGCACGTATATACGAAATAATTTTACCCATAGCATATGCATATAACCTATATTTGGTGCATTTGACGGGCTACAGACTATATTTGTGGAGTACTGCACGTGTCGAAAAGAAAAATCGTACGAGTCAAACGCAACAAACACAAATAAAACAGAAAATCACAACGAATTTTTTTTTAGTAGCATATAAAGTATATACTTGTACAATACAGGTTACGAGTATAATGTATATTGTGTTCGTGAGACGTACGCGTAACCGCGGTTTTTGGGAAGTCAGAAAAAAAATCTCCGAAATAATAATAACAGAAAAAATATTTAATGCATAGAGAAATTAAAAGTGGAGTTGTGAAAATACAAAACATAAAAATTATCATAAGGTATCTTACACGTTATTAGTTATTAGTTCATGTACTATAAGGATACTTGGGTCTATTATATTGGTTATGGAAAATAATAAATATGAGGGATAAGCTGATTTGAAAATTTACGAAATTAATATTAATCATTTTTTAATTTGTGATCACCAGAGTATTATTATACTAGATCCAATAAAAAAATGTTTTTATATTTTTGTAAAATCTTTTTTTAAGGACCATCATCATAAACATTTTGATAACTCAAAAAAAGAAACTAGGTTACTCATTTGGATTTTTATTTAGTCATAATATAAAATATTTTCAAAAACATCAGTAAATTTTCAAGTAAAAAATGCTGGTGCTCATTAGAAAAAAAGTAAGTTACAGCCAACAGGATGCTGCTCCTTGTATAGTATAAACAATCTGAATTATTGTAAATATGGTAAAGTATATATTTAAAAATTCCAAAAATTATAGAAGTAAAAATATGCGTCAAAAATATGAATATAAGTCCGGACCGATAGTTATAACATATATGTTATAATTCAATATTTGTCCTCGCTTAATATTTTTTAAATATGTAATAAAAAAAAAATGTCAAAAACACCATTGATTTTTTGAAGCCCTAAAATAAAATCATATCAATAATTGATGCTGTCGTCAATAAACGTTATATAATATTTTTCTTGGAATAAATATTTGGAATAAATATTTGGTTGTATTGTATTTATCCTTTTATAAAACATTTTTTTTTGTGTGTTTGTCATCACGCATTTGGGGCGGGAAAAATGCTTTTGGCAAAATTGAATATTCTACCAAAAAATAACGATTTTAGTTATTTTGTTGTGATTCAAACAATATTAATCTTGTGGGGACTTGAAACTATTTACCATTACGGCATTACGTATATTATTTTTGTATGCACAATGACATACTTTAATGAATTATGAGCATTTTTAAATATTAATATTTTACATAGATATATTATGCTATATTATACTCATAACTCGCTTGAAATTTATAATATCATAAAAAAACCAACGAGAGAACACAGATATAATGTTCTTACATTTAAGTTTGATGATAGGTGAATTCACTTTAAAAAGTTCATATTTAAGCTGACATCAACAAACACTAAGCGGATTATTTTTATAAATTATAATACATGCGTCGGTTTAAAAGCTGCTATATAAAGTAGCTAATTATATTTTATATAATAAAATTCGTGAAGAAATATAGGTATTTTAGGTAGGCACATAATAATATATAAGTCACACTTACTTTAAGACTGGATGACTTGATGTTCAGTTCGTATTTTAATCATACGGAAAAAAAATTAGTTATTTTGACTGTTTTTATGTTTAATTGAATCATAATTTATAGTCGTATATGTGACAGCTACATACTTATAGTTAAAATAACTTAATGTTTTAGTAAGATAATTATTGTTATTTCAACCATAAAATTGACTACTATATTTTATAAACTATAAACTTTACTTGATTTAACTATTGTATTAAGTTATACAATGTTGTTAATCCAACTGCAGTTTCGATTTTTCGTCTGTTCCTTTTCCGTCAAATTAATTTTTTATCTATTCAATTTTTTTTTGTGTGTAAATACTGTACAAAGTTTTAATAAAACTAACTATAATTACTGGAAACACTTCATTTCACTGCCTTTATGTATATAGGGTGAAAACCGGGAGTTTACCAATTGCGCTTAAAATTACCTTTTCATATACCAATTGCGCTCTAAACATTTTAGGGTTGATATACCAATTGCGCTCTAAAATGTTTAGGGTCGATAGACCAATTGCGCTTACACATTTTACACTACCTAAGGAAAACTTATTAGTCAGTTATAATTATATAATAAATGCTCGACCGGAGTTATACGATTTTTACGGGGGGTTGAGATCAAGTATTTGGTGACTGAAATATAATTTATGCCGGCTGTAAAAATGTCGACCCGTAATTTCTTAAAACAAACTATGTGAAGTTCCTTATTTTTGGTTTTTCTGTATAATAGGTTATAATATTTCTGTTAATTGTATTACCTTAGCACTACTTACCGCACATGAATTAAGGGCAGCACTTAACTCATGACCTATAAGTCACGTGTTGACCCTAAGGCCTAAACTAAAATAAAATAATAGGTGGTTAAATCATAAAGTAATAAGATGGCTATATTAATAGCAGGGCAACAATAGTAAAATAATACATTTGGTCAATAATAACATGCTGATTTAAAAAAATATTTTCTGGTAAGTACGCCAAGTATCAAATGCCTACATAATATAATATTAATAAATAAATAAGTTTATTTCAAATTAAACAATAAAATAATATAGGATAAGGAAAACTTATTAGTTAGTTGTAATTATAAATATAATAAAAATAAACGAATAGGTACAACACTGATCACAAGTTTGATCGTCAATTATTCAAAATTAAATTGTAATTATAAAAATAGTAAAAATATATATGAACAAATAAATGATTTTTGGGAGTATTATAATTCACATTTAAACATTTTTACAATAATAATAACACGACGTTTGATAAAATTCCCGATACTGTTATAAAATATAATATTATAACCAGTAATCAATTATTGATCAATAAAAACGTTTTTAATTTTTAAGAATTTTGGTGTTTTTATGTTGATGTTGATGGACTTAGATCGAACAACAATATTTTTATATCTGAAGGTAGCCGCTAGGTTAATTTGAATACAAGCGCAATTGGTATATTGACCGTAAAATATAAAGAGCGCAATTGGTGTACTAACCGTAAAATATAAGAGGCGCAATTGGTAGACTGACCCTAAAATACAAATTTTGTTTTAGGCGCAATTGGTCCATGCCCTGAAAACCATCTACTTATTATACGTGTACCTTACAGCGCTTGCTTTTCGATTAATTTTGGTTTTTCATATTTGTGAAACTTTTTAATTGCCAAAGGACTTGTCTGAAAATGTTATTTTAATTGTCGTGTCTCGTGTTGATACTTGATACATTTATTTACCTAATAACTCGGTCTAGGTGCTATTATATAAAACTGCGCATAATAGGTTTTTTCAAGGAGATAGCTGGTAAGCGCACTCTATAAAATCACAGAGACAGATAAGTAAGTAATAATTACTTTGAATTATTCAAATTTTTTATCATGCTAATATTATTACCATCATCTCCTAGACTAAACTAATACGATCCCAACAGAGAGGTCTGTATAAATTATAATTCTTACAATTACGCTTTTCTGTTGGTTATAAATTATAATAAAATATTGGATTTATTTTTCACAATTAACAAAATATTCCCCCCTAACCCCTTGAAATATACTCAAATATTAAACAAAAAAAAACTTTTTCCCGTATAAGCTCTGCGTCGGACGAATAATTGTCCACATTTTTTACTCTTGAACAACTGCATAATAATAATAATAAGTATGAACCTAAAAATCCGGACCCCGCAGACTCATAACACATAATATATTACACTGCGTCGCCTGCACTATAATATCATATGACTTTGTTCCGGCGCCATTATCCTCGGCTATTTACTGCGGAATACGCGCGTATAATTCCGTCGTAGACAATACACGATACGAACACACGAAACCGCGTGTATATTATAATATATAGATAATAGGTACGCGTATTTCTAATAAATTGTCGTCGTCGTTGTCGTGTACACGAGCATTATTGTAAAAAAAAAAAAAACAAAAAAACAATGGCACCGAGATTTGTGCACAATATATATATATATATGAGTAGGTTTGTAGTATTATAATATGCAGCGATGGGTTTTTTTTTAATTTTTTTTTTCGACACGTATGGATCACGGTTTCCGACAAAACGCGTACCATAGCTATATGCGTACGACTCTGAAAGTCGTGTACTGTCCACGCCGTCACGCGTCATCGAGCACATAATAGATGACAAATAATGGGAGTTCACCGATAGCGCTTATAACGACCTTTTTATATAGGTCATATAGTCACAGTATGGGTGGCAATTTTGCGCTCGGTAATTTTCGGGGTTGATAAACACCAATAGTAAATACTTGTAGCTGTCTGTGGCCATTACTCATTACTAAAATTAAAATGTTATTTAAAAAATTATTTTATATATTCAATACAACTTAAGTTACCTTAGGTACTTAAATAAAATAAAAATAATAAACGACACGAATAGTTGTACAATGTACATATTATAAAAGTATATAATATAGTAAGTTCATCGCTGTATTACCCCATTTCATATAGTATTATAACCCAAATTACAAACAGTACCTAGTCAGTAGAAAATGATTTTTTTTTTTATCAAAAACAAAAAATCTTTAACCCAGTCGTACAGTAATCAATTGATCAAGCTATATAATATTGTAAGTTTTTTATTATTTTTAATACAGTATATAAATAGCTTATGTATAATATTTTAATTTAGCCTGGTGTGGCGTGGTGGTTGGCCTCAGTCACTAATGTGTTCTGAGGTGAAGCATCAGCTGGTGTCGCTAGTTCCCGGATGTGTGACCACCCGGGTTTTAGTGACAAATCCTCGCCACACATACACATGTTCCGTACCCTCCTATACAGTAAAAAGTTAAAACAGAATAATACTCAGTTGCAGTTGCTGCATTAAAAAATAAAATGTATAAATGTTTTATGTACAATAACTAGATATTCAATGTCAATGGAATTATAATTTATATTGGACAAATAACTTCCCAACACAAGCTATGCGTATAGGGGAGTTTCAAATCTTTGTATTATTTATTTTATTTTATATAATATATACCTAGTTAACATCTGTAATTGTTTGTTTTTTTTTTAATTTGTGAAATAAATATGTTATTATTATTGTTAAAAACATATTTTCCATACCTCCTGAAGGTCAAAATAAAATGTAATTGTAGTATTAGTTTACTGACCGTAAAATTTAAGGAACGCAATCCTAAAATACTTGTCTTGTTTTCTAGACGCAAATGGCTCATGCCCATAGTAATAAATAATAACACTTACATTTAGTACCTATGACCTACCTATATATCTAAATAATTTTGATTGGAAGTAACGAGTTCGGTCGCGATTCACTTGACCCGTGTGCCAGTTGTCTGATGGGCCAGCCCCAGGGTGTTTCAATAAAAATAATAAAATATACTATATTGTATGAATCGATGACTCGATCAAAAATGTTCAAGTAGAACGATCAAATCAACGTAAATATAAAATATCGAATCGGTTCAATTATGTGTAAGCCAAACTAATAAAGTACGAAAGCGTGACACAGTGGCCTTTCTTTTTTTTCTTAAATGGGGTGAAAGTACCCGTCCGTCCTACCATCCTATAATAATATAATGCTGTATTGTCCTTCTCCCGTTGGTCAGCCCTGAAATCAAATCCTGGCGCCAATGCTGAATAATATACGCTGTGTTATAATACCTAATATACAAAATACAAATGTATACAATATATAAAGTGAATCCTTCCATCCTTGTCTCTTTGTTAAGGCATTCCTCGGCGGTCTAACTACATTTACTGCTCCCTTCTATAATGCTTCATTCCACCACCACCTACAACAAGAAAATGTATACCTACATGCTCAATAATGAACCCGTTAGGCGATTAATGTCTTGCACGAAACGGACTGCATAATACACAATAATTATGTTATATAGCTTATGGGTTGAAGGATCCTTCCTTTGTAATTTTTACTTTTGATTTTGACATATTATAATTGTTATAAGTACTTAAGATTATTTTGTAGGATATTAAATTTTATAATTTTTATTATTTGGTAAAAGCGAAGTCTACATTTATACGGGCACATTAGCGTATAATAAGTACATTACATATTAATAAAAGCCACGGTAAAAATGTTAAATAAGACAAATCGTTTCCAGTATATATAATTTCAATATTTTTTTTTATTGGAATTTGTAGTTGGAAATTTCCATTGTAAAAATATACTCTCAAGTCTAAATCTATAACACTGAATACTGCTGAAACACTATAACATAGTGTCATAGTGGAGATAAATGTGCGGGGTTAAAAGTATTTTATATCATTATCTATATCTTAACCTTAGCAACGTTCTTATTGAATTTCCTTAGCAAAATTCCAACCGCAATGTCATAAATTTAATAAAAATAACATATTTAGTAGATAAACAACATGATATCTTGAAATCAATTGAATTTATATCATTACACTATAGATTACATGCTATAATGTGTGTTTTTTCAACGTACAACAGATAAAAAGTTACTCATTATTTCAAAAACTGTTTTTAAATAAAAATGTTAAAACTAAAGTCTTGCGTGGTTACAAGTTGTCTATAGAATATATTCTATATAATGTAATACTATTTTTAGCCATACTAAACTAGCTACCTACGTATATGTAGTATTTTTAATTTATTATAACTTTTTGGTTCCAAAATAAAATCTTTGATATAAGATATTATAATCTTGCAGATTACCGACGAAATAATCGAATACTTGATAATCGACTTCATGATTGCTTATTTTGGTGCAAATTACAAACAAAGTACACGAAAACATATTATTATACTTCATCTCCGAGTTCCGAATTCAAGTAATGTGGCAAACACTCGGTGGCTACCAAAATGGCGAAATCTCACTAGTATCAATGATTGTAAATACTATACGTATACTACCTATTTAAGTATTCGCAATCAATGCTAGTATTCTATGACGTGGAGTGTCGTGGGTGTTACTGCACAGCCGAAGCATGATATCGCCGCGTTATAGACCGTATTGTACCTACCTATTATTATCATCATCAATGTTTCGCGTTTCGGGTGAAAATCGTATGGTAATATTGTAAAAATACGGAAAGTAAAATAAATCTGCAGGAAAATATTATATACGCGTTTGCCACCACCTCGAACAACGCAACTTCCAACGGTCGGAACCGTACCTCTAACCGCGATAGTCAATTGTACAGTGAAACTCCCCCCCCCCCCATCCCCCAACAAGCACCTCTAAATAGTGGACTTTTTTTGGGGGGAGGCTCTTTTTTTATTTCAAGCGATCAAAACGTGTCCGGTATTTAGAGGTTCAGGTGTACTTTAATATACAAATACACTACACCCAGCAGAGGCCAGCTGAGTATAAATATGCGAACAACGATATAATAAAGTGCACAACCATTATGACGTACATCATAATATGTTTTATACCGAACACGGCTTTAAGATAATAATTGTTGTTGCATAATCGCACGGTATGGCGATAATTAGTAAAAGTGTTTTTATTTCTGTAAACGATTTTGAGCGGCGGTTATTATTACGGGTGCGCGTTATTATTGTAACATATTATTATTATACATTGTTTGTAGCCAACAAAAACGCTATTACGACAATTAAAACATTTTATGCGCGCACCTATAGCCATGGGCGGCGGCGAATAAGTCTGTATTGTTTCGCGCACAAAACGAGCGTATTTTTATTGTTTTATTTTCGGTCGCGCACTCGAGCTATTAAAATCGAAAAAATTAAGAATATTAAAAAACCGTATCGCGACAACGACGCTATAATACGCGTAGGTACTGTTTTTCGAGGGTTTCGGTCGTCATTATTGTTAACGCCGTTCAATAATTAGTTTAATAATACTGGCGGGTTTATACGAATATTATTATTATCACGATTAAAACAAGGTACTTATATAAAACGAGTCCGACCGAACGTTGTCGTTTATCGTTGTCGTCTGTTTGTAGACACCTCAAGTCGCTTCGAGAGTTTCCGGTCCGAAGTGTGATGATATTATTACCTTATACGTTGCAGAATAGGCACGATGTAATAATATAATTGGTACGTGTGAGGCGACGTTTGAACGATTCATAATATATAGATAATATTATTGATACGAATTCGATAACTTGTATGTTATTATTATTGTATACAACAACAGTTGTTACTAGTTACTAGTCGACTTTGTCCGGAATAAATATTATTATGGCTCGACGACATTTAACGAAAAAAAAAAACACATTGAAAATCTTATATCTGAACTATAGTGACTCCCTATCGAGTCACTATAATCTGAACTAAATACCTAAACCGATAAAAATAAACTATTTTTTGTTTGTTTAGCACACGGTTTGAGATAATACAGACGTTTTAGTTTTAGTAAATCTTAGTAAATATATTGTATCTTAAATTATCTGAAAACACTACGAATGACCGGATAGCGAATTTAAAATCAATGTAACACGGGTTAGGAACTTAAATTTATTACACGATTTAATTGTAAATACCTAGTGCCTACCTGGTACCTTTTTTAGCCCTTTTTAACTTCCACCTTAAATTAAATATTTATTCATACTTATATTAATTACTGATGTAATTCAAATAAGTGTTCCACATTTATCAAGCCAAACCTACGCAGTAATAATGTATGCTGCTTGCCTAATTTAATTATATCGTACAAAACAAAACATAATATGTTATGCATTATATTATAATGCTATTAATTTATTATATATGTATAGCATAATATTATATTGTTTGATTTATTTAAATAGTTATTGTATAATAAGTGCAAAAACGTCCTTAACTTGGTTTATGAAAATTTATAATTTATCTATACAAAATATTGTTTACCAATTGTATTTTTGACAAAAACAAGTAGTCAACGACTAGAACCTAGTTAATTATTTATAAATATTTACCTGAAATTTGCACAGTGAAGTGTGGATTGGAGTGCTCGGCTGCACACGCCTGTGCGATGACGTACCCCGTAAAATGTTGATCGCTGTACTCAGCGTGCGGCTCATCTAATCTTTATAAAGCTTATCGAAAACATTAAAAACCCTTTTAAAAAAAATGAGATCTTACTTTTTACCTTTGACAGTATCACTTTGTGTAATTATACATATAGGTACCTACGCCCGAGTAATGAGTATTACAACAATAATTATAACAATAATATTACAATACGCATTTACGTATCATGTCGTTTTGATACTATGCGATGACACGAACGTCACATTAATCATCTCGTACCTATATACCACGGCGGGTGACATGAAATACCATTAATATAATATTATAATGTAATATTTTGTGTGTATGTATATTATATAAAACATCATTTATAGTGAATAATTACGCGTCGTTTTTTTTCTTTAATTACCGCGTCGACAGTATAACCTATAAACGTTAAACGCAAGTGTTAACTTTTTTTTTTTTTTCAAATATTTTATAATTATTACCAATTATTGCCCCCAGTACCTTTCTACAGACCTAACGCCACTGGGGTCTAGTCCCGTGCTGTGTAGTGCACGACACGTACATTTTATAAGCGACACTATATTATAGGTGGGCTCTGAAATGTAAACGATTGCGTTGGAAATTATGTAAAAAACACCGTACATCATAGTAGTGGGCCATCACACGAATCTAGGAAAAAAATCAACGGAACATACGACTGACTTCTTAATTATGTATATAATTACTAATATTAAGATGTGTTAATTATATTAATTACAATGAAATTGATTCTATACCTAGTATGTAATATTGAGTCATATAATATGTACATAATAAAAGTCATATATTCAGTTGAATACCATCGAGACCTCGAGGGTGGGTGTTTTAGAATGTATTATAGAATTCTGTCTGACACTTGAATATTTCGTTTCGACTCACAAAAATCGTAAAATTTAACGTTTATTCACAGGGTGTACATTTCTGTTCATATTATTTTCCCGGCCGAAGTCCGGGTTTATTGTATACGGATAGTGAGGTGTACAATACAATAGTAATATATAATACAATAACAAACGATAAAATAAATAAAATTCGGAACAGTTTTTGACCGCAGCGGTGGTGAAAAAAAATACGACTCGCCCAGGGTAGGTATTGAATATCCACATTATTATTATTAATACTAAGAGAGAAGAAGACGGTTCCCGGAATATTGGCTTAACGTTGCAGGGTGGGTTCGCACAGCGGGTGGAAACGAGCCCACACACAAGGCCGCACGCGCATAGTGATGTTTTGTATTATGCCGAAGTGTACACATTCTTAGACGTATATATTTATATACAACATAATACATATTATACGTGCATTAGCGCTCGTATAGGTATTATTATATTTAATATACGCATCTGGTCGTGCAGGTCTCCGGCGTAGGTACCTACGTGGCCATATATACATATATAACCGCAGCAAGATATTGTCACGTCCCGTGTTTGAAGGCCGACCGAGTGTAGGTATAAGACCATATATATATTATATATGATGTATATTGTCATCCCTGCACACTTATACATTATTTAGACCTATATAAGATAATCTACGTTTTTTTTATACATTTCCACGAAAATGTTTAGTGCAGTGTTCTCTGCCTAAACTGCATCATGGCTATATCATCCTTGTTATACCTATATACACATGAGTCATCGCGTATATAATATAACGGTCGTTACGAAGAATCGGGAACAAAAAAAATTTATATCGAAAACACACGGAACACAATACGCGTTACATTTTTATTATATTATTATTTTTAAAAGACGATCACCATCGGTATCCGTATTTATTGCTATACAATAACAACTATTTAGGATTTAAACGGAACCGGCTACGACCCAAAGGTTCCGGCGCGATGTGTGCGGCGCGCTTGCGAGCACGTTTGGTGTCTGCACCGTCTTATGCCTGAACAATACATATACCTGCACACAAACGCACATGGAGCCGATACCGTCTAGGTATATACCTACGTTATTTTACCACCACGCCATATAGGTGTATACCGAGTGTGCAAAGACATCCCGCAGACCGTCATCCGGATTGTTCAGCAGAACGGGATTCGATTGTACTTTAGCATTATACACAAATTATAATCTCTCGCACTGTAAGCAATTCGTGTACCTACCTACGATCGTCTTCTTCTTCTTCTTGTTATAACGCACATTATAAGCATGCTGTGCGTGTTTATACATCCGAAATTATATTATGATATATTGTCACTATATGCGGTCCACCGGCGATTGTACGACTGTATCATGCTGCAGTATGCGGTTTACGCTGCAGGGTCGAGGCCTTTGTCGGGGCTTAACACGGACAACAGTAAAAGAACACACCAAGCCGACAGACAAATACGCATCAACAACAAGCTTAATTTTTGTGTTTGGCGTCAAATAACAAATGGCAACAATAAATCGACTTTCTATATTTACTCCAAAAAAAAAAATGCGAGACAAAATATTTCATAATACCTATGCAATCGATACTCGATAATTCGAATCTCAAGGGGAAGTAAAGACAAACATTGTGTATTTTTCGAATTTTATTCTTCTCAAATAATACAGCTTAAAAACTTAAGGGGCAAGAAACAAATTTGTACTAACGAGGTTTTCGAGTTATCGAGACTTGACTAGTCGACCATACGTCTGTACCTATATTATAATTTATATAATGTGTAAGGTAAATATTATATATTTACAATACCACAACATTTGTCGGATGTCGCATCAACACTAGTTTGCATACCAAATAGACCATTACCCAGAGCTATGAGGTGTCTTCGAAAAATTCGAAATAATTATTAAAATAATAAACAAACGCCGAACGCTGTTTATACGACTTTCACGCCTACACAAGCGACGATTACACGAACACAATAATATTTTTTATCTTTTAAAGTATTATTTAGATACCATCGTAGTTGCACATATTAAACACACTTTATCACTCTGCTAATCGCGTCTTATCGTCGCTTGTTTCCTAGACTTATGTACGGGTGAGGTTACACATTATAATTCAAAGACACGACTCGTGACGAGTGTGAATGGAAGAAAAAAAAAGATGTATTTTCAATATTAACCTGTGTTTCAGGTCAAATTTATTTCGAATATAATAATTTTTCCCAAAGTAGTTTCCATATGACATTTTAATTTTTACAAGTTCGACACAAGCATATAATACACACAATATATATAACATGTATACGCACACACAAGGTATATATATTTATATATAAATATATGCTTCAATCTTCATAAGCTATTTTATATTATTACACAAATTCTTCATGAATAATTCAGCAAAATAAGTGACATTTTTTTTTTTTTTTTTTAACACATTCAAACATTTATTTTGGCACTTAAAGACTACTTAAAAAAAAATGAGAAAAAATAATAATAATAATAATAAATAAATAAAAACGGGTCAACAGGTTTGGTCACACACGTTTTGCCGCGCGTGTACACATGATAAAAAAATACATAACAACAAAGCGTAGGTCACTACATATTATAATATATATAAAATATTATATATTGTGCACGCGTGTGTGTTCGCGCGAGCGCGTGTGTGCATTTTGGTACAATCTCTCGACCCCGCGATGGTGAAGAGTGGTGTATGGTCTCCACCTGGTGGGTGGGTGGGTGGGTCGAGAGGGTGGAATACGAAAAATAAACCCGTCGTCTCGGCGCGCGCCGGACGGTTAAATCGAACCCAAAAAAGCAAAAACCGCGACCGTCTTCAAGTATTCATTAATTTGGAGATGAGTAAAATAAAAAACCGAAACTAAATCCACTAAAGAGGATGCAATATTATTGAGTTCCGCGTGAGAAGTGGCGGTCGACTCGAGCCCAAAAAAATCGTTATCATAGCACGCACAAGTTATAATACGGATGAGAATAATGAATCATTATTAATGAAACCAATACATTTATAGTGTTGTAAAGAGTTCGGAACGGTTAAGACACGAATGTATGTAATTGTAAATGTAATTGGCAAACGAAAGTAAAAAAATATCGGTCTATTGCGGTGATAAAAAATTGGCTATCGTCGAATTAATGATGATATCACTATTAGCAATATTATTTTATATTTGGATTATTATTATTATTAACGCGCAGCACAATGTTGTCATATCATGTGCTCACACACACACACACACACCCGTACGCCTTCACACGCACACTGGCGAAACACGGGATTATTATACTACGGCTTAATACACAACAGTAAGTCAAATCGTATTTTGTAATAATAATAATAATAATTAGATATAATAATAACAACAATAGGGTTTATTATAATAATAGGTAAATATTAATATGTAGGTATTATGTAAATTTAATTTCAAACAACATATTATTATTATCGTCGAGTATATGCGTGTATAATAATCGATAGTTTATAGGTAAGAATAATAACAATAGTTATCATTATTATCATCATGAGTTTTAATTGAATATTTACAACACAGCTCTATATATATATATATATATATAAATAAAATATAAATATATAGGAAAGTATACTAAGACAAGTATACACACGTGTAACACTTATCAATATTGTTTGAGATATCGCGGAGTCGGAGTCGGAGTCGGAGTCGGAGGAGGAGGATCCGCCGCCGCTCGAACGATGGTCCGTACATCCGATAGTAAAAATATTATTATTATCTTTGTCAAACAATATTGTGCGCATTACTGGCGAACAAAACATCGCCGGTAACGTTAACATCATATTCAGCAATTATTATTATATTATTAATATGAATAAATCATAAATAGGCAAACAAAAAAAAAAAAGTGTTCGGCGACACATACACATACACAATAAACATAATAATGTGTTATAAATCATAAATGAGACAAATGAAAAGTAAATATTATCATCGTGTAAATTATTATCGTTTTACATGGCGTAGAAGCTGAATCGGGACCAAAGTCATTTTCCACGAATTCAGATCCGAATTTGATATTTAAAAAGCCAAATAATGGCGAGCGCGGGCGGGGGGGTAGGGGTGCAGGCCAGCGGGCCGGCGCCCAAACACAAATCATATTACAGTTTAATTATTCATAATTGTTATCAAACTTAAATTGGCGTACACTTGTCATAACGAGGAGGATAATTATTATCAATATGTATAGTTCGTATAGCTAGTTGTCGCGCGCACGGTGCAAACGGCACACTCTATCGATTGCGGGTATTAAAAACCACGGATTTACACACGTCGGCGACGGAATGAGAAAAGGGGAGGTGGGGGAAGGGGGGGGGGAGATCCGCTCTAGGAGATAAAACAGTCGACGGCGACGCAAAAAAAAAAAAATAAAACAAATAATACATACTAAAATCCGGTTTTGGCAAATTGGTTGGGGGCGGGGGGTGAGGGGAGGGTAACAACTACCACGCGGGGTGGTGATAAATTCATAAAAACGTGTACGCGTTTAGCGAAAAAAAGGAGCGCGCGGACAAAATTGAAATAAAAACTAAATCAATCGTCGGCATCGACGAGATCGCAGTTATATATAAAAAAAAAAAAAAAACATAATAAATATATACCAAAAAAACCGGACAAGGTTGGTGGCGGTGGCGGAGTTGGCGGACGGTGCGAAAACTGTTCAATGAATGTTGGAGTTGGCGGCGTTAGGAACTTGTCTGGTCGGATCGTTTTCCATGTCGGACGACGTGGACCCGGGTCTCTCCTGTTGCTGTTGCTGCTGCTGCTGCTGTTGTTGTTGTTGCTGCTGCTGCTGCTGCTGCTGTTGTTGTTGCTGCTGCTGCAGATGCTGTTGGTGTTGCTGCTGCAACTGTTGCAACTGCAACTGCTGGTGGTGGTGCTGCTGGACGGCGAAAGCGGCCGCGGCGGCCGACTGGCTGTGGTGGTGCTGCTGGCCGTGGTGGTCGTCCACAGAGCCCGCGCCCGCGCCACCGCCGTTGTTGTAGAACGAGAACGGCGATGGGAAAATGCTCATCGGATGGTGCGGGTACGGTCCTGGCTTGCCCGAACCGGCGCCTGGCTGATAGAACTGATTGTAAAACGAGCTGACCACGGCCGCGCCGCCGTTCTTGTTGTGAGGCGACTGCAAGTGGTGCTGTTGCTGTTGCTGCTGGTGCAGGTGCGGTTGCAGCGGTTGCTGCAGGCCGTTCACCACGTTTATGTCTGCGGGCGGCGGCGAGCCGGCCATCTGCGACGACGGCGATGGGGAACCTCCACCGCCAGACTGTGCCACGACGGCCTGTTGCTGGGCCACGAGTTTGGACAGGTGAAGTGGATCGAAAGAAGGCATGGCTGTGCTCAGGTACGGGCTGACGAGTCCTGCCGACGAGTAACCGTCGAAGGAGTGCAGGGCCGGGTGATGGGCGGTCGAGAAGTATGGCATCGGGAAATTGAAGTTTGAAGCTCCGCCTGGCCCACCACCGGCGGAGACTACTGGAAAGGTATGAAAATTCGTCTGTTTATGATGCGAGCTATGGTGATGGTGCAAGTTGTTGTTGCCGGCGGACCCGTGCAGCATGCCACCGTTGTTGTTGTGAGCGCCGCTTATGTTGTTGTTATTGTTGTTATTATTATGCAACTGGATCTTGGGCTTGCGCCGGGGACGGTACTTGTAATCTGGATGCTCCTTCATGTGCAGCGCCCGCAGCCGCTTGGCCTCGTCGATGTAAGGCCGCTTCTCGGTCTCGTTGAGCAGCTTCCACTCGGCGCCCAGACGCTTGCTGATCTCAGAGTTATGCATTTTCGGGTTGTCGTGGGCGATGAGCCGGCGCTGAATTTTCGCCCAAACCATGAACGCGTTCATTGGCCGCTTGATGTGATCGGCCTTACCCGGGAGCTGCTGCTGCTGCTGTTGCTGTTGCTGTTGTTGCTGCTGTTGCTGGAGAGTTTGCTGTTGCTGTTGCTGTTGCATGACCACGGCGGCTGGCGGTGACACGGACGACTCGAGGGTGCGACCGTGGTGATGGTGATGGTGATGGTCCAGTATGAAATCGAAATTACCCATGTGTGGAGGACCGTCCATGATTCCAGAGAGACGATGAATGTGCCGGTCTCGAATGCGATTGTAGTCTGCTGTGGAAGATCTGATTTTCTGGACGAGATGCTTCTATCGAGCCCAGACGACGGGGGATGAAAATCGCCGCGCGCGCTCGTCGGATATTTGAACAGTTTTTTCACCCGACGGTAAAATTATGGTTCGTGACCGAAGACACTCGCACTGCGATATTGCTGGACGAGCAAAACGACAAATAAACACGCGCACAATTGTAAGACAATTTATTATATTATAAATGACGAACGAAAAAAACAATCACTGGAAAATTGGTTTGCGGTCGTACGGACGGACTGGCACACGAGACGACGACAGGACGGGACGCGCGACGTCAGACGAATGCAAGCAGTACGGTACGCGCGATGGGACTGAGTTACAGAGTGCGACGACGACAGCGACGTTGCTCCGCGTGTACCGTCGACGGCGGCGCGGCGGTGGCGGCGGCTGTAGGCGGCACCAGTACGCCGGCCAATCACGACGCACAGCCGCTTCCCACTGCTGCGGGACGATGACAATCAATCATTATTTTTCTCTTTCTTTTCTCTTCCTCTTCTCGTCCTTTTCACGCCACCGCGCCGCCGCCGCCCTTTTCTCGCGATTCTTCGACTTCTCTTTTTTCTTCCTTCTCACGCTCGCCGGCGCGATATTCCCTTTTTATTTTTTAGAGCATCTTTTAATAATTTAATATAATGTTGTGGTTTTACGGTGCGAGTACGCCAAAACGCGTTATTATCGCGCATCGCAAGCGGTGGTGTACCAACCGTGGTACGGTGCCTTACCGTGGTCGGTACTCGGTGCAACCACGTATGGGGGGGGGGGGGCATGCAGGGAATGCGATCGCATAAGGTTTGAACTGTTTGTTTTGTAGACTTCATCGTAATACGAACAGAGACCCAAATGACCCGTATAACACTTTTTAGAAAACAACAAGACTTGATCATGCACGACGTGACAAGAATAGTTATGAAATTATATCCTTTTCGATAAACTAGTCTTCATAATAATAATAGTTATTAATGTTAATCCATGACCTATTTTTTTTTTTTAATAAGAATCTGTAACATCAATACATGTGGGTATGGGTAATCGTAGATATTTTTGAGGTAATAGTATGAGCATTGGTATTTTCGGGGAGCACATATTTTGATCAGCGGCTGACTTACGACAGAAGTCAGCGCACACCGTCCGGTTACAACCGCAGCGGTAATGAACCGTCCGAAGTTCCCACGGCAGAGGGGTTTTATCCGGCCGTCGGAGTAAAATTAACTTTTGTTCCGTCGCATTAATATTTTGTTAGGCCATTAAATGAGAACGATAATTATATTTTATATTTTTATTATCGCGTATTCGCGTCGTTGTCGTCGTCGTATCGAAGAAACGTTTTGTGAGTTCCCGACTATTCGTTTATTTTAAGTGTTATTAATATTGTGTTTATATTTAGAATATAGCCATGGGGGGGGGGGGGGGGTCATAGGTAAAAATGTAAAATGTTGGGTGGAAAATAAAAACGTCACAAAATGTAAGCTAAAAATTAAAATATGGTTTTAATGTAAATTCAACATATTATATATAGGTATAAATACAAAATATATGCCAAGTAAGTTTTGTTTATTAATTAAAAATTATAATTAATTGTCATAATTGTTAAGCTAACAATAGGTTATGCTGGAAGCTAATAAAAAAAATATAAAAAAATATGCCAAGAATTAGTAAAGTTAATATTTGCATTTTGCACTGTTAATTGTTCATTGTTCATTGTTGTACCTCTATCTATATAATAAAACTAAATAAATGTATTTTAATAAGACGTACAATAGCCAAACAAATAGTAAATCAAATAATAAATTAATTTAGTAGGTTCATTCGGTAGGTGTTAGTAAATCAAAACTTTCAAATTTCTTCGTTTATTCATTCCAAACGATAATAATAATAATATCATGTTCGATATCGACAGCCTCAATGAAATATCCTTAAACAAGTTCACCCTTCCACGATGAACGTCTTTAAAATTATAATAATAGTTCATATTATTTTGCCTCCTTGTCATCCCCCTCCCTCCTTCAAATGGGCAACAGTGAATAGCTGGTTTCAACGTTACATTGTAGCATATACCTATGCCTTAGGTACAAGCCCGGATTAAGACATTTTTAGACCCAGGGGCCAAAGTTCTAAATGAGGCCCCTGTACGAAAAAAATATATAATTATGTATATATTATTATTTAATATTAGATACCTGTTATAATAAAAAAATATATATATATATATATATATAGATATTAGGTACATAACAATAGATATAATGAATAATGTATCATTTTATTTAAAAATTATAATTTACAAGTTTTTTTCCCGCTTAATAATCATCGATTTTTTCTTAGGTGATTTATGCAGTGTTATAAAACGAAAAAAGTAATGGACAAATCTGAGGTCCCTAAATAAATTCCAACTATCGTGGCCCGGGGGCCATGTCCCCCCCCCTGGACCCCCACTTAGTCCGGGCTTGCTTAGGTATTATTATTATTACAATGATAACAAAATGATAACTGATTATCGTTCAGCCGGAAATAAATGTGCCAATGCGTAATATTCGGTTAGTTTTTTCGGCAACAATATTGTCATATTATTATTATACATTATTCTATTAAATGCAGATTACGTCACTATTATTACTGTGTATGTAGGGAAACTACAATACTAATTACCAGTTTATAATCTATATTATATTGTTGTGTATTTGTATATTATATAGTTCACGTGCGACAGGACAAGAATAATTATTATAATTGTAATCATATTAGGTATTATTCATAATATTATCATTGTCCATGGATATTATATTATATTATTAATTGGTAAAGTGATGATTTGAATATTATTGCTTTTAGGTATGTTATTAAATGATTGAATATACAAACAATTTATATTATAACTTAGTACAATATTATAATAGGTATCTATATCTTAATAACCTTTTATTCGATAGCTGTCTCTATAATAATTATTATATAATACTTCTATTTCGCAAGTACCTATACACCTGTCAATACAAAAATGTAATATGAAGTTTAAAAAATATAAAAATCATTATATTTTTGAAAAATGTTTCTACGTTTCAATACAGTTCAAGAACTTTGTTTGTCTGGGTGTGAATGAAATCATGGGGGGCAGCCGAACAATCACGGCGTTAAAATGATCCCATTAAAAAACAATGTGTTTAATTTTAGCGTTGACTGGCGAATGTTCGTTTAAAATTAAACATACGCTATCGATCGTGGACTGTGCGGTTTTATCTGGTCGGTTTACATAATATTACTGTGAATTGCGGTCTATATATAATCTAAAACATAATATAGGCCTCGGTTAATTTCGAGTGAATATTAAAATCACTATTTGTGATTCCGGCACTTCCTAGATAAATCAAAACAATTTAGAGTTTAGAGAAAAACATCCAGATATGCGGGGTTACCGAAAAAACCGATGAGAATAACCCTGCAAAATAACCCGACGTTATTCATGGACATCTAGCTATAATTATAATATGCAACATTTGAGTTTTTTTATAAGACCAATTTAAGGCGGCTGACTAACATTACAAGCAGAATTTCTTTAGCAAGACACCTGGACTCTCCGCTCTCACCTTCTCCCAAAAATATAATATACAATTTGCGATTCCACAGTGAAATTCTCTGCCCATATATAAATAATATGAGTAAAGATACTATGTTTGTCATCGGCTTATCGCTTCGCCACCGCGCGGGTGACCGTCTATTGTCCGGTGCACTTACTATTTATATTTTTTATGTACCGTTTTGAGACTTTCAAATAAATGGAAATAATAATCAAATATTATTTAGAATAGTTAATAATTGCACCTAGGCCCGTTTCAAATGGACGCGTGTCGTACGCGTTTTTAGTTTACATTGATTGAGTTCATACCGGCGAGGGAAACGCATATGAATTTAACCAATGTAAATAATAACAATGATGTAAATAATAACAAAATGATAAAATGTCCTAAAGATCATAGCGACACATTTTATTTGTTATGTTGTTGTTGTAGAATTGAATGCCAGTATAGATATTGCGGGAAATAACTCAATTGGTTTTTAACAATATTTAATAAGTCAATATATAAATAAGCTCCTATTAGGTATAACATAATATTTTGTCACTTGTAAGATAGGTATGCAATTGATATCACACAACATATTATAATATAATTATAATGGCAACCTGATTACATACTAAATTAACATGAATAATCAATACATGATTATAGTATGATAGGATGATGTGACCGTCGGAAAACAAATATTTTTATAGCCGAAAATAGTAGTTTTTTATATGAATTTTGTTTTTTTAATATCGTGTTTGTCGAAGAACTAAATGTATACATACTTTATGTTAATTCGAGTACACCGTGTACACATGTCTCGTTGTAAATATTTCGTTGACGCTCCGTTGCCGCCTAATAATAGAAACAATGTTTTCGGACATGTACATAAGATAGATGGTGGCTCGGCGCGGCTGAAATCAATCGTGATTGAGAGTAAGCAACGGCCGCTGCCACTAGTTCCCCGATGGGTGACCACTCGGGTCCATAGTGGCAAAAACCTCGCCACACATACACGTGTTGTCAACCAACCGTACCAACCCTATACCAATAATAAACCCCTAAAATAGCTGATGTCCATAGTTGCCGAGCTTTCCAATCGTTATATTATCAGTAAAACGAATAAAACTGCACTGCAATTGACAAGTACGGCAAGATAAATATTATCAAATAATTAAAGATCATCAGCGATACAAAACCATTTATTATAATTTATTGCTTTTTTTTCATTTTTGTACCGACGACGACGCCGCGGGAATGCCTTCCCAGTACTTCCGCAACGTCGCATTATAATTTATTACTTGGACGTTTTATATTGACCTTACGTACACTATACTTTGTTGATATTAATCAAACCGTGCAAATAGGTAGTGAAATCGGAATCCAGAAAAAAAATATTGAGTTTTTCGGAACCGGATGATGTATAAGTAGTGAATATAATGTGTTTGTTATATGTATAATATAAAATGTAGTATTATGTAGGTGCAGCATCTGAAAATTTTTTTTTTGTCATGAACGACCTGTCCTTTTTTTAATCTCAACATTTTAGAACACTATATTTGTTCGTTTCCAGGTATTTAAAAACATACTTTTGGTCCTACAATATAAAATAATAAATTATATCAAAAACGGAACGACACAGACAACACAATAGAGCGGATGTCTACTCTGCTTTAGATCTTAATCGCACCCACCATGGTGCACGTGTGAATTTGTAGAAGTGTCACAAATTGATTGTTTGCTGGCTGCCACAGGTCGTCTGCAGAATAATACCCTACATAAATAACAGTTCGGAATTCGGTGTAGGCATTTCTATAGATCATATTATTATAATGGTTATAATACGGTACCTACTTGTTCTCGGTTCTAATATTATGGTTAATTTCAAATGTTTTCTCGAGAAATAAATATAATATCATGGTATAATTTTTATTTTTTTTGTTGATCTTAAGCCCGACAACTATGGCCATTAACTGTTTGTAGGGGGACCACACATATCGATTGGTACACGCATGTGTGTGTGTGTGTGTGTGTGTGTGGCAAGGATTTGTCACTAAAAACCCCGGCGGTCATCCATCCGGGAACTGTAAGTGACACCGGCCGGTGCTTGCCATGAGAACACGTTTCGTGACCGAATGCAACCACCGTGCTTCATCAAGCCACTGGGCAATGGGTGTATAATTATATTATCAAATTATATTATAATTTAATAGTATTGTGATCCGCCCTCGAACGCTTTGGCACACAATTATATCATTATTATTATAATAGTCACCGTCACGTCGATTATCATTGTTATGCCTGTATACCGTTTTCCACTTACAACGTGTGCAACTGCGACACATATTATTGTAATTAGTATTTACTAATGAAGTACTATCATTTTTTAACACAATAATATATAATATCATCGTTGACAATTATTATTATTTATGCTCTCGGTGCAATCGCATTACCGCGGTTGCTTCGGGTAACCACACACGCGCGTATTGGTTGAAATATCGCGAGTTGCCCCGCCAACTGCAACTGACCTATATAGCTATACTTACGCGGTACAGTGCATCAAATTTATTGTCAATAAGACTGGTAGACAAAACAAAATAAACCGATGCCGATCGATTCACTAATATTTTGTTCATTGTTCGATATTAATTATTTATTATTATTATTATTTTTTATTCTCGCCGGAAACTTCTCTTAAAACGATTATGATTTTGCACAAAACCACGGGGTATTGTCTCGACTTCGTCGTAAACCCGCGATTGTTTCAAGTCGGAACAAGACTATACGTCATTATTATACTGTTCAGTATACATTATAATATTATAATATACCGCGTGCGTATATACCTACCGCTGCCGGTTTATTGTAAATAATATAATAAAACACTCCGTCATTATTCATTTAGAATGAAATTGCATTGCGATTCATCACTCGTAATAATAATATACGGGTGTACATTATTATTATGTCTAAATAATATAATCGTACGTTTAATTGAAACCACTGTCGTGTGTATAATAACGTCTCGTTGTCTCGGCCCAACAGTTTCATCGCACCACATTACTATTATATTATTATATTATACATTGTAATATTATAAACTCTACCTACACGGCTGTAGACTGCGCGTGTGCCTGTATAATACAGGTATAATATAATATGATATTATGTCGTTATTATACTCGCGGCTCCTATTATATTATCAAAATATACCAACATGATGATAATACGGATATTGTGTGCAATATAATATTTTATAACGGCTCGAAACCCATATTACGCGGAAAGGAAAGGAGAAAACATAATAATATTATATTATAATATAATATATTCAATAATTCCGAACAGATGTCGAAGGATCCGCAATTCGTTTCCCTCGTACACACAAAACTTTGAACACTCAACATATTTTGAGCTGATATTACTGTTTTGAGTGACTGATAAGCTATAGGTAATTATTACTAGACGGCGATGCACGGTTTGTGTTCGCCTGTTCGCTTACAACCAAAATTAATATAATGTCTGTTTGAGGTTTTGTCTGTAAAATATAATACTTTGCGTGTTCGCGAAGTGTGATGGGTATGTAAGTTGTATAACACCAAAAGTTGAACAAACATTGACGGTTAGAACTGTAAAAAATAATTTAATAACATTATTTAGTATTATTTGTTTAACGAATATCGGGCGTGATACAGAACAATTATTTTGATAGGATGTCAGCGCAATATTTGTTTTCTCTCAAACCTAAGTGCGCCACAGATAAAACGCAGTCCGTAAAATCGTTTTTTAATAATTTTTTGAGTAATCTTAGAGTAAAATTATCTATTACAAAAATTGTCGAGGAAAATATTGTTGAGGGTTTGACATATTATATTTTATTATTATTTAACTTTATATTCGACTTTAAAAATTAAAAAAAAAAATTAAAATGAATATATATTTGTTTGGGGACAAATCGATATGTGATCATCTTACTCTAAGATTACTCAATAGATAACATAAAGAAAATGATTTTGGGCGTATGCTTTTTTGACGCAAAACATAATATAACAATATACCATTATTATTATTGTAACCATTATTATTGGTAACATTATTATTGGATACCAGCTGTTCAATAGAATTTCGTTACACTTGGTACCTACGCAGGGAATTGAGAAACCTCTGTTTTTAATTTTCACCTACAAGGATTCCTATGGACTATATCTCAGTTACCATTTCAATTTTAAACATATATGCAAACCCATGCAGCATTATACTAAGGTATATTAATAATTGTTAATTATTATCATATCAATTGCGTAGTGTTCGTTTTTTTTTTTATTGTTTCATCGACCAAGTCCTGCAAGTGACAAGTGGTTATACTATCGGGTAGTGCACACAGTTTGTCCGTTTAATATCAACTATATTATTATTAGTTATCAGTTATTACTTATTACTATCATATGTGATGATAATATTATTGATGTATACTTCTAGTTACTGATGTAGTTATACAGTATACATATCGGTATATTATAATTTAAATTACCTATGTCACGGATTATTCATGGATTTGTATAATAAAATAATGCGGTCTGTAGTCTGTTGTACTTATATGGGCTATAATGGTTGTTTAACATTAAATCTACAAATAAACTACTATTTATATTGAATTTTTTGAACTATAAGCATACGGGTAAGTTGTGTAACGCTATTACTTGAAATGATATAATATATAAAATATACTAAAATTCTTAAATTAATTACGCCTTTCATACCGGAATTGTTTCATTTTTGTGGAGTATATAGGTTTTACAATTTATATTCTGAGAATATTCCTCAAAACTACATCTTGTCAGCTCCTATAGTCTATAGTCCCATAGACTATAGAGTATAAACAGAATTTAAAAAGTTAGCTAAGTTGAATTTTGAATTCAAAACACAGCTCAGTTGTCTACGATGTGTTTGTGTAATGCTATTATCATAAAGTCGATGATTTCATCCTATATCGGTCCCTTACCTAGTTCCTATTTGTTATATGAAACATCATAAATCATAATCACGGCCAACGGTTCAACATAATAATATTGTTTTATACGCGTGTGCCGATATAATATATTTAATTAAACATTATATTTATGTATAAAACATTTACGCGTGTAGGAATACCTATACGGTTTTGTATAGTCGTGTCGGCGGCGATTGAGCCGTACACCATAATATAGACCACACGGTGTAAAAAAACGCTCGACTTAGTAAGTAGAAATAATATTATTAAAATAATTAATCTTTTCTTTCGTTTTCTCTTTTCTGCCGCACTAGTGGCACTAACACACGTGCGTTTATCGTAAACAGCACTATACAGACACGGTAGGTACCTACTCTACAATACGCGTGTACGCACATATTATTATTGTTATTAAAAGCGGATATTTTTCATAATATAGTCATTTATATATTATTCTCTTTGTGCGTATTTAAACAACGCGCTCTGTGATATATAATGTGTGTGCGGTGCGCGATAAAAAAAACACGTAGGTAGGCAAGCGGACGTATATTATGATGTGTGTGGTGTAAACGTATCAGAAAGTGTAATGCACGCCAAAAGCTATATCATACGCCGAGGGTGTTTTGTGTTTATTATTTTATATAAATACAAAAAAAGAAAAGAGTAGACGCTGCGGGGCGGAATGTTTCGTTTTAATCCCCTATATTATACATAGTGATCAAGTCGTCTCCCCAACCAAATCAATTTTAACCGACTTATCGTGAATATATTATATATTTTAAACGGCGAGTGATTTCAAATAGATATAATAGATACGGATTTCGTCACCGCTGGTTTGCGGCGATCCCTCGTGGCCGTTCCAGCTCAGTGGGTTGAACACTTGAACCCACAACTGCAGAAGGTTATGTCCGAATGGAGCCTGCGTTACTTAAAAACGAACATGAAACGGTGATCTTCGAACAAATCAACAATATACTATTATATATTATAAAAGTTGTAGATATCTCTACATTCTATATAGAGCCGGTAAATTATACATACTAGCATATAATGCACATTACTATATAAAGAGCAGTGTAGACCTGTGAACTTAACTGTAGAAAAATACATTATTTTAAGCTTATTGTAAAACATGTTATAGCCACAATGTTCGAATTAGGTAGTTTTTGTACATATTTACCAAAGCATTTATTCATTAATATTTAATATTTATGCACACCTTTGAAATGTATATTGTTAAAAATCATTGATCGTTATAATAAAAAGCCTTCGAGCGGTTTAAATATTAAAAAATTATTTTTGTTACTTTCTTCAATATTTTTAATAATGTTCGTCTTATAAACGCAATTACACGTTTTGTACGCACGTGGCGCACGTCGCAAGTACCTACTTAATTAGTTATATCATTAATATAATTATAAAAAAATTTTTAATATGATGATAAATGATAATTTTGTCATTATAATTTAAAACGTTTTCCTCGCGTATGATGCACGGTTTCTCTGCCGCCCGCGACTTGCGGATTACTAAAATATCGATCGGGCACTGGCGCGTCAGTCAATAACGGAATCGACTCCGCGGAGACGTTGTGCGGATCTAGCTAGGTACCAGGCGTACGTCTATATAATATAAATATATAACGCGTGTAGCGGCGGGGCAACAATAACGGCGTTTAGCATTATATTATAATAGTATAGTATACACTTTAATGGTTGGTTAATTTTTCGAGATTCCGACGGACGACAAAAGTTAAACGCGCATTACATATATATATAATACAATATACATACATACATATATATATATATATATGGGTATACGCGCGTTTCTCGGGGCACTGTGCGATTTCGACTCGTATGATGCATATATTGTCGTTACGCATTCACACGTGCACGGGGATATTGTTGAAATAACACACACATAGATGCGAGCACAATACTAAATAACGTACTTAGAGCGAGAGAGCGAGAGAGAGAGATGACACAAACACACACGGACGCGCGCGCGCCAGTGAGCAGAGAAGGACAGTGCGATGCCATCAAATAATATATTATGTACATAAAACATCTGCTTAATTATACGTGTACGGCGCACATATTATTACGTATAGTTGTTACCGAACCATTGTTGCAAACAGAACGACGATATGTGTGTGTGTGTGTGTGTGTATTTGTATTGCGACACTGCACACTCACACACACACACACACACATACGTGCAAACATAAGTCCTGCGACACAACACGCAGTGATCCACTCGAAATAAAAAAAAAAAGTCGTATTGAATGGGATTTAAAAAAATAGAAAGAAAAAATCACGTGTAAACACCGTACAGAACACAAGGGGCGGAAGCTTAGGGGTCAAAACATATGTTACAAATGCGCGCGTATTGTGCGTGTCGAGTGGCGGCGGCGATAACGATCAATTACAAATCATTTTCACCGGCGTCAATGAGCCGTGTGCGAATTAAAACTATATATATATATATATATGTGTGTATGTATGTATGTAATATGTATGTACGTACTTAATGTATGTATATGTATGTATGTACTTAATGTATGTATATGTATGTATGTATTTATGTTGTATGTAAGTATGCGGACGAATACTGCAGTCGGTGTCCGTATATATATATATTATAATACAAAACAGTATATCTACGGAAATAGGGTGGGAAAATCACCGCATTACAATATTTTAATATTATAATGTAGGTATATATATACTGCACACTTTGTAAAAAGGCTGGCGACATTTGAAATTTTAATACTGGTATCAACGCGGAATTGCCGGTTATACGGTATTTCGGTGAATCTAGAATGCAGTTTTTTCAACCCAGGAAAATTTAATATTTTTGAACAGCGCGGGGGAGGGACAAGTCTTTACAAAAATAAAAAAAAGCTAGGGCTTAGCATAAAAAGGTGTTCTAGTTCTACAAACTGTTCTCTATCGCTATATGTCGGGGCAACCGGAAGTTTCGATGAAGTAATCATATGCAATGATGTGCGTTATAATATTATTATTCATTAGGTATGGATTTCTCCGTGAAAATATACGTGTGATTATAGTAATACATAAATATTGTAGTTAATACAGTCGAACGTGGTAAACTCGAAGTTGAAAAGCCCGGTCAGAAAGTTCGAGTCATCCAAGGGTAATACAACTATAGGCAATTCTAGGGACCGCCGACCGGGGGAAAGGTTCGAGGTATAGACGATTTCGAGTTAAAGGAGTTCGAGTTAACATCGTTCTACTGTATTATGCAAAAGGTTCACTATTCAGTTTTTAATTTACATATCTTATGAAAATTGTTTTTCACTTGATGTTTGTTATTATTCCTACTAAAATACATTCATTGATAACTTATGTACTGTTTTGTACTCTGTGACTTACTTATTGACACATATACGATAACTGTATAGCCTCGCTTCACAATCCATAGAGTGAAAATGCAAAATACACAGGTGTAGGCTGTGTTTATGGTCTAGGGCAAGGGTGACCAAATGGTGCGGCCCGTGGTAGCGCGGGCGAACTTTATCTGGCCAACAGATAAAAAATGTATATAATTCAATTTATTATTTTTGAAAGTGAATTAAATGAGGTTTACATAAATTTTCATTGTATTTTTTGATTTTGCATACTCCTGCATGCTTTAGATAAACCTCTTAGGTACATTAATGAACATAACATTTTGATGGTCCCCCAACAGAATCCTATAATAACCAAACAATCAAGGATAACTTAAACGTTTACTAAGAGTTACTAAAGAGATACTACAATAATTGGGGGCGCTCTACGTCTTGTGGGCCCCGGATTTGACCCCCTCCCCCCCACTTAATCCTGGCCTGCCTACATATTGGTTAATTTTTTTAAATGAACCCGTGACGCGTATGCAGTCTATAAATAAAAAATAACACTAATAATAATACAATATGACTGCACCTAAGTTGTGTTGTATTATTATTGTACTGTACGGTATATTGACGTATCGCGTATAATAATATAATATATGAAATATAATTTTATGTACTGTAAATTGTACACATAAAGAGATGGTTATAAATTTGTATAAAATAATAACAATACGACGTGTTACGTATGGTAAATATTCCGCATCGGGCGACGAATCAGACTTGCGACGATGGGGACAAAACGCACCCTTCGGGTGCGACAATCCGCTATAATATATTATTATTATTATTATTATTATTATTATTATGACGATGGGTACTTACACCGAGAGTGATACGCGCGCGTTTACACTCGGGCGATTCTTTTATCGACCCGTTAATTACGTCTGCTAACGTCTGGGTGTTTACAGCACGAGAGTGTAGTAATATTATTAAAATGTAATCGCGTTCGATTGTTTGATCGGAGGGAGCGTTTTAGAAATGTCGAATGCGTACATAAGTATTATAAAACCAGCGCACCGAACGGTGTAAATGTATAATCGAATCGTCCAGATGAATGACGACAATACATTATAATATTATTATGTAGGTATTAATACAATTCGTGTTTACATTAATTAATTCTACCGCGATGAAATCATCCGATTTCAATAATGTTTTAGTATTGTGTATAATGTACGAACAAATAAGTAATAATATAAAAATATTATGATATAACCTAACCGAAATGGAAATATTAATTTTGTACCTGCAGTATGTTTTTGTTTTTATTCTGTTCACTTATAAGTTATAACATTACCTGTATAATATTTTTCTTAATATTCTAGATAATGAACTATTTAAATTAATAATACTTAACTCAATTATTTCAATTACAATTTTTATCGGAGCTTAAAGCATATTATATTAAGTAGTATAACAAATGACTACCTATTTCCTACTAGTTTTAGTTTTATATTAGAATATGTATAATAATAGGTATATAATATATTATAACATATTTTGTTATATATGAATTACTAATTAGTATGATATTGTTCGGAATTCGTTTCAATGGGTTTTCATAGTCAGAAGATGCTACACAATAATAAAAATAACCTTTTTTTATACTATATATGGACATCTATCTATTCTTATAACAATAATGCATGCTCTTATGCTGATAAAAACAAATTGGTTATATAGGTAAAGAATTCCCAAAAGTACAAATTATAAATTATTATTATTATTATAATTATTTTCCTTTCCTTGTTTTAACACTCCGCTAGCGGAAATGATATAAAATCCTAACATACTTAAAAAAAATTCAACATTACTACCAAAAGTGTTAAGCCACATAACCGAATGTACCAAATGTGAACTAAATAGGTTATATCATTATATGTATATAATAATAGTTACTAAATAATACATATAGGCAGTTACCTAAATGGGCTAGAATTAGAAGTCAAAAGTATAACTCACTATTTGTTATACCAAAATATGCTACCTATACATGGGCCTCGGCTAAAAGTACTTAGGTAGGTAGTAACCGACTACCTAACCGACACTTGAATAGGTTGTACTGTAAGTTAAATATTCAAATGTAATACATTTTTATTAGTTATATCTAATTGGTTTATTACCTCAAACTGTAAATTAATGATCTACGCATCGGACCAGTCCAGACTCACCCGCCGATTTTGTTCGAGGCACTGGCCCCAAGAAACAGCCTTCGGCCCCATCGCACTGTACATATTAGTCTAAACACTATATTATAGACTATACATAAATGTATATATGGACAGCGTACATACAGAATAATAATATTATATACTATAAATTGTATATTATGTATAGAACAGACGTCGATGTGGAAGTCATCATATATTTGTATTGTACACTGGTAATAGAGGCGTATGAATAAAAGGAGGTAGAACGGTATGACGTTTATTTTATAGGTATTTCAGGGCTTAGGTACGTCGCGATGCGGTGTTACGGTCAGGCGTGAAATCCAAGAAAAGTGCTAAACGACGGGAAACAAAATAACATACACACGGGACAATGGATGTGCTGCGACAAAGAGACACACGAATAATACACAATACGAATACGACGCGCCCTTAGAAAGGGATGTAAAATAATAATAATAATATGTTTGACAATATTATTAATGTATTCGAAATTGCTGGCGATATATAGAATAAAATGCGTTCTGGTGCATTTTATAATATAATACGTTTAGATACACCTATATATACCTGTAGTATATACATGGGCAATGTAGGGCGTATATATTACTATACACCATGTTATTGTGCTCTACAGAAAAGGTCGGACAACTCGGACACTATATTATTATTATTTTATTGTATGTGTGTATAATACAATACGTATATACACAATTCGCGTTCCATGTGAAACAGTTAAAATAATACGATAGTGTTCCCGCAGTGTGGCTGTGTACAATACACATTTTGAGAAAAATAAAACTATATATATATTATATTTTGTTTGGCGGCTATATCGAAGCAGCAAGACGTCCCGAGTCCATGATGTGGTGTCACATGTGGCGTACAGGGCTCTGCACCTTTTACTCACGAACTACTCGTATCTAACATAATATATATATGTATACATATAACATGGTAAACAATTTAAAAGAGATCCTAAGACCTCCTAAGACCAGGGAAACGATGATAAATCGATCGTCTTTGTCCCCATTGTTATAGTTAGTTCTTTCGGTGACACGATAAACATAAATGGAAATGGCCAGCGCGGCTTGCGAATCATTATATCGAACACGTTCGGACTTAAGTCGTGCGTCCGGAAACTGCGTTTCTTTTACTGAAAAATAATTTAATACACGGCTGTCAAACGTTATCTACATATATACTGCACGTATAAATGTATAATGTATAAAACATGATTTGTAGATTTTCCAGCGCCCTGCTGGTTTTAAAAATGGGTCTTTTCTGTATCTCTGCATACAACCGATATATATCATTCGGTTAAATGAGATTGGACACGGTCATTAGCGGGAGCTACGCATTTTTAGTTTAACGATTGACCACATTTTTTTTAAAAGTATTTTTCTTTCAACGTTGCAAAATTCGATCATTTTATATTATAAAGAATTACTGATATTGGTGTATAATAGATACTCTGTGGACTGTGACCATCCTTACAGATGGTATCCAAATTTCATGTTAAAATAATTGTACATATTATAGTTTGCCATTTGGTTTTTATGTATTTTATTTATGCAATATGCTCTTTTACACCATATGTCATATTAGTAAAGTTTTTATATTTTCAATTTTTTAATATTTTGTAAGGAACGTTTTAACAGATTTCAATATTAATACTTTTGAATTTCAGTTATAACTTGCATACTGTACTACTGTAGTGTAATGGCCGATAGGTATACATTTTTCTCATTGACTCCGAAATCCAAATACAAATAATTATTAAATTGTGTCATTTTCGTGTAGTATACTTATTATACAAAAATAATTAAATATAGCTTTCTTAATTACTAACAGGTACCTACTGTATTCACAGTTATATAAACACTTCCGAGTTACAGTATCTTGTGACTCGATACCTGTTAAAACTAATCAAGTAACTTGCCAATCAGAAATATAAATATGTGTGTAACCACTGGTATAATTTAATAGTTTATTTATTTCAAAACTATATCGTTTTTAAGTTTATTATAATATTATAGTTGTTGCTAATGAGTAATGACCAACATGGCTCTAAATTAAAGTTAAACAATACACATAATAATATATACTATACAACTAGTTATAGTGTATCTTTGACATCGGCCATTAACATTCCTTAAGGCTTGACGTGCACTGTACATTACCAATATAATATAGTCTGCAGCATATAAATAATAAAATATATACTGCGTAAAACGACAACAATAATAATATATGCTATGGCAGTATGGCCTATGATTAGATCGACAAGAGAAATTAAAATTCCATCAAAATACCAAAATGTCGACGGCTGCAGGACGTGGTGTCCAGAGCCGTAGAAGAGAATAGAATTGAAGAAATGATGAGGTCTTCCGACAAACACAATATTTCTATTATAATAATATATCATTTCCGAGGATGTCACACCCGCATCGTGTTGTCTCCGTTACAAACGTATAAAGGTACGGTTTCCCTTGCGCGATCGCGAACGCGATCTGCGTTCTAAGATCGCGCGTCCCGATCGCGCGACTGCTGATACAATGTAAATTAATAGCGTTGGTTTCCCCTGCGCGATCGCGGTCGGCGATCTAAATTTGTTCGCGGCGCGAACGCGAACTGACTGGTCTCCGAGCAGACAAATCGCGTTCGCACCGCGATCGATGTGTTGTTTTGATGATATTATTTAATATTAATAATATGCAACTCATTTATGATTGAACACTCGTTGACATCGGTCGTTCAAAACATGAGTTCTTCAATGGTAAAATTTACTAAGGAGCAAGACGAGATATTGGTTGAATCTGTAGCTAAACACCCCCCAATTTATAATCCCCAAAGCAAAGATTATAAAGATTTGAACATACGGGATGCAATTTGGAAAGATATAAGTTGCAACGTTGGACGAAGTGGTAAGCAAAATATTATTATAAATATTGTTTGTAAAAAGTATTAAATTTGTAGGAATATAAATAACTTTGTTTTTACATTGAAATTATAATATATTATTATAATATTACGATTATAACAAGTGTACAACAGATAATTTAACTATTTAAGTTTAAAATAAATGATTATTTTCAAGATAAGACCATGACACTGTCTATTTATGATTGAGTATTTTAGAAGTGATGAAAGCACGTGTAGGTACATCTATACAACAAGCAACAAGCTAAAAATAAATTATAATTTCTGGACATTTATTTTTATCGTGTATATTATAATATCAAAACTAATTTTAATCTCCGTGATATACATTATAATGAATTATGAATTATTTTTAAAATATTAAAATAGTAAAATAATTTTAAAAATGTAAGCATTTTTGTGTGAGACGGTTACTTATATTAAACATTGTTAAAACTAATTATTTATTTATTTAAAAAAAAACACACACTAAGTATTGGTCGAAGTATTGGTAGATGATATTCTTGAAATTTGGTGATTTTGCCACGAGACTGCACCTTCTTGAATAAAAAATTGTTTAAATTTTTCTCTAACATCAAAACCATCTGCACTCGCAAAGCCACCTCTACTACATAAAGTGCCCATCTCAATACTTTGTCCTTCGTCATATTCATAGTAAATTTTATTACCTTTTTCTAAAAACGCATCTCTCAGCATATTGTGCAAACAACATGCGACAATAACTAAATCGTCGCATACTTCTACATCAATTGCTATTGCAGTATGAAATACTCTGAAAACTTGTGCTAATAAGCCAAATGCATTTTCCGTCACCCTACGACAACGACTCAACCTGTAATTAAAAATAGTTTTTGCTCTATCTTGTTTAGCCGTAGATCTAGAGTACGGTTTCATTATATGTCTGTGAAGTCTGAATGCTTCATCGCCAACAATAACAAACGGTGTAGAATTATCAAAGCCTGGTAGTTTTTCGTCACTTGGGAAATTAAAATTGCCAGAATAAATTTGTTGGCCCATTTTTGATTTTCCAAATATGCCACTGTCTCCTTCTTTACCATAGGATCCAACATCAATGACTAAAAATTTACAATTCGCATCTACCAATGCTAATAAGACGAGTGAAAAATGTTCTTTATAGTTAAAATATAAAGAACCGGTATTTTTTGGGCACTTCATTCGAATATGTTTACCATCGATTGCGCCAATACAATTTGGAAAATTCCATCTTGTCCAAAACTCTCGAGCTTTTTCTTTCATATTTAATTTACTCGGATTAGGTATAAAATGTGTCAACAGATGCTTTTTCATAGATTTTAAGGTATTTTGTATTATAATACTAATATAGCTGTGTGATATCCGGAAAGCAAAAGATAAAGAACGGTACGTTTCTCCAGAAGCTAAAAATCTAAAAAAAAAAATAATATATATTATATGCATGTCATTATTTATTTATTTATTTGAATCAAAATACACTAATAATACAATTTTATTTTTTATTTATTTATTTATTTATTTTTTTATTTACTTCTTTATTTTATTTATATTTAAATTATATAAAATATTAAAAATATATATATAAATTTTTATATAAAAATAACACGATTGTTTTTTATTAATTATGTTTTTATTATTAATCAGTATTTTAATAACTCTTGTTCGAAATCGATTACGAATATTTATTTGTACTAGATGAAGACTGCAAGAGAAGGTACAAGAATATTAAAGATGCCTATTTAAAAAATAAACGGGCAAGAATAATGAATACTGGAGCAAGTGCCTCTTCAAAACCCTCAAAATGGCATTTAGCACCATTTTTAAGTTTTTTGGATACAATACCACAAGAAAGAAAGTAAGTACCTTATTACATATGATAGAGTGATTGATTTCAAGCGCAACACTAATTATTATTTATTTCCCAAACTATTAACTTTTTTCAAAAATTTTTTTTTTTTAATTTTTTGATACATATTATTTATTAATTGTAGTTAATTTTAATTTGGCTATAATAACAAATTATTAATATTTATTATTCATTTTAACAGCACAACATCAAATATATATGATACTGATAATAATGAAGATTCTGGCTCAGACGAAGAGGAAATAAATATCACACAAGATGATATTATACTGCAGTCATTACCAGTAACGCAATGTCCTCAATCTCCGTCGACTTCAAAAGCACAAAAATCGACTAATAAAAGAAAAAATTTAAATGTCACTGAATTATTAGAAAAAAGATCCAAAGAAAGAACAGAGCTGATGACACAACTAATTGCTAAAAAAAATACGGATGAGTACGATGATGTTGATCATTTTTTCAAAAGTTTAACTCTATCTGTCAAAAAGTTGCCACCACACTTAATTTCACAGGCGAAATTGAAAATGTTGACAATTGTGACTGACTTGGAACTTCAAGCTGCAAATAATCATGCACATAACGTCCACATCATACCTGGCAATCGCAGAGTATCATTACAGTCAAATAATTCTACTAGTAGTTCCCCATATTCTAACAACTTTACTCCATACAGTTATAGTCCACCTTCACTAGATTCACCATTATATTCAAATATTCAACAACAGTTCGGACCAGAAAATCCAACTACATTTACGCCTTTCCAGTCAGTTCAAAATATGAACAATGAATGGAACACCAATTCTCAAGAAATTTAACAATATATTTTAAAATATTATCTTATAAGGTATTTTGATTTTTTTTTTAATTAATTGTTCATAAGTCAATGAAATATATGATAAGGTAACTATTTTTATTTATTTTGATCAATAAAAAATTGATTTATTATTAACTTTGATACAAATTGTATATTAAAATAAAACAACAGTATTCCACAAATAAATTTATAAATCTGAGTTCTTATTTCATTTTACTTTATCTGTACCTATTTGAAAAATTGTACTTACCTCAATGTAACCGCCAATTTTTCTTCTGGTGATATGGGTTTCCTTATAAAAAATGTTGGATTTAATGTTAAATCATCTCTTATTAGATTCAAAATAAAATCGAACTGATTACGGTTTAATCTAAAAAATTCTCTAAACTTAATTTCATTATTTTTCAGATGGCCGTTGATAAGTATTTCATGATAACCTTCGGTACTCCTCTTTGTAAATAATGGATCATGCGGCTTTCTTTTTTCTTCCGACAAATACCGTAAGATCTCATCATCTTCTTCTTCTTCTAGCAAAAGAATTTTTAAGATTTCTTTATCGACTGTATCCATTATAATAATTTTTAAAAACGAACAGTACTCGTGCACCGTGAACTTAGCACTTCAAAATATCGAGTTCGACTGACGGACGACTGTTAAAATATAAATTATAAATCTTTGGGTCGCAACGTAGAATCGTCTAGAGCAAACCAACATGACGCGAACGCGATCTTATTTCGTAGTTCGCGTTCGCAGTTCGCGTTCGCGGTTTGCGTTCGCGATCGCGCAAGGGAAACCGTACCTTAACATAGAAAAAACTGTTTTGCGCGGGACAATTTTACTCCTTTTCTATTTATAGTAGGAATATCAAAATTCCACAACGCATAGGGAAGAACTTTATTTGTGTCGTAGCGTTTTAATTTTTTTGATAGCACTAACCAATAATTTTTAATAATTAAATGAAAAAATACAAAAAAAACCTATTGTTCTCAAACTGATATCTTTAAAATATGTATTTATGTTATCCACATAATAAAAACTCCACGCCAAAGATTAAGTTATTCTTATATGACGATAATTTTACTATGAATACAGAGGGAGTAAAATTGGCCCTCGTAAAACAGTTTGTTCTACGTTGTACATTTGTAAGACGGAGACAACACACGCGGGTGTGACTGCAAAACATTTTAAGTCCAAAAATAAAATATTCCGTGAACGGGGACGGTACATATGTATAGATTGTATATATATTATTATTATAATAATATCATTGTTATGTTTGTACTTGTACATGCAAAGCATATACCTACGAGGAGAACGGACGTTATTAGGACAGACAAAAAGTGTGTGAAGTGCGATGAAGACTGAGACTATTAATTGTTTTAACGACCGCTATCGCACGGTTCGGCGATGCCGATAACTTACCTACACAATAATATTTCAATAATTACAATTATGTAGCATATATTATATTGTGTAACAATTGTCTGTCGCAAAAGTTGTCGTTCACATCGTGGCACATTTTATAGCCACGTATAGGTACTGCAACAGTAAAACCCCCACGCTGGATGTGTTGTTATACTTGTTACGCGTACTTATACACAATAATGTAGTATATTATGCTACAAATTACAATGCGCAGTGTGTAAAACTTTATAACAAAACGTACTTACTGTTTTATATCATTATAGTTATTAATTCGTTCTATTGCAATGATATTGTACGTATATACACCGTGTACCTACGCGTCGCGGGACAATCGCGTTTTGTTCGTTTGTTGTTATTTACATCACGCGCACACAATGATATTATAATAGAGAGGTACGAATGTCGTACGGACGTACGCGCAATATTATTATTATATGTTTTCATCATTATCATACATATTGTTATTGTAATATTATATTATGTATATTGCATACGTATCATCCAAAAGATATAATAATATGTGTTGACAAAGGTGGCCACTTATAGGGTTATGGACCGGTTAGGTTTGATTTGCATATATTTAAGATAAACCCTTTATACATAACGTATAAATATTAAATCTATTATAAAATTATACGAACCGTGCAAAATACGCACCTTTGTTGACGAATATCATCCCGTTGTATGTACAACACGGTATACCTACACACACACAAAATACTTTTATTTCGTTAAATTCGCAACAATTAAGTAAACATAATATTATAACGGAGGGTTTTGCTATTCAAGTTGACGGTTTGCATATATTATAATACCTAAACGTATATTACCTAAACATATTGTGATGTACATTTGTACAATACGAACGTATAACCTGCACCGGAGTGCTATCACGATCAATAATTATTTGTTTATAAGCTGTTTTATTTGAAGTATAGGTATACTTGGGGCGTTGTGCGGTAAACGTAAAACAATAGCGAATAGCATAATTTAAAATTTAGGTGTGCATGTACACCTATAGCAGCTATACACTTATAGGTGCCACGTCCACGTGTGTTTGGATAAGAGGATTGTGTTTTTCATCTACGGCAATACGAACGACTCGAGTAAAACTTATCCATTTACCCTTCAAGAAATCGTTGAATACGTTTTGCGCGATTTGTTTGTTTATACGTGTATTGAAATTCTTCTTTCAGTCACATAATGTATTGTATAACGATAAACGATTACGATTTTTTTTTACTGTTGTAGTTGTCTTAAATCTATTTTTGATGATTCATAATAGGCCATCAATAGTTTGTGAGATTTATTAATGTGAACAATGGTTGATGATACACGTTACTACTATATTTAAGTATTCGTATATACGTATATAACTGAAAAACATTAATTTTATCTTTCGGAAAAAATAATTAATTATTGCTATCTGCAAATGTGGTTGTATGATATTATTTTATAGTACCTAAGTACGCTAACGTGTATGGAGTATCAGTATAATACGTTTGTAGATAGATCCCTCGCTAGACTAGTAAACAAACAAAGTTAAATAATTAATATAAATATTATTATCTATGTAGATAACAACTAAAACCTTGATATAACTAGTATAACAAATATTTTTATTGATTTTATTTTATTATAGTATAACCTGAAAATAACCGAGGAACTGCACAATTCAGTATTTGGGACGCAATTTGTTTAAAATAATAATAATAATAAAAAAAAAATAATAATAATAAAAATAATAAAATGTAGTACCTAAACATAGGTAAATCATTTATGGGGTGAGAGATCACCATATTTGAATTTATACACTTAAATGCTTGATTATAAATAAAACGTTTACCGAAAATAAGATAGATACTGTATAGGTTTTAAGTTATGAGAAACCGAATAACTGTTTAAACAATATTGTAATTTTTCATCTCCAAATTCCAATGAGTATACGAGCGCGTTGGCAAAAAGCGCGTACCTATCTAGAGAATTGTAAAGCCAAATTACGATTATTTCAGCGAAGTGTGCAGAGGACAAAGGAATGTTTTTATTATGAATCATTTAAAATTCTCGTTGTTTGAAATAAACTATCTCCCATTGGCGAAAAATGGGGTGGATGTGGGCGGCACAATGTGTCAAACCCTCGGCGGACCTTCTAAAGGGGATCAACACATTTAACAATATGCTTTTAAAATGGGACCAGTAATACTTAAAGTGTACATTCCTATTGTGGTTTTTTTATTTTTATTTTTTTAATGCATTTCACTCCCTTTGAAGGCTCAAATAAAACGTTGTAAATGTCTATATAGGTGCCTTTTATGCTAACAAATACACTTATTTGAATTAAAATCGCATCATTGTTCTCGAAGTTAAAATGTACTTTAGCGTAAAAAACATTATGCAGACAAGTTGGAATAAAATATTCCTTGCCCGACGTGTTTATCCTCAATGGAGTACGCTACCTATTACGTTATTGTATGGAATTAAACAACGAGGCCTGTACAAATGATTCATTTCAAATTTTGAACGACTTTTTACAAAGACGACAATAAGGACTTAAATTTATTTGAAAGCTGTTCAATCACGAAATTGTACTGTTTTCAGACTCTTACTTGAGAGTATACAATGCGTAAAACAAAAAGGTATAAAGGTGTACACACTAACTGGTATGCCTATACATAACATATTAATATATATATATATATATATATATATATATAATATGTAATATACATTATTTCGTACAATATTAATGTGTAAATATAATATATGAATCAATGTATTTTTTATTTAGTATCAATAATATTATTTATATGTTTTGGAAACAATTAATAAAAAAGTGCTAAAATTAGTTTTAAGAATTTAAAATTAGCCGTTGACGAGAAATCGCGCGGACAAACAGACAAGATTCGAATAAAAACCTTGAATAAAAAGAGAATTACCGCATATTAAATTGTATTTGACTGATATTTTAATAGGTACCTATATAGGTTAGATAATATATGTATATTTTAGATATTTTATCAACTAGATTTATTTTTTTATTAAATATGAAATTAAACCTATAAATTAAATGCATAGTTATAAATTAGGAATTTAAAGCGGTTAAATATTTTATTAAACAAATACCAATGTCGTGTAATCGTATATAATATTATAATACTATAATTATACAGACTATAGAATGAACCGGAGCCTGTAGCCTCGAAACTGCAGCTATTCTACCTACCTATATAATTTAATAAATTTTCTCACCCACCTCACCGTCACCAGCTCCGCTTACCATTACCGCGGTGAACCGCCCACCAGCCCTAACAGGATAGACTACTACAATATTGTAGAGGGTTACCATGAATATACACATAAACGAGATGTCGAGTGTAATACTATACATCTTGAAATAGGTAGGACGCGTCCGTGATAAAGTCGAGCATAGGTAATTAATATTCGGTATAAAATGATTCATATAAAATGTTTTTGCGCCTCCCGACGGCGTTTTATCGAGCTGCCATAACTCTTTTTAGCCGCTCCGAATCGCGCCCGCGGGTGGCGGTAAAAACAGTTCGAGCTTAATGTCCGTCCGTTATATACCACAACCGCAGTCGTTGCCGGCGGTGAATATAAAATACGCTTCTTATAAACGCACATAAGTGCATAATACACGGTGAACTAATCAATATGATACTATACAATTATCTATCATAACTATTGTTAATATACAATACGTTTTTATACGTCATCAAACGTTGTCGTACGATGATCGTATTACTAGACTACATTAGTTTTATTTTAATTGAAACAGTATAGGTATGATATTTGAATTATATAAAGTATTGGTATATCCCCGCCTAATTGTTTAAAAGTCGTTAAATGTTTTTTTTTATATAACATTCAAAAATGCCATGGTGATTTGTGTGTATAATGTATATTGTATTACTATATTATGACAATTTAAGACTTTGAAAGTGATGAAAATAAATATGTTTATTTGCCAAATTGTACGCCCGTTAGACAAAATTGGTATAAATAATGTAGGTACTTATAGGTTCAATAAAAAATATAGAGTTGTATCTAACTCATTTTACATTTTTACCACGCTGAGAATGCGCGCAATCGCGTTATTTTAAAATATTATAACTTATGACGACAACTTAACAACTTATTTGTTGTAAAAATATTATATGTACAGTACGCGCACGCGTATTGCGTACTTAATACGACCTACATATTATTACTAGGTATCGTTGATTAATTATCTAGGTATCTTATTTAAGAACAAAAAAGGGATGGGTGCTAGACTCGAAATCACACTTATATTATGTAGGTAAGTCTATAGTATTAGGTGTTGAGTGTCATAAATATAAATGAAATACTCGAAGCTCGAATAAGTGATAACCGAACGAGTGACATATTGTGTGCGTCGTACGTGCGACTTTCAGCACCCGGTCGTGTATTTTAATGGTATAATTTGTGCATAATTATATAAATCGTTTCGAACAGAAATAGTTCATTACCTTTAAGTCTTAAGTGATTCTTGCACAATGGCGTGTACCTATGCTTTGATTTCTCGGAAAATACTACACATTAAATTTGATATAATTCTAAAAGCTCCCATTTCCGAGAGCTCCGAAAAGCTCGCAGGTATTGTACTTTAATATAGGTACCGTTATGGGTTTCCTCGAAAGGGTGCGTGCCGTGGTACTAAATTGTGCCGGGAAAATAAAAATAACGTCTTAGCAACGAATAATAATATTCCACGGCGATGATTGTCGCGAGTGCCGCGGACGTATCGGACGAAAAAGTATAATAATCCTCCCCGACAACGAAATTTATTTTGCATCCTAAATGCTAATGCGTATCACAATCGTGTGGGTCATACGTGTTTTCTGGTGAGTTTCTTTCAAAATAATATCGTCAAAAAGTGGTTCGTAGAATTCGTATCTGCGCGTTTGCCATACTAAATAATGTAGTAATGTGTACATATGTACATATGTATATATATGTATATATGTACATATGTACATATATGTATATATATATATAGTATTGTAAACCTATTATATACAGAACAAATAATATTTTTCACAAAATATCTCCAACAGCTAATCGCTCAGATGTGTCCAATTATTATTGTAGTTTCTTTCTTATAAAATGACACTTTACACGACTAGCCCTCATTTACAGCTGTCAGAACGTACAGCATATTAATATAATACGCGTTAGGGTTCAAAATTCAAATGAATTCTATTTGTGTGGTCGGTTTCAATATTGTAGAGAATTGGCCTAATGGCCTATATGCTATAAATGTATTTATATTATTTAAAAGAAAGAACACAATGGTATAATAATATAATGGTTAAAGACTTGTTAAAGTAAACTTTACAATGCTCACTAAATAGCTCGTTTTGAAAATGAAATATCAATAAAAGGCTAATTGAGGATGTGGGGTGTAGATAATAATCTTATTTTTATGGCCTTATATTAAAATAAGCGACAAACTGAATTCACCTGATCACAAATGTAGCGTCCTTTTGAGAACGTAAATGTACGCGGCACACGCGTGATCCTGACATGAAAAAGATATAAAATTAAAAACTAATATGTGGTCTAATGAGACATAATATGTGGTCAGCATTGCTAATGCTATTAACACACATAAATGAAATCGAAGAATTTATTAGCGTTTTTATTTTTCTGATGTATAGCTAAATATATGTTTTTTAATAATTAATTTCCAACCATTATTTAATTTTTAGTTGTATGTTTAATTATTATTAAATTAAATTACTGAAAATATACTAAATCGCGGAATGCAAATACGTTTATTTTCTATTTAAAATAAAATCCCAGTATACAACAGATTACTAGTACACTTTTCAATTTAAAAAAGTTTAGAATAATATTATTGTCTTCATTACAATATTAATTTACTATAATAATATTGTATGTTCAACAGCTAAATGAACCTATTTACTTTTTGCGAAAGCAATAATAATTTGTTATTTGAAGGTGCTTTTGAAGTTTAGCTATACCTATGATGGTAATGATTAATAATATGACATATATGTGGATATGTGATATGTACTTGTAAGTACCAACATAAAAAAATAAAGCAAATTATTTGCAATGTGAAGTAAATTGGAATCAGTTATTGATAATCTATTATCAAGTACCTATTCGTAGCAGTAAGGTTATCCAAAACGCATTGTTATTTCGTAACTTTGTAAGCATGTTTCCTTTGACACAGACAAAATTCTTGAGCAGTTAAATGTATAGGAATTTTTCAGCTCTGTCCGTAAGGCGGAAAACGAGAGTCCTTATACCTTTTTACAATTGTAAAATATTTTTTTTTCGGTTTAAACGTTATTAATGTTTTTTTTGTTGGAATTTTGGATAATAATGCATTTATTGAGGGGTTGCTTGTGTACTAAAAACTGTTTTTGCATTGTACTTTAATCCGCTCATGAAACGTTGTTTATGGCAATTGCTCAAAAACCGGAGAATTTCCTTGAAAATGAAATAAATCGTAAATAATATATTCAATAAAAATGTGCAGTTTATTTATATCAGGCTACAAGAATAAAACTACCACATGAAGTTTTATCACATTTTATGGTGGAATATTTGTTCGAATTTTATTGACGGCGGTAGAATAAACTGTATACGTATATATTGGCCGGAATATTTTCATATTGGAGATTGAGAGAGAAAAAAAATAAATACAATTCTGGGATTAAACAGTTTATAATATATAGTAAAGCAATAAAGACAAGTTCAATGGATTTAGGTACCTATTTTTCATGTTTGTTTAGGAAAAGGATATATAAGTGTCTTTTACACAGCGTGCACCACTTTTTCTCTCTAAATTCCACCCTGCACCAGCCATATAATCTGTACGCTCTATTTACGATATCGGAGAGACCCTTAGTGATTCGGTTTTATGGGTGTTTTTTTTTTCAACATACGAGGTGGATTGTTCGCAGGTAATCATTCTGTTGAAACTAAATAAAGAAAGAAACGGGGAATTTATACCACGGTGTTTCGCTGTAATGCTGTATTATATCATCTAAATAGTAGGTTTATTTAACTAAGTTTAATTAGTGTGTACAACGTCATTGAGTAAGTCAGTGTAAAGTATATTAATATAAAGTGACCTGTTAAAAATCAAGTAAAATCTGCGGGACAAACAAGCATTTGAATGCTCGCTCGAGACTGATTACCCTTTTTTTTTTGTGACAAGGAATGTAGATAAGTTTATATGAGCTAGTTTGCCACTATACTAACAAGTTTATCTAAATTAATTTATATTTTATAATTCAAAATATTAAAATAGTACATAGGTACTAACTATACAGTGAAATCAATAGGTATATAAATATTGTTACAATAGTAAATAAAACATTGTAGGTACCTCTACGAAAAATCGATTCGGATTTCTTAGCGAAGAATAGTGATATGTTTTTCATAATAATATACATCAATATTTTCTCTTAATTCGATAGGTAGAACTTACTATTACGAAAAAAAAAATAATTACTTATTACATCTAAATTTTAAATAAGCATACCAACAACTCATTAGTGAATACTAGACTTACCGTATAGTGTGTGTGAATAGATTTGTGGAACCTATAATTTATTTCATAGTATAAAGAAAATAATAATATAAACCTATGGGGGATAATTTTAAGTAGGTATCTACAGTAAAATAACAGAAATTAATTCAGAAAAAATCGTATTCAGAGTTCTTCGAATCCAATTTCTTCAATATTTGAATTTTGATCACTCATTACAAAACATAATTGTACTAAAGTCGAATAGATATTTTTAAATTGTTTTAAGAATAATATTACTTATATCCCTATACCGATATCACTTCACATTACTACTTCTTACACTCAAAGACACAAATCTCATTTTTTCTATTTCCATCCATCTCACTTTCTAATGTCATAACCAGCTTTTAATAGAATGTTGTACCGGCTTAACCAATATTGGTCTAGCCAATTCATATTTCAGCTTATAATATAATATTCTTATCATGTAAAAAAAACTGTATCATACCTGTAACAGCTGTAATCACTATGTACTGTATTATTTTAACCAATGCCCTTCGGCGCGTATAATTATCAAATAAAATCACATTTTAGAGTATTTTGACAGAGAAACAAATTATTAGCATAAATCTATTAAAACTAATCGATGATTTTAAATATCTATAAATAGCTTAAAATAAATTTAAATACTTTGTAAATGTTATTGTGATTAAAACATGTTAAGAATAGCATATTGTTTCTGGCCATTAAGGTTTTTTCTTTATGAATTTCAAAAAAAAAAACAATTGTGTCGAAAACTATAATATTGTTTCGTAAATATGTTCGTTTTCCTGTTGTTAAATTTTTCAAATTTTACCTACCACATAAAATGTTTTACCAGAAACCGCCCTAATTGTGTTGAAGACTGAAGTATTTTTTCTTTTACAAAACACGACAGACACAATAAAAAAACTCTCACACATCTTGTAAACCAATACGTATTATTCGCTTCACTCAGATTCTAAAAGTATAATGTTGCTAAATTTACCATTCTCAAACCTCGAATTGACAATAGAGGCTATTGAAACCCGTCCTTTTATTAAAACCATACAGTTTTCACATTATTTTTAAGCCTATATTATATTAATATAACAATTACATTTAAAGCATCCGTATGCCAGTTGATTTATTTGCCTTGTCGATTTTAATTGTCTCCACATATAATACGCATCCATAAGGTATACATTAAAAATGAGACCAAAATAAAAACTACAGGTCATAATATACGTAAATATATAGAGCACTGCTAAGTTTGTATTTTAAATAAACTGTTCTTATTTGTATAATTTTTTGAAATATTAAAATGTAAAAGAGGTTGAATTGATGTAAGATGTAACTATTGACTAAAAATATTTATAATCTAAAATATATAATATCTCTAAATATATATATAAGCCGTATAGGTTATATAGGCTAAATCCCGCGCCCTAATATTGCTGATTAACCTCCCGGGCTCCTTGACATCCAGTCCACCCCTGATAGCAGAGGATTAAAATTTAAAATAATCCGAATAGTTATGACTTATGATTATAACTATGAACATATAACTTATGAATATGATAACATGCAATACAATACACACACTCAGTGACGTTTTCAGTTATTTTTTTCGGGGGGGAGGGGGTTATAACCCCCTAACCCCCTCTGGATACACACCGCACAGTGCACACACTTGACCATATTCTTAAACCATAGCTCATCAACTGGTCGTAAAAAACAAGAAACGTGGGTACATAAAATATAATTTACATTTTATTTTATTGTAAAGAAAATGCCTTTAATATAAATATATAATATATAAATATGGATAGCACTATAGCAGGTTAGGTTGAACCTATACCAAATATGAAAAATACAAAGTAGGTGTTAACTTAGTACTTGTTTAAGGTATACCGCCTACATCGCCATATATATAGCATTATAGCCATATAGGTACTTGAATATATTCCAAATTTCGTAGACATTAAATGTGCGTGAATATTATAAATTATAATTATATTATAATGTATTTGCTATATTGAATTGCTTATCTTTATAGCAATTGTTAAATCAAATAATATATTTGCATTTTGCTTAATATTTATCACACACAAACAACTGCAATAGTGCAATATTAAAATTGTACATACTTTTTAAAATATAATCCTGCAGGCTGTCTAAACACACAATATTTACGGGCATTTTACGATTTCAATATTTAATTTACTTTTTATTTTCTAGCTAATATAGTTTTGACTATGAAAAAATGCAGGATACTTATAATATTATTATCTGAAACTTTAAAATGTAAAATAAAAACATTTAATTGTTGTACGGTAATGGAAGTTGTAACAGACTTTGTACGGTGACATGCAAATTAATTAAAACCATGGAATATTTCTATTTATTGAGTTAGGTAGCACCTAGCAAATTAGTAGCAATCACGGCCGTCGGCGGACAGTTTTTACTATTTCAGATTTTCGTATAGGTAGGTATAAAAAAATTATTTATTTTACACAAATATTATTAAAAACTATATGAATAGGTACTATGTGATCATATGATTTTCTTAACATATTTGAAACACTAAACAGTTATAAATAATCAGTTATTACTCAAAAGATAATCATTATTATATACCCACACACATAATTTATTTTATATATATTTATTTATTTATTTATTCTACAAGAATAAATGTTGGGCCCCACTGAACATGTTCGTATATATATTATATATATATATAAGAATATAATATTATATATTTAACGAATATTGATTTTGTACATTAATTATAAAAGTATGGATAATTTATTGTCAGACGTATAATTGTAAGCCTACTCAAAAGTCATTACCATTTTTGAATAATCTTGTATTTATCTTAGCCGGTTTTAAAAGCATTTACATTATCTTTAAAATTGTGCATCATATCAAAATAAAATGAATTAATGACCGTTCAAAAGTATCAGTGATTAGATTATTATCCTTTTATTTTCGTATTTTTTCATAAAAAGTCTTGCCGCTAATCAAATCATACAATAGACAGTACAATATGTCTGTTTAGGTCTGTTTACTTAGTTGTATTGATATTTGATAATTATATCTAGTATTTACCTATATTATAATATAAATTGAGATAAATTCTAATATAAAAATAATACTTCCATATCTAAACAATAAAACATAATTTATTTACCTAGCTCACATGACAATGATTAAAACGTAGACACTATTAACAAAACCATTCGTATAATATATTATAATATTTAATACTTTACTTATACATTTCTTATTAGAGTAATGAATTATATAAATTATTAGAATATATTAATGTTAAAAACTACACTTACATTCAGTTGGAGTAATAGATAGGGTAATTTTAAGCAAAATATACGTTATGCAAATTGTAAAATAAAAGCTAGGGTACATTTACGTATAAATTGTACTTGTCGTTTAAAATAAAACAGTATGTACATTGTACAAACCTATGCAGCCTTATAATAGTTCTTATGATTTCTGTTTACAAAATATTATAATAACTTTTTGTGGCATTGCTGACGGATCCCCCCGACCGCTTATTATGCATTACGTCTTTATATCTAGAGTTTTCCCATGTCTACTAAATATTTTTATACTTCTTAAATTACAAAATATGACAATATCGCGTATATTGTCCAATTAAGCTTATAAAGAACGCCGGGTTCCGAATCCAAATATTTAAATTGTGTGTGTAAGGATATTATTTTTAAAGCTGGCTGCAATATTTTATAAAACAACTTCAAGTAAGTATATCAACTATTAAGGTCCAACAATCGTATAGGTATAAGGTATAAGGTACCTTGTCAATATTACTTACTTGGAGCTAACTATAAAGGGAGGCGATTGATGCAGTATCGATACCTAATAAGAAATGTTTGTCCACAGCCATTTATTTATACATATCCTTTGGCACCACTGGATATATATATACATATTATACGTCTCATACATATGTTTTCAAGACTCGAAAAACACGAACATTATTTTTTATATTATATTGAAAGGTTTTGAAATAGTTTATTCGTCGCTTTCGATATTCTTTAAACAAAAAGACGATGTTATACATTTCTGAAATGTGATGTGTATAAAAGGCGTGCGAGACAATCGAGGGACGCCAAATAAAGATCGGCCTGCGACCATTATCCTTGGTCGCCACGGGTAATGGACAGTTTATGCGATTATAAATCATCTGGTCGGCATGGGAGAGTCATGTTGTGAAATAAATTTACAGTCTATTCAGGATCCGGGCGACGGGCTGCAATTTATCCGCGTGTATACAATGAGAATAATGGGAACCGGAAAAAAAAAGGTTCAAACATGAAAGCGGTTGCCAGGTAGGTAGGTATAGTACGTATACTGTACCACTACTTCACGGTGAAGAATGGAAGGTATACACGCCGAGGGGAGAAAAAGACCTACGTTTATTAGTATATATATGTATAGTCAATGTTGTATGTGTCGCGAAGACAAAGGTCCCTGTAGGAAGTACAGCACATAGAATGGAACGAAATTAACAAGATAATTGTGTCAAGGAATCTAAAAACATATTTTTTCCGGACGATCATTGTTCAATTCAGTGAACATTTTCAATAGGAATCATTGGACAAACACAATGATGATCGTATTTTAAATTTCAAAAAGTATTAGTGTCAGCCAGCACAAAGGATCAGGCATCCCATGCATTTAGAATTGTCCCGGTTTTAACGGCTAATTGGTTATAACTTTTGGTTTCCACAATAATACATTATTCAAAAGACGTTTTGTTTTTATTTTACCATTGTTGATTGTATACAAATAAAGGCGAAAAGTGTATAGATTAATGAACAAAATATTGTTCTTAATGTTCTTATTATCATTTATAATAAATAATTATCAGTTTTAAATTTTGTATACTACGTTGTAGGTAACGTTGAATTAAAATATTAAATTAGCGTTTGTAAAGTTAAAGGGGGAAAGTTTGATATTTCATTAAAAACGAATAGGGATATACAGTACAATGCCAAGTGTACAACTTTATGCATTTGATTAAACATTAACATTTCTTGTACCTAACTCATAAAATGATTGTAAAATGTAACGAAATAACGTGATACCAAGGTCTGCTGACGAAAGTATTTTACGATTACGTCCGACGTAAGTATATTATGTATAGTATTGAAGTACACTATGTACAAACAAAAGTACACTATCTCTGCGAAAACGTAAAAAAAAACATAACATAGTTAATTATTGTTGATATAATATTAAAACACGACGTATCTCATTAATATCTGATGCGAGTCGTTCGAGACTAGACCATTATTAACACGAGACACGAGTCACGGCAACACAAACACATTGTCTGTAGTTTCATTTTATTTTTCTCGGAAATGAAACGCGTAGAAACACAGTCAAGCGTGGTGTCAGTATTATGTAAACTATAAACTGTGCTGTAGTGTTTATACTTAGCCATCGTCGAATTTGAATAATTTCCGGGAACCGAGTATAACGAAGTGATTTCAATTTATTCAGTTTCTGGCACCCGTTAAGGAATAAACGGCAAGGGGCGATCCTCCCTTTTCTGGTCTGATGGCTCGGAACTGTGCGCGTGCACTTCTCCGTGAATTTTCTAGCAAGCACGCACTTTGTACTTACTTACTTTACTACTATTTCACCGGTCTACAATAATTATTACCTACACTGCGAAATCAATAATAATCTTATTGTCTACAACCATAGTGTTTTAAGATTTTCCGAGTAATAGGATAGGTACCTTGCCATAAATCCGATATTTCCCTAAGTAGCATTAAAATCAAACTGCATGAATATATAATAGAAGTGATGAGACATAATTTTGTAGATAATTATTATAAACTTTGCACATGATAATGTATCTACTCGTCACGGATGACGTCAAAAATAATATTATACACATAAATAATAATAATAATAATAATATTTTATTTACGGAATAATATTCCAATTTACAATAATATAATAATGAGAGTAGGTACATGTGAATTGAGTTATAGTAAAATTAATAAAAACAATATAGAAAATAATATTATACATTATACATACTACTATACTAGTATACTAGAACCTTAAAATATGATAGTTACCTAAATAACTAATTGGTATAATTTAATTTAATAATTATGAACTAATTTAAAAATAAAAATTTAATGCATCAAAGGTTATACTAAACAGATACAAGTTATTAAAAAAAATTTCATTAACATTAATATATTAGAAGAGTAGGTAGTAAGATATGAAGTAAGTGTTTATAGTAGATAAATAAAAAGGACATTATATACATTATCGTTTAATTATAGATACTACAACTTATGTACAGTGGATATGGTTACATTTTCTTATCATATGATGATTATAAGTACTAATGTGAAACGTTTATCAACCAATAAATATGTAAATCCATAACAGAATAGACATTAATTTATTGCTGGTAGTTATCCTCGAAAATATATCAACCAATTCGATCGTTAATTAGTTAAACCCACATAGTCGATGCTTCGACTGTCGTGTGTGTGTATAGTGTAAATGTGTGATATTGAAATCACGGCGTGAACGGTGAACAAACGAAGTACTTATTTGATACGCGTGCATTAATTTTATAAATACGACTTTAAAAGTGCAGTTCGTATATTATTATGGTCGCATTTTAATCAGCTAATACGACGACGGTTCGTTTGAAACGACCGTTTAACGTTGTATTTATCGAGTGGCGTCCCCACAAAAGTGTTTTTCAACAATATGCTTATCCGGATCTTTATCGTTCCACCCCCGCACCGCGTTTGCATCCGTCTTGACCACCCCCTTATCATCGTAACGTGCGGGGTCTCTTCCACCCATTGCCGATTTCACGCGTATATACAATGTAAGGTTTTTTACGACGGCGGCGACGGTTAGTTAAATTATTATTTGACGTAACCCGTTCTCTTGGGCAACCGAGATGACGACGACGACGATACAAATGATAATGAACTACCCTCCATCCTCCGCTCACCGATCACCGACGGTTGTTTTGCATTTAACTACGGAAAACACTTTGCACTTATTGCACCGACAATGGGATAGCTAGAGACAGTCTCCCTCTTCTACCACCTTATCCAACAATCGAATCCAATTGATTTTAATACTGCACAATCACTCCATCCATACCGACCCGAAAATGCTCTCTATTTCAATCGCTGCGATGGTAATTTCCGTTGAATATTATAATATTATATGTATACCATATACCATATATAGCTAGTAATTACCGGCTTTGGCACTACGCACGTACCTATATATGTATGGTTTATTAATATTATATTATAATGTAAAAATATCAAATATCAAAGATAATGTCACGGCAACAACTGTTTGTAGGTGCCTTGTACCTACGAATCTATATAATACTAAAATTTCAAAAAAAATAACAAAAACCATCCCGGATTTCTCCCAGTAAGCCAGTAAGGCATATACACATATCCACGATTTCACGCAAAACCTGGCTATTTCTGCATAACTTTTTATACTACGTGTGTCTAGTAAAAGCATATCAGAAATCCTGACCTACCGATTTCCTCTACTAAAGACAATGCGAAAATTACGGCGTTTATTATGGAGATGGTAAACCTTTATAGACATTTCCACAGGTGTCCGACCTTTATGATTTAATTATAATATATTACCTATACGGTACACCTATTATGTTTATATATTTATATTTATTAAGTACATATTTATCTGTTAATTTTAAATAGCTGGTATGTATGCGTTTATTTTAATTAATAAAATATAAATAAAAATAAAAATAAATTATGCATAAAATATAAAATATTTAGATATTAAAGTAATTATATTTTAGATTAAAGTAACCGGATTTACAATAGATATAATACAATTGGAACATTTTTGTTCACGCTTTTTGTGCCGTGTACCTACTCGTGTGGTTTTTTAATTTATTATTAAGACGTTGCTAACTTTTTATGACGATTGCATTATTGCAGCACACATAGAACTTTTATTACCACACTATATATACGCGTACGTGTGGAATGCTGATGACTAAAGTCTGAACCATATTAAGTACCTAAAGTTAGTTAAAATTTTAAATAAAATCGTTAAAACAATATAAACAATTTTATTTAGTTATTCAAATGAATAGATATACTATTTTCGCAAACGATTTGTACAATATAAAGTACATAATAAAATTACATCATAATAATTTTCATTTTCACTTAAGTTTATCAAAATAAAATGAAAACAGTTTTTGAAGGTCACAAATAACCGACTTGGCTTTGTGAAATTGTCGAGCTCAAAGAACATCATAGTAGTTGTAACAGTCGACGATCTAAAATCAGAAGTTTTTTTTTAACAAATTGCATTTATATAATACATATCGAGTGAACTTAGGGCCGGCCGTTACTTTATTCTTTTTTACCCACCCCCGTAGCGAACAAAAACTGACAACGGATAACCGTTGTTGAAAGGTCATTAAAACGCCGCTTGTCAATTTCGTCGTAAAAACACGCGTGCAGCGTATACATGTACACAACGCGTCGTATATACGTCGCACGTTTGAAAGGGAAAAAGAGAGAAAAGGAAAAGAATCTATCAGACGCGTACACTTCTGACGCCTATGTATGTCTATATAGCGACGACAATAAGGGCGTACATAACACGTATATATATTATTATTATTATTTTTGTGATTGTTATTAGACGGGTTCTGCGGTTTACATAAAAAAAAAAAACCGTTTTCCTTCTACTTTTCCACCCTCACCGGTCGCCCTTCCGATCCACACACACACACACACACACACACACACACACACACACATATATATACACACACGACCGTCGCCCCTGACTTGCAGCAGCAGGATTTCTGAGAGCTTTTCTGTTTTTCCTCACGCGCGCGCACTCACACACGACACACCCGCACCCTCGGCGTGCTTATACAATATAATAATATAATGTTGTATAATAGACGCGTGCAGTATATATAATATTAAACGCCGCAGACGGTTTGTGTTTACCGTCCGAGAAAATAATATCACGGCGCGGGTGGCGGCGGCGGGGCGGCGTAGTGTGTCGTCGATCGGCGCGAAGAGATTTTTTTTCGTATACAGAGACGTCGCGCGGCGGTGACATCGACGATGACGGCGGCGGCGGCGACAACGACGACTACTACAACTACCATCTACCACTACGATTACGCCGGTGGCGGCGGGTTTTATATCCATTGTGCGGCGTGTGGATTTGACGTGTTTGCCAGCCTAATCATCGCCGCCGACCCGGGGGTGACAGAAACACGCGCATAAGCGTTTTCCACACAGCTCTTTCATCCCCCCGCTCGCCACCGTTTGCCACCCACCCACCCACCCACCCACACGCACTCACGCCCCGGTTCACCCACGTCCCACCATCGACCACAATCGTCGTGTACGGTCGCACAGTTATATTATAGAGTCGCATATAATAATATCGTGTACACGACTGCGCATAATATTATTATTATGATATTTAAAACTGCTGGGTGTCGGATTTAATTATCATGTCGGTTTCGCTCGGTTAAAAATTATTCTGCACTCGTGATTTTCGGCAGCAGTGCAGCCAAAAGTCGTGAGTACGTTTCTTGTCGGCGTAAAAGACGTCTATACCGCGAATTCGATTTTTTGTATCACATATTACATACATTTATTATTATAACTTTTAATATATAATTTTAACTTTGAAATAACGCAGACAGTAGTCAGTAGCCAGTAATTACTTACAAAAACCCGAGTTTCTCAATCATTTTTTTTCTTAATTACCTTTTATCTGTTGACTATTATAGTAATACTCTACTCAACTTAGATGATTTCTACTATCCGTTGCGTCGCCTCTTTGGTAGCCACGGACAATACAATATACAAAATACAAAATATATTCTAACATTCTGATATTAATGTTACAGGAAAAACAAAGAATAACTGATTCTCGGTGTATCAGTGATTTCAAGCAATACCGACAAACTATAACATAATATATTAATATACTGTGATTAGTCAATTCTCGGTTTTGCTGTTCGTCGATTATTTCAACGGTTTTTGTTTTGTGTATTAATTTAATTTATACATTAATTATAATAGGAAATTAGTAATGATAATAGTTTTCCACTAGTACAGTTTTAAAAAGTTATATAATATTATCTGGATTCGGGTCTGTTATCTGAGATATAAGCTCGATATTTTTTTCCTCGGCGGAGTTAGTTTTTTGCTTTTAATGAAGTTTTTATGTATTATTTTAAGCACTTATTTTGATGATTTTAAGAGCTCCATGTCCAGAACCAGACTTATCATATTATGGGTTTAGCACTGAACTTAATAGTTGATAATATATATTATAATATTATAAACTAACTAGTTGGCCCGTGCCGGGCCGTGCGCAGTACAGGGGCGTTATAAATGATATAGTTCGTACAGTTTGTGAAAAAATTTATTTTTTGTACATAGGTACGTTCCGAAAACCATAGAGATAGCACGGACGTGTATGTTTGTTACGTTTTTAATATTGAATATCTGAAAATTAATTTGAAGAAGGGATTTTTTTTCTACGTCCTGTAGTCGTTTTTGGTTGTTATATCATCACATGCGGGCATGACGTCCTCTTAATATGTCAATTCAAACGTTGGTGAGTTTTATATTACCGTAACGTGGTATAACGACGTCGTAAGACATTATAACTTTTTAGAAGAGTACCCAGAAATATAACTATTTTTAATAAAACAATTTGATCTATATCATAATATTAATGATGGTAATGATCTAAAAGCAATCTCTACCACAGAATAAAAACTTATAAAAAAAAAGTTATAACACAAAAATACGGTATACGGGTGAAGCCGGATCGTTCAGCGATTATATTTTGCTCGAGATTTTAAAAATATTCGACCGCGCGGCTATGTGGTGTAAATAATACAAAGTGGTAATAATACAAAGTTTCAAGTATTATTTTTATCTAAGCTACAAGCTTACGCATCAAAATACATGATGTTTATAGTTTATACTCCTTTTAGGATGTCTTGAGCATATTATATAACTAGCTGTGTGAAAGCACAAAAGAAGTATTATTGATACAGAACTCGAAGTCAATTCTTCTGCTGTATTCAACAACACGGAACACTTTAGTCGGCATTCGAGTGGATAAATGGATGGTTTCACTTTGGGACGTTAGCAGCTATATACTGCTTATAATAGTGACGGTTATAGAAAATGTTATATTGACCAGTAATGACGACGTTAAAGCTATTGAACTTTCAATGGGCTATAGAAATCCACGCAGCAACTACAACTCGAATATAAACATTATTTTTTTCAAACCAAATATATTTTACTTATTGTGTGTACAATGTTCAGAATTATTTTTTTTGTTAAAACAAGAGTTCTAAGACAATTAAAATAATATTATACATTTTGATTGTCAACATACGTGTTTAACTGACACAATACACAGTCGTAGTTCGAAGGGATTAACCGCTTAGCCACGACTGTTCACTGATTTGGATATCAACCCTTTTAAAACGCACATGGAAGTGACATATTAATATACCGTATGATGAGAATGATTTTGAAAAGAATATATAATTGGAAAAGCCAAATCCACTTAAAATATAAACTTACACGTATTTCCTTATGAACGTGACATTGCGTTGAAGTTATATCGTAAAACCGTTTTTTTTTCAATTAGATATAATATAAATATATAATATATGCACTTAGTTTAAATATAGATTGTTATAGGTACCAATTTATTAGATTTTGTTAGGGATTATATCCGATTATAAGAAATTATTAACTAATCAGCACTTGCAATATCCACCACATAATTATTTGCGTTGAAATAACAACAAATCGATTATTCAACTACAACCAGCTTTGTACTTTTAATAATTTTCCTGTAGGACAAAGTTTTACATTGTCAATTGCGTAAAGGCGTCAACGTCAAGTACCTTTACACATATGTTGTGAATTGTGATGCTTGACGGACAATGATGGCCGAATCGAAAATCCGAAAACTTTTATTCCAAATCCATGGACCTTATAGGTATAGCCGACCATCTATTAACTGACATGACTGTTAGATGACGCATGACATCAATAAGGGCAGAAAAAATTAAAGTAATGTCGGGAAAGAGATAATAATTACTGTTAGGTAGGTACCATTTTGTCTTACTCAAGATAAGATTATGCGACACGATTTAAAGGTACCTACTTAAAATAATGTACGAATAATTGCTCTAGTTCCGATCATAATTAAAATTTATTAACGAATCTCAGTTGACTATCGGAAAAAAATATTTGTATTTTTAATATCTTAAGTTGATTGCTTTTACCGTAATAATTATCTACAATTGAAAACAGTAGGTTACAAGTGAGTCAATGTATAATGGATTGTATTAAACTTGAATTCAATGATATTATAATATCATTGTATACGAAAAACGATTCTGAGCGGAGACGGTTTGTCAGTCTGGATATTTTATACTGTTATTATTTATTATGAATAAAGGACGCTAATGAGTAATGACTAGGTACCCAATTATTACATTTATTAAAAATAGGTAGCATAAGGATAAAGTATTTACGTTACTATCTAAATTACATCACTGACGGTAACATATACAGTCTATCAATAAGGTAAGGTTTGCTTCACTGCAGGTGATCACATTTTCATGGCTAAAACACCATGTTTTATTATTTATTTAATCGGTTGAAAGCCGGCCATATTTTTAAGGGGTTGGATTTGGCAATACTCTATAGTTTTACATGTAATACTGTGAGTTCCTCGCACGATTTATGTAAGATAAGCTGCAGCTTAGATTCTTGGAAATTCATAGCGTACATACATGCAGTCACCCTTCACTATATTTTATGTAGGTACAAGTATGTGTATAATAATATAAACATTACGAATATAATATTTATAATATCAAATATTGACAATCTCAGGGAAAATATTGTTCTTTAAAAACACTAACTTACCTATAGGTAATACTACTTACTTATAAGTGTATAACTGCATAACGTTAGCGGCTAAGGTATAAATAAATATAAATATGATAGTGTAATACATACTATAACTATATACGACGTGTCTGCGCGTGCTACGCGCTTACAATCTTCGATGCACAAAGTGCAAAATAATCAAATGTGTCTGCAATTTAATTAGTGCGGTATAGACAGTATAGTTTGGATAGTTTGATATGTTTTGAATCGATATTTTTAAAACGTTCTCGTTTATAACAAATAAAAATCGTTTTTTACCGATTATAAAACTACATAGGTAATAATTGATAATATATTGGTAATAATGATTATTATCGTATTAAATAAGGTACATATTAGTATTTATTACGACTGCGCGATGAGCTCGTTGCTCGTTCAACTCCCGTTACCCGCTCGATGCGACAAAGTTTCTTCTGTACGGGTAATTTAAGATTCAATGGTGTCAGACATAAAATCAGACATATCCGACACCGACCGATAACTGATCATCATTATCGGTTAATGATGGTTGCTAGATTTTTGAACGGATAATGGTTATAGCGTTATTTAAAATATAAGTTAGGTATATAATACTACAATAATTGAATGTACCAATAATTGACCTTATATATTATATAATATACAATTAGACAACATACCACGGGGTGGCCCTCGTTAGATTCACCACCCACATAAATTAATTCTATGCTAAATCGACAAATCGACAAATTTATTTTTTGACTTTCAACAATTTATTTATTTTTTTATTATTTATATATATTATACTTATACTGTACCTTTACCCGGGAAAAATATGAACAAGCATAAAATATAGAGTTATATCGGTGTATCTCGGGTTTAGTGTAACTACCTCAGTTCACAGGCAAATCAGTATCGGTGTACCTCACTTTGTGAACTAAAATAACAAATTTTATGTTATATTATGTACCTATAGCTGGCTGAAAACTACCGTGGCTAGATGAAATCAATATTGACTGCCGACTGAAATCGTTTCAGTCTGAACAGTAACACGTTTGTTGTACAAATCTCGAGCGATCAAAATTTTAAATCAAAATTTTAACCTTGTACAGTTCTGTCTTCTAGACGACACGATTAATATATTAGCTGAAACTCGAACACAGGAACACACACGCGCGACCGGTAAGACGTAATATCAACCGCCGCAGCTTTATATAACATATTATACGGACGACAAACGTCGAAGACACCCGAACACCCGTTTACCGCACGCACTCAGTAGAGTCATAATAACGACAATTACGACATGGACTGCAAACGTCAAGTGATCACCGTGCACGTGGGACAGGCTGGAGTGCAAATGGGCAATGCGGTGTGGAACCTATACGGGATGGAGCACGGGATCGGGAGGGACGGCTGTCTGACGCCGGAGTCTGTGGCGGACGCTGCGTGCCCGGCGGAACACTCGACGTTCTACAAGGAAACGATGGCCGGCAAGTACATACCGCGGACGGTCATGGTGGACTTGGAGCCGACGGTGGTCGATCAGATCCGGTCGGGGCCGGACCGGGGCCTGTACCACCCGGACCAGCTGATATCGGGCAAAGAGGACGCGGCCAACAACTTCGCTCGTGGCTACCACACGGAGGGCCGGGAGTACCTGAACATCGTGATGGAGGGCATCCGGCTGTTCGCAGAGTCCAGCGAGGGCGTGCAGGGGTTCATCGTGTTCCACTCGATGGGCGGCGGCACGGGCTCGGGCATGACCAGTCTGGTGTCGGAGAACCTGCGCCAGGACTACCCGAAGAAAAGCAACCTGGAGGTGCTCGTGTACCCGGCGCCCAAGGTGTCCACGGCCGTGGTGGAACCGTACAACGCGCTGCTTGTGTCACACAAGACGCTGGGCACGACCGACTGCGCGTTCATGGTTGACAACGAGGCGATATACGACATCAGCGCCGGCAAGCTGAACGTTGAGCGGCCCATGTACCACAACCTGAATCGCATCATCAGCCAGGTGGTGTCGTCCATTACCGCGTCGCTGCGATTCCCGGGCACGCTCAACGTGGACATCAACGAGTTCCAGACCAACCTGGTGCCGTTCCCGCGCGTCCACTTCCCGCTACTAGCGTACGCGCCATTCGCATCCGTCCAGCGGTCCGCGCACCAGCGTCCACCCATCGTAGACCTGACGGCCGCGTGTTTCGAGCCCGGCAACCAGCTGTTCAAGCTGGATGATAAAGAGTTCGCCGACGGCAAGTACATCGCGTGTTGCATGCTGTACCGCGGCGATGTGGTGGCAAAAGACATCAACCACGCCATACAGCAGATCCGGGCCACCAAGGGCCTGAAGTTCGTAGAGTGGTGTCCGACAGGGTTCAAAGTGGGTATCAACTGCCGGCCGCCCGTAGCCGCATTGTCTCCCGATGACGAGCTGGTGGGTGGTGGCCGGGCTGTGTGCATGATGTCTAACACGACGGCCATAGCAAGCGCGTGGACGCGGCTATGCGAGAAATTCGATCTCATGTTCCGCAAACGTGCGTTCATCCACTGGTACGAGAGCGAGGGCATGGAGAAGGAGGACTTCGTCGTGGCCCGGGAGAATATTGAGGTCCTGCGGCACGATTACAAGGAACTGATGCCGTACGCGAGCATCAAGACTTCGGCCATGTCAGCCGATAAGACTGCCACCGGACTAACCGAACTCTCCGGCCGCGGCCAATCGGATTTCCTGCAGGGCGATTTCGAGCCTCCTGTGATCACAGAAATCTGAACGTATGATTTCCGGCCACATGAATCATTTTTACACATTTTTAACATGATACGAATAAAACGAGATTTTTAACTTAAATATTTCGTATACGCTGTATTTTTATGATTAGGTATATTATTTAGTATGTGACCGAGGGGAATAGGGTTAATTTATTATAATTTACATAATGCAATATTCAGGTTACATTCGAAATTGGCACTCGAATTGCCCATACAAATTTATTTAATTTAAAAGAATTTAATTATTTATATACTTATAATATAGTACATAAATATTATCATATATTTTATGTATATAGTGGCTTTATAACGCATATAATATATGATATAACAATTGTAGGGGGACGGAGTGGCCGAGCGGACTAAGGCGTCGACTGCGACGCAGCCGGCCCGAGTTCGATACCTTGGCCGCGGGTGGCATTTTTCTTCGGGCAAGTCACGGTGTCCGGAGAACAAGTGCCGCCATCCCCCACCCGGGCATGGCAGATACCTACGGGTACCCAAATTTACACGTGATTTTGTTTTGGCAGAATTTTTAATTTGGGCACCCGTAGGTATCTGCCAAAACAAAATCACGTGTAAAAATCTACAGTACCACAGGTTAATGACCTGAGCAGTCGAAGCCTTAACCCTAATAAAAAAAAAAAAAAAAAAAACAATTGTATTGGGCATTATAATTTTTAATTATGTGTACAAACTTACATGAAAATTAGAAAGTATTGAACTATATATTATATATTATTATGTTAAAACCCGTCGTCAGAACAGACGTGTTATAAAATATAAAAAATATATAATATAATAATATTATTTAACATAACGATAAACATAATATATAAATTACTATAATATATTATATATAACACCATATAGTGCCAATGAAAAGCTATGCTGTGGGTGTATAGTAATACTGTACAATGTATATTTTATTTCTCATATTGATTTATATAAATATATGATATTATATAGACGATATCGTTCATAAAATAATTATTTAGCCATATTATGGATATAATAAAATTGTTAAAAATAACTCTTTTTGGCCTTTTGTGGCTTGAACACTTACACAATCGATATAATATGTAAGTCATAATATCAAATATCCTTATACTCAATTCAAATTATTTATGATTCAAATATTATAACTATATTATTAATTAATTTTATTATTTAACAATTCATTTTGCATAATATACAAACCTTGAATAATAATTATTATATTTGCATAATGGTTTATTTCTGTGTCAATTTATGTGTTACTTATGACGCATGTACCTATAGACCTTTATCAATAACACCAACACTAAGTAACATTATTATGTAGTTATAATAATTACAAACTTTGTAAGATGTTACTTAGTCTAATAATTTATAATATAACCTAGCAAACATTTAATGTTTTTAAACACTTATATATGGTTATACCATAATATATTGTTTTCATTAATTCGAATTATTCGATTAAACATTTGACATCGATAAAATATGTATTTATAATGTACTAATTAATTATATTATTAACTACCTTGGCGTATCTGTATATTTTCTAAAATTTAAAAACGTCTGCTTTATGTGTTAAACAATTACAATTATCAACATGAACATTTATACTTAATTATTTATTTTTGTATAATATAAATTTATTTTCACAATTACACAAATTATTGCATTTGCATAAATCAACTTCTCAAACATCTTACGCCTTACATACTTATTAATCAAGTTATAACTCGAACGATTTCGGGTACGTTCCAATAATCACATAAGCTAAAATTGAATTTACACATGTACCTATATTATAAAATATTCTACTACATGACGTATAGGTACATGTTGACAGCGTTTTCAGGCGTAATGTATAAAGTAATTGGGAAAGCGAACAGCATTTTTTTTTAGATTTTAATCAAAATAATTGTGTGATTTCATTGCAGTTACGAGTTACGACTGTTTAACCGGCTTGAAGGATATAATAATATTGTAGTGACACAGCACAGACACAGAATTTATTACAACAAAATAATATATGTTTGCGGCAATTGAAAACGGCATGGTATTGAAAAATCAAAGCTACTACGGTTTTTATTTTTTTTTTGTTTAAAGATTAAGACTTTTCAACAGACCTACTACTGTTATACCTTCATCAAACAAAAGGATCCAGGGTTACTGTACATCCGCTAGTTGTGTCGAGGACGACAATGGCAAAACCTATTTATAGCAGTAAAACATTATACATATATACCTATATATAATTCGAATTTAATACCCGTCAATTTTGTCGAACAATGTTTCGGGGAAGATCGTGGTCGGCAAAAAATAAGTAAGTACAATACCTATACATTCGGCGTTCGTGCCTTTGACCGAACGAAAAAATAACACACACACACACACACACACACACGCACATTTGGCCGACTTATCGAGATCCGTTTACCTATAATAATACCAATATAATATAAACTTACTGCCAGTGTCCCTTTGTAAACGTTTATTTTATACAGCTACTATAATCGGCGTTACGAATCAAATAATTCCGTTTCTACTTGAACGCCGGCCATACTCGCACGTGTAGAGCGTATCCGGTTGGATATATATATTATTATGGGTATCTACCCCACTGGCATTGTAGGACTTTGTTCAAAATGATAATCGCACACATACGCCGCTATATATTTTCATGTCTGCGCTGTGGGGACAATTAATGCCTGGAACTCGGCGGGACGATTTCTCCATAATCGGTTATAATAATCCGGAGGTAAGAATAATAACGGGACGGTCCGAACGGACCGTTATATGTTTAACATAATAAAACCTCTAACATATAAATTAATTCGATCGCAAAATTGTGTTTTTTCGTATTTCGTGAAATTGTAGATGTCGGTGCGGTATGTGTCCCGTGGTGCTGCGAGTTCGCATTGTACGCCCTCGTATAACAATATGTCATCATTCTGCTGAAAAATATTATAAAAGAACGTTTTTTCAAAGGAAACGACACCCGTAAATTGATTGTTGGTCGCTTTCTCAATTGTCTGATTGTAATTCTTTTTCTTTTTATCCGAACACGAAAAAACAGCCGTGTAGACAAGAAAATAACCACACTTTTATCAAACAATGTGTTAATAGTTGTATACAGTTTTATATATTATTGACCATACACTACTATAGGGGGTATTTTTTCCTTAACATTTTTCTGTAGCTAGTTTCAAAAAATGGTGAAATCACACTTGGTCATCCATGTGGATGTATACTCTTATATTATTTATATTTAAAAATGTTCATAAATTTAAAAACAAAAATGTTGTACACTCGATATTTAGAAATAACGAATTGAACGTATTCAAACGCGGAAATAATGTGAACATTTTTTTATTTTACAAACGATACATGCTATAATATATATAGCTTCGCTTGAAATCAAAATCGTTTTCATAACGCAACAATGCACCATTAATTAAAGCGTTCGAATTCAATAAAGTAGTAAGTATTAGTACACCAGTACACCATTATCCTGCACCGAGGTGAGTGACCTACCAGTTTTATTTTTAAAATATGATTCCCACCTCCCATAGCATAGGTACTTGTTAATAATTGAATATTTATACCTAGAGTCGAGCTGTGTTATGTAAAATCAATATGCTCTCAGGCTCACTCTATACTCACATATTGAATTATTATTTTTTTTTTAAATATAATTACACAAACATTAACATATCAATGTATTAACCGCCCCCCCCCCCCCACCAGTGCCGATATTATGTTTCCAAAATAGAAACATTAACGATAATAGTGGAGCAGATCAACTTGACAATATAGTTTACAATGGGGACAATTCGGTGTATAATACGCCACCACGACATACAGCATCTCATCTATAATGATATTGCAACAATGTGTTGGTGTGCACCTGAAATGAAAACATTCAAACAGCTCGCAGAGGGACGCTATTTAAATGTACTGACTATATATGTTAATTTCAAAAGGTGTATAGAGTGGACTGCGTTATGTTGCTTTGGGAAATTAAAAGGGGTAGATACGACGACTACGACGTAATACTTAAAACTAAGGGGTGGATACTGCGTGGTGGGCAATACTAAAACAAGTAAACAACGCATTCATAATATTATTATTATTATTATTATTATTATTTAATTATACCTAATTCATAATAGTTGAGAACAGTATTGTTATGTACTCGAGTTAAAGTATTCAAATACTTTTAAGTACTTTATAAAATAAATAATAAATAATAAAATCTATATTTTTTTTACTGAAAATTATACTCAACCAAAAATCAAGATTTCGACAAAGAAAACATATTGAGTATTTTAAAGTTCTACCGATTGATGTGGTGTAAAATGTGTGTTAGCTAGTGGGTTAGCTTTTATATGCACATGACTTTACTTATTTTGAATTCGATGGAACAAAATTATCAAAAATATCTGCTGAGTAATTTAAAGTAAAAAATAATGGTTCTTATTTGAAAAACAGAAGTTTTTATAGCCACTGACAACTTCTTAAATTAAACAAAATATCTCATGAATTAATAAAAATGTAGTCCTTAAGTCAGTATATTTAAAAATTTCAAAAATCAGATTTTGAATAACTGCATTATTGCAGAAAAAAAGATATGAGTATACTTTGTGAATCACTCTGTACATATCTGAGTGATGGCGGTGGGTAACGGTGGCGTTATACACATTATAATATAATATGTATGCATTATAATAATATTATTAGGTATGTATACGACGGCGATGACAACGACAACGATAATGATTATAATCTTATACGTTATATAATAATATAATACGCGTTGATAATAATAATTTATCAGCCGGTGAGTGACAGACGAGCGTATTTATTTCGTAATAATAATGATAATAATAATAATATATTTACTATTGAGGAGGTCTCTCTTCCAAAATTGCGAACCTCGCTTGTCACCGGAGCAAAGGCCTCCCGCGGGCCGACAGATATATATATAATATTATAATGTGATATATTATATTATTATTATACGCGTCGTCGTCGTTGTCGTCTGTGTGAATTGTGAATTTCGTCGAATGATGCTCTTATTTTTTTTAATGGGCTCCACAAACGTCGTCGCACTCGGCGCGTGTATATACCCACGATGACGACCACAATAATCATAATAATATTAAAAAAAAAAAAACACCCTCGTAAAAGGGTCGAATGAGATGTACGTGCAAATGGAAATCCATCATCACACCGCCACCGGAGGAGTGGGAGGCAAAAAAATAAATATAAAAACTCTTATTCAAATTCTCATTTCATCAGAAATATTTCATTTTTCAAATGACTATTACTCTACTTCGTCATCGTCTTCGCTCGCGCTGTCATCTCGGGCGACAAACGAATGATTGTCAACTGCGGCGGCGGCGGCGATGGATGTTTCCCGCTTCATTGTACCGTACGATACGTAATTTTTTTATTTTTAATCGAAAACCCACCGCACCACAGCCATCACCACACGGTTCTTCAAAAAACCCACCTTTAGAGTGTTCCATATATTATTATGTTTGTGCAAAATATAATATAAATTATTGTCGTAATACCATCGCCGCCGCCGTCTGCAGACTGTATGGCACTACGGCTTGAGTTCATAAATTTCACATAATTTTGATGCAATACTTTGTGCAAAATTTTTCATAATTTGCTTATTAACGAGTTATATGAATTTAAAATTATTTTATTTTATAGGAATTTTTAAGACATAACTATATTAAAATATAAAATGTTAATTTAAATTGTATATACTACTTACTATCTACTTCTTATAATATTGCTATTTATTCGTTATTCATAAATCGTTTGCTTACTTTAATGTTAACACTCGTTTTTCATCTGGAAAATTCGATAACTTCTAAATGGAATTTCTTGTGAATTTTTCTAAAGAAAAATATCAGGAGTCATTCTTGTTGATCTATAAAATTTGGTCGATAGTTTCAAAAGTTTAGGGAAAAGCGTATGAAATTTGCCAATTTTTTTTCCTTTCTTGTACTATTTCCCCAAATTCTTTTTCTTTTATTTTTTTGTTGATAGTAAATATTTCAAAAGGAATCAACTTTCTAAAAAACTTTGCTCAATAACATCCACTTTGTTGAATAGTTGAAATATGACTGATGTACTTACTTTGCACATATTTTTCAACCGATCAATGACAAATTTGGATAGGCAATGACCAAAACAAGTTATTGGGTAAATTCAACCGACCAATATTTCAGCCAAAATTGTAAATCGTGTATAGTTTGACATCAAAGCAATCATGATTAACCATCAGCCTACAGATTACAATATAAATATACCTATTTGTATCTATTGTATTTATATACTTTAATGTTTATTGTAAATAACAAATTAATATTAAGATAAAAATTTGCTGACAAGTATTCATCGAGCATGCTCCTCAGTGCCCTCCTTCATTCTCTTTTATTAATAAGAATTTAAAAATTATGATATGAATCAGTTGTGTATTGAAAATAATTCCACATAGGTCACTGTTTATATAAAAAGCATCACATATTCAATCTTGTCTCTTGATTAGGCCTATACGGCTATACTTGATATTTTTTACCAATTAAAATATCTTAACTCTTTAGGTGTCTTATTATTTTGTATACAAATATAAAAATATATTTTTAATATTTTTATTTCCAACTAGTTTATATTTAATCAATCTCATTATCTAAGAACTTTTTACAACTTTTAAAGTAGACTTTTACTAATATTTGAATACTATACTTATATTATGTTATACTCGACACAATGATACCCCACTTATTTCGTCTATGAGACTTGTATCTATGGTCATTCCGACATCCGCCTATTTGTATTTTGTTTATAACTAGGGCTCGGATTTTGATGCCTTTTTTTGGAATGCTTGACATGATGTTTTCCAAGATAAGTACAAATGTTTATTTGCATTTTTCGAGGTTTATGACATTTAAGTGGATTTTATTATAACGATTATAATTAAAGCTAAAGATTTGTTCGTTCGGCAGCACCATTAATGGTAGGTTGACTAACAATTTATAATATACAATACTGCAGTAAAATTATATTATTTTCAATGACACGTACATTTTAAATCTATATTTATTTTAATAATTCTAATACATAATTAGTAATTGCTGGTAAATAGATACAAGTAATTTTACTTGAAAACTTAAATATTTAACGCTCCACTAATACAACTACACACATCAAATATTCAAATTGTTTGAAAAGTAAATATTATTTAAATTTATGAAAATGTTTAATATATAGAAACATAAGTCTCAGGATGTTAATAGTTTAATAATAATTATGCTTTGTGCACTTATACTGTCGTTGCTAACTATATATTATTAATATTGTTTAAGAAGAAATAGTCTTCTCGCTTTTAAATTATTTTAGACACTGTTCTTTAGAAAGTTGGAATGATTTTCACGGATGAGATTATTTTTGTAAATTGCATTATCATCATTTCCACGAATTAATGTAAAATATTAATAAATGTGCATATTTCCACAAACGCTGTACAATTGAAGAATCTGCAGTGTATAAATATTATATTATATTATTATATGTACATATTTCATTATAGTATACCTTATACATAGGGTATAATATTATGTAGGATTTATAAAATCAATGTTCGTACCAGCATTGTCTTGACTTTAACAAAATTGCACATGAATGACGATCGGGAAAACAAACGACTTAGGTACTCATATTGATATGATATAATATTATATAATGATATATTGATTATTTTCATAATGTTTCTAAAAAAAAATTTTCTAATGAAAAATAGATAAATATTTGGCGAACGAGACGTTATGATGTATACATAGATATTATGCAGTCGGAACAGTTTCACTTGAACGGTTTCCCGAAGTGTGTTTTACATGCGCGTGCCCGGCATTTTCTCTAATATTATAACGTTTCGGGCCATTAGTTATGGGCAGTGTTTAGATTTATGGAACCGATAAAAATGACAATACTGTTTAATGTAATGTCGTACTCGTATATGTTATTATTATAATATAATACAATATTTTGACAAAAGGATACGTCAATACGGTCTTATCTATTGTTGCGACTGTTTTAAACTGTATATACGGCTGCACACATTTCCTGGTAAGTGTACTGTGTAATAAATATAATAATATTGTACACACAAAAAACAAACAGAAACACAGTTTATATTGTCTTCTTTGGTTCTCACCTCAGCTACCCACGAGAACAATAATAATATGTGGGATGAACTTGTTTCTTATACGAGCTGCAGGAGTGCAGGACAATGGACGGGTTACCATACTATTTGCTCTCGGCGGAAAAATAATTAAGACCTCGTTACTACGGTATTCATTCGGTGTCTGGAGTCTGGACTACACGTACTTATCTCACCGGAACAGATGCGAGAGTATTAGACTTCGATTACAATCAGATTATCCCGTTGTTGTATTACAATGAAAATTGGAATATAACACCTGACCAGCGTGATCCTGGTCTAATCTTCTATTTATACCTAATACCTATACGTCCGGCGTAGAAAAGGAAATCATTAGGCACGTGGGTGACCAAATATTATACGATGGATGCCTTAAATGTATATTATAATATTATTAGAAATTTACATGTGATATTAAGGAAGTATAATAGGTAATCTAAATGTTATGTTACACTGCTCATAATATAAGCTTTAAATCCTAAGCCCAAAGGTAACTATTGTCAATTGAGAAAAAGCGTGTACCTATTATGATGTTATACATATTATTAATACATAATGAGTGAAAATAATAACGAATAGGTATATATATATATAGGTACTATTTAAAATTAAAAATACAATGTGACCGATTATTAATAAATTAAAATGTAAAATACAACTATTGGAAAATGTAAACAAAATATAAAAATATATGTAACAAATAAATACATTAAACATATTTAAAATGCATACCCATTTTGGCCAACCCTGTTAAGAACAATAGTGTCGATCAATCAATAAAGTATTGTGCTAAATTTATATTTGTATCTTAATAAACAATGGTGTTTCAATCGATTGGTCGAATAATGTGTTTATAGTAATAATAAAAATACACATTTTGTGTTGAGGGCGCCCATCTGTCAAAATAAAAAAGGGTGACATAAGTGTACTAAATCCTCTCGACTTTCAAGTAAACAAAAATTAGCATATAGACGGAAACAAGATCCGCTTTAATTATTATGATAAAGATTAGTAGATATAAATATATAATAAATAATAATAAATATTAACTTTAAGACCCACTGTCGGTCAATCACGGTACAAGTATTAGGGGGGAGAGGGACAACTTAAAATACCTAAATAATTAAGATAAAAAAAAAGTTTTCTGTTTGGTCGAAAAAAATGATTTAATAGTTAAGAATTCTAGGTTTAATATAGTTATCAAAAATCTAATTTATATTGCAAATTATTTTGTACTGAAAATGTTTAACATATGTTAAATTTAATTAATGAACATTTTTAAAACCGAATTTGACAACAATTTTTTGTGTAATCGAAGCATAACAGTTTTTTATCAAACTATACTAGTTTATTTGTTGTAATTCAAAATGATTAAACATATACTTGCAAGTTTACTTTACACCAAATATTAGGTACCTAATTAAATTATTATTGTCTATACGAAATAACATTTTTATAATTAACGTACAGGGCCCGTTAACCCCTCTCCAATCATAATATAACCTGGGTAAGATAGAAAATAATAGTTACTAGGTACCTTACATATTATAATAGTATATTTTATACTAAATTGCCATTTACTAAACATATATTTTATAGTCAATAAATTATCTTTCAAAATAACTAAATTTGATTCAAGACTATTTCTTTTTGAATTATTAGCACACAATCTATGTGTAACCAGGGGCGGCACCAGTAACATGGTTAGGGAGGGGGAGGCAAGTCATAATTTTCGTAAAAATTGAATGATTTTTTTTGTTATTTTGTTTTTATCAGTATAAAATTGTTTAGAAATACAGCTTGGAGGACGCGACCCCTAGCCTCCCCCCCCCTGGAGCCGCTTTTGTCTGTAACTAAAGACTATTCAACAACACGTTTATCAAATATCTAGTACTAAAACAGTAGCTATATAGTGTCTCACTATCTCTCACAAGTACTTAATTACACAGTTAAACATTTTTATAACTTTCCTAAACTGTATACGAGTTTAACAGATATTAATTGATTATATATTTATAAATAAATGCATTCCAGACATTATATTAATTTTAATTCCAACCTGAAGCCTAGATTAGTTTTAAAATTTTAAGTTGCAAATTATAAAAATAAGGATGGAAACTATAGATTGTTAATCAATGCTTGATTTATTTTTGTTAAAATATCTTATTTATTTATTTTCTTATTAAATAAACCATTTAACTATACGTATACAAATCGACAACTGACAAGTTTATTGACTAGTTTACTAACTAGTCGTAATTAAACACACGACAGACGTCAGACATAAGATCATGATACAATCCTTTATCATGTTAATGTACCTATTTATACTTTTTAATAAATTATTAAAAGAGGTAAATATTTTGTATAGTTATTTATTTATTATGATTTACATTTTTTTTTTTGTTATAAATAATTCTAACAAGTTCCGCGATTATTATGCACAATATCCGAAATATTATGACATTTTAAATACCTATTTTATTATAATATATTATACACATTATAATTATGAATTAATTAATTGATTCATTTAATTAGTTCATATTATTTTATGAACGTAAATTACAAAAAACCATTTTAGACAATTTTAAAGAAAGTACCTAAGTATCAATGAGTAACGACATCTACTGACATTTAACAAGTTGAAGCCTTAAGATTATTCCGCTAGGTGGCGCACTACAATCTAATAAACAGCAAAATATAATATTCTTTTCACTTTTATAATATTACTTTCGAGTTTCATAATATAATATCTAAATGTGGTACACTAAAATAAGACGTATACATTAGATTATTAGAATTATTTTTAATGGCAACAGTGGACGTGGGTGTTGGTATATCTATTAGCGACTCTATTTTATTAATTGAATGCGCATAAACCTAAAAATATGTACCAATATAGTAATAATTTAAGTGATAATAAAATTTATTGAGGTAGCTAATATTTATATGCCATAAATATGATCTACTTTTACCATTTTTTGTTGGTAAAAAAAATTTTAATAAGGGAAAAATAAAGACATATAGTGACGAATCCAAATCCGTTTTCAACATTAATATTGTGACATTATTTTACTATTGGGCGTAGTGATTGAAGTTGCAAACTGTATTGCCGATGGAAAATATATATTATAATGATCCAGCTCTGATTATAATATAAATATAATTATAATATTATAATACGCATTGTAAACTAAATAACATCAACTTATATACCTACAACAATTAACTTAATTTAATGAATTTATTATTAATTTTGAATACTTAAATTATTAAAAATTACAATGGATCACAAATAAATAATATTATATTTTTTATTCAATGTATCTATTAATTTGAATGACTATTTAGGATGGACTGTTTGTAAATTATAATAAAATATGTTTATTAGTTATCGTATACCTATAGTAGGTATACGATATAATATTATAATACCTATTACGGATTTCAATTTTATTTTTAATTTATTTTATATTAGCAGGCAATGAAGCCACAACGAGTTCTATAATAAATAATAATTTATATATTTGTCTTATATTATAGTGAAATGTAAAAGTTTTTTTTTTTATTAATTAACCCGCGGCAACTTAGGCCATTGGGTGGTTTTTAACTGTGGGGAGGGTACTGTTGGTTAAACACGTGTGTTTGTAGCTTGGAAAATTTTTTAGTATGCACCTGTAGATATTTGCCATGCCCGGGTGGGTAGGTAATATGTTTTCAAAATTAAAATGTGACTTTGTAAGTATCTATGCCAATTGCATGTGCACATGAGTGGATAGGCCATTTTTGGCCTGCCGGGAAATAATTAAAAGAGGCCCCCACATGAAAAAAAAAATGTATAACAAAACACGTTTTTTAAAATATCATTTATTTATTTTTTAATTTTAAAATAATAACATTACCAAATATTGGGCTCCTAGCTCCTAATTTATTAATGATGTCTTCAGAATCAATTTTGTTCGGAATATCTTTCTCTACATTCATTAATCATTAACAACATACTCTCTATACATTCTGACCTATAGTATTTCTTAAATAATTTTTTACAAATTTTAATTTAGAAAATGTACGTTCACATCCTACTTGTGTAATGGATAAAGTAAACATAAATGTATATGCAAAGTGGAGGCCACGATATGTATTTGCGTATAAATTATACTTAACCAACACGTTGTAGTTGTTGGTGGCAGAGCGGCGGCTGCGGGTCGATAGGCGATAAGAAATTTTTTGTAAAATAGATATAAGATTATAATATAATATAATATAATATTTCAAATTTCTATTGTAATTGTATAATTAATATAAATTAATGAGTCATTGCGTTAACCATAAAAAGGGCCCCATTATCAAAATACGAAGGGGGTCCACTGGGAAATGCCCGGTTTCCCGGTAGGCCTATCCGCCCATGCATGTGCATAACAATTTTGTGATTTCATCTTTGAGAATTGAAGGAATTTTATTATTATTTTTAGAATCGTATTTGTTGTATGTCAACATTGAATTTTGTACATAAAAAAAAATGTATATAAGAAATATTATTGCCAATGAAATAGAACTAGCTCAGATACGAATATACGATAACGACTCATTCTCATTTAATGTCCATTTGCTTTCCAGTTTTCATAAAGGGTCAAGTCTAATAATAACTTCAGAGACGAATAAAATGATAACACTTTTATTTTATCGACCACCTCCGATTGCATCAATAAAAGCTCGTTCTCCATACACATTTTGACTAGACTTATATTTTATATTTTCTTTCTTGCGTGCTTTTATTTTTATTATTATTTATTAACCTAGTACGAACTACAAATATAGTAAGACGTACCTAAGTAATATTTTAATATTTTGTTTCTTTCTCTCGGGTAATGTTTTATTTATTAGTTTATTGCCTAACTATTTGATTTTAGATTCGTCTAAATGTCTAAATGTTTGTAAATTTAAACAAGTAAGGTATTAATTTTTTTCGAGACAAATATTTTTTTTTATTCAAACCTACGATATGTCGTTTTCTCGAAAATATTAATTTTTACAGATATATTGTGTGATTTTACTCGGAAATATCGAATAACACAAGAACCCTTTTTTTCGTAAAAGCGTTTTGCCAATATTTTGCCGCGTGTGGGCCGCACAGTGAAAACAAATACCTAGTGCGCTGAGTGCTGACATCGTCTTAACGACAAAGACGTCAACAGCGAGTAACAACAACAACAACAACAACAAAAACAACAACAATAATAACAATATCAATATCGATAATCTGACATGGCGGACGGAGTAGACGGCGACATCTGCGGACAATAATTAAAAAATTCCGTCCGTGCTCGGTCGTCGCGCTCAATCCGACCGGTCCACGTCATCCGCCCGCGACGCCGCGCGCCGTATACAAACACGCGCGCCAGGCCATTTTTACGAGTGTGTTTGCCTTTGCACTGCTCGCCGTCGTTTTATTAAGAGCAAATCTAATAGACGCGCGCGCGATAAATACACATTTTTATTGCACGGCGGCCGGCTGTATACAATAATACAATGTCAATATTGGCCGGGCTGAAATGGAAATGGAGCGCGTCCGCGTTGGACCAATTTGCCCGCAAAGCGATTTCGCGTGTATTATACGATCGGTACGTGTCGAAATATGTACCCGCGAAATATACCCACCGCACGCGCCGAGTAATTTACTATAATATAATATTATTATAGACGGTTGATGTTTTTATATTTTTATTTATATATTTTATTACCAAAGCGTCTTGGTCGTAGCGTGTAAAAACGGTTTATTTATTAATGGTTTGTATATTCGTATAATGATTATCGTCGTTTATTATATGAGACTTATACAAATACCAATCGGTGTTTCCGATTGTCCATTCGTATCCGGAGAGTCTACCCTGTAGATGGTAAAAAGTTAATCGAATTTATACTTAAAACGAACTGTGTACATAGATAATACAATATAATGGATAGGCCATCCCTATACTAAACACCAGTGGCGTCATTTGGGGGAGAGGGCAGGTTAGTCTATCAGGTTAGGGCATTTGTCTTCCCTTGTCATTAGCGGGCCGCTGTCGGGCCGGGTATGGGCTAGTTTTGGGCCTTCATATAGTAGCTAATAGGTAATATAATTAAGTATCCCTCTACATATGTATTAATTATTTATTTATTGTTATCTCTCAAAAAAATGGGTTACTTATGCTTATGATAGTAACCTTTGACATTAACTAGTAAGTATAAAATTATGTAAGAAGGCTATCTGTATTGAGATAAAAATGCAATTATAATGTAATGTAATTGTTAGCGAGCGGTGTTTTTCAGTTTTATTTTGTTCTGGTCAAAAATGTTGCCCCCCTCTTAAAAACTGAAATGACGCCACTACTAAGCACCCACAGGGCAGCGTTCCCGAAGTTTCGGTATGTGGTCCAGCAATACCATTGTTACCAGTAGTAACCAATACGTAACCATTCTGACTTATCACTATATGTACTTTGTTATCAAATAAATATTCTTTGCTGTTTGAATTTTGAATTATTCGATTATTTTGAATTGTTAAGTTTGAACAGAAGAATATTAATACATTGTTAATTTGTTTCCAACTATAAAAGTACAATAATCATTTATTTTAAATAATTTATAATTTTTTTAAAATAAAAAATGACTTTTTCATAGTATAAAAAACATATTACCATAACTTATCATTCAGGAACGCTTAGGGAAGGCTTATCCCTGTTATGGTTTATCGGTTATGTACCTATTATCTATGACTATGTAGTAGTGTCAAACTAATAACGACATTTCTCAGTATGTGTATCTAATAATTTAATGACTTATACAACTAATATTATAATAAGCAAAACTAAAAATTGCATCACCTATAGGTTATCAAACGTTACATACTTTATATTAAAAATTTTTTTTCACAGCTACGTATAACAATAAGCCATATTTGACATTACCTGTGGTCAGAAATTTGAACGCAATAAGCTAAAAAAACATAAGTACTAAACTATATTACGCTAACTGCAGTTGAGACATGACATGTCTCAATTGCAGTCCACATTGTGTCCATCCGCCCTCGTGCATATACTATATAAATTGATTATAATTTATAAATATAACTTTGAATAGCGTATATAGATTTGATTGTACCTTGAATTCGTGACAAACGTGGAGTACCTACTGATTAGCCGATTCACTATAAAGTTTAAAATTAACTATACTTATACGTGTTATTAGTTAATAATTAATAATTATAAAAATTACAATGTATAAGTAAATTAATTTTAAAAACCACATGTCTGTAAATAAACTGTTTTATTATTCTACTGTGTTTCTGACTAGTGACTAGGTATTTTTTTTTATTCAATAAAAAGTTCTTCACAACTGCAGGGCTTAGCACCCGAATCATTTATTCGCATTTAGGATTCTGGATGTATTAGGGTGTTCCAACAACGGCATAAAAAAATCAAACAAACGTTCGGGTTTTAATAACCGTTAGTATTCGGGTTAATGTTGGTTAATACCGGTGTTCAGTAATCTAGAAAAAAAAACAAATTTTGAATGCTGAGCCCCATCAAAATTGTCAAGCCGAAATAAAATGAAAAAAAAATGATTTATGTTATTTATAATACACAACTCGGTTTATTAATGCAGAATAGTTACATTTTTTTAAGAAAATACAAGAACTTTTAACTTTTAAGACAATGAAAAATTAGTTAGGTACCTATTTATTTTATTGGAGGCATTAGAGTCTATGTCACTTATGTAAATCTATGTACCTCAAGTTCTTAACATACTTAAGTTTCCAAATACTTATACCATCTTAAACATAGGTGTTAAATGTTAATAGTGTTAACCCAAGCAACAAAACAAATACCTACATTATTTACGGCAGTAGCATAGCTGGAGCTCAATCAAGGGTGATTTTGAAAAATCAACAGTTACAACAGATTGGTATTTCAATTTTGCATATTATTACGTATATAACAGAATATTGATTATTTTACAATGACTTAAAATTTAAATAGGCTTTCTTTTATAGTATTATGAAGTTTAAATATATATAAATATTATTAATAATATTATTATGTTATAGACATTGGGTAATGTAAAAAATATATTCTTACAAATTGTACGATGATTAATAATAACAGCAACCAAAATTGACAATTACAAAACAATTACTCAGTTACACTACACTAGTTACTTAACAAATAAAAATAATGCGAAAAAAACAATTACCTAATCCTAACTTGACTACGTGAGAGGTGCTTCGTAGGGACGTAGGGTGATACAATTTACCACTTGCCTACAAGTCGACGGATATAAGTTAGCTAAAATGTTTAAAATAGGTAGGTCATACAACCGTTGAGCCGCAGAGAAATAAAATAAAATATAAACTATGATTTCTCGATTTCCGGAAAACTGGTAAGTATAGCCACAAATTCCGATATTCGTTACTAAATTATAATAATACCGCTTGAGAAGTTGGTTGGCAAATAATACTAGGTATTGATTATGGGTATTATTAGTTATTACTTATTAGTTATTAGTATTTGGTATTTTGTTCACGACTGTCAATACGTTGTTCAGTTTTGTTGAAACCATGTCTATATTAATTTATATTGCTATAGGCTAAATTTGGATTTATTTTATATATTAATAAAGTAATAAATTATATATATTATGTATTATTTATAATTTAGTATTAGGCGATTTGGTTTAATCATAACCAATTAATGATTTTATTGGATTTTATTTCCAAGAAAATAATTTGAATTTACCGATGGTCGATTGTACAATTGTTCCTGTTAAATTGTTATTATTATTAAACAACTAACTACAGAATCAAACTCACCACTAAAAATACATACAAAATAGTATGTCACATCAAGATTGTAAAAACAAAATTATTAGGGTTTCTGGTTATCCAGAATGTTTTATTCGGGTGTTTTGAAAACAGAATCATTCAGGTTATATGGGTTTCGGTTGTTTGATTTTTTAAGGGTTTTTAGGGATGTTAGGGATTCCTAAGTCGTAGTACTCTGGTCCACGCTCAACACGTCAAAATATACGTTCACAATAATTATTATAATCATATTAATTTCTAAAGTTAGAGTGAATGAACTCTTATAAAATCTTAAAGTAAGATTATTTTCTAGATTCTAGAACATCTCATAGGCGTTTTATTATATTTTAATATTATATCGGGTTATGAGTATTTTAAAATTATAAATTGTTTGTATATCTTAAAATACTCTTAACTCGCTTTAAAATAAAAATATAATAAAACGCCTGTGAGATGCCCTAAATAATAATGTGACCTTTAAATTGTATAAGAGATCATTTCACTCTAAACTGAGAAATAAATATGATTATATATTTATATCCATTATTGTGAACGTAAACTTTGCTAAGTTGTGAGTGGGTCAGAGAGAAGACAAATACTGCGCTGACTCCTCTTAAGTTTTGAATGAAACGATACGCCACTGCTATAGTTGTTCGATCCGGTGATATTGAAGAGTGAGACGTCCATATTTTTTGATTACATTTTTATGTTTTATATAATCATATGTAATTATTATGGAATTTGTTGAGCCTTTCAACATAATTTTTTAGTAAAAGTTCGGCGAAGTCTATGACCGGTGCAATCGATAAGTTTCTTACATGAAAGACCTTACAAAGTTACACCTGGAGGCAGTGCTATATTTATGCAAGGACAATAATTAATGAGACATTTGCACTGGACCCACTCAAAAGATGGTACCGCCGACTTCAAGCATACAATATTAATCTTGAGTGTACCTTTTTATCATACTTTGGTAAAACAAAATAGATTTGGATTTGTATATTAACTTGTATATTAATTAATCAAATTTTTAACAATACAATTTTATTCTATGATCCAACTACTTATATATAATATGGAACTAATTTAAAAATATAATATGCATACGTTTTATTTTAACATTGAAGAAAGTAGAGATGGACAATTTGGAGCCCAAAATTGAAAATTGTACTGGGCCCATAAATTGGTAAATCAGGCCCTGCCGGGAGGAAGTTATTTAGGCGGAATCGATGTACGTCCGTGAAATTATTATGATCGTCGGCGAATTGGAACTTTTTCCATTATTACCGGAGACCGGTTTACGCGTCGGCGAAACGAGTAGTCGGTAAATCGGCTAATTGGATGTCGGCGGATCGGGCCTGATTGGCTGAAACGTGTCAGGAAAGGGAACATCTATCCCGTGAATAATAATGAGACACGTTTTAATAAGTTTTAATTAGTCTCGACTGTTTGACGGCGCGGCGATATACCTATTTATGGTAATAATAATAAGATATAGGTAACACGTATAATATGATAAATATAATATTGGTACCAACGTTTATGCTTATAATTATTTGAATACACCTACGACCTACCTGTACGGACATACGGTCTAATAGCTCTAGATAATTTTTTATTTATAACATTATGTAGGTGAACATTTTAAATACTGCTATAAATTATAATACAATAGTATACAAACATCCAGTAAAACCTCTCAACAACGGACATTCTCGGTCGCTGAAAATTTTTCCGTTATTTGGAGGAGTCCGTTAGGAGAGGTTTAACTGTAACTAAATCAAATTTGTTGCAACATTTTGAATTATTTGATTTTTTTTTCCGGTATATATTTTTTTAAATTTTGATCAATTGTGAGCACACAGGAAAGCATGACGGTAGTGGCGCATCGGTAAAAAATGTGAACACATTTCTGTCAAAAGTAGTGTGCTAATATAGTAGTAATAAGGGTTGGCCATTGGCGTTTAGCGTCAACTGTGCAGCGTGTCGCGTCATAGACGATTGAGGTTGTTCGAAATAATATGAGTAAGTGACACTCGCAGCTCGCCACTAAAGACATTTCCATTTATTCTACGAACTTTATAACCTTTATTCGACTTAAGAATTTAGTAGGCTTTTTAATCTATTGTCATAGAACAGCTTCAAAAACACAAGTAGTATAATATTAAATTAGTTCATACATACTGAAATATGTAAAATATTAAATAATGTTAGAAGATATTTTTAGTTTTACGGGCCACTGCAGTAATAATCTTGGTGTACAGCTACACGTCTTGTTTAAGTGTATAATAGTATAGTTGTAAACATATTATTCGTATTATATATTTTATACGTACTGTCCGTGTTACCGTATACCACGTCTTATATTTAACTTTTTGATGGGTGGGTGGTGGGAAGTACGTTCATAACATCAGGTACTCGATTAGAGCCAGACAGACAGCTGCAATACTCGGTACTCGCCTATTTCACTCATTTAATTAGGTGGTAGAGCTTAGAGGCGGGTGGTTGTCCGGGTGTGCACAGGGGCATAGCTGTTTTCGACCAAAAACGTATCCTTCCCTTTTCGGCCGATTCACTTTTCGACCAAATTTAAAAAAGGTCCATTCCCTTTTCGACCAAAATTGTACCCTTCGCTTTTTGGCCGATTCACTTTTCGACCAAAACAATACGTTTTATTATATGATATGTAAAATAAATAAAATAATTGGTATATAATTTTTGTAAAATTGTGGCAATTATAATTTTAAAAATTATTTAAAGTATAAGTTACATAAAATGTTGTAAAATAAAGTATTGTAAAATAAAATATAAAAACACCTATTATATTATTAACATTAGTTTTGTGTTAATATGTCACACTGTGCATAATATTTCATAAAAAGAATAACATAATAATATACAATTGTTGTCAATAATTATTAAGTCTAATAGTAATGTGTATAATATAATATTAAGAAAGATATAGTGACTCTCTACAATACGTATAACGATCAGTCTTGCAGGTACATACTACATATTAATATATTATACTGAAATAACTATATATTATGGTAGTAACCATCACAGTCGACGATCACCGATCGTATATAATAAATCGTAATAATCGTAATAAAAAAAAAAATGTTTATATATGGGTATTCTATTTTACAAAAAATATATATAAATTATTTATTCTACATATTATCATATTACAAAATTTTTTGTTTTGGTCAAAAAGTGAATCGGCCGAAAAGGGAAGGGTACGTTTTTGGTCGAAAACGGTCTCGCCCGTGCACAGTGTACCTACATGATATAATAATAATATATTTATTGCCGAGCAGAACGATTTTCACGAAAAGACCGTGCGCCGTCGTCGGTCGTCGGGGTAAGAGAGTAAACTATTTTTGTAGTACAATTAATAATTACCAGCGTATAGTATTGCAGTTGATTATTAATATCTTTGGAATTATAGGTGTACCGTTATTATAGTATTACAACTATTGATAACTCCTATTATAGTAACAGCATAATAATAATATTATTATCGTATTCGGGATTACAAAATATATTATGATGGTATAAATTTACCACCGTGAACGCGACAACAACAACGTTTACTGGGTTTTTCTCGATAGAATCACTCGTGTCGCGATCGGCCGATCGGCTACGATATATTAATATTATTTTAGTTTCGTACTTTCGTCATTTCATACTTGGTACTTAGTGTTATTACGCGGTTACGTGCGGGTGGTCGTGCGTGCTTTTACGGATACCGCTGCGGTTACGCTACACCTACGGTTGTGACCAGTGTCAGTCTCGTGGATATCCGAACTTAGTAAAGTTGTTACCCGTTTCTAGACTAACCAACTGTTTCTCGACAGAGGTAAAGGCGTGTGACGAGCGTGACGTCTGAAAAAAAAACCCGTCGTGCAGAAATCGTCTCCGCAATGTACGAGAGTGTTGTACTCGTTAGTCGTTTTGTAAACACAAAGCCCGCCGATCAAACTATTAATATTATTATTTATTAGGCAGACTAATTTGTTTCGTTCGTATCGTGGGTTCTACGATTATCTCTGTATGTGAACAATTTCGGCAGCCGCTCGCTGAATAGTGCACACATCGTCGAATAGCAGAGGTAAGTTGTAGTTTAAGAAATAAAATTTTGGTTTAGAAAAATGGCACAGACATACTACGATAGTTGTCTGATGAGTGCTGACGATCAGCTATACTGGAATTCAGTCAGTCCGGTACTCCGGTTTATGGTTGGGATTATTATACTTAAGATTATACACTTTTGGGACTGATAATATGGAAGCCCGTGGGTAGTTGTGATGTAGGTGTTATGTAATACCTATGTATTAGTATATAAGTATATTATGTTATATTATTATATATGTACTAGTGTGTGGTTAAAAATGCATTTGCTTGTCATTGTTAATAATAATTGTTAGATTATTATTTTAATAATAGGTATTAATTATATTTTGATCATTCTTAAACTTTTAGTAAGAATAAAATATTAAATAAAGCTAGTTTGAAATGAGTAGGTTAAATTAAAGTAGTTAGGTACCTAATTATAAAGTATCTACTTATAAAATTACAATAATTGTTATTTTAGTGTAGGGTTGACAATAGTGCTGACAATACCATACATTTTAATGACATTGCTTTGTTAAGATCAATCCAAAATAAGTAATTTTGTAGGTTACCTACTTATTTTTTAAATTTACCCAGGTATTTATCATTGTAATACATTAGTATTTAAGTAGTCATTCTAATAAACAAATTAAAAGTTTAGTAGGTACTTATCTATAAAATATAAAGAATAAGTTATATTATGTTTGTAAGAATGATAGTTTATAATTTTATACCATACTGATACTAGGTACCTATTTAGTACATGTACCTATTTAAGACCTCATTAAGACATTATAATTTATCCTTGATAATAATATACAAAATTTGAATATTACATGTTTATATTTTAATATTTTATTGTGGTAAGAGTTAGGGTAAGAGCGTAAGACTTGCCATATGAATAGTATAGTCATATTCTAGCATACTAATATATTACTTTGAACTGTGTATTCTCCTATACATTGCAATATTGTTAGAAAGAGATAGCCAACAGTAATAATGATAATAGTAATATTAATTAATTTTTACATGTTTTTAATACAGTATAATTGATTGTCTCCAAAAGCCTAAGCGTGTGGATGAGAGCACATCCCTTATTAAAGTATTTTCTATTTTTTACATATTTATTTGTATTAACTCATAAATGTTTTACTTCAATTAATACATATAAAATAGGTACTTATATATAAGTATAAAAACTAATAAACTAATAAGATAAATCAATGTGAAAAATGTACAATACATTGATACAACGGCAACGGTTTGATGATTACCTATACGGCTTACCTACAGAAAGTTGTATCTTATAATTAGTATAATATTTATACAGATCATAGGTTTTATAATTGTTTGTACAAGATTTAATATAGTAGACATTTATACCTCAATTTACACTAATATTAACAGGATTTTGTTTTTCCTAACTGTACATACATATTATATTTTTACTCTAATACATTAAATTGGCGGGTACATACTATAGGTAATCATGGTTAAATGGAAGCTTTCAAAGTTAGGTATACAAATATAAATTCATTAATGACATTATTTTAAATTTAATATACCTACCATAATATGTATATTATAGTATGTTGATATTTGAACAAAATGGTTTCTTCTCTGGTTTCTCTATCTTGAGTAAATTATTTATTGTAGGTAGGTAGTTCTTAGCAATATTTTTCAAAAGTACCCTCCCTGATTGTAGATTCATATTTCATAAGTTTATACTGATTAAAAAATATTACAGAAAACTATTTTCTTAGTGTTTGGTTACACCTACAGAACATACCCATTACCCAGCCATATAATAATACATAGTACTTAATTTATTATAGTTATACCAATATAAAGATTCCATTTTAAAAATTAATCTATTGTTACACCTAGATACTTTACAGAGTCCACACGACCACACCTCTTACCTAGCAATAATACCTAGCACAAAGTATATTTTGTTTATGATTTTGGAAAATCCTCACTGTATGTCTGTGTACAGTATATTTAGTAATTGATAGTGTATTTCAGTTAATTTAAATACAACATTAAAAAATTAAAATGTTTTTAAAATGGTTTTCATGTAAAATTTTAAATTTCTATTACCTACATTAATTACTATGGAATCTTAATATCATTGAAATACCTAAAACATAATAAAACATAAAATCCAATAAAACATTTTACAAAAGTATTTTTGTATTCACAAATATCAAATAGTCGTGTAAGTTAGGGTAGGAAGTATTACATTGACGGCTGGTGTGATTCTGGATTCACAGTTGTAATTGGGGTACAATTAATATTTTACCCCGGCATCATACACTTGTAAGTTATAAGTTTATAACTATAAATTATAAAGAATAATAATGATAAAATAATGTTTGTTGTGTAATGTGTATTATTACGAGGACGACGAAAAGATTGAAAAAAATTAGAACTGGAACAATATTCGTTTGTGTGCCGTATCACCGTTTAAGTCAGCTAGACCCGTGCCGGCTAGTGCGAATAATATTGTATAACAAATTATTAATAGTACCTAGTACCTACAGTTTACACGTATAGTTGTTGATCGGGCCGATCCATAATTATTACCTAATAAAAACATTGATGGGACATCACATATTATTGAGACCACTATATTTTTGCGATCGTGAAGTGATCGAGTGATAACAAATTGAGGTCGTTTGTTTACATTTTTGTATAATATGATTGTATAGGTATACCCAAGGCCGTATATGAGTGGGGTTTTGGGGGTTCGAACCCCCCTGAAATATTTTATAGTTAATAAATTAAATTTATGTAACTTACTTATAATAATTTACGTAATAATATGATAACTATATTATGTTTGATTATTGATTATATTGTTAAACATTTTATTATAATCGAACTAATAAAAATTCTGACGGTGTTTTCTATATAATATTATACATAGATAAGTTAATACACTGTTAAAGACTTTTTGTTGACGGACGCGAAACGTCTATAAAGTACTTAATATATTATCGAACAAAAAATGATCGCCCGTATTGCCATTTAATCTCAAAAAATTCTATGGTATTGTCAGTACACACACAGAAATAGCATTAATAATGATTTTATCAAACACATTAAATAAGTACACCAGTACAAATATTGTTAAAATATTCTAAAATAATTATGATGTATTAATATATGTCAGTTTTTCTGTTTAAAATAAGTGTTAGTATTTTTTTTAATTATCTAAAATAAAAATATTATTTAAATTAACCCCCTCCCCACCCAAAAAAAAAAAAAAATTGTTCCAGCTACGGACTTCGGTATACCAACGATTATTGATAGTCCATACTTGTCACTCAATTGGAACGTTATGTCCTATCCATGTTTTTATTATCTATGATCTGAGCAGAGTGGACTTCTGCCCACCGTCGTGACGGTAATCTCTGGGATAATCTCTATATAAGTACCTATTTCTTTCCATATGGTATTACAACTGGGGTGGGAACCACGATAATGTTACTTCCCAGATTCATTCAGAGGCTAAAATATAATTTTGTTCGTACTACATACTTTATATTAAACTCGGAGTTATCTTGAGCGGCTTTGCCCCCCCCCCCCCCAAAAAAAAAAAAAATGTATTTGTTCTTTACACATAAGTAAAGAGTATTCATCAATTTCTATTTTTCTTTATCTACGGAGTACTGCAGACTACATCACGATAAAACGATTTATGTCAGTAATTTATTGGTAAGATTATATTTAATTAATTAAATTAAATTATAATTTTACAATATATGCACTGAACTATAATATAGATACAGTGAATTACAGAATAAAAATCCCCGACCCTAGGAAAAATGATCCCCAGACTACATCCTTACTCACAATCACATGAAATTGATTGATCAAATATTTTTACTAATTAGTGTTATTACCACATTATTAATATTTAATTACAAATATACCCTAAGTTTATATATAGGTACTTATCATTAAAAAAATAAATATATAATAAATCATTTTCAAACATTAACGATAATATTATTTTGTTTTACCTATATCAAGATATATATGAAATATTATGTTTGGTTCTTTTATAAGAATAGGTAGGCGTAGGACTATACCTGTACTTATACCTAGGTAGTATACTATTAATATACTTAATAATATCATAGGCTGTCTGACCGTCTTTGCTCATAATCGTTTTTCTTACTCAATGATATTATATCATTGAATTCACAATCCGTTACAGTGATCCACTTGTAACCTACTGTACCTTAGGGTGACACCCACTTGCCCACCTTTTTATTTTAATTTTATAATCTCTTAAATATTGTATCTATAAGTAAAACTTGTGAAAAACGACTCCTAATAATAATAATAATAATTATTATTATTAATATTTAAAATTCTTATCTATCTTTTTCCCAATGTAACATCAAATAATTTTTCAAGTAATGAAGAAAACACTGTAAGAAAAGTTACTAGATATTACAGGCCGTTACACACTTATTAATTTCGTATTCTACACTTAGAAATTTCGTACTATACACAATTTTAGTTTCTGCCCGGATGCATAGTTTACTGTACAGTAAATGTATTGAATAATAAAAGAAATGTATACAAAATCATCAATACAATGCGTCGTGGTGGTCAGTGCTTACATCTGAAATACAATATATAATATTATGTCTCATCCATATCGCGTTATTGTATGTTTCTCGAAATGTACAACGTTTGTATCCATTTCACCAAATGGAACCGCGGTTCCTCATCCACTTCACGTAATTACCAATCACACACCATGGATTATATTTCATGAAATGGATACCTAAACCGTCATCAACGGAACTTGTTCCGTCATTTAAATGTCCATATAAAAAAAATTAAAAAAATTAAATTTTAGATTCTGAGCGGATGAATGTATTGTTTTACAATTACGTGTTTAAAAAAAACATTTTTGGGGCCGTAACACTGCTTCGATTTTCTTCAACAGTATCTTGTTCAATAGGAAAGTGAATCTAGTTGGTGCTTCGGGAGGTTTCTCAATAGTTTTAAAAAGTGCTAGGATAAACAAAACAAAAATTAAGGAAAAACTCAATCTGTACGCAAAATTGGTTTTGGACCAAATCGACAAAATCGATTTTGATTTTTGGTGTAACTCTAAATAATAACTCACTTAATGTTTATAATAGCATTTTCTATACACGATAAACATTTTTATCCTTAGGCCACCCCCCCCCCCCCTGAAAATTGATAGTTGTGTAATTTATTTATATACAGGGCGATCCATTTAACCTAAGACTCTGTGTAAATATTAGGTACCATCATATGGTATATCATTAAATTCAATTTTAACACTAATCTAAAAAAAATCTTTAAATCTAAAAGAAAAAAACACATCATTGTAAATCAATACATTTTTCGCTCCAATGAGAATCTAAAATGAAAGTTTTTTAATTTTTGCTATATACATATGGACATCCAAATGACGGAACAAGTTCCGTTGATGACGGTTTAGGTATCAATTTCACGAAATATAATCTATATTGTGTAATTACGTGAAGCGGAAAAACCGTGGTTCCATTTCGTGAAATGTATACAATAACGCGATATGGATGCGACATAAATATATATATGATATTGCAGTAATAAAGTAAAAAAAAAGAAACCCCGTTCAACTCCCTGGATGACGCTGCACCATCTATTTTTCCCTCTCCAGGCCTTAATTCTCACTCATGACGGCTTCAACCATAGTGTAGAATTCGACCAACAGTGATTTAGCCCGGTACTGAACAACAGCTCTTGCGGGGTAGTGGTCGGGCGGTAGGTCTTCCTACCTAGGTCCACTCAGCAAGTCCAGACGGTCCGGGCTTCTGAGGGGTCTTCCGAAGAGCCTCTCCACGCCTGCTATATTGCCTTGATCCACCGCTGGCAAGCGTTGGTGGTGGGCTTGTCGGCGTTTTCTGGATGCTGACATAATAGTATATGTAGCAGCCACTCCTGGGCCACTCAATTCGTGAATTGTCTGGAATATCGACTATACGACTGACAACATAATATAATGATTTAATTTAAATTGAGTTCTTTATTAGTCATTTTCTTTTTATGTGTGTTATTAGCCACGGGCTGCCACTGGGAGTATACCTATCCTAGGTATTAGACAGGTCGGAGAAATAAACTGTTGAAACACTCTGTATATAATAATTTTTAACAATAAGGTGCCTTAAAATGTTATATAGTACTACAGTCAACCACATAAACGACGCTAATAAATTATTGTCGATATTCTAAAATACTATATGTTAAAACTTAAAAGGGTTCTTGGGGACGCCCGCGCCGTTTGCACCGCATTTAACTCAATCATATATTATAATATCCCATCCGCGTCCTCCCCATTTTGATTCCCTTCCGCCGCCCACGTTGTGCAGGGAAAATATTTGTTTCGACTGTACAATGCTCTACAGCTATGTGGCGATTGTCAATGACACGACTGTTGTACATGACGGTATATTGTAAATCGTATATTAAATATTATTCTACTATATAGACGACTTCTATTACGTACATCCTCGCGTACATCTGATTTTTCGTCGACACTTTTCTTCTTCAAATAAATTATTTTGCTGACGTAGTCCGTAGAATACTAGAATATGATTGATTGGACAATAGTCGATTATCATTTTATCTAGTCCATAGACTAAACGCAGCAACTATTAATATATCGACGGCTAAATAATTTAAGTAATATAACAAGAAAATGTCTTAAAGATTCTTAAAAGTTTAAAATATGATGCTGATATTATGCTCTATGAAAAATATCCTCTTATTAATATAATATTTATAATACTAAAGCACAAAATATGCATTCATATAATTTTTTGTTAGACGTAATTCTATTATTTAATTATATAAGTAAAATACGAGGTAAGATATTACATAATATTACCCTCGATATTATATTGGGTACCTATGTTATTAAGACGCTCGATGCCAATGTAATGTTGTCCACAAAAATATGCACTACGGAAATAAAGATCTTGATCTGTAGAATCAGCCGAATTTGATAATATATTTATTTTAAATTGATAGAGGGTAATATTCTATAGGCCGCATTGAACACCTACGTGAAACTGGCACTACAAAGTTGGCACAATAATCTAAAACCATTCCAACAAACTCTACTCGGACTTGTTGGACGTTGTTGGACAATTGTTGGAATTTGTTGGAAGCTACATTCAAAGTTATGAAATTTCAAAGTTTGTAGTGCCAACTACATGACCAGCACTACATATGAAAAAAAAAAACGCTGAAAACCGATCCAAAAATATACTTATACAGTTTTCAGACATTGTTGGACTTTTGTTTGACATCGACTAAAAAAATATTCTGAATTTAAACGGTGTTAAGTAATTATGTTTGGTTCATAAAAAAATGATATCTCAATTAAAAATTTTTAACTATTGTTATATTGAATTCTAGTGTCCAACAACTTTAAAAGTGGTCCAACAAACTTGTTAACACATCGTACAAGAAGAAAAATTACTCCAACAACTTTTCTAAGTTTTTAAATCACCATTTTCTTCTAGCACTACATTTTTCGTTTTTTCACCTAATATTCATAATAAAAATTTTTAACCATCGTTATATTGTAATCTAGTGTCCAACAACTTTGAAAAGTGGTCCAACAAACTTGTTTACACATCATAGAACCAGAAAATTCCTTCCAACAACTTTTCTAAGTTTTAAATCACCATTTCCTTCTAGCACTACAATTTTCATTTTACACTTATTATTCATATTGAAAATTTTTTTTTTGTATCCTTAAGTTTTGGTGTCCAACAGTTTTAAAAAGTGGTCTAACAAACTTGTTAACACATCATACAAGAAGAAAAATTACTCCAACAACTTTCCTAAGTTTTTAAATCACCATTTCCTTCTAGCACTACATTTTTCGTTTTTTCACCTAATATTCATAATAAAAGTTTTTGACCATCTTTATATTGAAATCTAGTGTCCAACAACTTCAAAAAGTGGTCCAACAATCTTGTTAACACATCATAGAACCAGAAAATTCCTTCCAACAACTTTCCTAAATTTTTAAATCACCATTTTCTTCTTGCACTACATTATTCCTTTTACACCCGTGCTGTTAGGATTGTTTCGGTCCCGCGGTGTCGGCTTAGTATAGGCTTATGTTATCGTTATTTAATTCGTTGGAAGCGTAACTGATGATCGTGTGGCTTGCCACAGTACGTGGGTAACGGCCACTGTGGTTGCTTTCGTATGGATGGCTGATGGGTCACCTGCATGGTTCGTGAATAGAGCATATCGCTAAAAGACGGTCTATGATATGTGAGGCGAGAGCTATAAATCCGGGATATAAGTGTTAATAAGGATTATCAACTAGTCAACGTCGGAACTGCTAAGCACAAATTTTCTAATAATTTTTATTAAACTTTTAGATAAGAATATTATCCTGTGCCTTAGTTGGTGATTTGTTCGATATTTTAGTGTTCATGCAAGATATGAGTATGTAAAATATCACAAATTCAAAATGATCATACCTCCCTTTTAAAATTAATATCTTAAATAAAAGCCATGTTTGAGCACAGATAATATTTCTAATATCTAAACTAACAGCACGTTATTAGAATTAGTTAAAAACATTTGCTATATCCTTCGTTTGTAAGACGGAGACAACAAATGCATGGGTATAGCGTGCTCAGGATGGCAATTGTTGGATATTCAGTCATTGCGTTATTTATACAGACTGGTGTTTATTTAGCATTATCGTATTGACGTATTCTAAATTTAGCGTATTAACACGGATTTATGATTGTAGATGGTGATTGTCTCATGTTATTTTTGTTTTATTATTAATTTCTTTCATTTCAATTATTTCTTTCGTTGCTTAAACATGTCTATTAAACAGCGTATAAATGAAATAATTGAATTATTAATAAAAATTAATTTTTTGAACCCAAATGGTTCAGTTCCTGCATGGTCATCTGATCTTTATAAACTAGCATCGAAAGAACTTAACAGGTAAGTTAATTAAATATGTAATTATAATATCTAGTTAATTTATTTAGTTTTAAATTATATAAAAGTATTACAAATATATAAAATTATTTTCCAGAAATACGAATTTCAAACCAATTAGTGCAGATTATTTATATACTATTATAAAAAATAATAGGTATAATATATTGACATGTTTGCAAAAAAATTTTTTGGGCAATGATAAATTACTTGAATTGGAACCAGCTATGCACCCGAAAGTCTGTAAGGTCAATGCAGAAGATGAAAATGCAGTTTTTACAATGGTACCTCAATTACCAAGTAAGTACTTACCTACAACCTTCATACCTATTTATTTAATTTTTATTCACATTAATGCTTATATTTTCTGTACAAATAAATTCTTTATCGTGTACTAATATATTTTCAATTTGAATTGATAATTTCTCAAAATGTTTGTTTTATATTTTTTTAATATTCAGTTAATTGTATTGGCTATAATTTATTATAATATATGTGTATACATGTATGTGTTACATGTGTACATAATAATTTCATTAACAATAATAACTACAATCCATATTTGTTTAGAATTTGTTTTGTTATATTTATATATTTTTTAGAGTTTTACTTACCGCTAGGAATTATAGAGCACGAGCTTCTAAAAACATGTACACTATATCATTATTGAATCATAATAATTATTTAGAGAATACCTATTTTATTGTTCTGATTTCGTTTTATTCAGATTTCTATACATAATATAACATAAATACGATTACAATATGATGTTACATTGTCTAACTAAAAATGAAGAATAATATTATAATATGAAAAAAACAATTATTTACTGTTACCTACCTATATATTATTATGTTTAGGAGTATATATTATGTTGTATGTTATTAATTATAATATATATTTATATATATATATCATATACCTATGTTTTGTCATGAAATGTTCTAATATATAAAACATAGTCTTGGACAATTCGTACAATACTATGTGTTATATGTATAGATATTTTTTGTAACGTATTTTATTTATATCTTAGCTAAGTAGGTAATAAATAATAATCACTGTTTCGTCTCCATCGAAGCATGATATTACAATGTCATTGTGTTTTCTGTCTTATTAATATAATTTTACAATCATAATTATTATTGACAGAATATTATGTACAAGTGTACAACCACGGGTGCCTTTAGTTTAATAATAATATGTTTCTATTCAGTGTTTTCAGTTTTACATTCTAAGAGAAGCGATGAATGTTATGGTTTTACATATGCTATTTTTTTTGAGAGTGTGTTTCTGTATATACATGTTCTCGGAACTAAGATTTTTGACGCTTGGGAAAAAAAATTATTATGCTTGGTTTTGAATGGTTGATGTTTTATGATATATGATTCAACAGTTTAATCATGATCTCAATTTTACTATGAGTATTAATTATGCGTATTAATAGAATTAACGTATTTAAAAACACGTCAATTAAAAAAAAAAATAACGATTTCCAATTTTTCAGATTTTGGTTTTGAATTTAATACCGGTTTTCAATTTTCTGTGGTTTCGATTTTAAATTTAATACCGCTATCCAATTTATCGTGTATAGAAAATGCAAATATAAACAACCAGTAAAAAATGCATGTATATACGTTCATTTGTTTTAAAGTTACACCAAAAACCAAAATTCGAATATGTCAAAAACCAATTTTGCGTAAAAATTCCTGTTTTTCCTTAATTTTTATATTGTTTTTCCTGTCGCTTTTTAAAACTATTGAAAATTTGAAAATTTGACCTCCCGAATGCACCAATTAGATTTACTTTCCCATCGAACAAGATACTGTTGAAGAAAATCGGAGCAGTTTTACTGCCCCGAACCGTGATGACAGACACAAAAATAAAAAACACATCATTGTAAAATCAATACATTCATCGCTCCGCTCAGAATCTAAAATTTGCTCTATAGGTCTAAACCACACCGTCAAAATATAGAGATTTTAACTTCTAAAATGATAAACACGTAATGTAACTTTCAAATAATTTTTTTTTATCTTAACAATAAAATGCAACACCTTAATTCATTTTTAACAAAACAATTAACATATTTTGGTCTCTCCTGAAAAATTGCATTGGTTACATGGGTTACATCACTTGGCCTTTCTACCGTCGAATTATACTTTATATAGACATGGTGTTGTGTATATTGCCCGCATATAATATACAGGGGGATCGCCGAGGGCGACGTCGAGTGCGTTGTGTCGGTCCAAACGTTCGCCGCTGCCATTTCCGCGCGACCGTCCATCGTACAATACTATATTATTATAGTTTACAAGCACCAGTGGTTTCGCTCTTCACATTTGTCATTTCGGTTTGAGTTCTGTGTCGTACAACAACAATATGCTCAATACTAAATAGGGCGCGTCTGCAGACACGATGACCTATTACGAAAAACATCGAACACAGTGTGTATCGCGTAAGTATATATTATCTATACGCATTCAATGCCACACGATTATTATATTGTTATCATGGAGATTAAAGGCAGTGTGTAATTTATGCAATTTAGACCAAAAAGTCTGACAACGTTTGGTTTCTTTACTAGCTGTTATGTTGGTAATTTTTATAATTGAAAGTGATGTAAGTATTAAGTATAACATTTTTTTGCAATATCAACTGTTATGAAATTACATATAACAATTGATTTTCGATCGAAACAAGACTTTTGACCAAACGACTTTTTTGTACTTAGGTATTCATTGTAAAAATGTTAGCCTCTCTCACATAATTGATTTCCTACTATATATAGGGTTATGCATAATCTAGTAAGAAATTTAAAGAATGGCTCGCAGTGACAACTTTTGGCGGTAGCTTTCTGGATGCTTTAATTTTGTTGATGAAGTAAACTATTTTACTAAGGCTGTATTTTTATTTTACAAATCTTCTTTACATTTACTTACTAATTACTACAGCTACAACAGTACAACTTACAATTATATAATATTTATATAAATAATGGTTTCGCGCGTTGACGGTGTATGTATGAGAGATATAGGAAGCGAGAGATAAGAGTTTGATGGAACTCATTTACTACATTCACTGGAAGAAAAACCACACAGTGTGATTATTATCTTGTCTGATACTTTTTTCTAATTAATATTGTTCGACAATTATTTTCTGCGTATACCCCGCGGTATACCTATACATAGGCTTACTTCAACCAAAGAAAATTTGAAAAAAACTTGTTTCTACGTTTCCTAAAAATCATGAGATAAGGTTTAAAAAATTTATATTAATAATTTAAAATTCAAACAGCTCATTTCTTTTGTATTTTTCGAATAGTTGGAATTATTTAATGTTTAACCTAATAAGTCTTATAGTCTAGGTTGTTAAGTATATATGATACATTATAATATTATAGTACAGGAGGGTATATATACGATGAAAAATATACTTTGAGATACTGTATTGCATTATATTCTCAATTTCTTATCGTAAATAAACTTATTAATTGATGTGGTGGAGATGCTGTCGACTAGTCCACGCCTGGTATATTCTTAATTAGATACTTTTTTTAGGCTTTTTGTACCCATATAGAGACGCGATGATACAAATACATAGGCAGATGTTTTCACGTAAATCTGAATATTCTATTGAATTGGACATCAATCTTGCAAAATTGAAAATATTCCACCCGGCCTATCAAAATATAATATTATTATTACATTACTTTAAGCCTTTTTGGACTTGTCTGTATTATACTGCGTAAGCAACAATATATCTACATAATCATTCGGATACTGGACTTTCAATGTTCGCTTCACGATAGTACGACATTACAACCGTGGTTTTGTGATGTGCCAGCAGTGGCAGTCGATAAAGGCGGACTGAGCCGCTCATCGCAGTTTTGTATTATTATACCATTGTTATTTACAGGGCGCGATCGAGTCGCCGCCGCAAACACAACTATACACGGCACGCGGTAAAAACACGACCACCAAACACTTGTAGTAGTTGTTACTTGTTATATTATAGTAATTGTTTGTACAATATTATTATTGTCGTCCAGCGGCGGTGGGTTTTACGCGCCTTTATTGTGCTTATGTCGACGACACCACAGACGACGACGAGATACACAGCTCGGTGACAATTCAATTAAACGGACACTTGAATTTGATGAAAAGAAAGCAACGCTGCGGCGGCGATTCCTCGTGCTCGCGCGTCATCGTCGTCCTAATCAGCCGCGAGTCGCGACAATAATTCCTACACGACACCATATTTTACTATAATGTTTTTATAAATCATAATTTTCAATTTTAATATTGTCGCGCATACAAAATATTCTTTACTAAATATTTAGGTTAGCTATACTGTGGCGCATTTAGTTACAAGAAAAATGAAATATCTACTCAGCGATCAAAATAATTTATGTGAGTATTTTTTTGTTGAGATAACTTATTGATCGCCCCCAAAAATAAAAAAACTTAATATTGTTGATGTGTTTTTTGTTTTTTTCAAAACTACGACAGTCGTCGATCACAACACAAGATTCTTTTTCATTATTAGAATTCTATAAAATATTACATGTAATTTATCATTAAATATGAAGTATACCTATAATATACTTCTATATTATTACTCAATACTATAATATTATGAGCAATGTCAATAGACAGTACTGATACTATTTATTTTGCCAAACATAAACAACGTGTATTGGCAGAGTACCTTTGCGGTTGACGTCGCGTTATTACAAAGTCAATTTTAGATTTTGTGCAGACCAATGGATGTTTTACAATGATTTGTGATTTTTAAACCAGAAAAAATACTTTAATCTCAAATGTTTAGGGTTTTGTAAAAAATTGGGCATAATTTGTGTTTGTGCGCTGGGTGGAGGGTTAAATGAGAAAATGACTAGTACTTTTCAAAATAATTTATGATAAAATGGGAATATTTACGCAAGACCATTTTTTTACATTGTACATCGTACACCGCCACTGATAATTTTAGTATTCACGTTAATCCAAATAAAGTAAAGGCAAAAATCAATAAATTTTATTTAAATTAATGATAATTTCATTTAATTCATCACCAAAAATAATAATTAAAAAAAATTAATTTCTTGTCTTTGTGTCACTGTGTCAGATAATATATTAGTCCACGGGCCGTCATTTGATGACTGTATATTAGAGTAATAGATATACTTGAAGAGAACGTCCCCGCAAAACGATCTTCCGGATAAAACGCGTCGTCGCCGATCGCGGTTTGTCGGTCGCTTAAAGTCGGGTTAAAAGTTCTCTCCACACACACACATACACACTCGAGCAATGTCCTCGCATCCGTGACGACACTCACGCACACGAATCAGCTTGTTTTTGGAGAGGGTGGTAGGGGTGATGTGGGTGTGGGTGTGTGTGTGTGTACACAGATGAGCCGCCGGCACGCACACGCACGCACGTGCCGCATGAATAGAGACTTGATGAAAGAAACAATGAAGAGGATTTCGGTATCAATTTGGCCGGCCATCAGATTTAACCCCTTTTGTGTGAAAAAGTCCCCTTTACGCGCGCGACTATTAACCCGCCGCCTACACGCGCACATAATAATAATAATATATACTGTTATGTACACAGTATCGGCCGAAAACACTGCTTCCAGCAGCACTCGTCGTAGTCGGCTCTTTTTTTTCTGTTTTCATTGTGTCGGTTTTATATTGGATTTGCGACGGGGCCCGTGTACTGCTATACAGTCTGCAACCAACAACCTATACGTATATATTTTATATATATATTACATAATACTATGTAATATATCCAATGTCCATGTATTGCACATGGTACAACACATGCCGAAAACGCCAAAACGGCTCATGTTCGCGAGTATACTTACGCAAACGTGGTTTGATGTTGTGGAAGGGATTGGACACTACATTCACTTTTTTTTGTTATTCTACAATAATATATATAATATTAATTTTGATTTATCTTATTTTTTAGTCTTGTGGATATGGAATATATATCTACTATACAGTAAATGCTATAGAATTCTAAACTTGAGTGTACTGCAGACTAAAACATTTTTTTCACACAGAACCTGCTTGGGTGGATTAATTCTCACATTCGAGTAGCTAATGCACCTTGTAGTGCACACACGCATGAGGTCGTCGGTACACACGAAGCGTGAAGTGAATCCCAATATATTATATATAGACGAGCGAAAAAAAACGATGAACCGATTTTACTCAGACCTAACTAAATCTTGACCATTTTTGGATTATCTGGTCTTGCCAAAAAAATTAAATATTTTGTTTGGATGATTGTTTTTTGAAAATCTGACGTATACCCCTTTCGGGATTCGGACGACATAAACAGGATAATAGTTGATGGGTGCTCTAGCTCTCATGTGATTGATCACACTCGCATCAAACGTTCTTATGTATTATTATGTTGTCATCTTCGTACGATTTCAAACTGTCTTGTTATCTTTACATTGTGTATTATTAGTTCCATATATTTCTACGCCGATGCGACTGACTGACAGTTTACGATTATCGCGTGCTTTGAAATATGTCCAAATAAATGTTTATAATTATTTTTTACCGAGAATTTATTTACATTTGTATAAGCAGAATTTTTCGATAAAATAAAATTTCCTTGCATTGTAATATGTGTTAATGATTGAATATTGCATTTTTAGCTGGCGTAATTCAATGACGGATCAGCTTTAATATATTTATATAATATAATAGTATCTATATAACAAACAATTTATTGTCCACCGTAAAATTTGATTTTTTTAAGTGAAATTAAATATGTATTGTTTAAAATTCTTTTTTTTCGTAGCCATCCGTACATGTGTAGCATGTTGTACTTTATTAATTTATATTTAAATACTCGGAGGGTTTTTGATTATATTATTCCCAAAACTAACATCGTCAATTCACCTGAACGTAATAATTGTTAACCATCGATCGGAATATTACAGCACCTATTCATAGTTGTAATTATAACACTCTTATCCGTGTGATTATTTAAGTGTCACAATAGATTGCGACTGTTTTGAATAACAATATTTAAGTGTCAGAAATCAGACTAAAAATACAACTACAATGCATGCAATGAAAATATACAGATGCGAGTAGGCAGACACTTTATTTAAGAGTCTTGGAGGGCCCGTGAATGTGATTATTAGGAGGGTCTACTAAGTATTTCGTCACCCTCTCGACACCCTATACGCGTCATTTTACTCCCTTTTTTTATTCATTCTATTTTCATTTTTCCGTACATAATACCAACCGATCAACAACACGTGTAACTCGTTTCAGATTTCCTTCCAATGTCTGATTTGTGGTGTTATAAAACGTTTAAAGAAACGTTTATTATACATTGTATTCACTATAAAGTCAATTGGGTGACGAGTAGAGTCTTAAACACTAATTGATAAGCTACATCTTGACGTCATGATGCATTTAGTGCAGCTTCAGGTTGCATACTGCCATACTACATATAGTTAGATGCTTTAACGTAGTCTTACATATAATTATAATACATAATTTAAATAATTGGACATAATTCTATAACTCTAAAACAATTTATTGTTTGGTTTATTTATATATTATATTATTTTCTAATCACGTCGTACCTATTAGCTTAAACTAGATTGAAAATTCAGTTGATTAGTTAAAGTTAGCATATTCGAAACATTTTTATTAAGACAATTGGCTAAAGAGTCTTCAATAAGGATAAGGATATAAGAATATACTACATATTATTAAAATAATTAATAAGCTAAATGTTTTTAAGTTGTGTCCATTCGAATTCTTTTGGGTTTGTGATCGCATAGAAACTGAAGTGAACCGAACTTTTCTGATTAAGTTAACGTAAAAAATATATTCTAATAGACGTGTAGACTGCTGCTATTGTTGTTAATAAACGCGGTACATTACCCTTTATTGTATTCCTATTATCTGCATCATCCGGAGTATTGTATTTACAAAATATCATTGTGTCATGCTGTCATCGCTACCTCGTTCACATTTTAAAAATTTGTTTTGTGCATCCCACACGTTTGTATTCTGAAATGTCTTGTTTGCGATCTATATATTTAAATATTCATATACAAATTAAAGCTATGATATTAAGTATATATATATAAAGAATGATGGATGCGTGGAAAGTTACTCTTTGAATTGTATACCATGTGATTGTATACAATGTGTAAGCGAATTAAATCGCATATAATAGTTTTTATAAAATATTTACAAGCTCGTACAACATTATAGTTTATGAATTTATTACGGTATTGATCTGATACAAAAAATATTATTATCATTTTTGGATTTTGAGTGGAGCGATAAACCGCAAACTGGCCCTAAGTGTACCGTGTTATAAAACAATTAGATTATATTAATATTGTATTATATTATTATAATTTATGTTTTGCGTTCACGAATCACGATTAACGGCATGATAAATAATCAAACGCAATCCATTTGTACTAACTCTGCAGACGAGGTTTAAAAGCTTACTAAAAAAAATGTAGCACGTGCCGAAGGGATATATAAGTGACGTCCGCATCGTGGTTTGTGCAGCAGTGTATGTGGATTATATTAGTCTCTGATAATGAAATATATTATATTTACGAGATATTTGATTATGTATACATACTTCATACCTATAACGTTGGAATTTTAAATAGCATATTAACATTTTATTTTTGATCTACAAAGACCAATTTGTAAACCTATATAATATATAAAGAGAATAAGAGATAATGTGTGGCGTGTGCGTATATACATAGATACGTATAGTATATAATTATGGGTATAATTTATTATAATTAAATATAAACGTGTATAATATAGAATGAAAGTTAACATTTTGATTTTTACTAAAAAATATGAAGATTATTTACAAATTGAAAAAATAAGAAAAAAAATATTGAAAGTTATATATTATTTAAGTAAATTAGAGGTTGTTGTTAATATATTATACGCATGAATACAAACTACCTGATAGATGTAATTATATAGTAATGTACTAATGTATAGCGCATATATTTACTTCAACTTGATCGACTTAATGTTTTTAATCTAATTGTTTAGGTCCTAAACTTTAGAATATCACGCGCTCGAATTTGTTTTGGGTGACGGGAAGAAGTATCATCGGGATTAGTATTATTGAAAGAAAGATTTTAGATAAATGGATTAAGGCGATTAATTTTTTATATGGTGTTAGGGTGAACAATTTTAGAGTAAAGAGAAACGTCAAACGATATTAATATATAATATAACAATAGGAACGTTACAATATTATTATGCTTATATATGTGTGTATATATGACTGATTTATAAATTAATCACCTAATGTACCTATATGTAACGTAATTTTAAAATGTATCTGCTGACGACATTTTTATGGTGTCTAGTGGGAATTGAACAAATTCATTATACGTTTGGTATATATTATGTACAGTACCTATAGGTGAATGGTTTTTAAATTTTCATAGTTATTTCGAAGTGTACCTTATTTGTAATATAAGTACATTTTTGTTTTGAAAGTTAATAAACGCATTTTGTTAGTATATACACCTAATTTGATGAACAATCATATAATAATATAGGTATAGAAAACAAGAATTAAATTAAGAACAAAAAATGAATACAAATAGGTATTATAAATATAAAAAGAGAAAAATAGAGAGCTGCAGTCTGCAATTGACCGCAAGGTTGTGTACTCACGGGATGCACTACTGTATAGAGCTTTTTGAAACTTTTTGAAATCACGGAACACCAAACAATAATATATTTTTTATGCAGAACCCCTATGAAAATTAATATTATAATAAATAATCAAAAAAATAGGGTAGAACTTATGAGTAAAAGAACCGCTATTCAGGTTATCCACAGAACCCCAGAGGAACACAGTTTAAGAACCATTGTAGTATGGGCTTCATGCGATTGTGCGAATTACCTTTATACCCACAAAATAAAAGTAATGTATTTGGGCGAGTTTCTTATATAATGTGTTTGAGCGAGTATGATACAATATAAAAGATAAAAAACTGGGTAGGTGGATGTCGCTCTGCTGTACAGTATAGGTTAAAAGTGGGTATTATTATTAATAGGTATGTCCAAATTTGAATTAAAAATGTTTGTAAAAAATAACTGTGCAGTTTATATATTTTCTAGTTTTTTTTAGTTATACAGTATGCTAATATTATGATAATCTATGGTTTAAATTTTCAATCCTTAGCTATACATTATGATCTCCCAAATGCACCAACTATATAGATTCACTTTCCCATAGAACAAGATAGGTACTGTTGAAGACAGTCGAAGCAGTTCTACTGCTCCAAATGATGTAATGACAGACACAAAAAAAACTTATTTCCTCTTCGTTTTCCATTTTCATAAAGTATTTATAATACCTATATTGTTTCATGCTGGGAACATTTTAGTATTCTGAATGATATAATATATATTCTACATGAAAATATCTGATGGTATACCTAAAAATAAATCATAATAAAAAATGTTTAACAAAACAATTCCAAAACTTGTAAGTGGCTACATATTATATTATAATTTATAATCTATATATATATGGTTACAAAATTGAATCGTTGCAGACCGTTGTACAACGACAGACAAAATTAACATATAGAACAACACAGTAATAATAATATATAATATATATATAGGTATCTGGTATATACCCTATATTATTTAAGTACCTATATAAGGTATATATTTTTTTTGAAAAATCGATGACACTTGAATTTAATTTATTTCTTGCAGGTTATATACCTACAACATTGACATGTTTAGGTCTGTCTATTCGCAGCTGCCTATAATACGTATAAAATAAAACCTCGCGCACTATTGCAGCACGCACACACATACTTGTTGCGTGTCAGTTGCATCACCATCATCATATTATATAGTTAGCCGGAAAAACACGTCGGCGGCGGCGACTGCCGGTGACTGCTACGACGTCGGCGGCTGACGAACGGACCAATGGGAAAGTGGCTGGCGGTCGATAAGAGGCGGGAACGGTGGCGGTACGCCATTGGCGGGGCGCCGCGGACAACCGCCGGCGCCGCCGTTGGAACCGCCGCCGTGTGCCGCCGCGTGTGCTGCACACGCATTTCGGACACCGTGACGCGCGGCCCACTGCAGCTGCTGATCGGCCGTGCATGCATTTACTGTCTTCTCAGCGGCAACCCGTCCGCCCGTTTCGCCGGCACTCTTCACGCGCTGCACCGTCACCACAGAATCTCACTGCCACCAGCCGGACGACTCAGCTGTTCACGGCCGGTGCAGGTCATGAGCAACGGCAAGACCACCACGCCACCGGCCACTGCGGCCAATGCGGCCGCCGCAGCAGCAGCGGCTGCAGCAGCCGCGGCCGCGATGCTGCTGCACCAGCACCAGTCGCCGGCGCTGAACCAGCATCACGCCGCGGCGGCCGCTGCCGCAGCCGCGGCCTATCACCAGCACCAACAGCAGCAGCACCAACACTTGCAGCAGCACCTGCAGCACCGAGCTCAACACGAACAACAAATGCACCATCATCACCAACAGCAGCAACAGCAACAGCAGCACCAACAGCAACAGCAGCAGCACCAGCAACAGCACGGCGGTACGGCCACGACTGTGGCGGCGGCCGTCCAGGAAGCTGCAGCAGTTGTCCAACAACAGCAGCAGCAGCAGCAGCACATCAAGCGGCCCATGAACGCGTTCATGGTGTGGTCCAGGGGACAGCGGCGCAAGATGGCCCAGGAAAACCCGAAGATGCACAACTCCGAGATCAGCAAGCGGCTGGGAGCCGAGTGGAAGCTCCTTACCGAACCCCAGAAACGGCCGTTCATCGACGAAGCCAAACGGTTGAGGTAACTTATATATATTTTATATTTTTTATTATATACATATTATGGTTTTAGTGTTGATTGCGTTGTCTTCATCATAATCATCATCTTCGTGTACTATGTATTAGTATTATTATTTTATCGTCGACCGTACCTTTTATTAATTGTTATTAATAATATTATATAATAAGACGATGATGATTATGACGATGATGACGGTCTTTATGATAGTGTAGAAAAATGTCACATCAAAATCGTAGTTTACATTTATTATTAGGAAGGACCGTTTTTTGCGTGCCTCGAATCTTTCTCGAAAATCGCGAGTCCAACGATTCCTTTCCCCGCGTGAAATTAGAATTCTGTATGAGAATTTAATAACAGTATAGTAAACATTATCGATATTTTGTTTTTAATGAATAAGTACATAATAAAGCGATTGACGTATTTATTTGTAGTTCGTTTGTTTGTGCTATATTCAACGGCGCTTTTTAAAAAGTCGAAATTATTATAAAATATATGTATAATGTATATAATATATATTATATGCTCGTAACCTCGAATAAGCAGTGTACCTAAAGTTCGAATTTACTCTATGATGATTAAAGCTTATAAGGATTATATATATATGACTTAAAATTCATAAATTGTATCGAATATAGTATACATTTATTGAATTTTAACTATACCTATATATGGATTATTAATTTTTTTTTTAAGAATAAATATGGCCAAAAAAATTAATCATGGACATAATGGTTGCATTATTTACGTTTGAGTATGATTAATTTTTACTTAATGTTTTCATTGTAAAGTTTTACTTACTTAAACATCAATATTTCTTAATCTCTATTCTTTATTACTATTGGTAAATACTGCAACGAATGTTTATATTTTTAAATTTATGAAGTTTAATAGTTATAACATAGGTACTTTAATTATATTTTATAAATTATAATCATCATAGTCCGTATAATGCCAACATTGCGTCAAAGCATACGATTTTTGTTCGTTTGGAGTTTTATACCATATAATACATATTATTATATATTAAACATGCACACTAACCGTGTGGACAGAACCTTTGATTATTCACTTTACGAAAAAATAAAGATAGCTTTTAAGCTAATTTTTAATTTTAGAGCTTCTAATCCTATCAATGTAAGCACACTTGACATTTATACTCTTACTTGTAAATTATATATTTAGTTTATTTAATATTATTATCCCTGTACGGGGTTAATTTCGATCATGACATCGACTGGCACATTTTGTTGCGATACTATCTATATTATAATACTTCAAGCCGGGACGAAAACAATATAAGGCCTGGTCTTTAAAAAAATACACAATAAAATTGCGATACTATTATAGTATGATATAACTGCTGAAAAGTTGTGGCGGTATTATTATATTATTTAAGACGTGCAGAGCGTAATATTATTATAATATTATATTGTAATGGAGGTACGACACACGGTCGCCGACTACTTTATAGATGCGATCCGGCAATAAAGTTTCTTCTACTAATACTGAGTATATTATACTTAGGTAGCATAACCTATATATTATATGTGTGTAAACACGATATTACTACGAAAGCGCGTAAAAAGTTAATCCTTGTCGCGTTGTCGTGTCACGGTTGTTGAACAAAATATTATAATAATGTTACGATCGGTTCGTCATCGGACCATAATATTGAACATAATAATAATATAACAGCAGTGTGCACTGTGCAGCGTATTATTCTGTGTGTCTGTGTGTGTGACATTTTGAAGCTGGCTCGTGTTTTATTCTCTTCGAATCACGTAATCATACGTACCAAATAATAATATTCACGTATATCATAATGATTCAATCCAACAACTATAGTTAGTGCACGGCAATTAAAACTATTTGACGATTGAGAGGAGGTTTTGTGAGCGTGAGAGTAGGTACACGTACAAATGCGTAGTACAATTATTATTATTAATAGTATGTATTTCGTATAATATTATAATATTATTATTATAAACGATTTCGTGTTAATTCTAAAAGCAGTTTTTCAGCGAATTCGACGTCGCGTGCCATATTATCTTACATGCGCGTTCCGGATTTCGAACGCGAAATAATTCCAAAAGACCCTCGGTGACTTATTTTTTTTCATACTTCAGCTAAACTCATTAACTCTCCGTGTATTTGATTAATCAGACTAGAGTGTAATTAAATTGGTCGTCGTTTTCGATAAATCTGCAACCCTGATAAACTTTATTAAAACCTAACCCCGCGAGAGATGTAATAATATCATTCGCGTCTGTATATTCGCAGAAACGTCGCCGGGTGAGTCATTTTTGTTTTGAAAGTCAACCAAAACACCGTCACCGTACAACTGCGTGTAATATATCGCTGTCTGTTTGTTTTTTTTGCAACGACGACTATTTTCATTTGTCTGTGGCCTGTGCTCGGGATATCCGTCATCGTCTCGCGATATCGCCGGGCATGTAGAGAAATACGACGTACATTTTGTATATTAAATAATATAGGTTTATCTTTGAATCTAGGCATATTAATAAATTATATTAAGTTTTTTTAAGTTAAATAAGTTACATTTTATATTGTTAATTTTATGCATGAATTTGATATATTATGATTTAAATATTATAATCTTATATCAAAGGTTTTTTTTCGGAACCTAAAAATTAGAATAATAATTTAATAATATACTACGGGTTGTGGACCAATAACATATAAAACTAGATATTAGCTCCGACTACACGATATCACGGAAGTTGAGCGGAAGTGTGTGCCTTTATAGGTTATTCAAATGTTTAAAATATATTACAACCGATAACAGATTTAATTTATTCTTTTCATTTTTGGAATCTAATCAATTATTATTTATCATCATATCTTATCAGTTTTAATATCTGGTAATTATTGCCCTATACTCTATATAGGCTATTGACTTCAACGCTCTGATTAAAACAAGACGTAGTCGGCTATCTATAGGTACTCTATTGTTGTTTTATATGTCTATGGTAGTGAAACACTATAGAAAAACTATTACATTTTATAGTAGAACGTAATATATTGGATCCTATATAAGTATATAACTCATAAGATGACAAGACGTATACTATAAAATACTTCCAGTCTTGCACATTTCAATCATATTTTTTATAATATAATTTACTATTATTCACGCGTATTTAGATAGTCAAGCTGTGTACAAACACGTTAATATATATTCCTACGAATTAACCAAAAAGCGTACATCCCATATCGATATTATTATGTAAACAATCTCATAGAATAGATATAAGTATTATAAACATGTGTGAAGAAATCAAGTTTTTTTTTTGAGGGGGGACACTTAATGAATTTAAAAACGTTTAACAAAATGTTTAAGACTTAAAACGTTGGCAAACTGCAGTGTTTCATCAACAAGGAATAATTGAACACATATATTATAAATACTATAATATAGGATATTCAAAATGATTCATTCGGTTTCAAACGGTTATATATTTTAAGTTTTTTGATTTAGAATGATAATTGATACCTACATTAAAATATTAAATACAATAATAGAATTTAAATTTAGTTTGTACGTGGTACTTATAAATGTTCTATATGACTTCCCTTGTTTATAGAATAACATCTTAATTTTTATCGATAATCAAATTCATCTCAAACTCGCACCATTAAAATATTCGTTGAAATTGTGTCAACCGATTTCTTAGTTCCTCGTGTGGTTGATACCTTGAAGGAAATAGTGTACGCACACATTACACAGTATCTTTAGTATAACTCCAAAAGAATTATTCACTTGGAGTTAGATCGGGTGATTTAGGAGCCCTCCTGTAGTTCCCAAGCAATCGGAGCTTTACTTCCAAATAATTTCGGTTAATGCGGGTGTTTGAAAAAAATATCAGACTGTTTATATTGGTTTCAGGTGTTGGATTTTTTAAGGGGTTTTTAGGGGTGTGGCGAGTTGTGGAGTGTTTGGACGCATTACACTTAAATCAACAGATGAATCATTTTGAATAACTCTGCTGTATAATATTAGTAATAATAATATAATGGTAGGTATATATGGAGTTGATTTGACGGGTCAGTAAAAATGTGATAAATTCGGTTAAAATTCATAATTATGAATTCTAAACGTTGCACCTTATACAAATGATATACGTGCAATTGTTTTAATTAAATTTAGAACTGTTATTAGTCATTGTACATTTTATAAATCAAGTCGATGACATTTTCTAATTGCGATGAACAACCTGTAGACGCATGCATGCGCATATATTATATACAATACCAACGCGTCGTTAAGTCTATATAATAATAATACGGCGGTAACACGACGAGAAGAGTAGGTATGTTTGCTATTGTACACCGGAGCTCAGGTACGTTCTCGAATATATATAGCGTGTTAGTGTTATACGTCGATGTGTGTCGTGTTTGTATATATACTATTATACTTAGGTATGATATATATGAATATGTGTATACGTGCATGGTGTATAGAATAATGTACATATTTCGTCCCAGATGACTATTATTATTGTTGTGCGCAGACATCAAAGTTTACGAAACGTCGTGTGTGTGTGTTTGTGATTGATTTTCGGTTACGGACTATTTGAAATCATTAAGAATAATCGGCGGCAACAGTGTACGCAATACGTATAAAACACACACATATATATATATATTGCACGAGCGTGCGTGTGTGCCGAGAAATAGTAGGTAGAGGTAGACGGAGGCAGAGGATGAAGAAGAAAAATTAAATAAATGAATAAAAGCGATTTATCACAATTACCGAACTATTGTACCGAGACCGCGATCGGTTCTAACGTTTGACCGAGTCTGTTGTCCGTAGAAGGTACCGTTGTTGTATATATATTCACTAACATACACATATACACACGAGTTGTGAGTACACGTCATTATGTTATTATTTTTTATTGTGTGCACACGCGATTGTCGCGAGAACGGGGTTTTTTTTAAATCATTATTATTTTGTTTTGTTTTCATCCATCAGGTGGTATTCTGCGTGGCGTAGGTACGATATGTTTAGGTTTTATTGCCGTACCATAATATTATCTATAACTGGTATACGACGCATGTCCTATATTGTCGTGTCGTTCAAAAATTGAGTTAGGGCCAAGTAGATTATGGTTAGAGAATTATACCATGATTATAATGGCCAATACATTATAAAATGCATACGACACGGCGATAGACGACGTGGCTGTGAACCCGGCAACATTGGATGCAGCTGATCGGTGGTGCGTTGCGTGGGTGAATGGTGTCCGTTCTTATCATATAACTACATAGTACCTATTATTTCTCTTTATGACAAGTGACAATACATGGTATTACTGACATATCACATATAATTATATAGATAACTAATTAGTTTTTATTTTTCTAACTTAAATATGACACCTGCTATTGCATGATAATAATTAAACTATTGTTGACAAGTGTTGTTAAAATTTGTCAATCATATAATAATATAACATAATATTATATCCATAAAGAACTTTCAACTTCTTTCGCGATCGCGTTGTCACATAATTTTCATATTTAATTTTTTTTTTTTTTTAAATTAACCAGAAATATAATAATATATCTGTAGAATCTATTCACAAAAATCATAACTACATTAATATTTGTAATTTGTAAATGAACACGAAGGAATTAAATAGGTACCTGCAATAATAGAACACTTTAGGTGTAATTTCTTTTTTAAATTTTTATGCTAAGTTAATATTTTATACTAGAGATGTTCCGGGTACCCGGCAATTACTCGATGGCCGAGTACTCGATATCATATTTAAGACTCAGCCCTTACTCGGTACTCGGCGTTTTACTAAATTTTTACTCAACTCATCCAATGGCAAACGCTGATAATCTATAAATATATGCAAACCAATTAATATAACGGGAAAAATCTAAAATTCTAGGGTAATAAATTATAATTTATTTTGGTACATATTGGAATAACTGAACCGATTTACAATAGCCAGTTGATTATTAACAAATCATGTTTTTCTTCTACGAATTACAAAAATAAATCTCGTGTTTACTGTCTAATGTTTATAGGTATATAGTTGATACTTGGTACTTTGATAGTAGTATAATACCCATTTTGTATTTACATTTCTACTCGGCCTATACTTAATACCAGGTTAGTGTTAAAATTTTTACTCGGCCTATACTCTATACCCGGTTAGTACTATGAATTTTACTCGGCCAATACTCGATACCCGGTTGGTATAACAAATTTTACTCGGCCAGTACTCGGTACCCGGTGTAATACCAGATTTTCTACTCAGAACATCTCTATATTTATACATTCAAAATTTGATGGAAAACTTCCAGCGCTGATAGTGAGGAGTAGGCTTACTCATGTACAAACAATTTTTTTCGGCATAGGATTCGAGAACATCTGAGTTAAGTACTCGCTGAGCATATAAGGCGATGTGGACTTGGTATAGTTTAAATGAACGATAAAATATTATTTCGTATTATTTTCGTATTATTCGCAGACAAAATATGCGTATTTAGTAACATATTAGATATTTAAATTAGTTTATTATATGGTGCTTCGTTATCTATTTTTTTTTATATCTGTGATGTACATTAAATAACCATTTATTTCTAATCATTTGTGTAAAATAAAAGATTATTATTTATATATATAACATCTTATACACCGATTATATTCCATCTATAGCGTATGAACTCTATAGAGCAGGGGTCGGAAACTTTTTCGATGTCAAGGGTAAAAAAAAAAATAGAAAATGGTTCACGATCACAATTTGAATATGCCTTATTTTATTTTAAACAACAATGTACTATCTTATCAAATCTAGCTTATTTAAGTTCATAACTGTTAAATTTATTAATTTAACAAAGTATTTACAAACAAACAACGTTTTGATCTACAGATTCCAGTCCATATTTTCTTAGTTCGGGATTTGTATACTAATTATAAATTGTAGTCAAATAAAATTACTATGATGGCCACATGCGGCTCCACGTTACCGACCTCTGCTCTAGAGCATCATACTTGCGTATTCATTATACATATTATACAATTTACAATGCTATATTATAATAATATTCGAGCTGTGCAAAACCCTCCCCTCGGGAACAGTGATTTATTTAAATAACATAACTCTGTAAATGTAAGAACCGGAAGAACCGTATATAATTTACAGCTCGTTAGTAATAGCTATACGATGGATATTGCTCATTCCACGACAGATTAAAATTAAGTTGGGGATTTATATAGTGATATATTATTATTTTTCACGCGGGAAAATGTTAAAACGTTCGATTTTACGGACAGTTTTTTTTTATGATTTCTTGTTTTTTGCTTTAAATATTTACAGTTTTTATTTAGGTACAAAATTCCTACGATCAGATAATTGAGGACTTTTTTATCCTCGTGGTAATATTATACACGCTCGCAACTATAATTTTCAATACATTTTGTTACCGTATGTATTATTGAAATCGTTTACTTCATTCGATAAATAACTAAATAATGCAAATTGTTATTGTTTTATTCTTTGTTTTCATATTGCCGCGAGTAATGAACAGAATCAGTAAATAAAGGTCATTGTTGGGTTGTGTTTTATTACAACAAATTGAGGTTGGAAAATAAATCGACAAAGCATATAATGTTACTTCCTATTAAAATTATGTACAGTAGGACTAGTAGGTCATTGTGTTTATGAATTAAATAATTTTGTGTCCTGCTATAAAACAAATATGACTAAGTCAATTAAATTTTTCAAACAAATAAATAAAGATAATAATGGTTTTAAAAATATTTATAATATGAATTAAGTTAAATGAATGTTGCTGGGTGATTATTAATTCAGTTTTGATTATTTCCGATTAGATTTATAAGTATGATTATACACTTATAATAAACGATTGTATTGCCTATGAAATAATAAAACATTTTTTTTTAAACATAATGCAAAAGCGGCAAAACAAATTATTATATAAATTCTAAAAATTAATAAAGTAATTATAAAAATAATAATTTAATTATCAGTCATTGAAATGTATTGATTTAGAAACAAATATAATATACTAAACAGTAAACATTACTAAAAAACGATTTTATTCTTTTTTCTTAAAAAATCTGGTTGAAATTGTTTTATTTTTACCAATTTTTTTTTACATTTCTGTTTGTGTAGGTTTTCTTTGAACAATTGTCATTTAAAATAATTATTAATTGAACTAAATAGGTTTTATTAATTGAACAAGTATTGAACTTCGAATATTAATATAGAATTGTTTTTATTATATACATTGTACAAGGTCTCACTTGTGGAAATTCAGCTAAGTGGTGACAACTGACAATTGTGAGTGTACCTCTATTCTGCAGAAGGAGAATGATAAACAAGTAAAAAATGAAATATTATTTTCTTTGGCAATATCCAAAAAATAGACGGCAGTGGTCTCTTATGTGGACGATCTCGGATATGTTACCTATGTCCAGTGTTCGGACTTATCTAGATGAATATCTAGATAATTATTTGTTCATCTTTTATCTTATTTAGATAAATAGTTACAAGGTATCTAAACGTTCATCTTAGAAAATTTTTTTACTCATCTAAATAAATTCATCTAGATACATTTTTTATTGATAAAAATCGCGAAATTGTACAAACGCATTTAAATATTTATACAGATTCTCAAACCAAGTTTATGGTTTATAAATAATGTAATTATTTTTATTTATATCATCATTATTATTATTATGTTCCTAGTGCCCAACTAAAATATACCTAAATTTAAAACCCATTTAAAAAAAAATTGTATCTTTTTTTATCTAGATAAAAAAGTATTTATCTTTATCTTTAACTAGATAAATATGAGTAAAGTTATCTTTTATCTCTATCTAGATACATTAGAGTTGCATTATATTTATTTTTATCTAGATAAAAAACTACTAGGTACTGGGTTGTCAATGGTCACTATATAAGCAGGGGTGGGCAAAATACTCTTGAAATTGTATTTAATTTAAATACTAAATACTATAAATACATACATTTTCATCGAATAAATAATAGATATAATATATAATAGATTTCAATAAATAAATACAAAATACATTTATTGTCTTCGAGTAAATACAAAATACAAAACACATTTGAAAAAAAAATATTATTTTTTTATTATAAATTATATAATTATTATTTATTGGTTAAAATAAATGGACGGTAACCCTTCAAAAATACAAATTTTTCAAAATTATGGTCCCAAAGTGTTGTGACCTATTATATATAGTCGGAACATGAATGAAGCCGGCTGTTAAAAACATTCTTTGAACCGGGTTAAAAGTATTTAGTATTTACTTGAATTATTTTGTTATTTAAAATACTAAATACTAAATACATTAAATTAAATCACTATTTAAATACAAGGTACAAAATACTTAAGAAGAACACCCAGTAAATACTAAATAATAGATACAATTGTATTTGAAATACTGCCCACCCCTGACTACAACTGGTCACCGTGTTTTTGCGTTGGCATTTAAACTGCAGCATTATTATGGTTATCATGGGAAAACGTGGTGTCCAACCGCGAATATGTATGGAATAATAATGGTACTCAACCAACGATTATATTATTATATCAACGTCTTTGGACTTTGTTGACTTATTGAAACTGTTACCTACACAGCTACTGTCACTACCTAATATTTACATTTGACACCATTCTCTTCAACTTGAACTTTCAAACCAGGGCCCGGCTACGAGAGGAATACATCTGTTTATTTTTAATTATTTTATTTTAATGTGGGACTTAAGAAAATGTAAGATGACTTTATCCAATAATTGATTTATATTATATTATAGAGTATAGACGACATTGTCGATATAATGATGATTATGCGTGCACTCCGGAGAACTGGAAAACGTATTATTTCAATTATTATTTATTTATTTATCTCACAAATAGCGAGTATCACAATCATAATATATATAATATTTTAAAACTTGGATTAAGTAAACAATAACAATAATGTTTGATAAGCAATAAAATAAATACAAACTATCATATATTATTTACTACTATTGTTAAAGCAAAATTAATTAAAATTCACTTCACAGAATAATAACAGTTTCTTTTTTAAAATAATATTGTACTAAATTTAGTATTCAGACGACCTGCTAATATCGATGAGTAGTGTTATAGATCAATATTGTTATTTTAATATTTTTTTAAATAAAAATACAAATATACATTTTAAGTTTATTATGACTTGTTTATATTGGAATTGTTGTTTTGTAATTTTAAGAATAATTAATTATTTTTACTATTGAAATTATGGTTTTAAAATAAATTACCAAAGTGCATAGAACAAGATAAAACAATCTTTTAAAAATCATTAAAGAAAATCTAAATAACCATGGTTACATAATATTACACAAAAATAATACCGTAAAATTCGCTTCTGCTGCATAGGTTTCGACTTTCGAATCGGTATCTGTGTATCTCGTAATTGATAGTAAGCATATAGGACACTGTAGGGAGAGGAGTAGCCAAAAAAGAAGTATTGTGCCAAAAAAGAAAAGAAATTTAAAATGTGCCATTAATATTAACTCGTCGACTATTGTCACACGGCTGACTTTATTATAAGTATGATTCGCTAGCAGAAACCAAGGAAACTGAGAGATTCTAGAATGTTTACAGCCCTAAAAAGTAATGAGATACAAAAAAAAAATCGCTCTGCTCAAATCAAAAGACTGTTGAGTGATATATCACCCGGACTACCCCTTGAACCCTGTATGCCATCGATATTAATATTATCGTTTCGATCGGGACAAACCACACGGGTTGCTGCGCTTTGTACTCGAATGTACTTTCTCCCGCACGTGTATGCACATGTCACAGTGCGCTTCTCAAATACCTATTCATTAACTTATAATTTTTTGTTTAAACAATAAACATATCAATATTTTTCCAATTGTATTTATTAATTAATTTATCCGATAAAATCTCTGAAAATATATTTGAAATAGCCATGAAATAAATTTTAAATAAATTCTTATATTACTTAGCAGCAAATTTCAAACTAGTGGGAGAAAAGTTGTTTTTAAGTAAAGTTTACAATGAATTATTATACAGGATAATTCATTAAGCGCAAAACACTGACTATCTCAAAAAGTATTAATGTTTTTGAAAATATTTTTTTACATAGTTTCAAGTTGTTAAAAAACAACGTTTTTATTAAAAAATTATATTTTTATCCTTATAATTTTTTAAGTTTTTACTTTTTTCAATGACAACATAGAGTTTTAATTTCATATTCCAAAGCAGAATATTTTTCTAAGTATTTTGATTCATAAAAATCGAATTTAGGGCGAGTAGTTTACGAGTTATAAGTATTTTAAGTTTGGGGTTACCCCGCAAAATGTTTGTCCACTACTCCGCTTGTCTAAACTTCAAATACTTATAACTAGTGTTGGCCAACGATATAATTTTCAATATCGATATCGTATTTTTTCCCCCGATATCGTATTGCGATATCGGAAAAATACCGATATCAAAAATTTAAAACATTAAAAGTATAGAATGCATATTATATTATGAGTGTATTGAAAGTATATTAAAAGTATAGAATACATATTGTTTTAATATTATATTATGAGTGTAAATTAATTATTAATTAACAATTATATATTATTTTGTATAAACTGAAAAGTATCCAATGTATTTAATCAAAAAATTTCTTCTTCGAGCAGTTTTTCCATCAATGTTTCAGAACTTGGGTTCGATTGAAATATGAATTCAAAAATAACAGTTGATTGAGTCGTTCAGGAGATAATCTATTTCTTTTCTTGGAAATGATTGTTCCAGCTTCGCTAAATAACCATTCACAGGGAACACTAGTGGCCACTATCCTTAAGTATTTTTTGGCTAGTAATGATACAGCTGAGTATTTAGATTCGTTTTCTTTCCACCAATTTAAAGGATCTTGATCGTAGGGAACTTTGATTTTCAAATTTTTATACTCTTCAAGTTGTTTCATCGTAGGACTTTGAGTTACCGAATAATCGTCTTCGTCATCATCATCGCTATCTATCATTAATGATCGTAATTTCTTACGAGGAGGAGAGTGTGTTTCAAAATGTTAGCCTATCGCCTCGTATCATAATCTACGTTTTTATCTTTATTATATCTGAAAGATATTTTTTTTAAATTTAATTTTATACTGTTTACTCAGTTTAGTGTTTAATCATACCGATATTGCGATATTTTCGATAATTATTTTTAAATATCGATATCGAAATCATTGAAAATACCCACGATATCGATATCGTATCGAATTATCGATATCGTTGGCCAACACTACTTATAACTCATAAACTAATCGTCCAAAATTCTATTTTTGTGTATCAAAATACTTAGAAAAAATATTCTGCTTTGGAAAATGAAATTAAAACTCTATGTTTTCATTCAAAAAAGTAAAAAACTTAAAAAAATATAATGATAAAAAATATTTAAAAATATGGTTTTTAACAACTTGAAACTGTGTAAAAAAATATTTTTTGAGATAATGAGTGGTTTACGCTTAATGAATCAGCCTGTACGATTCAAAAGTTTCATCCGATGACTAAGATAGTTGGTAAAATTTGCATGAGATATAGGTCTGTTTAATGATATTAAGCCTAGACGGAATCGAATCTCCATAAGCATTTGTGATAGATTTAATGGGTTAAAACAAATTCAAATAATAAAGGAATCATGAAAAATAGGCTATGATTATATTTATGAACACAGTAAGCATACAGAATTCTTTGTTTTCATTACTGGCTAACATCACTAAATAATGAACCTACCCATTTAATGTGTATACTTTTGTAAATAATAAAGATAACATAAATATTGACTAGTAGCGGTACCTACTAATAATACTAGTATTAAACATTTAAAATGTGTATTGTGGAAGTAAAAAATATTCCTGAGTAACAATAATATTTTTATTTTTAATTTTTCTCTTTCTATTTTGGTATATTTTGATAGAAAATATAACTGGGGTAGAATCCCGTTAAATATACATGAACATATAACAATTGTAAGACGAATTTATCTTTATTTTCCTTGAGATTTAAGTTATCGAGACTCTACTGTATATAATTTATTATATACTTATACATCCAAAAATACGACGCAAATTGACAGTTTATATGGAATTAAAAATAGGCAATATTCAAATTGTGTGCAGGTGTGTATTGTAAATGTATGCGTAGTAAGTGATCATTTGATTTAGTGTGTGTGACTGTAATCTAAAAGAATTAGTGCAGGGTTCCTGCACCCGCACGTACAAGTGGCGCGAGTGAACTGTAAACAATTTATGCTCATTGTATGTACCTACCGATGGACCTAATATACATATAACACGATAAGACTTCTGAAAACTAATTTGAATTCGTTAATATGTTTATTTGAAACCGAGCAAGCCACTTTTTGAATTTAAAATTTCGTAAATTGTTATTATATACAAAACAAAATGCATAGGAGTATTGAGTAATAAAATTTCAAAAAAGTGTCTTTATCAGTATTTAGTGTATACTAGTATACATACTAAATTCAAATCACTTTTCAATAATCGCAGTATACTAGGTCCACCGGTATGATTGACAAAATATTCGTACATTTGGCGGAAATAACTATACTGAACATCTGCAATCCCAATAAGCATAAGACGATAATACAATAAATTAGTATTATGATATCGGACACTCTGTTTACAAGTATAATTTTTACAGGGCGCTACACATGAAGGAGCATCCGGACTACAAGTATCGTCCACGGCGGAAGCCCAAGACAATGGTGCAGAAGAAAACCGACACCAGTGCTGTGTCCGGCAAACCGGTGCCATACTCGGTGCGCGACTTGTTGCCGCAACACGAATCGTCGGCAGCTGGCTCCGGTAACGGGTCTGCCACGGTGTCGGGCGCCGGATCGATGGTGCATATGTCGACGGCCAGTGAACATCAGTCGGCTGCCACCGCGGTGGCTGTGGCCAAATTCCCGCGCGCCTACTTCTCGCCTTACCAACACCACCACTACCCGTCCTCGTTCTACCAGCAGGTGGCCAAGGACCTGTCGACGGTGGCCGGAAATGGTGGCACTGGCACTGAAGCAGCCGCCGCGGGCAAAGCCGTCCACGACCTGGCACTGCACGCGCTCTACGGCAGCTCTCTGTACTCCCGGGCCGTGTCGCTGGCTACCGGGTGGCCGATGATGGCCGCGGCGAACGCGACGGCGGCCGGCTCCAACGGCGGCTGTCCTGTCAACTGCGCCGAGTGCGGTCAACACGCGGAACGTCCGTCCCAATCGTCGCTGCAGCCGCTGCCACCGCCACCTCCCAGGCCGGCGCACGAGTCGTCCACGTCGTCGTCCACGCCGTCGCCACCCGCCCAGCTTCCGCCGCCACCGCTACTGTCAACTTCCGCCGCCGTCATCAAGCGGCCCATCGCTCTGCTTGTCAAGCCGGATCGCGTCGGGCCGGGCGGACTACACGCGCAACATGTCATATGAAAACCGCTGCCGGTTCTACCGGAACCGGCCGCCGGCACAGCCTGCACCGCTGCCGCCATGTCGGCCGCCGTCCAGTGCGGTTGGCCGCAGTGTTCGTCGTCCTCGTCGTCATCGCCACCACCGCCGCCGTCGACGACGACGTCTCCCCTGGCCACACCGCCGTGGTGGCTCCAACAGTTGCAGCAGCAGCTGATGATGTGCAGCGGCAACGGTGGGCACAGGAACACTACTGCAGCTGCTCGCGGATCTCCCGGACCGCCGCCTGCCTCTTCGGCCACCGCCGCCCAAGACCATCAACCGGACTAGATGAGTGCCACGTGCATCACTCTCTCCACCACTGCGGTAAGGTTAAAACTACATATTATTTGTGATGTATATGACGAAGAAGAAGAGAAAACGGCCATCGAGGACTTCATTTTTTGTTTTTTATGTAAATAATAATAATTTTATAATAATTTTTCATTACGTATTAATCAGTTGGAAGATAATAATGTAAACAAAAAATTTGGAAAACCTGCAGTTGATATGATAGTAAAATATGATACGTGTTATCGCAATCCAGTGTAGTAGCCGGCACATTTGTCACGGACAAGGCCGTAAAACAGCATAATTTCGTTAACGTTTGCAATTTTTACCACGCAATTTTTTTTTACTTTTAACTACTTTTTTCAGTTTATAATATCGTTCAATAAAATTAGTAATTTTAGTTATTTTACCCACTAATTTATAGTTAGACCTTTTTAATGACATTTATGACGTTTTTGACTATTCACTCACTGAAACTATTCCAGATGTGAGAACTATAGGTTTTATACTGATAGTGGTGAAATATTAAGATTACAAAAAATATAAAATGCAATAAGTATAAAATAACCTAACCTAACCTATAAAATAAACAAATATGAGGCATTGCATAAAAATAAAGTCCGAATAAAAAAATTAATAATTTACGTGTATTTCGCCTATAATTTTATCTCAAATATTTTCTAAATTTATTTATTTGATAAATATATATCAAAACATATTATTTTAACTTTTCAGTTAATCGCGAATTTGACGGTTAAAAACATGAGTGCTCTTTATTACACGTTATTCCAGAACTCGTAGGATGCATAATAATTTATTACGACAAAGTAATAGTCGTGTGATAATATGCCATAATATATAACTCTAGCCGGTAAATAGTAGAATGGTATATAATCGACACCAGATACATTTGTTGGAGAGAACTTAAATAACAAATTACCTAAATAAAACCGGAACCTAAGGAAGTGGTAGTAAAAAAATGTATGCCTCCCACACCCCGGCTACTGCACAAGCTTTTGACACTGTGTATCTGCCTATTGTATACATCGTATTATATTTTGACGTATAATATTATTTTATTGAAAATAAAAAAATGATCTTCCGTTGTTTTTTGTGCGCACAATTTATGAATATGCATTTACGATACCGATAAGTCCTCTATGTTTTAATATTATATTATTATTATTTTACGTTATATATATATTTCTTCACCTGTGTATAATAAATATTAAATTATTATGTGTGTATAACATATTATTATGTATGTATGTATAAGTTAAACATTTAATTTCGGTAATATCATGTTCTGTTTTTTTTTGTAGAAATGGAAGTATTCAATAGTATTTTCAATGTAAATTAAAAAGTTCTGGTTATACCTATATATTATAATGTACGGTTATTTGTTATTCTTATTTTATTTTCAAAAGCAATATTCTTTAATTTGTATAGTTTATTATTTACGATTAAAATGGCCGATCGACAACGGTCGTACCTATATTATAATATATCCTTTAATTTCATTTTGTACCCATTTAACAATATAAAATCCATTTATAATGCTCTTTGATCAGATAAACTTTATATAAGCAAAAGTCACCAAGAAGTCATCATTAATCTGTCGGGTGACGATAAGTTTGGAAAAAGCAACGGCACCATCACGTTTACAATTATTGTTGTATTCCGGTTAGGAGTGGTATTATTATACACTCGAAGTAAGTTTCTGATCTCGGCGAACGGTTAATGTATTTTTTTAAATTACTATTGTGTTCTGTTTATTTTATATACGAGTATATAATAATATATATAGGCCAAAATATTATTTCAGCGGCAAACCGTAAGATAAAAAGTCAATTCAATTTTCATTATTTCCGAGTTTATTTGAGTGAAAAAATTGTTTCATTGTTCGATCCACAATGCTATAACACACCTATATCTGCGCTGTATATTAAACGAAAACAAATTAAACACATTTCGTAGCGGTAGAAATGAAGTATAAAAAGTCCGGGAACGGGACAAAGGCTGTACGAATAAGAATGAAGACCGTTTCAAAATATGCAAATTCTATTACACGTATAGGTATTTTACGATTTGCGTCAGTTAAGGGTCCCGGTGCTAGTTTTTCAAATTTTCCACGATTCTATAATATTTGAAAATTCAATTTTATATTTTAGTTGCCTCCTCAATTATAACACTTTTCCACTAATCTACCACCCGATACCTATTTAGGGAGATTGATAAAGTGTATTATATCGAAAAAAATGACTACGGGAATAACTCTCAAGCTTTGTAAAATAACGGATTTTGATGACAATTTTTTTATCTGAAAGAAGAAGACTTCCTAAAGCCTGCATCGATCTCTGATTTTGTATTTTATTTAAAATAATTGTATAAAAAAATGCTTTTTATCTTGTATTTTTTTTAGACATATTATAAAGTTTGAGAATAAAATATTAAAAAACAGAGATCGATGCGGGCTGTAAAATATTCCCCTCTAGCAATTAAAAAAAAATTATGAAATTTGGTTGATTTTTCAAGGCGGTATCGTTATTCCCGCAGAGTGTATTTTTGAGGACAAAATGGCATCAGCACCGGGTGCCTTAATTAATAAGCGTATTATCACTAGTTTAAAATGCCTCAATAATACTTATCATAAAGGTATATTATATTTTATTAAACCTCGATCATCTGTCTGTTCAACAATTTCACAATGGTATGCTTCTCCAATTGAAAATAAAACTTCAACTGTTTATTAGCTGATAACCGCATGTATGGTTATAATGCGTATAGCGAACGACTGTAATTCGGTTTCGTACCAATAGAGTAGTTGGCACCTAATGGCTAATATACTATTAAACTACACTCGACGTTATGGATTTTTTGAAATTGTAACAAAATATTATCTATTTGAAACGGCCACAATAAAAATCGGAGATGTAATAAACTTAACCAATAAACGTAAGTTCAACCGAACGAGCTAGATATTATCAGGACGAGTCTTGACGTTCGTGTCAAATATTACGGGCATATTACGCACTGTGTATGCTCAAACTGCACTCCTTGCATAAACCAAAATGTTCGAATTGCACTCGGGGTCAAAAAAGATTATGTTAAAATTTCATTCAAACCGATCATTCCATAGAATTTATAAATTTTAGTTGAAAATTGCGTGAGTGTGTCGATGGGTTTAGTATTACAATGACGTATTACACGACATAATATTAGTTTAGAAATATATAAATGAATTGATTAAGTAAATGTATATTTTTATACTATCATTTTGGGGTTGTAACTTAATGTAGTATTTAAATTATAGCTGTTTATTTAATTTTAGATATAAAAAATGCAAAATATTATTCTTCTGATTGTCGACTGATATTCTGTACCTATTCATTAGTACCTAAATAGATGTTTTTTTGAACTGGTTTTGAACCTTTTTTCGAACCCGTGTGCATTCGAACATAACATTTTTCTGTACCGAGTATCCTTTACCCATTCACCCGTTAAAAATGCGAGGTTGGAATTCTTTAATATGTTGGGATTAGGCTAAAATACAATTATTAAGCACGTGTAAATGGATTTTGACGAGATGAATGGCTACGGGTAAAATGCCCTAATGACTACCTACTTATTGGATCGATCAGTATTATAATAACTTATTATCAATAAGTTATATCCAAACGATGGTTTTGTGCAATATAGTTTTGTAATTTACTTACCATGTTTTCGAAATGTATTTATTTTAATTAATCATGTTTTGTAATAAATAATCGTATCTTTTTATTTTATACCCCCTTGAGATGAAAAAATTATTATTGTATAAATCGATATAAATATCGAGAACTAACTACCTAGGAAGTTAATTATTTATTACCTGTTTTTTTTTACAATTAATGAAAAAAACCTTACCTTACCAGGTATACAGTGGGCTGTTGTGCTGTTCTCATAATATAATACATTTATTGGTATTTTTTATTTATTTATTATTATTATTATATTTTTTTTGTAATTATAGTGACCTATATGTATCAGCATGTTGACATGTGCACTTATAAAATAATTTAGTTGAAATAATATATACCTACATATTGTTATTAACATCAAGTTTTTTTTTCAAATACATTTAATGTATTTTTTCATAATAAAAAAAACATTTGTAATTAATTTACAGAATCAAAGTCTTATTTTTTCGATATTTCTGGTTTAATCAAACGAAGAATAAGGTTACATTCAGGGCATGAAACGCTTATGAAAAATTCAGTTACCGGTTTTAGGGGTTTTTAGAATTAGTAGTAATTGATTACCGGTTACCAAAATGATCGCTAAAAATGTTATTAACGGTTATCGGTTTGGAAGCGGTTTTAATTCTTCAAGATTACCGGTAACCACTTCAAAAACAGTTTTTTTTGGAAAATTTTAGTTTTACTTTAATTTACGTAAGCTAAATTAAAAAAAAGGTGGGTAAGTGGATGTCACTCTGCTGTACAGTAGGTTACAAGTGTCTACAGTCATACGTTTTTTAATTACAACAAAATAAGAAAATCGTTACATGAGAAATCGAGTGAATATCAAATGTTGTAAAAATATGAATTTAAAATGCTCATAAAAATTAAATTTGACTTTCTTGTAGACATTTTTTTTTGATAAAGGTAGACAAACTTATGAGGAATCTTGTATTACATTTTAAAATCTTAGATTTAAAAAGAAAATTTTTTATGAATTTCTAACTCAAAATAATTTGCAAATTTTCGTTATTTTTACGTATTTTGTCAATATTTGAACATTAGATGCTTATAAAAAAGATTGTGACTATGGATTTTTAATTTTTTTCATCCGCCTTTGGAACAATAACCTAGGAGAATTCTATTAAATTTTCAAGCTTTTTTAACCAACAAATAAAATTGTATTGATATTTATAGAAAAAAAAAAACTAAAAAAAATGGAAACTGAAAATGTCCGTAAACAGCTCAAAATAAATCAAAATATTTAGAAAATATATGGTGTATTGAAAATGCTAATATAAACTCAAAATTGTATGTACCTACGGTCATTTGTTTAAGAGTTGCACCAAAAACCAAAATCGATTTTCTCGAAAACAGATTTTGCGTAAGAATTCCCGTTCCTTAATTTTTCTTGTTTTTCACGTCGCTTTTAAAAATTACTGAAAAAAAAAAAATTAAAAAAAAAACATCATTGTAAAATCAATACATTCATCGCTTCGCTCAGAATAAAAAAACACACATCATTATAAAATCAATACATTCATCGCTTCGCTCAGAATCTAAAAAAACACACATCATTATAAAATTAATACATTCATCGCTTCGCTCAGAACCTAAAAAAACAGATCATTATAAAATCAATACATTCATCGCTTCGCTCAGAATCTAAAATAAAAAATATAAAAATCAAATATAACGTTATTTTTTTTTTGATATTTCCGGTTTTGTTAAATTGACCGGTTTTTTTAAAAAAAAATGATTACCGCTATACGTTACCCATTAATTGAACTTGGTTTTTACCGGTAATTGTTAACTGCTTCTCAAAATGTAAACTTAGAAACCGGGAAGCGGTTACCAGACCCAAAATTGGTCATGGTAACCGGTTTCCGTTAAAAACCGGTAACCGGTTTCAAGCCCTGGTTACATTATGATTGGATTGTATCGAGAAAAAAACAGGAAATCGCAAATATATATATATTATAATTACCAGTAGGTACCGCGGTGTCCTTCGTCGTTGAGTAAAATAATCCACTGCAAAGAATGTGTTTAATTGAAATAAATCATACAAAAAAAAAAAATTAAAAATCATTACATATGAAAAAACGATACTGAGTAGAGCGACCTGTCAGCTCTTATATTAGCTCTTTATATTACACGGGGATAGGATATATTACATATTATTTAATATGACCATATTTTCTAATTTATTTAATTATAAGTGATACGGTAAGTTGAATTAATTTTTGCCAAAAACATCGTATTTATTATATATACCTACCTATTTATATCGTTCATATATTACTGTTACTTGTTTGGTATTATCTTTTAAGTCAATAACATAAAAATATTAATAGTAGGAATAACGGTGTGAATATAGGTGCATGGTATAATTAAATACCTTTTATTAGATTAAAATTAATCTAAAATAAATATATTTTTAAAATGTCATTGTAATGGTGGAATGTTTCAAATCTAAGAATAATTTTTTTAAATTAAAAAAGCAATTGAAATTCTAATATTTTTGGTTTAAATATTCAATTTTGTTCCGATTCCAACTTAAAATACCTATATAAAAATAATAATATGTATTTTGATATTTTAAATTTCTTTGAAAACAACTTATGAAGGATCATATAATGTATTGAATTTCAATATACTTAATAAAAATATATATTTTTTAAAAACATATCTTGTCAGCGTTGATAGGATAATAATATAATTAAGAGAGGTTAATCGGCGTTAGGGTAGGTATAGTGGTAATGCACTATACTTTCTGATTGGTAAATTAATGTTGTCGAACAGTTGGTACCACAGTTGGTAAAGTTGAAATATTCCAACTAGATCGTTGTGTGGTTACAGCGATTGCCTACCAACACCCCCATGTAAGACATCCGTGACCAGGCATATCAATCATACATTTTAATATAATTGCAGGTAAACCCACATAAAACTCGTCGTTCTCGACTCGGCGATATTGTGCAGGAATCGTAACCCTTCAAGAGAGGCGACTATACGAGGCGGACGTCCAGTGATGTGCAGGATACCACGTTTGCCACAAAGGTGCGAACGGGAACCATAGACGCGCACCAGCGATTTAGGTATATGCATATTGTATATATATATAGCTGAATGTATATATAGGCGAGCGCGCGCGATCGAATATATAATATAATAGCTGCAAAATAGACGGATAACACGCGCACCGTAATATATTGAGATGAACCGTTGCGGAGACGTCACGTCCCGAGCCGGTCTTGTGGGGAAGTGACGGCAGGGAGGGTAAAGTATATATTTTTTTTACGATTTTTAACGCTTCAAATTGTATCCTTTGTCGTCGCCGACAAAAGGACGACTGCTGCAGTCTGCAGACACTATACACACGGATCGTGGGCGGGAAGAGTCCGTTCCTGAGACGACGCGACGCGGTGAAAGAGCAATGGTGTATAATATAATATAATATAATAATATTATAGAAATGCAAAAGGACAGGAGAGACGACGGAGAAAAAAGGATATTTTCGGTGCGGCGGCGGTGGCGGCCGACGTCTGCGTTGTTACCGAATAGGAAGATGTGCACCGCGCGCCGCCGCCGAAGAGGCTCAGACCCGCGGGTTGTCGTCGCGCGCGCGTGTGTGCTGCAGCAGTGTGCCCGCGCCCTCGTCAAATCGCTGGGGTCGTGTGTACGGTGTATACGGCCGAGGAACTGCCGCCGCGCCCAGCCCACGCGTGATCGGAATCGAGAATATTTTCGGTGGCTACAAACACACACACACACACGTGTACATACGGCGGCCGATAGGGTGGCGGCAAATACGAGGAGAAAAAAAGAAAGGGATAGAGGAGAAGGAAAAAAAAATGTCGTGTAAAATAATAAATAGCTGTGTGGCGGTGTAGCCGCGCGACGTGAATAATATCTCGGGCGGGATTTGAATGGGACGAGGGACTATACTGCAGCGGCGTGTAAGGAGCCTGGAACGGCCGCGGGGTAAGACGAGGAAAAAATGTATAAAATAAAATATATTATATATCATTATATAATAATATACAAACGTCCTGCGGGCCTTTAAATTACAGGAAACTACGGGGCCACACGTGTACCTATATAATATATTATACATGGGTACAGGTGTAAGCGCATCACGTGATGTGTGTGTCATCGTTTTCGGACCTTGTTAGCTGTTATAATATTATAATAGCGCCGGCGGCGTACGGTGTGGTGACGATCGTTTCCGTATTTCACGAGGCGTTCGACCGGAAGTGGAAATCGTTTGGCGGGCGGTGCGACCGGAAGGTCCAGTCGCGAGTCGACGGCGGGCGTATCGTCATGCGGTGGCCCTATATACGAGCGATTTGCGGTGTGAAGTCCGATCTTCTGTATAATAGGTATCGTGTACATGTTTGCGCTGCTGCATAGTATATATGGCTCGTGATTTATTTCGATATCAGCGACCGCTGTTTTCAAATGCGGTGGTCAATATTTTAAACGATTTATGATGAACACGGTGGGCCCTCGGCTTTGTATCATTTTATTATTATTATTATGTCTACACTAGGTTCGAAAAGATTGAGGAGACTGAAACCGGCCGTTTTCAAAGAGTTCAATATAATATAGGAAAACATGTTTGAACTTTTAAGTTTACTTTAAATCGACTGTCTAAAATGTTTAAATAAAAAAACAAGCTTCCAGAAGTCCGATATTAATTTCGAAAAAAAATTGAACTTGTTCTCTTCTTGACTGGGTTTTGTAGGAAATTCATTTTTTTTTCAGTAACACTGCTTTTATTAATGCGCAATAAAAAATTTAATTTGGTACTATAATATACTAATTAAACAATAGGCACCTACAACATAAGTACCGAAAATCAATTTTCCATAAAACCTTTAGAAAAGAGAGTAAGCAAGAATCAGAATATGTTTTCAAAATTAAAATCACGGGCTTTCATAGCCACAGGAGTAGAAACTTCTTTTTATCGCGAAATATAGTGATCTGTGACTGCGTATGATAGTACTGATGTACGCTGATATACAGATTTCCAAGAATCTTAGTCGTAGTTTATCTTTAATCACATAAAGCTTTGAGAAGTCTAATGTAGACAAAATTGAACCGAAATTGACACAAAATATATAAAACTTGACGTGTAATTTGCACCAAAATTTTTGAAATATGATTGTAATTTGTACCAAAATTCGAATCGATTATTATTTCGATAGTATACCTACGTACAAGTTTAGATAGTATAATATTATATAATATATACATATAATATATACCTACCTTATAACCATAGGCGCAAATCGACTAAATTTTTAGGACCCAAGCCCCCCTCTCCATAGCCATATTGCTTAGTACCACAGAAGATAAAAATTAGTACTAATTACTAGATTTTGAACTGGGGGGACTTGACCGACATTTGGGGGGACTAAGTCCCCCCAAGCCCCCCTTAATTTGCGCCAATGCTTATATAACGATAAGGAATATAAGACAAACATATATAGTATGTGATGTTATAATAATTTATATTATATTAATTATATTTTTGGGTCCATATAGACTGCAGTGCAACAATGTGGAAAGTCACACAAATTTTTATGGAATATTATTCGATCACGGGAGAAATATCTATACTTTGGTCGAAACATCAGAAAAATCGATTTTGTTCTTCCTGAACAATTGATAAAAGTGGACATACCAGGTTGTTACACTGGACTCTTCAATTACATTATTTTAGGAAAAAATATAATTTTAAAACACTTAGGTAATAATTTTAAAATGATCCTATCATAATACATTATTTTAGCTTGATTCTTATTTATAAATTACATAGAAAAATCACTAGATTATATATTAATGACGATTCTGTTTGGAACTCTCCCAACACAAGCTTACAGAAATTGTTGTAGCAATATCTCTATAATAAATTGATGGTTATATGTTTTAATGCTACCGATCAAGTCTCAGTAATATTATATAAACAATAATTTTAAGTAAAATAGTCAGCATACTGAATATCAAATAGTCGACGAATCATCGAATACATGGATATTGGAGGATATCTATATACCTACTTATTTTGGTGAAAACACTAACATTTTGGATACCGTATGGTTACCGGTGTTATACCGGTCCTGTTGTTAACGGTAACCAATTACCGGTACTATATTCAAAATTACAGGTTACCGATTAATTGATAACCACTTCAAAAAATTTCGGTTACCGATAACCGATTAAATACCAATTTTCTAAAAAAAATTGTACTTTTTTTTTTTTTTTCCAGTTTTGAACCGACGACGCCGCGGGAACTGCTTACGCATTACTTCCGCGAAAAAAAATTGTACTACACCTTTGTACCCATACCTTATCAGAGACCGACAACGATTTACAGTTGTCTATACATCGTCTGTTGAGAGTTGAGTCGTGTGCCTTTTATCGTATTCTGATTGATATTATAGTTCATAGGTAACGGTAGTCAGTACTCAGTATTTATAAATACCGGTAATCGGTTCATAACTGGTTAAAACATTTTACGTTATTTTAACGTTTTATGTTAGCTGAAAAATTTTCACTATAATCGGTAACCGATAACCGGGAATACAAATAGGCTTATAATAACGGTAACCGATTATAGGTTTCCCCAAAATTCCAGGAAATTACAGGTTTTAGTAACTGGTTTCAAGCCCAATTTTTATATGCTTATAATTATTAGGTATAACCATGGATATTGTTCCAAATGTATATCAAACTTATAATTACAAACAACGTAAACTCATTCTCAATTGTATTGGTTTTTGGGTCAGTGGTAAAAAGTTCTTTGTTAATTTTAAATGTTCTCAATCGTTCGACGAAAAAGTCATAACGTTCTCATTCGTTTGTTAGCCACACACATAGTCCGCTGTTTTGAGTACCAATACCTGAACTGGAAAAAATAATATATTCGTTGAGTCCTGGGTATAGTCGAAATATAATATACTATTGAGTCCGAGCAGTACCGGATCTAGGAGGGGGTGATGCCCCGGGCGCTAATCATAGAGGGGCTCAAATTTTAAATTTTAAACTCATAAAGCATATAGCATAGGGGTGCTAGTATTATGTACTTGATGACCCCCCATCGTATGTAAAATCTGAGTAAAACCTTTAAAAATAATCACATAATGTACTATGTAAAGTAAAACAACATTTAGCTAAAAGTATACTATATTTATAGCTATTGCGCCGGACTTCGCTTATTATTTTATTAATTATTTTAAGCTTGTAGAGTTAATCGTTTTTTGCTCATTTGTGCTCGGAACCAAGTTTTTAACCCAAAGATCGAAAACAAAAGCAATTAGCAATTGTTTTAATTATAAAAGTGGGGCATACATAAAAAATAGTTGAAGTTGTAAAAAAGATAATTACAATTTAATTAAAATAGTTTGTTTATTTTCAATATAAATATAATATAATTTGTTTAATTGTATTACATGCAATTGAATTTACTTATTATAAATTATATTTATAAATGTATAATATCTTTAAGACTAATCACTATAATAAGTAGTAAATATTCATAATGGTAATATTATAATAAATAAAATATAGTAACTACCTACATTCACGTTCATACATTGTTTTCATTATGTTTTGGTTTTTGTATATTGATTACCTACTGATATAATAAAATGTGTGACCTACCATCGGGTTTTGATACAGTTCTTCAACCGTATTTTCTACATGATAATATCTCTTAACTATATTTTGATGTTTATTGTTTAAATATAGAGTAAAGTTTGACATTAGTGATTAAATATATTATGAATATTTAATGATATTATCTCGGTAGTCGATATAATAAAATGATGTAAAAAAATGTTCAGCACATTAAACATGAATACTTGAATCCACAATCACATGTCGAGCAGTTACGTAACTCGAGTTTTCAGTTTGTAATAGTTTATTATGTAGTGCTTGCAGCTACATAGTACATGTATTTTGTTAGTTAATTAATTATTATTTGATTTTTGAAAATGTAGTACACCTTTATCGAGATATTATATTTGTCTTTCTTAAAGTAAATATACTGACAGATGTTCTGAGCAATTTAAATGATGTATAGTAACTTCAAATGTTTGATAAAATAAAATTTAATAGTTTCACATCTAGGCTACTGTCCAGGGTACTTGTAGCACACTGGACTGGTAAAAATGTCATTCAAGGTGGGGTGATGATCATTTGGCAATATTACTTATTACGTTTATAAAATATTAATTTATCATTGTATTAAGTAAAACACTGGGCCACATACCTCCCAAGTCCCAGGTAGCCCTTGTATCAAGGTACCATTGAATAGAAAATAACAGGTGTCCCGCACAGGGTTTGAATCCGGTTACCGGTTTTTACTGAATACCGATAATTTACCGGAAATTTGGGTTACTGTTATTTTAAACACATTTAGATTTCCGGTTATCAATTACCGGTTACCATGACGATTTTTCAGTTAACATAAAACGTTATAATAGCATAATAAGTATTAACCGGGTACCGACTAATGTCGCCGTCACTTATGAACTATAATATGTTTAATTTATTATAGCTACATAAATAATGATAAGCTTGTAGCTTCTATAATAGTTTAATAATTAATTACTTCATAAAACTGTTCTTAAATCATACTTCATTATTATTACAGTATTATCATATTTTACAATGACTATGAATATCATGTCATTCTCTGATCATTGTTTTATATTACAAAATTGTATTAGTTATAGGCTCTAAATATTATAATAGTAAATTATGTATTAAAGCCCGTCCATCGATGGATGGTACAGATCTGTAGCAATTTTTTTTATATTTTAACAATGAATTCTTATTAAAATGTTTATCATTATCTTGTTATTATACCCTCGTAAGACGTCTTTATACTACTTTAATCGCTGTTTTATGCATTCTAGTGTTTTGAGCAAATAAAAAAAAATACATTTAAATGAGCGATGTGTCTGTATACCCACCATCAAAATATGATAAAGTAACTTAAAAATTTAAATGAAGTATGAACTATACTCATAAAGGTGAAGTGCTTAATATTGTTAAATACTTAAATATGATGGCTGCGGCGCTTGGACTCTGTTTGATTATTTGAAAACTGTTAAAAAAATTGTTATTGGGTAATTTGTTTATAACAATATTTGCTTGTGTGTAAATAAATGTTTCATCGTCAGTGATAACTGATAGCAATAATACATTTTTTGGACGCTAAACATTTTTAATAAATGCACAATGATGATCGATGTACTCTTCGATAAAAAATATATATTATAAAAATTAATAATATATATATTATAAGTTCCTAATACGGTAACCGCAGAATGCGATTGTGGAAAAAAACAAATGGAACATGTCCCCTGAACTCAGTGTCATGCACACCTGAAGATTTGGCGGAAGCAACTGACGCGGCTGCTAATCAATGGAGTAAAAAAGGAGTATAACAAAACAAAGCATCTATATCATAGCCTGGACACGATAAGAAGAATTATATAAGTATACACCAAAACTGATTAATGGCAATTATAAATTACACCCATTGTTATTTGTTATAACAACGGTACTATAGTATAGTACCAAGTAAGTAACAACAGCTTGCCCATTGTATATGCACGACATTGCGGGCACCCACGGTTGCCACTTTCCTACCAGGCGTCGGGTTTTCGTATAAAAGTATAAAATATTATTTTGTATATAATTATACAATATAATATTATATAGTCAGGTATATGGTTGAGATTGCGAGAAGAATGCACGAAGTCCCGTACAGCTCGCACTGTTAATGAAAATAGATTTTTCAGATCGATACCCCCCCCCCCCCCCCCCCCCCAAAGGGCTACGATTATTTTCCTCGACGTAGGTACCTATGTACTTCTTCATCGTATCTCTATACGCAAGCACACCGCTGTGATATTGTATTATACTTTTAATTAGTGTATATTTTGAACAAATTTTTTTATTGATTTTATTGAAGAAACTGTACTTGGTATCAAATCGAAAACTATATGTAAATAATTAATTCGTAGTTAAAATAGTTGTATAGATGTTTATCGAAATTGATTTGCATGGTTGCAAATTTAGCTGAAAATATTGTTTTCAAACCGAATATGATGTTATTGTATATAAGTACAACGTGTTGAATGCATTAAAAATCTTTCGCATACAAAAAACTTCTCGTTTTAAATTGACATTTGACAAAACTTCCAAACAAAAGTTTGCTTCCTTTCAATAGTAGCCCATTCAAGAAAAATTTACAAAAAAATCAACTTTCCCCCATTTCACTTTCACGCTCAGAGTTTTGTTTCATGAAAAGAGGTTCTTGTAACAATAAAAAAAATAAACAACAGAATATAAATAAGATTTATTTGAGACGTCGGAGAAAAGGTATATTGCAGCAATATTCTCCGAGCCCGCATGACAATACAGAATTATTCTGAATAGGTACACATAAAAAGATTTAATCTTTATGCGAAATGGTACAAGTATACAATGTACACAGCGGAACTGAAGTCGTGAGCTGAGTTAAATATCAAACGAAGCACTGACGCACAATGTCGAATATGATATTATCTACTTATGTATGATGTATTCAGGGGTATTTTTTTTCGGGTGTGCAAGGTTTCAAGCGGGTCATTTTTTTTATTTTACCAGACATCAATCATTCATCTATCAAAATAGATATAGTATATAATAAATATGTATATTATATACTAGGACTCAGCGGTTCCCAAACTTTTTTCATTCAAGGCTCCCTAATAATTAAAAAATTTTTTCACGCCTCCCTCAAAGAATATTCAATATATAATATTTATTAGTTTTAAATTTAAATTTTGATGACAAAAAAAACAGTAAACTTAATATTTTATTCTATACAAAATAATTAATGCGAACAATGTGCTTGTTTTTCGTTTATTAATTTTTCAAAATTAGGAATTAATGTAGTTACTGCAACACGCATTTCTTTTTCCACATTGAGTTTGGACCGATATTACGCGCCACACAGTTTGGGAACCACTGATACTAGGTACATTATCCTACTGTACATATTCTCTAATAATAAACTCTTCTTTTTCACACAATTTTTAACATATAACTATGTCATCGATAATCAGCAATATAGTTAGTATGGGCCCCAACTCACCTACAGCCCTTTTTCTTTATCCATAATCACACCACTTTGTACGGCCATTACCACCCTCTTTGCTGCATACTCAGAGCCTATATATACTCCCTGAACAACTTGTATTTATACGTGTTTGAAGTTGCCCCCCCCCCCCCCCATATCGGCCGAATCGATCCGGACCGATTGTAAGTTAAAGATATTCATTTGTAAGTATTTGTAAGTTGGTTTTCAGAGTTTGTAAGTTAAACCCCTACCCTCTGGCGAATTTCCAAAAATCCGCCCCCCCCCATGTTGGCCAAATCGAACCCATTCTTCAGAAAATCTGGTTTTTCGACTGTAGTACCATCCACTACCACGGGAAAACTAATTTTTACCTACATAATATCAAAGAAAATTGTTGAATAACATAAATCAAAACAATTAATTAATGAAACTATAATATGTCAAAACAATTAATTAAACTAAGCTGTTAATACATTAATAATATTTAAAAATAATTGTGTTCATTTTTTTTATGAATAGTTTTTTTTAACACATAGATTTTTTATCCGAATTATCAAATGTACATTTTTTTATTAAAGAGATTTTCTTAATGAATAGATTTTTTCGTCAAGTATAGATTTTTTAACTACCATAGATTGAACGTAGATTTATAAAGCCAATTTGAAAAAGCTTATTGCGATGAAATTAAGAAGTACTAAATTCAATAAACTAAATTAAATAGATTTTTTTAGGGATATTTATAATTAATAATAAATTGATACTTTAAAATATTAAAGAATGACTAAAATAAATTAACTAATCAAACGTTATTACATTTTTAATAATATTTAGTCATTTTTATTTTTATTAAATTTTTTAAATTGTTTTTGGAAATTCGCCAGAGGGTAGGGGTTTTACTTACAAACTCTGAAAACCAACTTACAAATACTTACAAATGAATATCTTTAACTTACAATTGGTCCGGATCGATTTTCCCGATATGGGGGGGGGGGGGGCAACTTCACACACGTTGTATTTATATGTTTTTATTATTTTATGTATTCTTTTACAACTATTTGTCTTAAGTTTTAAACTGCATTATATTTCTTTACTACATTGTTTAACGACGCCGGGCGTTTATAATTCGAATAAATAAATAAATGTATATTCATCAAATTTATATATTATCAATGACATTTAAATATGCGTGTATGGTCTACTTAATTTTTAAAATGTTTGATGCTGACTGCCGACTATTAGGTACCAAATGCAAAAAATACCATAACAATAGTCGAATAATTTATTTTATGGGATCATGATATCGCAATATCTGTGTGCTCGTTGTTATCCCATCGTGAATCAGAGATCGCCGCGTAAATATATTTTTGCGTGCTAGGTATATAGAGTTAAAACAGGTACCTATATCGTGGTCACGGTTAGCGCAAGTACCACGTGCGTCGGCGGTGGTTGCAGTGGTTTCAATATACCCGTCGATCGTCGATTGCCACCACGTATTTGTACACACGGAGGTATATACAGAAATTTAGCGGTGGTGGATAAAAATAACACGGTTCGGACTAGGGTGGCTGTAAGAACGCCGTTGGCAGGGTTGAGGGGTTGTGGAAAGAGGTAGAAAGACCATAGAAACATAAGAAGCAACGGTGAAATAATAATAATATAACCCTGCGATGGGTGGTGGAAGGGGGTGAGTGGAGGGTGCAAAATGGCGGAAATGAAAAAAAAGAAAAGAAAAAAGATAGCGTCGCGGTATGGTGGTAGGTTGGCTTATTATTATTATTATTATTATTATTATTATAACACCCTCCACCGACGCCGTGCGTAATAGCACGGCGGTGGTATAAAACCTTATACCACACCGCATCGTTATATACATATATATATATATATACATGCGCTATTATATTACGTACTGCTTCTTGTGTTTCTTATCTGTTCGTTTCCACACCCTTTTAAAAACCGTCGCCCCCTTCCCCTCCCCGGTCCACTCACGAATGCGGTGGCGACCGCGACGACGAGACGACCCTTCGCGTACACTTCCTCCCAGCACCGCGGTGGTTTTTGTGTGTGTATGTGTGTGTGTGTGTGTGTGTGTGTGTGTATATATATATTATATCATATTATTATATAGTTTCTCGCGCGCGCGTAATGTACGCCACTTAACCTAACCACCAACCCCCGTCACCGCGCCTCCTCATGCTTACGAATCGTCGTAAGCTATTTTATTTTTAAAGCCACTGGCAGACGCGTGCGCGCAGAGAATAATATTCATATATATATATTATATATAAATATGTATAATATATATTATAGTATATACACATAATATAATAACACCACGCGAACGGCTCTCGCTCTCATTCTTTCCGTCTACCCCATCCGTCGCCTCTATGTGTGTATTATATCGGCTATCCATCTGATTTATATGGCCCGCCCGACGACGAGTACAAATCGTGAATCGTCTTTATCTCGCCCGCCGTATTATTGTTCGCGCGCCACGCGAAACAAATGCGCCCCGGCGGCGGCTAATACTCCACTAGACTTTTTCGTGTTCCCCACCCCTCGTCGCACTCACACGACACCCCGCCGCGGCATACTCTGTCGTCCGTTTTCCGCGGGACGGTGTTTTCTTCTCGTTTAGCGATTGTTTTTATCGCCGGCGCACGCGACACCGCCACCGCTTCCCCGGCCGAACGACCGAGCTATAGGCCCACCGAGTGTTTTGTTATATTATTATTTATTATTATTTTGTCTTCTCGTTTGTAATATTCAAAACGATATATATTGTTATTATAATATGCTCCAGGTGATATTTTTTTTATCGAATACCTAACACTCATATTATTTCAAAAACCATTATCGTTTTCGGTAATAATATTTTTGGTACATATAATATTTTAGGTTACTACAATACAATATTTTTTTGGAGATAAAATTACATTTTTATTATTCTTATCGTTAAAGCTTTTAAGTTTTTACTATTTGAATTGCATATTCCGAAGAAAAATACTATTCGTAGTATTTTGATACTTACAAATCAAATGTTGGGCGAGTAATTGAGGCGGCTTGATCATGCATTTTGTGGTTCACTGAACCACCAAAAAGTTTGGGGTAGGTGTCATTTTAGTAGGTAGGTATACTTGGTCTTGGTAATCAGTGTTCGGTATAGCCGTATAGGTGATATAATAATGGTTAATTTGATGGGCAATTCATTATTAGCGACAAATAGATATAGTCACATATTATTTAGTATGAGATAATGTGACATTATTTTGTTATTCGAAAATTGCAATCAATTGTATACTAGAATTGTATATTATAATAATATCGTTATTACTGAACTACTCTCTAATGTGAAATTTGCTGGCATGTTGTCACTACTCACTTATACTAAATTCAACAACTGATGAGTCAAAGCTCGATCAATTTGCTTTTGTGTATAAGTACACGAATTTGAAGTTTTTTTTTAATTTGAAAAAATCGTCCTTTTTTGTAACGAATTTTTATTTGTTATAGGATTAGGAAATTTTTTTCAAATTAAAAAACCTCATATTCGTTCACATTAAAAAAAAAAATTATTTCATCAACTCGTTATGAATTATGCTTTTTGGTGATAAGAAAAAAGCCTATTGCCAATAATTGCCTGTTTGAAATTAAAGAAAATGTTGATATTGATGATATTAAACAAGTATTATAGTTAGGTACTGAAGATGTGTACCCAAATTTAAATAAATTGCTATAAGTAGCTTTAACTGACACCTGTTAGTTGCGCAACCTGCAAACGTTCATTATCTTAAATGCGGCATTTAAAAGCTTATCAGAGAACAACAATGAGACAAGAACGATTTTCAAATTTTTTAATATTGAATATCGAAAGAGATGTAACTATTAGTATTGACACAAAAACAATCATTGATACATTTCAGCAACTAATAGAAAATTAGTATTGATTTTACATTATTTTATACGCACATTTTGTATTTGAGTAAAAGTTGAATTAAAAATGTGTCAAGGTATATAATTATTTATAATTTATTTTAATTAAAATTTTTAATTCACTAACTAGTGTTATATGAATTTATTTGTGCATTATTAGTAGCCAGCCGGTATATTAGTTAGGCCCTAACTGTTAGGGACTGTGTTGCTGATAAAATTCTAGCAAAAAATTGACCCTAGTTGTGCCGATATACAGCGCGCTAGATAAAACTAATTTTGTTTTATATCTAGGTTTATAATGTCGACTCGTTCACTTGGTTATATTTTATAATTGGGTACTTAATTTATCATATCATCACAATTATTAAGCATGTTTTAAAATAAATAATAATTGTCGAAAAAGTTATAAAAATTAGGTAAGTTCTTGAACCTAATATGATTTTTTGGTAGGTGGGTGGGTGGTATTAACTATATAGTTCAGGGATGGCGAACCTGTGTCACGCGTGTCACGGAGTGACACGCACGCATTATTACAGTGACACGCCAATTTAAAATATAATTCATAATTTTTACTTCACTTTCCAAAAAAATTATTGATAATTTGAAACTATTTTTAACTTATTATTGGAGTATATTGTAAGATATTGTAATCTGTACTTTCCATTTCCTAAGCTCGTAAACGAAACGATTAGATAAATAAATTCGTTTATCACGTTTACGTAACAAACGTAGGTACAACAGAACAGTCGACAGTCGTCAACAGATAGTTTCGGATGCCTTACACGACGACTATTTTAACCAACCTATTCAATATTGCTTCGGGCTTACTCAATATAATTCACGTTTAACCATTGGAAGTTTAATACATTGGTGAGTATTATTTTTTTACCAATATTTCACCAAAAAATTAAAAATTTGTATAAAATAATTAATATTATATTCTTAATTTATAGAATAAAGATGATCAAAAAATTAAAACTGAATCCAGAGAAAAGTGGTAGTGGGAGATTATTCCACGAACAGTGGACAGTGGATTTTGGTGTAATTCAAAACAATAATAAGGTACTATGTTGCTTGTGTAACGAAACAGTTGTAAGCCGTAGTTTTAATGTTAAAAGACATTTCGAGACAGTTCATAATAATATATTTTCTCTATCGGCTGAAGAAAAATTAGAATTGATTTCTCAAAAAGTAAAATTTTTTAGAAGTCAATCAAACAAATTTAAAGTGGCGTTCAAACAAAATAATAATTTATCAGCCGCTAGTTTTTCTGTGTCGCATTGCATTGCGCAGCATGGTAAGCCACTTTCTGACGGAGAATGCTTAAAAGAAGTTTTTGTTAAGGCGTCGAACATTTTGTTTCATGATTTTACTAATAAAAATGAAATAATAATAGTAAATAGTAAATTAATGCTGTAAAGATATATTAATATGTACATGTAACTTTATAAATAGTAAATAGTATAAATGCTGTAAAGTTATATTAATATGCAATAGTACCTAAATAGAAAATGCTGTAAAGTTTAAATATTTTATACACCTAACAACAAATAAAATCATGTTTATATGTTTAATTAATTATTTTTTAAGCAAAAAAAAAGGTCTGACACGCGAGGCAAATAAAATCAAACCAAACATTTTGATTTGACACGCAGTTATCAAAAGGTTCGCCATCCCTGATATAGTTATTAGTTGAACCACCAACTGAAAAATTTCAAATGCTACGAGTAATAATTATTATTTAGTAGTAATTATTATAATAATAGTAATAAGCATTCTTATCTCATAAATTAGGTGGGGGAGGGGAGACTCGTCCTGAATTTGGGTTTTGTTTATCAATGTATTTCAAATAATATTTTGCTTAGGAATATGAAATGAAAAAAGGTACTTGTTAGTGTCAATTCAATTTATAATAAAAATATGTTGTAATTAACTTTGAAAATACATAATGGTATTAACGACTCGTTAGATAAATCTTTCAAGTTTATATATTTTAAATATAGGAACTTGTGATTTTCTTTAAAACTAGGTATGCCTAGCCAAACCTAACTAAAAAAAATTTTGATACTACTGGCTACTGGTTTAAAACTGGTCCTGTCGTTAGTGCAACCTATTGCCGATATTATATATTCAATATTAGGTCACCGGTTAGGCAGTAACGGCTTCAAAAAATTTCGATTATCGATTGAAAATAAGTTTTATAAAAACAATTGTATTACACCTATGTAGTATGATTTAATAAGTAATTAAAGTAATTAAGTTAGGTACTAAACTATTATAGGAGCTACGATGCTTATCATTATTTATGTAGCTAAAATACCCGGTTAATACTTATTATGTTATTATAAAGTCTTATGTTAACTGTAAAATTGGTAACCGGTAACCTATATAACCGGGAATAGAAATGTATTTAAAATAACGGTAACCGGTTTTTAGATTCTCAAATTTCCAGGAAATTACCGGTTTTTAGTAAAAGAAACCGGTTTCAAGCCTGACCTAATGTTGATTTTAACGTACCATAAAATTATTATTATATTTATATAAGTATGAAAATAAGTTTGATACCAGGTATATCTATTAAATACCCAAATAATATCAATGATTAAATATCAAATAATCATTAAGAATTCAAATCACGCATCAGTCCACTGGACACAGTTTGGAGCGTGATCCGTTACCATCATTAACATATATTTATATTTTCTAGTTTTTACTCGATTAGTCGATTCAAATAATGGTAGGAGGTGTATAATATATAGTAAAACTAGTCCAAGTAGCCTGATTTGTATTGTTTTAATTATTTAAAATTATATATAAAAAAAAAATGAATATTGATAATTATGTTGTATTGCATACATATTATATTTTATTATAAAAATATATAATATATATATCGTCACGTGAAATGCGCATACGAAACTATTAAATCATAAATGTTTATTTTATTTACATATAATCTACAGTCATCCGTATCCGTGGTAACGGCACTCTCCTCGTACATATACTTGCTGTACCGTGATAAATTTCCCATCAAGGACAATAATCAACACAATTTCATACATAATAATACGGTTATACTTTGTAATCGAATATTTATACGCCTCAGCTATATTATATACATGTATATATTGTAAGTGTGCAAATTGGATTTGGAACAGAAGTAGAAAATCGTTTTCGCGATTATCGCGACTGTTTTTGTGTGTGTTTAATTCTTCACGGTTCGCCGGTTGGGTCATGGTGGTTTAAACGCACGTGCGGACACGTAATAAGAGTATATATTGAGGGGTCGGCAAATCACTGCAGGATATACAGTTTAATTCAAAGTTGAAGGGTGTAGAAATCAAGTAAAATTTCAAATAACTATAGGAATAAAAATGTTTTGTTGGACAGATCGAAATGCATAACTACAAATCATTATCAGGTAAAAAAAAGTAGAAAATATTATTGTATATTTAAATCCTCTTCACGCTGCTGCAGTCCTACCAGGGGTTAAAGTGAAGCAAAATGGCAAGGGGTACTGTCATTCATATTTTCTTTTGAGTGTTCCATGTAATTGTCTTACCGTACAACAATTCATTAATTTATTGATCAAAAAAATTTTTTTTCGACATTTTGATTTATATTGTTATCAAAAATATCCATATTATATAGAATCATAATGCCTACTTATATAGTGTATACTAAATTTAATTAAATAGGTAAAAATATTTAAATATAGTTAGGCACATAAATTATATTTTTCATTAATCCTAGGATGTAATAGTTTTATAACACTTACATATTGTAAATTAACAAAATTAAATCAAAAATTCAAAAGGATGTTATATTTCTTTTAGGAATTATAGGTGTTAAGGGATCTATTGCACAAAATGTTAAATATATAATAATAAATAAGTTACGAGGCTCATCAGGCCAATCATTTTTATCAATATTTTTTTATTTAACTAAAAAAAATATACGTATGCATAAAAATAAAATTGTACATTTTCGAAAATAAATAATAAATTTGAATGGAGGAAAAGTTAATTTGATTGATAGAGATAGGATGTGGTCAAGTTGATGACTTTTGCCTTTTTTTCCTTTGATTCTATAAAATGCTATCTTAGCTAAAAATTCGTTTCACGTTCCCTTGATTCAGAATATACTAATTTTATTTTTCATTGTTTTGTTTTTTAACGTCATTTTTATATTTTTAGGTCAGTTTTCATATTATAGTCCATTTTTGTAGTTTTTGTACAACGTGGAGATTTATCTTGAGACTTGAATTTTAGATTTTAAAGAAAATTTGTTCAAAAATATAATTGTATTATTATTATTGGTGGGTTTGACAAACAATGAAAATTGACATTTTTACTTTTTAATTTATTTTTAATAATTTAATAAATTTTTTTACTACAAATTCAACTTAACATTTAAATGTTTATTACCTTTTGTCTTTGAATATTTTTTATGTAATTTTATATTTTTTAGGTAATTTTCTATATTTTTCTGGGCATTAAAGCATTTTTTAAAATTTGTTTAGGCCATCCATCTTATCTCTATTGATTAAGCTTCTATGGCTCAGCGCACCGTTTGAAAAATTAGTTAAAGAGGACGCCTAATAAGCGCAGTGAGTGTTAGAGGGCTGTAGATTTGCATCCCACCACTATAATCCCTGAGCCCTATCCTACAAATATATGTGCTTTATGCTTATTTTTCTTATACTAAGTCACATTTTTGTACACCAAAACCATTATCCAAGCGTCTTCAGTATAACCAAACAGAGTTACTTGTGTTTTACTACTGTAAAATATACAGGAAATACTTAACATATACACAATACTGCAGTCACTTTCGTGAAACATTAGGTACGTCTTATTTGTATAATGTAAAATACATCAAATATAAAAGAAATAATGTTTATTACCTATTGCTGAATTTATTTTGTGATCAATGATCATAAATCATAATAGTTATCTAATTTGATATAAATGTACCTAAATAGCCTATACACAACGCCGTATAAATATATATTAAAATAAAATGTTGATAATTAAATGCATTGAAAACAAAACTTAATAGTTAATATTATGATACATAATATAGTGGAGTATATTATATTGTACAATATAACTCAATGATAATATGCTGGAAAATTCCAAATTCTTAACAATAACATCGATGGTTTATTTTGAATAGTTAAAGTTATTGAACGAACCTATTGTCTTGTTCGTGGTGTTGTTTTAAATAGGTAGAGTTTAGTAAGCAATTCCAATTACAAGTTTAGTCAAATGTTAATCTCAGTATATTGTGATAAGAAATAAAATATTTGGATAAAAAATAAAAAATAAATTTGAACTAAATTGACAAAAAGTAATAATAACCTACCTAATTTTAATTTTACCTGTACCTCTGTCTTTATCTCTAATAAACTAATTTTCTGTATAGTGTATTTACCTTATTTTTTAGATACCACAATATGATGTTTGAACACATGTACAGAGTGTAACAGAAAGACCGGAAAATCAATATTTTTTTTACAACAGTTACAGACGCTCTAGTCACACGTACAGTATAACATTTTTGATTTTGATTTTTTAAGACTGAAAACGAAAGATTTTAAATACAAAATAGCAAATTTGAAAATCTGGTTTTTAAATAAATGCTAATCGTAAAAACAATCACAGTCTTCTAAAAACTTGCAGATTTACAACTATTTTGAATTTTGAAATAAACGGTTTTTTTTTTATTTTCTGTACTCAAAAATTTAAAAAAAATATTATACTATATACATTATACGTGTAACACAAACGTCTGTAAATTATATGTAAAAAAAATATAAAATTATTGATTTTAACAAAAGTTGTTTTATTTGTCATGTCTTCTTGTTACACCAATTCTTTAATTATTTTTCAATGTTTACAACCTCACAAGTATACAAAAAATTTAATTTTTCTTAATTAAACTATTCCAATTCAATATATATATATAGATTTATCTCCAAAAATATTGTTAGAGTCATTCCTCCTATTGAGTCTATACTCAAATGGTACGCATGCATATTTTTTAATAAAAATGTAAAATGTACCTAAATTTTATTCACGATATATTTTATAATATTATTGTAAAAATTAACAATTGTGTACTGAAGTACTTAGCTACCACGGTCGTTTACATGAATAAATGAATAAATAAATAAATAAATCAATTACAATTTATACATATTTATAACTAATGGACGATAGCTTAACACGAAGGTACTAGATCAAATTCCATGGGTACTTTAGCTTGTACTACTTGTGCTACTGCAGATAATATGGGTATCTCTGGCCATTTAAATTTTGTAAGACTGCGTTGACTGACCTGTGGGGAGGTTCTATATGGCACGCGGTGGCTGCAGGGTATAGCACCGCAATAATAATAATATACACGACGCGATGCGCATATACTTACGAGATACTACGCGTATAATGTGAATAAAAAATATTATATCTGCGCGTGAACGGCTATAATATATAATAATAATAATACTTACTTATATATACAGAAATCGCGCGAGGGTCTGATCGGTGAATTTATTGTACGCCGCTGACCACGATCAGTTGCCCGGCCCGAAGATTAAACGAGGGACTTGGGCCATAAATGCTCCGCAGTCTCTGCAGTGGTCCGTCCGACGAGGCGGCCATATCCTAAGACGATAATTCACTTACAGATACCCCATATACCTATATAGTATATAGAATCTATAATAATGTCATTATATAATACCGCGGTCACTAAAGGCGAATATTTACAACGCGAGCGTGAATATTTGTATGTATGTACATTGCATAATATATACCTATAATATTCGTGATGTGACTTATCTGAGATTTCTTTTCTGCGTTATATATTATTATCGTCTTTGACGGGAATAAGGGGGAAAATATAAAACTTTTTACGCCCGTCACCGCCGCCCGCTATCGCTATTTATTACTATCGATAATATTATATGATGTAATAATATTATTATTATAGTATACGCATAACGCCCCGCTATTGCGTTTATGTCGCGTGTTACATATTATTATATATATGTTTTTCTTCATTCGGCACCTATGCCTCCGGGCGGTGGCCGATAGAAATCGTAATTTCCTTTTTTTGACCAACGCCGACCGACGCCGTTTATCCATGGTCGATACGTTTTCTCTTTCCTCTTTTCTTCCGCTATATACGCATGGCATATATACATACCACCGCTATGTGCGATACATTTTACACACGGTTCGCTTATCTTGTTATTATCGACATCGCGAATGTAAGAGTGACCTTTACACGTTATATATTATAAAACCTTAACCCTCCAGCTAATATATCAGTAGGTATATAATATGTTGGTATATCATAAATAGAGATATATATACTTACGTATTTACTTAAACTGTGTATCATTTACACCCCCTCCCCCCCCTCATATATATTCTCGTACGCGTCATTCACAGTCGTGGCCCACACACCGATTACATATAATATATCGGCTCGAATGCGCAACCCATTATATATATACAATATACATATATGTATTATATGTGTGTTGGTATTTAATAATATAACATATTATATACTATATAGGTATATGTCCGTTTATGGGTCTATATCAAAACGCACAAATATATTAAAATAACATAATATTGGTTTACGTGTGTATCAAGGTGTATTGATAAGGTGTCGTCACTTGTTTGAAAATTTTACTACAGATAGTCGTCACCACAGGGAGCGCTGTGTGTCCTAAAGAGGCCGATAAATGAACAGTTTTGTACACCAAAGCTATAGAAAATTGAAAATATATTATGATTTAAGGAATAAAATTCAAAATTTGTCATTGCATAATGACTTCTATGTTCTAAATTATTTATATGCATGTATTTAAATACTTTCTTTTAATCAAAAACAATTATTAATATTATTAAATATTGTCATTTTTAAATTTCCTATTAAAAAAAAAATATATGAAAAATGTGAGGGTTAATTCACTAAATTATCATACATAATGCTTTCAAAGTGTTACAATTAACAAATAATAATTATTAATTATGAATGAATATATGGATTTTAAATACAATTCATAATATGTTGATATTGAGGTTAATACTAGTACTCATATTATCTATGTGTTACTAAAATGCATATATTTTGAATACCTTTTTATAAGCATTTATTACTCAGTTGTACCTATCACCATTGATTTAATAATATATTCATAGTATTATATTATAAAATCAGTGCTATTACTTATATATTATTAACAGAGATCCAGTGCTTATTTTCTTTAGACTTTAAGCGTTTATGGAAAAAGTTTAAATGATTAAATTTTAATACGATAATTAATATTTCTCAAAAGTATATTAAAATATTAATTTACTATACATTTTAATAATTTATCTGTGTGAAATAGTACATGTAATTTTAGTATACATCTAATCTAGAAAAAACAATTAATAATTTTGATTAAGGGAAGCCTTGACAGTTTTACATTAAATTAAGGGAGCCTCTTGACAAAAAAAATTTGAGAAGCGCTGTACTAGATTATACTGTAAAATATCTAAATATAATAAATTTAACTAGCGGTCCCGGTAAACGATCATGTTTGTACTGTTGCATTTAAATTTAAAAACTTCATATACATTTTTCACTGTTTATTTTTCTAACATAATTTGTAGTTATTGAAGAAAAATATAAATAACATTTTTGACAAAGGTTGGTTTCTCAATACACAGTCAAATATTAACCAAATATATCATAACACATTATGTCAAAACAAGAATGATATTCACTTGCAAAAGAAAAAAATTAGCAAGTTGCTAAAAACAAGAAAACACCAAAAAAACTAAACAATTTTTCAAAATTAGTTTGAAGTTTATAAGATAACTATTATTGAAGAATATTATAATATAAATAATATACCTAATCATATGATAAAATATGCAAAATATTTTAAACATGTTTTTAGAGTTTTTTATGAGCACTGGAAAATAATACTCCACTCTACCAGACTACTATTAAAATTAGAATCAGAATCATAATAGTTTTAATTTAATTTAAAGATTTCAATTAGGTTGCAATACATATCCCAAGAAGTGACTAAATTATACATCATAATATTTCATAATTGATGTCTACTTGATAAAAAATATTTAACAACAATGCAAATGTAAATTAAACAATCAAGAGTGTATACGTACAGGGGTCCAGAGTGACGACACCTTATCAATACACCTTGGTGTGTATATTATATAATGTAATAATAATAGTATCTTATCTGATACCAGGGCCTGGTTTTTAAAACTAAACTATGTATAATAAGAGCAAAACTTAAATCTGAAAGTCAAAAACCTTTACAAACACTAAGCCTCATGGGTATATATATATAAATATATATGTATCATGGTAATGTGTGAATAATAACATTAATAACAAAAATAATATTTTATAAGAAGCTATTTTGTATATCCAACAACAATTAGAGTGGTTGAATACTAGACTGAAACCGTTAAGGAGATGTGTCATAATCAGGAACTGGAACCTTTAAAATATAAAGAACCGGAACCAAAACCTATATTTTAATAAATTAAGTACCGGATCCGAACCGGATTTTTTAAATTAAATAGGTTCTTTTAGGTTCAAAAATAAAATTATTTTATTTCTCATAATTTAATGTTATATTACTGTTATGTGTATAAACTATGCATGATCATAATATGAGTTTTCTAATATTTCTCATACTATTAATTAAACCCGCATTCCGGATAGGTATTTAAAATTATTATACTTTTCGATACCTAAATTACCTGGAACCGGTACCGAAATTATTTGGAACTGATACCTTTATTTTTCAGAACCAAACCAAAACAGTTATTTTATTTTTGGAGAACCAGTACCGGAACCGATACCGATAAATTCAAAAGGTTCCAGTCCCTGTGACTCACAAAAGCTTTCGTGGAACTCACGCACATTAATGATCAGTCACTACACACACACACAGTCACACATCACTCACAGATTATACATTTTATTATTTATTAGGTGCATACCTAAACTACAAGAATATAACGAATTATAAAAATTTTAAGCCATTAGACATAATAGGGTATTTTATCGGTGGTTTGGTCTTAGGTTCTCAAAATATGTAGAGTTGCGCTTAAGTATTATTATGATAGAATCAGATAGATTATCTACTGCTGGAGAGTAGTATACAATCTGGGAATTTAAAATCGCTAATAATAATTGAACTATATTGAAGAATATTTCGTATACGTCACGACTACCCACGGTGTATAGGTATCGTGCTAAATTTAGTGGGAGTACGCTTAAAAAATTGAAAACTAGAAAACCGCGAGTATTCACCTCGTGTACCCCACCAATAAACTATATATGTAGGGATGCTCATCGCTCCCGTGCACCCACTGCTGCAGTATGTGTTTGTAAACGCGCGGTCGTGTACGCTGCACCCACCGACGATGCCGTCGGAAAACCCAAAGCGCCAAAACTCTGGCAGCTCCAAAGGCCTCCGGTAATTAGTTGCCGCCGCATTACTGCCGTCTGCCGCTGCTGTTGATATCAAAACGGAACAGTGCGTAAATATCGTCGACTCGTAATTGCCCAACTTTTGTTTTCGGTCCGTGTTTCTTTTCCCGTCCCGCCCATCCTCTCGCCGCCGACGCCGCCGCGGTTAATGTGTCGAGTTTTCAAACTCTTAACGCTACCGGGCCGGCGCGCGCAGCATCCGAAGATTGAACGCTTCCGCCGCTCGAGCACTGCACCATCAGACGGCTATCGCGCGTTTCCTTTGCCACATCGCAATAATAATAATAATAACAGTCACACAGTGATAATTGATAATATTATTATAACGTATACACAGTGTCGTCATAATAACTCGCGATTATTAGACGCGCGTTTATCTGGGGGCCACGGAGAGATGTATTATTGCGATCATCGCCGCCGAAGTCGGTTCCGCCGCGGCAGGTCTATCCCTCCCCTGCACCTCCAGCACGCTATCGTCGAATATCCGCCGCGGCAGTTTCCAAGTCATATCGTCGCCGTTATCTTATAATATAGCGCCTGCACGTGTACCGCGCACGACACCGCATATACTTGCGTATACGTATTATAATACCGATATCGTATTTTCACATCAAAAGTTTTAATTAATAATATATTATTATAATAATAATATTATGTTGTGTGTTCGACAACAGCAGGCGCAGTCACCTCCGGACCGCGAAATATTACACATTATGATTATCCGTCGTGCGGTATCGGTGCAGGATGTCACTGCACGTATATTATAATATGGCGGCGGATGTCACAATGCGTATTTAAGTTATGTAATCTCGTGTGCGGCGCTCGCGGAACTTGTAGCGTTTGTAGTGTACCTATAGGTATTAGGTACCTATAAATTATAATATTATACTATACTTTTTGTTGTAATCTTCAAGAGCGATTTGGATGAAGAAGAGTTTGAAATTTCAATCAAAAATGAAAGTGATTTCATACTTCACTTTTTCAGTATGGACTACAAAACTCTATCCTGAAAAATACTTCAACTTTCAAGGACCTACTATTACCATTCCATTGATGCTAATATTTAATTTATCCTTGTCATGATGTGTGTATTTCAATTAATTTAAACAGTATATTTAGTTAGGTACTAAGCTTTTTAAAAGTGGATAAAAAACTAAATGCAATAACTATCGTCATATTTCTTTATCTCAGTACGTTTCTAAATTATAGGAAAATATCTTAAATTTAGAATAGTATATTGTTTTTTAGCAAATAAAGATTTATTTTCTACTAATCAGTTTAGTTTTATTTATGGTAAGTCTCTTAGAGATTTACCATTTTACTGTGAACAATTTTATTCATAAACAGCTGAATGCACGAAAATGATAAAATTTTGGGAATTTTGTATAATACAAAAAGATCATACTTTGATACATATATTTTAATCATATCTTGTTATTAAAAATGATTAGAACAAGCAGGAATTTGTGGCATTGCTAATAAATTAATTCACTCTATCTAATTCTAATAGAACGCAAAATATTAGAATTAACAACAACTACAGCAATCTATTAAAAATAAACCATGTCTTGGGACCTAGTCCTAACCAGTCTTTAGACCTTTTTATGATATTCATTATTCATAAATGGTTTGCATATTTTAGATACAATTTCAGATAAGTGCCCAGTTATGGTTATACAATATACATTAATTAGATACAAATTTAATATTTTGTTATGATTTTATTGGTTATAATTCAGACAATTATTACAAATTATAAAATTCTAATAGATTAATATCGCATACTATTACTATAATTTTTTAATTAATCGAAAAGTCTAGAATAACTATCTTTCGCGTTTGATCATATCTCTTATCTAACTTTTCTTGTAAAGATAAATTAATAAATATGACATTGTATAATTTATGTTATGACTTATGTGTACAACGATATCTATGTCCTTAGTAAATAATGTTTAGTAACTTGAAAACTACTAGTTCAAATTCAGATTTAGATAGTTACATCAAAATTTAAAAAAAAATTTGTATAATTTCAAATAAAATGGGTGGTTCTCATTTTAAAAACAGAATTTCAGATATTTAAATAATGGTTCAAAAAATTTCAAAAGCTTAAAAATATAGTAGGTATATTTAAAAATCCAATAATTCCAAAAATTATATTTTGAATAGTTACATTATTAATGAAAAAAAGGGACTGAGCATAGTTGTTGAATCATCCTGCATATATATTTTTAAATTATTAAAGTAAAGATTCCTTTAAAATGATTACATATTAGCCTATTCTTAATTTTAGTATGTTTCCTATTTAGGTAAGTACATTCAAATATTTGTATTTATATAGGTAATTGGTGGTTATATTATAATATTTGTTTAAGCAAGTTTGTGTTTAATTGTTTCGTTTTAAAGGATTAGCATAATATTTAAAATACCATGTTCGTCGTAAATAGCCTTTTCGATCGTTGATGGTATTTTAGATGAGGTGGGTACGGTGAGACAGGTTACCCATGGTGAGAGCACTCCACAATTATGTGTTGTATTGTCGTAGAAACGTCGTGTGTGATTCGCATATTGCGATGAGATGGAGTGAAAATGTGTGTCTTATTGGCAGTATAAATAGTATAATAATATGCAAATATTGGTCGCAACTGCAAAGAGAGTCCTTATCGATGCAGGTTTATAATATTTATATGTACGATATTTACAGACATAAACGAGTTAAACCGAAAGTTTTATTTTTATAGATTGACGGATTGAAAAATAACTTGGAGCTCGTGTGAAGGCGCAGACAATAACTTATACTGCTGCAGTGCTTTATTCGCCATGGAAATATAATGAAACTTTTTCGCATCGGCCGCGAAAATTATGATAATGATAAATCTAATATAATGACATGCGCTCGCGTTTACTCGAATCGAATTACAAAGATGTTCGAGCTGTAGGTACACTCTTACCCATAATAATATACAATGTGCACTATAATATATGTATAATAAATAATAATATAAGCGCCGCGTATATAGTATATAGCTGGTGAATGCTATTCAGCAGTGTTGCGTACGTACCACCGTCAGTTACCTTTAGCACATCACGCGCATATACTGCTGCAGTTACCTGCTCCAATAATTGGCCGCTCTTATTCTCGTTATTTACATAATTTATTGTGCTAATATGTTTCCCTTATCGTTTATTTTCATTGTATACGCCGCCCGCTGTAATGTATTATTATGATAATAATGTTATGCACTATGACGGGGCGACTGCTGGCTGTATACAAGTACGGTGAAGTATAATATAATATATGTATGTATAGCTGTGTATAGGGATGGTAGTGGCGGAAAAATTACGCATGCACGTACAGAAAATTATCCGACTCATTCAACGGCGCAGAGAGCCGCAGTGGGGGCACGTCTTAAAAGCCACTGCGCGGACGGGACGGGTGCGCGGGGATCGAAGTGGAAAACCGACGGTGGAAAACGAGCGACGGAGAGGAAAGTGAGGCGGAGACAGAGAGAGAGAGAGAGGGAGAGAGAAAATACGAAAAAAAAGAAGACGAAAAATGCAAATTGACCCACGCGCGCGTAAAGAACTTATACTGCCGCCGCGTCGCAATTGTTTGAGAAATGTTTTCGCGAATGGGAAACGGCGCGGCGGCGGTAGCGTTTGCCGTTCGCAATTAGAAGGGCTATTGTCGACCGTCCCCGCCCCCCTCCCCACGGATCGTACGCGTAAAAAAGTATAAATAAAAATAAAAAACGCGGGCGCAAATGAAATGTAATTTGTTAACTAGTTTTCGTCTCGGGCGACCGTGCCCCGGCCGGGGAGGTTGTTTGAAAACATCCGTGCAGCGTCGTCGCCCGCTCCCGTATAATAATATGTAATATTCCTATATGGATGCCCATAATAATAATAATAATAATAATAATAATATCATACAAAATATGTTTAAAAGGTGGTATACAGACTACGCGTAGTATATTATTATGGTGATGTTATCCGCTGTATAATTCAGTTTGGTCAGAGTCGTGTGCCTGCTGGCTATTGTATTAAAATAAATATCTATAATCTACATAAGTACATAAAATATATAAAATTGTGAATGGCAAACTGAGTCCCAAATAATAGGGGGAATTTAGGGGCTAGATAAATTGGATCCAAAAAACTTTAACGTGTTATGTAAATTGTGCCCCGAGTAATAAAATAATTTAATTTTTTGAAAAAATAATTTATAAATAACGACGATGTACATAAAAAGGAAAAGTCTCTATATTCAATGTGTACTGTGTATCACCAATTAGTGATTATCGATTAAATAAAAATATTTCACGATTTTAATTTGTTAAAACACATAAAATAATTGTTTACCCTGAAAAACAGTAATAAAATAAAATAAAAATAAAACTTTGATTTGAGTTTGCATATTATAAGTACTGAAATATTATTATATATACTTAATTTTGACTTTATGTAGACACAACATTACGAATTAAAATAATTATTAAAACAAAAATCACATTTTCAACCACGCATGATAACACGGACAGTCCTAAAAATGTAAGACTGAGAAGAAAAATGAGCTTTTTGGGAAACTCCATAAACCTTTTCAAACCCGGTGTAACAGGCAATTTTAACCGCCGGATATTTTTACCCCCTCTCGGTAAAAAAAACCTCGTAAATTTAATTTATACCCCCGTGAAAAATTTAAGGGGGGTAAAATAATTCTTGGTTAAATTTACTCCTGCAGGTCAAACTGAAAATTATTTCCATGTTTAAAAAATTTTTTGAATTGGAATTTCATGGGCATTAATAGACCTTTTGTAACATGTTCATCATACACCACTTCTCCTTTATTGTATACAGAAGTTACTTCTTGGTTAATTATTATCTGGTTTAAATTACTTATGTACTGCTCTTGCATGAGCCAATTCAAAGCGGTATTCAGTATTACAAAGTGTAAATGTGTTTGATATATTATCCAATGACAATTCTTTGAATGATGATAATAACAGAGGGTGATTAATTTTTTCCTTCACAAAATTGTCTAATAAAGTAGCTATAGGTTTGGTTATGAGTTCTACAATGCCTTTTTGAATATTCAAGACATCTTGAAATGTGATGTTATTTTTGACATGTAAGCCGATTACAAATTGTACAGCAGATTTATGGAGATCAGAAATTGCTGATTGATAATTAAAGCCATTAAAAGTATCATTTTGTATAAATATAGAGGGTGTATGAGATGTGGTATTCAGAGGGAAAGAATCTGTGTTGTTAATAGTATGACTTTGAGTAGGTAAAGAATCAGTTGATCTTAACTTAAAATGTTTGTTTTTAACATGCCTTTTAAACGAACTCAAGCTCTGAAATGACTGAGAGCATGACTCTTCACAACAGTTATAAGAACTATCAGGGCTTAGTAAATGTACAACTTTGAAATGGATAACTAATGCCTGTAATTGTCCACACTCACATTTACATATGTAACAAATCATTATCAAAACTAACTTAAAATGCCTATTTAACAATTTTACCTACCAAAATTATAATCTCTTTAATAATTATATAGGTACTGTTTTTATTATTATTATATAATATTATATTTTTACCAGGCTATAAAAAATAACTGTACAGTTTTAATTGTTGTATATAATTTTAATAATACGGTTATCATTCAATATAATTAGATACCTGTATGAAAATAAATTTTCATTACAATATTATATTTTATATATTAATTATATTAAACATTACAAGAATTACCACATGAATATTTGAGTATGAATAATTTGCTGTAGGACTGGTAGGACTAAATATTATTGGAATTTGATCCAGCGTTAGTCAGTCCTACTTTAACTGTTCATATTGGTAATACACGAGTGATATTTTTTATAAAATAAGAATTCAAATGAAACAGAAATTCAAACAGGTGATTGGTTTCTACATAGGTATATAATTATTTTGATATTGGGACACAAATAATGACTATCATAAACTTTAAAATTTAAAATAACAATAATTATACCTATCCAATTGTATTTAGATAATATTTTAATGTATGTATATTGTATGTACCTTAATAATTATTAGTTATATTGTTAAAACTTACCTTCTAACTTCTAAGTAAATTCTATAGACGACTTGTGGTGAAGAAAACTTTAATTAACTTTCATTAAATTCGATAAGGTCGCACGTTGAATACAATAAATATATTATGCAGCGTTAACACTTAACTGGAAACGTAAAAATCTTTTATATAGAAAAATGTAGGAGGTAGGATTATAAGTGACACAATCGAGATACGAGGATTTCAGTATCGGTCGTATGGAGTATATCTTAGTGACTATACAACAGGATGGCGCGGTGCGGAGGGAATACCAATCGCAAAACTATCACAGTGGAAATACCCCAATAATACAAAAATAATTTTAACCGTATAATATGTTTTGTACAATTCAATTAAAGATTTGATAAAATAACAACGGTAATGTTTGTATTTTGATTATCTTTTCCAGTTTAACAAAAGTTTTGTTCATATTTTAATGAATATATATGTTGAAATAATAATACTGTTTCATTATTTTTATATAATGATTTATTTTTCAATCATGAATGTTTATTTTAACACATTATTTCTTGTAATTTATTAATAAAGTATAATTTATTAAAATTACATTGCCTTGTACAAATTATAAACATTGATACTGTTAATTTAATTTATTATTGGTGGAGATTTACACCGAGTTTGTTAGTTGTACAGTTTAATTTTAATTTTAATACTATACTTATAGTATTAACAAAATAGATGTTCGTTATTTGTTTACAAAGTTGATTTGTTAATTTTACCTACAATATTTTTTTCAGTGTGGTAAAAATATACTAGGTTATTTATACCCCCGCTAAAAATGTACTAGATAATTTTTACCTAATGATTCAACTTAACCTGCTACCGTATACATAAAATTACAGTATAAATATAATATAAAATATCCTAGGCTGACAAACGTCTCCGCTCAGAATCGTTTTTCGTATACAATTATATATCACTGAATTCAAGTTTAACACCATAAATTGCAGGCACCCATATGTAAATATATCCTATAGTATATTATAGGATATAAACAGATCGTTAATTATTAGGTAATTTTTAATAAAATATTATTGACATTTATAGAAAAAAAAAAATACATAAATTGAAATTTGAAAATGTCCCTAAAACAGCTCAAATATTTTCAAAATGTTATGGTGTATAGAAAATGCTAGCAAGCTATACAATACCTAACTGCATTTTTAGAAATTCTGTATGCCACTAGGTCTACATATTTTTGTAATTTATACACGTCTGCAGTTTAAACGTGATATTTTATATGCAGAGCACATGCAGACGCGTTGCAGTATAGTTTCTTGTTTAGGCGAATTTAGATCACGCGGTTGGTTTTCAAAACGAAATAGTCAATAGCTGTAGGAATATTTAACAGTATAATATAAGTACTAGTTTTGACGTACACTTACTAGAGTATAAAAAAAATCCAATTGATAATATTGAAAACGGATTGAAATCCACTACCTCTGGATTTTACATATAGGTACTCATAACTCGTTTAAAAATTTAAATATTATAAAAATCCAAGTAATGTTCTTACCATTAAGTTTTATTTACTCTAATATTCAATCTAACAACGTAGATTAAGTTTTGCTGAACGTAAGTTTGCTGTACTGTCGTACGTTTGGAAGACCGAGACAACACTCCTGTGTATGGCGTTCTCTTATAAGTTTTATTATTAAGACATAATATATTTTTTATAAATAATATACTTAATTTATTAAATAAACAGGGCTGTCGATGCTATATTGCGAGTAGATGAGGGAAATTAATACACTCTATATTATATCTAGATAGTGGCGTAAAGTTATCTGTAGTAAAACTATTAACGCCGACGTACGGATTACAAACGGGAAATTATAAACCACAAACCAATTAATATTGTAATATAATGATCAAGCCTCTGAGGTAGATGGTAAATAGTTATAACGGTATTTAGTTAATATAACTCGCAAGTATTTCAATCCCGATAGTAACATTATATAATATGTTGCTTCCCGTTTTGTAGGTACCTATGGTACACATTGCGACGTAGTGATTGGAAAAAAAAATTGCAGTCTCACACGTGTATTGACGTAGGTATGTGATATGTATAATATAGTCAAACTACTACTACAGCAGTGGTGCGGTACACAATTACAACATATTTATGAAGTGTGACTTCTAATATGTTCATAAAATCCATGGTTTTTCGTCATTTATTCGGGTATTGGGTTTAGGGTGCTGCATGTATAAGGGTGTTTAAACACCGTAATAAAAAATGTGGGTAAGCAAACGTTTGTGTTTTAATAATAACCGGTATGTTCAGTCAAAATACCACCAAATAATTGAAAATCGAGTTTCGTTGATTGAAAATCATCCAGTTTTAAGTAAACTCAAATTCAAAATTGGGGGGGGGGCAACTTCTGATCGCTCTGCCACTTCACAATTTTTTTATATTTCTTACGAATGTTTAATTTTTTAGCCAGCCCCATAGGTCCTATATAACCAGTTTTGAGACTTTTCTAAATAAATAATTGCTCATTTATTTTCTTATCTAGATAACTATTATGAAATTTATCTATTTATCTATTGGTTATCGCACTTATCTTAGAAAACATATTTACTTATCTATAGATAATTTTATAAAAATCAAATTCATTTTTTTTTACTCAATATATTTTCCTTTTATCAATATATCAATATATTTCCGGCAAAACCGTCAAAATTGCCAGATAAGCTTATGAATTTCTGTACATGTTTGAATGGTTTCTTAAATTAAGTACGCAGTTGTAAAATTATTCAAACGAAAGGTTAATAAGTGCGTTCCAGTCTGCTATATATATATATACATTCAATGACTTTATTTCTTAAATCATTGTATGCGAAAATAACGATTCTGAAGATAGTCAGCCTATATTATTACTAAGTATATTTGATGATATTGCTATTAAAGTAATTTATTTTACTACTATACATTAATAATACAGTAGGTTGAATTAATTTTTTCCGAGAAAATTGTATTTAAAATGTCATTCTGTGTATAAAATATAATATTTTGATTGTTTATATTTTAGATTTTTTTGGTTACAGTATATTGGACTACTTATGAGCAACCACATTATATTTTCAATAATTGCAGGCTATACAAATTAAAATTTTTATGCATTTTTAACTATAAAATAGCAAAATAATTTGAAAATTTTGATGTATTCTGAAAATTTTAATTTTGAATGCTTATTAAAAAATCTTAGCCGTATTTTGTTATAAATTAATTATTATGATTTACATAATTTTTGGTTACACTGATAACTGGTAAGATACGAATTCGGATGGTTTTAAATAAAGAAATAAGTAAATAAGTATGTAATGACAATATTTACGTATTACGATTGTAAACAATTTAAAATGATGGGTCACTCGATTTTTACAACAGTTCAAACAATTCTGGCGTTAGGTGCATGCGATTACTTGTTCTTGTCTTGCAGGCAAAATAAAATAAAATGACAGATATCATGAGTTCTACCAAGTTTTAATTACTAATTTGAATACTAACATTCCGTTCAAATATACAATAGCTATTCGAAATGTCTTACTTAGGTCATATTATAATGACACATCATTCATGTCAAATCACATTATTAACTGTCCAGGCAGATTTTATAGAAATTATCTTAGTTGCATTCTTAATTCAGTTGTTACTTATATCACACTGGAAATTGAAATGTATTATTTTATTCTGAGCGGTCGTAATAATTTTACTTACCTACCTGTACCATATCTGTCTCAATTACAAATTGTTGAAGTAATAATAATAAGCTAGTTTTTTTCTGCGTTATCGCTGTTCTTGCTTCTAACAAATCTAACTGATACCATGTACCGTTTAAACTTATCAGTTATCAGTATATTAATGATAGATAATTTAGTACCGTGAGTATGTTTTTGATAGGCAGCGCATCCCTGAAGACATTATTGGTTAATTGGAATTGTTTATCAATATATTTTTAAACATTAAAACGCAATACTCTGCAGTTCTTTAATCTGGGAATTATATAGTTCTCCATTCGTATCGTCCAATGTCCCAAATAAAACCTTATGTACATGACCTGAAATGTTTATTTAGCCATTTTTCCCTATCCTGATATAATATCATTCATATCTATTGACGTAACATTCACGATATCTTCCTATTAATTTCCCGGAATCAAACCTGGGCAAGTTAGTGATAGTTTTTAATTGAGTTAAGTTAAGTTGATAGAAAACATTGTAAAAAGTTAAAAGATAATAGTTATCTTAACTGTTTTTTTTAACTCAGTTAAGTTAAAAATTATATGGAAACTAACAATTACATTATTCATTTAAGTTAATTTTTTTTTATTGAACAATTCTAGTTAATAGAACAAGAATTAAATTTTAAATTTCTTATTTTAGTAAATGTTTATGCAATATGCAGCATCAATAGTAATAATTTGTATTACCTATATTTATTATTTAATTATTTATAAACCAACGTAACTATAGAATTAGATTAAGAGTAACTCGTTATTTATTAAGTTTATATTAATAAAAAACAATGAAGTTAATGAAAATTAAATTCAAAAAAGTTAAAATGAACTTAACTTTAAGCTTTTAACTTATTTATGACCAGGCTTGCCATTAATAAAGAATATAAGGCTAAAGCAAGATTCACAGCTACATCGTGTGTAGTGTCGTGCGAGGCCGTGGTAACTATGGTTACAAGTGGTAATCTGTAGTCAATTATTGGTTTATTCGGTTGCAAAATTTCTGCAATTGGCATTAAATATCTCTGCGGTGGTGTCTGAGAAGCCAATAAAAATGTTTAATCAACCCAAATAGTTAGTTGAACTGTGGGCATATTCCATTACTGCACAAACACGACCATGACGATAACCCACGGAACCGGGTGCCCGGCGTAGAGGCGTATACAAGGGGGGTGTAGGGGTCAGATCCCTCCCCACATAGTCCTTTTTCAAATTTTATAAAATAGTGTTCTTAGTGTTAGGTCGAAAATAATAAAATAAAATGTGTACTATAATTGTTTAATTCAGGTGCATAATTTCAACTTTTTGAAAGGTATGCTGACAACTTTATAGGTAGGTAGACCAAACCGGTCAACCGATGACAACCGGTGCTGCGACGGTTACAACAACAGCGCAACGGGGAACGCTTGTATTATCGAGTAGCGAACGGTCGTAGAAACCATCAACCCTCATCTGCTTGAACCCTCTAATCGCCCAGAAATATGAACCCAATACCGCACAAAATGCTCGATAGTAACAAAATATATCCCTCCATCATACCATTCTTCGTATAGAGGAATGATGTCGAGTGTCTCGCGCATTTTAGATCGAAAGGTTTTAGGACATAAGTTTACATTAATACTCAAGGATTTATTCCATTCTGTCGTCTCTACCATATGGACCCGCCACCGAATAGCAATATTCGAATATAATAATGTTTAACCTACCATCACGCTGTAGTGTGTGTGTGTGTGTGTGTGTGTGTGTGTGTTTCTAGGGGAAGTGGGGTGCTAATATAGTTTGTCGTTCGCGCTGTGTGCTTTAAATACTTTTTAATAGTATATATAGTATATTTTTCACGGGACACCGGATCGCGATTGATAATGTGCCAAGCGCTCGGTGATTGTCGTTTCGAGTAACAGGCGAAAACAGTGTCCGCACGCACACCCTCACCCTCTCCCACTATATAGATTATTATTATCATTTATTATTATTATCATTACAGAAACGACGATGGGCGAAACGTTGTTATGTCGGAACGACGTGTGAAACGTTATTACGGTACGACGCCGCGGGTACTGTGTGTGAAACGAATTTCACGGCGCGCGTCGGACCGTGTTCGGAAGCGGCGGCGGCGACAAAATCGTATATTTTCGCAATAATTAATAGGCAGGTGGCGGGGTTGCTTGATATGAAAAAAAATAATAATAAGACGGCAACGGTGACAACGACGACCAGAGTGAGTTATATAGTAATAATAATAATAATAATATATAGCAATTTAAAAACGGCAAAATAGAATATCGCGAGCGGTGTTTTGTGCCCCGGCATTATGATACGATATTATGTGCGGCGTACTATACTAGTCTTGTACACTCTCATCGCTCGCGGGGGTGGCGGGATCGACTCGTCGCGTCGGGTGGCGGTGGCGGAGCGATTAGTGCAAAGTGGCGGAAAATTATAACGCGCGGGCGGGCGTTGGCGGTACGCCCGCGGCGAGTCGTCGACGGGTCCGCTGCCGCTGCCGCTGCCACCGAGTCCACCGCAGCGGCAACTTAATTGGACGTGAAATGCGCTGGTGATTGAACGGCTCTCTCGGTCGGCCGGTCTTTGCTGCGGCTAGGGGACGGTGACAAGTGAGTATATGGCGACGACACCTCCCGCGACGATGCGTCGCAGCCGCTGCAATACATCCGTCACTCATATTATAAACACATATATAATATAATATAAAAATATTATTATGATAAAGTAAGTTTTTGTAAACCCCCCCCCCCCCCCCCCCCCCCCCGTTACATTCACAGAATTACGATTGTTTTATGCAATTAACATGCTTATTATTTTGAATCTACGACTGTTTTTGTATTTTTTTGCACGGTTTTAGATTACCTCAGAATTCCCCCAAGGGTGGCTGGAAAAAGTTTGAAAATCGTATTATTTTACTTTTGTAGGGTGGCTGGGGCATGGGGAAATGCGTGATTATTGAAAACTGATTAATAAGATATAGAAGAATGCATGCAAATTTCGGGATTGCAGGTAGTGCAAATTGATGTCTAATTAGGTACGTGTGTATAAAAATAAATATGTTTGTGGGGCTGAAGTAACATTTCTCCAGCCACCCACGGGAAATTTTTTATCTAAAGCATAATCTAAAAACGTGCAAAATACTAAAATATTCGTTTAAATACATGATAATTGCATGAAAAACTTGTGGTATGTAGAATATTGTTAAAGAAACGTGTGTACATGCGTATGTAATTATTAATTGAGTATAAACTACGACTAAGATTATTGGAAACCCAGAGCGTATAAATACGCGCAGTCACACGTCATTGTATTTTGCGATGAAAAAGTTTCATTTATTGAGGTTACGAAGATACCGAAAAGTGAAAAATCACCCTGCAGTACTGAAAGCGTCCGATTTTAATTTTGGATTCCTTATTCTCTTTTCTAGGTTTTGTAGCAAATTAATTTTTGATTTGTTGTATTTGTTGATGGGAGGGGTTGAACGCATTACCTCTGTGGATTTGTAATTCACAGATATATCCGCCACTGAAGGGCATTGCTGGTATTATCCAAATTGGCTGAATCATTGTAGAGAGCCAGTGCTCCAGTCTCATGATAACATTTTCGGACACCGGCTTAATTTTCTGATTCTGATCGTCAGTATTGTGTTGATCTTTTTGATCTCCTTTAATCTACTTCATCTTGATTAGATGTGTGGATTTTTGTATCCCCACCTTCAGCTGCAATGGTATGACCCTCTTCTATCAGTATTCTGGTCCGCTGTGTGTTGGATTTTATTCGATCTGACCGTGCCTTGGTAGCCAACTGGTATGATTCAATTGTCTCAGCTAATGACGTTTGAACCGCCTTTGGTACAGTTTTTACTGCCAGAATGTCGTCCAACAATTTCTGCAGCCTTCACCCAATACGTTCGAAATTATCATTCTCCACTCTTTCGGTGGCTTCCATCTTCTTGTTCCATTATTCTGCTGACTTTGAGTTTTGCGCCTTGCACACACCCGGTATGGCTGCTTTCATTCAATTGCTATTGGATACCTAACCAGTTTATCTGCAAGAGTGCTCTTTAGCTTTAACCAAGTGGTGGCCGCTGGATCCACACAGTGAGTGTATAGGGAGAGATTGGGACCCTTGTCCCCCCTGCCTGTCGCTGCCCTTAGTCATGTAGTGGGGCTTAAGCGCTTCTGAATTTGTCAGCGGTATAGATACCGTGGATCTGAGGATTGCCTTGACCCTGGTACTTTGTTCAAAAACTGCTTAATTTGTAAAAATCAAAATCTCTAAGCCCTTAAGAGGACGTACTACACGTTTGTGTAGTCTCCGTCTTACAAATGTACAACATAGCCAAAAACCGTTTTGCTCGTAATAACTTTAAACCCTCTGTATTTATAGAAGAATTTCCAAGATTTCATAACGTATAGGGAAGAATTATGTCTGTGACGTAGCATTTTATATTTTGGATAACATAAATATCTACAATTATTGTTATCAGTTTGAGAATATTAGATTTTTTTGGTTGTTTTTTTCTTTTAATTATTACAAATGATTGGCTAGTGTTATTAAAAAAATTCTAACACTGCGTCACATATACAGTTATTACCTCTCGTACTACTACTGTAACTATTACTATTATTTTCTTAAAACCACATGATTAGTAATCATTCATTACCTTAAACTTCTCTATAATTATTTAACTTATTAGTATTTTAAGTGCAACCTAAATATTATATTTTCTTTAGTTAGTTAATTTTAACTAGCTTTATATTAAAACCCATAAGTTCCACTGACTTCTCCTTAGGAACATCACGCGGTGTGGCTTGTGAGTCACGGATTGATTTTTCCCCTTAGTTCGTGGGTCTCTCATCTCTCAAGACTTATTTATAAATATATTAATATACTTTATTTATTTTCTTAAATTATATTTTGAATTCTTTTATTACAAAAGTGTATAATCAAAATCCAAAAAACAGTTTTTAAAAAAACTAGTTATTAAATTATTACACTGTACATGAATCACGATTCGCGAAAACCACAACCACAAGTCTTCAAACGTCAACTGAATAAGTATAGCCGTATTGCTAGGTAAAGAAGAAAATAGTATAGAATTAGAAACACAATATTATTGTCACTTTTCAATATTATATGTTTAAATTAAAAGTGAATAATAATATTATGCGGACCGCACACTCATTCGCTGATCGCTGTTGTAATAAAATAAATTGTACTAAAATACTCTATATCACATGTATTATATTATTATTTGTTACAGTTAATTAGACCTCGGCGATTAAATTTATATTTATAGATTATAAATAGGTATCTAGTATATATATTATTAGTTATTAGTTATTCGCATAAAAGTTATCCTGGTACCCACTAACAAGTCATGCCGCGATGGGGAAATGCCGATTTACTGGAATAGGAATACCAGCAAGTTCTTGCGACTTTATAATAATAATTAATATAGATGCATTGTCGTCGTCGTTAATACGATGAATACGACGAGTATGTATAGACGATTTCTATTCTGAGTTCTGATATCTGGTAATCTAACCATAGTGTTCGGAAAGACAATTATGTAAAAATAACAAATATGATAATAGAAATTTTAAAATATGTTAAATTTTTTGAGCCCAATTATTTGAGCCTTGGGTATTTTAACAATATTTCAATGTAATGGGGTGGCCATCAGGGTGGCCTGTAAATATTTTGGGTGGCCGGGCCATCCCAGGCCACCCCTTAGTTACGTGCCTGGTATGGATTAGGGTATAAATCTTGTCACTTCTAGCCCAAATTATCTACAATCTAATGAACTAGCAGAAAGATGTGTAGAAATAATGAAAAAGTTACTTAAAAAATCCTCTGATACAAATACAGACCCATATATATTGCACTAATGCTGTATCGTAACACCGTTAATAATTGTTTATGCTTTCCTGCACATCAAGAAACCTTAGACCTAAAATTCCTGTCATTTTCTAGTCTTAAACCAAAGTTAGTTGATGTAGAAAATTACAATAAGCAAATTTCCACTAAAACTGATAATGTTGTCTAATTATAATAAAAATACTAAGCAATTATCCCTACTAAAAGTGAATGATAAATTATTATTGTTATGTTGTATTATTGTACATGGAGTATTGAAAATAATGGGAAAATAATTAATGTCTGTGATCAACCAAGATCTTATGAAATTGAAGCTGATAATGGTAAAATCTATAAAAGAAATAGAAGGTTTATTCTTAAGTCGGCATTGGAATTTCAAGATAAAACTAAAGGTAATTTGAATGACAGTACTAATAAAACTTACTTAGAAAAGTCTATTGAAACCAATTTACAGGCACAAACAAAAAACAGGTTTGCTAGAAATATTGTAAAACCAAAAAGATTTTTAAATTATTTGTTTAATAAAAAGTATTATTACATTATTTTACTTGATTAATTAATTAATAGTTTAATAACTTATCAATAATTTCATTATGTATTTTTATTTTAAAAAAAAGAAGTGGCATGTTGTGGTAACACTGCCCTTTGATATTGTGTAAGTGCGAGGGCCAAGATGTCAAGGGCTGCATCCGAATTGGTTCCCATACCTGAAAATCAACATCCGAATTGGTTCCCGGCAAACCAGGCAACACACATCCGAATAGGTTCCCGGTATTCTAGGTAGGCGGTACACATCGGAATTGGTTTCTGATAAACACTTTCGAAAAAGTCGAAATACAAACTAATAATATTATTTAACATATTTCCCATCTTTATAAGTACGGCTATATAAAATGAACTAAATTGTCATTTAGATAAAAACTGTGATAAAACCGATGTTATATTATCGATATGGACGGATATCGTCTCGTTAGTTGTTAGTCGGTATCAACGGCATTCAGTAATTCACCGCAGCAATAACCGCAGAGTATATGTGTAGTGATTGTATTTTCGTTTTTATTTGTATTTAAAACTTCTCGAATATGGAATTTATGTACAGTGAAAAAAATAAAAAACTTATCGTATTAAAAGGTTATAAATTTGGATTTCAAAAAAAGTTGGCAAACGACATTGACTGTTGGACATGTGTGAAAAGAAAATGTAAGTCGTATTTGAAAATATATAATTTAAATACAATTGTTCATAAAAGTATAGTACATAACCATGAAAAAGACAATAAAAAAAAACTTAACAGACAGAAATTAAGCAACATTTCAAAACGTAAAGCTCAAAAAGTATTACATGAGTGGCCAGCAAAAATTATTCGCTGTGAGTTGGCTAAATCCGATATTGAAACCAAAGATTAAAAAAAATATACATACTAGTCGGTGTAGTAAAGTACCAATGTTGCCCAAAACATTGAGTGAGACTCATAACATATTAAAGAATTATAATTTAATAACTAATCGGGGAGAACATTTTTTATTTATTTACTGTGCTGAAACCAATATTATTGGATTTTCATGTGAAATTACGTCAAATGAAATCTGTGTTTATTGACAGTACTTTTAAAAGTTGTCCAAAGCTTTTTTACCAACTTTTTTCAATTCACGGTGTAAAAAATAACTACTATGTCCCTCTTGTTTTCTTTTTACTTCCAAATAAAACAAGTGATACGTATACAAAAGCGTTTCGTTTAATTCAAAATTATTTAAACCCGGATAAAATATTTGCTGACTTTGAAAGAGCCATTCATGTAACAATCTCCAAAGTATGGCCTTTAGCTCAATTAAAAGGTTGTTGGTTTCACTTGGGCCAATCATGGTGGAGGATGATACAACAATTAGGGCTTTCAAAGGAATTTAAAAATAAAGATAGCTTATTTCCACCAACAATGTGGGCTGAATATACCAGTAGTATAGAACGAACAACTAATTGCTGTGAATCATTTCACAGCAAGTTCAATAGTTGCTTCTATTCCGCACATCCAAACATCTTTCAATTCATCGATGTATTAAAAGAAGTTCAAATTGAAACATATGTAAAATTGCGGAGTACAGAGAAATTACAAAATCTTAAATCTAAAAATAAGGAAATATTTATAAAAACAGAAATGGACAAATACAAAAATAATGAAATAAATAGATTAGTTTTTGAAAAATGTTTGTTATAAATTTTAATCTCAATAATCCACAAAACTTAGAAAAAAAAATTGACGAATTAAAAAGATATTTTATTTTTGTATTACATTTTATTTTATATTTTGAATTAAAAAAAATCATTATTTTTATTATTATAATATTATTCATTATTCATTATTCTACCATGACTATTTAAAAATTAAAAGATACTTGATTAAAAATAAAAGTAGCTTTATGACAAAAAGCATAATTTTTAACCATACCTGCATAATATTAATATGTGGACAGTCCTAAGTCTGTATAAAATGGGAAGGAAAATTAAAAATGCTCTAACCCTGGAACTCGGAACCAACTCGGATATACCCTTAGTAACAACCCGGGAACCAATAAATTCAGATACACCTTTTGTAACAAACCAGGAACCAATTCGGACGTTTCGGAACCAATTCGGATACACCAATGTCAAGATGTAACGACAATAAACACACACACGCGCTAGAATTGTAATTGTCATGACCTCATATTTTTCATTATAATGTATGTTTAATAAATAATTCACATGATTCTGTTGTATTTTAATTTTACGTGGTGTCTATATAGTGAGTATTCTCCACACTTGTTGTTAACATAAAATCATTATTAAATAGGTAGCCAGATAGGTGGTAAACATTAATTTCGAGTTATTTTCATATAAACATTCCATATAATATAACATATTCTCAATATTCCAAATTGTCTGCTCCAACAGCCTTAAACTTTATCAGTGTGTTACTACTGTTACTTAATCTGAATACTTGTCACTGAGGACGTATGTTTCCGTATATTTCCTATAGACTCAACAGTGTCTACATAACGTAGCACAAAAAATAAAACTTTTTTTTTTGTCTATTTATTATTTATTACGTTTGTAATTGTTTGTAACGTATGTCCTTACCCACACGAAAAAATTTGCAATTCGTGTAATTTCACAAAATTATTAGAACTCCAGAGCTGCTATTTTAAAATACTATAAAAAGTGATATAAATGACTACATTTATTTACTCAATTTTTTTAAATCTGGTATTAGCGTTGTACATTTAAAATTCTGAGTGGAACAATAAATGTATTGAGTTACAATGATGTGTTTTTTTTTTAAATTTTTAATTATTAAATTTTTGTGTCATCACGGTTTGGGGTAATAAAATTGCTTCGATTTCCTTCAACAATATATTGTTCGCTGCGAAAGTGAATCTAGTTGGTGCGTTCGGGAGGTAAAATTTTAAAATTCCCAATAGTTTTCAAAAACGCCTGGAAAAACAACATAAAAATTAAAGAAAAACGGGAATTTTTAGGCAAACTCGATTTTGGTTTTCGGTGTAATACTAAAACAAATAAACGTATATATACAAGACATTTTCGCTGGTTATTTATATTTGCATTTTCTAATTTTCTATACACGATGAAATTTTAAAAATATTTTGATTTGTTTTGAACTGTTTAGGAACATTTTCAGTTTTTAATTGTATTAGTCTTTTAGATTCTGAGCGAAGCGATGAATGTATTGATTTTACAATGATGTGGTTTTTTTTTGTGTCTGTTATCACTAGGGCTCGGAAGTTATAGAAGCTAAAAAAGGTAAAATATGCATGCAAATATGCACGAAAAAATTGCAAAATATGCATTAAAAATGTTAAATATGCAAAACATATTATTCTGAATTCCAAAAATTAAATACATCAGTGATGTTGTTTACAAATTAATCATATACATAAAAATTATTTATAACTAAAAAAAAGTATAACTGGTTGGCATTTTGACATCTTATAAGATATTGAGCTGAAAATAAAATTAATAATATTTTTTCAGTATTTTTTAAATTACGAAAAAAATACATGTTTTCTAATGCCTGTTAAGTTATTGCATTGAACCACCAATATTTTCTTAAGATTTTATATTTCAAATGAACGACGATTATTCGATAGAAGATTTTTATATCGAGAAAACGATCTTTCAACGTCTAGCGTGATAGACTAAATGCGCGTATCACATTAGTACACCACTGTTATTAACTCCGTAATTGACTATTAGTCATTTTGAGTTTTATATTAAATATTAGTTGAAATATACAGGTTAAGAAAGAAAAAAATCAATTTTTTTTTGAAAAATATGAAATATGCATAATATGTGTATAAAATCAATGAAATATGCATAATATGTGTATAAAATCAATGAAATATGCACTTTTTAGCTAAAATTGGCAAAATATGCGAAATATGCATTTTTAATTTTTGTATTTATATATTATTCATTGTATAGAACGGATTTATAGCTTGGTCTGCTATAAATTGAGAACATACAGAAAAATAAATGAATAAACCTACAACTTCCGAGCCCTAGTTATCACCTTTTAGACAGTTAAAGTGCTTGGATTTTCTTCAACAGTAACTTTTCTAATAGGAAAGTGAATCTAGTTGGTACTTTGGGGGGGTCAAAAATAAACATTTCCCAGTAGTTTTCAAAAGCGACGTGAAAACAAAAGACAAATTAAGGAAAAACGGGAATTTTCACGCAAAATCTGTTTTCGAGAAAATCGAAAAAAAGGTGGGTAAGTGGATGTCGCTCTGCTGTACAGTAGGTTACCAGTGGGTCACTGTAATATTGATGTTCAATTTGAATTCAATGATATAATATCATTGTATAAAAAAAACGATTTTGAGCGAAAACGGTCAGTCAGCCTGTGATATTACCAAGTATATTTGATGATATTTTTGTGAATAAAGTAATTTATGTATAACCTATTTACGTGGAGCCTTGTTTTCAATTTTCAATCCTTAGCCACAATAGTTGAACATTATATAAAGTTTTAACTACAAAATAATTATTAAATTATAAATTTGATACATTTTGTCAAAATTTGAACTTTAAATGCTTATAAAAAAAAATTGTGCCTATGTATTTTTTACATTTTTCAACTGCTATTGTAACAATATATCAGGAGCCTTGCATACAGTTTTCACGCTTTTCTACCAAACAAATGAAATTTTATTGATATTTATAGAAAAAAAAACTAAAAAATTGAAAACTGACAATGTCCGTAAACAGCTCAAAAAGATTAAAATTATTTTCAAAATTTTATCATTCATAGAAAATGCTTATATAAACATTCAGTTAAATTTTTAAATATCTACAGTCATACGTTTTTTAATTACAACAAAATAAGAAAATCGTTATACGAGAAATCAAGTGAATATCAAATGTTGTAAAAATATGAATATCAAACGCTCATAAAAATCTAATTTGACTTCCTTGTAGACATTTTTTTTGTGATAAAGGTAGACAAACTTATGGATAGTCTTATATTACATTTTCAAATCTTAGATTTAAAAAGAAAAATTTTTAAAAATTCTTAACTCAAAATAATTTGCTAATTTTCGTGATTTTTCCGTATTTTGTCAAGATTTGAACTTTAAATGCTTATAAATAAAAACTGTGACTAAGTATTTTTAATTTTTTTCATCTGCCTTTGAAACAATAACCTAGGAGCCTTCTATTAAATTTTCAAGTTTTTTTACAACACAGATACATTTTTATTGATATTCATAGAAAAAAAAAACTAAAAAAAATGGAAACTGAAAATGTCCGTAAACAGCTCCAAATAAGTCAAAATATTCGGAAAATGTTATGGTGTATAGAAAATGCTAATATAAACGTTCAGTCAAAATGTCATGTACCTACTGTGTATAGAAAATTAGAAAATGCAAATATAAATAACCAGCGAAAATGTCTTGTATATATTCGTTTATTTGTTTTAGAGTTACACCAAAAACCAAAATCGATTTTCTCAAAAACAGATTTTGCGTAAGAATTCCCGTTTTCCTTAATTTTTCTTTGGTTTTTCAAGCCGCTTTTGAAAACTACTGGGAAATGTTTATTTTAAAGTACGAACTAGATTCACTTTCCTCTCAGAAAAGTTACTGTTAAAGAAAATCCAAGCATTTTTACTGTCCTAAAGGTGAATGACAGACACACAAAAAAAAATAAAAAACACACATCATTATAAAATCAATACATTTATCGCTTCGCTAAGAATCTAAAAAATGTCTACAAGCAAATCAAATTAAATTTTTATGAGCGTTTTAAGTTCATAATTTTACAAGATTGGATATTCACTCAATTTCTCATGTAGCGATGTTATTTTATTGTTATTCAAAAACGAATAGCTGTAGATACATGAAAATTTTACTGAATGTTTATATTATCATTTTCTATACACCATAAAGTTTTGAAAAAATGTTGACTCTTTTTGAGCTGTTTGCGGACATTGTCAGTTTTCAATTTTTTTAGTTTTTTTCCTATAAATATTAATAAAATTTTATTTGTGGGGTAAAAAAGCGTGAAAATGTAATGCAAGGCTCCTGAACAATAGCATTTGAAAAATATTATAATTACATAGGCACAATTTTTTTATATGCAATTAAAGTTCTAATTTTGACAAAATTTATCAAATTTAAAATTTAATAATTATGTTGTAGTTATAAATGTATAAAATGTTTAACTTTTATAGTTAAGGATTGAAAATTTAAAACAAGTAAATAGGTTATATATAAATTACTTTATTCACAATAATATCATCAAATATACTTGGTAATATCATAGACTCAGAATCGTTTTTCTTATACAATGATATTATATCATTGAATTCAAATTTAACACCATCCATGACAGTGACCCATTTGTAACCTACTGTACATCAGAGCGACATCCACTTTTACTAATGAAATTATTGTTATAGTTATTATTATTTGAATAATATATCATGTCTGATCATATTTTGATGAATAATGTAATTTAAGGATATGATATAATCAACTTTTAAAACTATTCTAAATTCATAGAAGTTAAAAATTTTTAGGAATTCAATAAATGTATTTTGTTATTATGTATACTTATTTGTAAATACTGTGAAATTTTTTTTCTATGTCTAAAATAATATTACTAAACTTACTCAAGATAATTATTTATGTAGGTACCATTAAAAACTTATGAGCTATCAACACATAAAACTTAATATGTGAAAAATTTATTCAAAAGCCCATTTAATTCAAATAGAGATTTATACACGGTATGTCGTGAGGATATACCCATTAGCCGTAGAGAAGGGGGCTCGCCCCCGAACAAAAACCAATATTTTGCCGTTTCACCTATAAACTAAAAAAAAAATTAAAAATTATGAGGTTAATGAAAATAAAATGTCGGAATGTCAAAATTTTCAGAAAAATAAATTCTATAAAATAACTATATTTTATTGTTTCTAAAATTAAATATATGTAGTCCTTGTCTCTGTGAGTAATAAAATAAATAGATTTATGGTATATTTATTATCTCAGGAGATATTGGAGATAATGGTTAAATCATTCTCACGGGGCACCCTGAATAGTGACACAAAACAAATAAGTGATTAAAACTCAAACGGTTACCGTTCAGTTACCCAGTTGCAATACATAGTTTCATGTTTGTAATAGGAAAGTACTTAAAAGAATAAATATCCCAAAAAGAAGTTAAGAGTGGACAATATAAAATTAGCCTTGGGGTGGACATTCGTCATTCGTATTTAGAAATGTGGAATTTACCAGTAAAATTTTTTTGGTGTACTTAATTTTTATTTGATTTTCAAATAAAGCTTACGTGCCTAATATTTTATCTTCTCAAAAACTTTTTATGAAGTGTGTAGGTGTAAGATGAATATTTTTTTTCATTTTTAGAATCTATCAACCTAAATGTAACATATTCCCATACGGCTATTATACGACTATACACTAAAATACAGTGTCTGCACTTATAGTCGAATAGGCTACTCTTTAGTTACCTAAATAAAAGTTAGTACTCGAGTAAAAACATTAAATGAGGGGTCACTCAATTTGATGAATTGTAAAATAAATGTACTCAGTGCAATTTATGTTAATTTACCGAGCTCACATCTTAATTTGTGTTCATTTAAATCCGTCTCCCTATATATAGCCGGTCATTGATATACGAAAGAGAAATGGCGGTTAGTGTTGCTTATAAACTACTTAAAGAGTTTAGCACTTCATAATGATGTACAATTACTAGGAAAATTCAAGGACTCACTGAACTCTGGATATGAATACCTAGACTACGAGAGTCCAATAAGTGCAAACAAATTTGAACACCAATCAGCGAACATGCCAATATTTTTAATTTTTTTAGTATAAAACAAGATCACCTCGAGGTAAGAAAATATAGAGATACATTTTTGCTACAGTAAATAATTTAAAGACAATCAAGCGAATGTCGTTTTCTGTTGTCTTCTATTCTCGTTATTGACTTCAGCAATACCTCCACCATAAATTCTTTTCCCAGAAAATACTCTGTGTCTGAAAATAGTTGAAAATAGGTTTGTTTTAATCATAAAATCATATTACATTTCTACGATTACTTACATCTCTCTGTAACGGTCGATATCGGATTGATGCAAAGACGGTTTAGTTGATTTTAGGGCATCCCGGAAATCGTCGTTTGTAATCGTTAGCTGACAGCCGCCTTCAGGCTGTAAAAAATAAAATAATACATTAAATCAAACGTTGGACGCAAGAGGCCAGAATACCTATTCACCAGTTACGACACCAGGAGTCGTAAACACTAAACATACATGGTTATTCCTTTAAGGGGGCGCCTGCATATCATGTTTTAAGGAGTTATATTTATTATTTATACAATTGACATGACATGAACGTTTTTGATATGTCTATGTTTGAGTAGTAAATTTACATAAGTGTACGTTTCCGAGAATCGCTGTAAAATAATGTCAATACTTCGCGAAAAATGATATATATTTTTGTTTGCATAAATATAAAACTACTAAAAGTGGGAGTAAATTAAACGTACTAGAAGCATATATAATAAAGAAATGGATAGGTCATGCTATTGTACTCGTCTGTGATGGGAGAGAACTTTTGTTACCAATATGGTTACAAAATGTAGCATTGGTTACTGAATATTGGTATCATTGGTAATTGGTTATCATTATTATTGACGATAACAAAATATTATCATTATCCGGCAACCACTGTGGTAACAAAAGTTCTCTTCTATCACAGAATGCTCTGTTTATAAGGTATAGAGAATAGGGATAGGCTATAGCCCATCCATTTCTGTATTATCTATGACTAGAAGTTCGATTATTGTAATTACGAAAAAATTATTGGATTTATAAGCTTCTAGACTAGTGGTTTTCAACTTGTGCTTTGTGGCTCCCAGGGAAGTCACCGATTAAGAGAGCCGCATCCACAGTAGAAATTAAAAATTTGTTTATTTTATTATTATCATTATTTTTATGGGATCCGTTTAAATGGTTTTCAAAATCAGAAGAGCTGTGGATCCAAAAAGGTTTACAACTCCTGTTCTATACTATGTTCTTTAGGAATCACATTTTTGATTTAAAATCAGATGTGCCCAAAATAAATACAAATGTAATGCAATTATTTCCTGAGATTTTTGAAAAAAAATCTTAATAAAGGTCCTTTAAAATTGAAAATTAACTTCCTAAAAAGCCTAGACATTTTGACAAAGAGTTCATTCATGTATAAAAATTAAAATAGGACATTCCGAAGTATGTGTAATTTACCATCGCTTATTTGTATAAAACGTATAAAAATACGCGTGGTTTTAAACAACCTATTGTAAAATAATGAATATTTATATGCATTAAGGCATGAAATAATTTTCAAAATATTTTGACTCTTTTACTGCGTAATGTTTATTTTCTCTCTCAGACCCTTGTGCAATATAGGTAGTTAAAACGCACTCATATAAATCGTTTTTTTTTTTTATGATTTTTGAGTAAACTAGTAGAATTACCTATTACAACAACTATGGTATTATTATTTAACTTCATATTAGATTTTGAAAAATAATATTGGAGGTTATACCATTACTAAATAATCAGGCATGTCAGCAAAATCGTTGTGCGCATATAGTGTGCCCCAGACATATTAAATATAAATAAATACATAAATACATAATAAACGAATTCATTATCAACACTCCAATGTCTTTGGGATGTAAATTATCGTTTATTCCAAGTCTGAAGCACACATAGATATACAACTATTAATTTTATATTTTATTTTTTTATTTTATTTTATACAGCACACATGCGCAGTGAGAAGAAAAATACATGAGTTTGCTCACATGCCTGTTTATTTAGTCATGGGTTATACATTTAAACAAGTTATAAAGACAAGTGTTTTGAGATAACAATATTTAGACAAATCGATTTGTCATACCCTCAATTATATTATTCTATCTATCATTTTATTAATGGGTAATTTTACTTTAAGATTAGTCTAAAACATAAAAAATAATGTATATTTATCTGTGTTATGCGTGGGACAAAGAGAGAAAAATAGTGCACCGACATATTTGTTATACATTTATTAATTTTGCATATTATTTCTCATTTTTAAGGGATAGCATAATAGCATCGTATTTTAAAATTTTCGAATATAAAATATCGGATCCTAACTTGGATACTAGGGTACCTATATCAGTATTAATCAGTGGCGGCGCCAGATATTTTTTATTAGGGGGGCGATATGGGGCAAATATTTCTGGTGGGGCATTTATGTATCGCTACTTGACCACCCACTAATGACTTGCTTATATCATATATTTAGAAAGTATAGTTAAAAATGTTTTAGGTATAATATGCTATATTTCTAAATAATCAAAAAAAAAAAAAAATTAAATAGTTAATTAATAAAATGTCTTTATTTACTTACATATTTTTAACATAATAGAATCCAAAGTAGGTATAAGGTATAACCTAAAGTACTTATAATAGGTTTTATATAAACTCGTAATAAGGTTATATGAGTTATGACATACGAATGAGTTATATGCACATTTGTATTTTATGTTCATTGCAATTAAACAAATACAGAGACGGTTTTTTTAAGTATCTAAATAGCAACATATTAGTATTACCTATTAAAATAAAAATCAATAAATGCAATTTATTATGTTAGCTTTATTTATTTTATTTTATTATTATAATTACATCTAACTATTAACATACCATTATAGTTATTAGTATGCAATGAATATAAATAATTACAAATTATTAGGATAGTTTTATATTATCTATTATAGCATTTAATAAAATGCACAATATAAAATGCATTTTTAGATTAGATTAAAATGTTCAACTTTAAATTATAGGAAGGCAAAAGACAGGCAAAATAAAATGTTGGGGGACACTTGTTCTACCCTGGCCCCAGCGTAGCGCCACCCCTGTATACACGATATACACGATGGTCAGCTATACAGAAACTAGGTAAAATAATATCAAACCGTTGCTCGTAGGTATAATTGTAACTCGGGGCTAAATGCTAGATACTCAGATAACAGAGAGTAGATACCATTGTGACATTGTATTGTACATCTATCGATAATTTTATTAAAGAATAACATGCTAGGGTCACATACTCCACCCACCCCCCCAAAAAAAATTCCCAGATTGCGTCACTGCAGGGATTTAGGTACGAGTTGTAACATGTCATTGGTAGCACATAATACAACAACTACGGTATAATTACTGAGCATATTGTATTTACGTTTACAAAAAGAATACAGCAACTTTCCAAACAGAACGCATGGATTCTCGCGTGATTAAAAATAACGAGAAAAAATCTGTTTAAAGACTCGGAAATAGCGACAATACAAGGCGTTTTTACTAAAAAAATTTTACCCATAAACATCGTGGTTATTTAAACTCAGAAGTGATTGAATTTCGGTATTTTTAATCGATGTTTATCGAGCAAATATAAACAAAGTGGTGCGCGTTAAAAGCACGTCGGCGACACAGCGTGGCGCGCGCGCACACATGCACACAGATGGACAAGAATAGAACGGGATTATTTAATTGCTGCGGGACATTGGAAAGCCATTGAATCGGCGTCTACCGCCGCACCATCCATCCTTTTGAGGACCGGCGTACCACACAGGGACAGGTTCGTGATAATGACTTCTTTACTTTCGTAAAGTATTGTTTGCGTTGGGTTTCGATTCTGGAAACAGAATTGGTTTCGCAGCCGCTACACTGTACCCGGTCGAGGCGGTATAAAATATATATTTGAGTTTTTTTTTTTTATCATTATTATCGTTATTATTAATTATTTATTTTTTATTTTTATGTAAATAATGAGGACTTCACTGATTCACTTAAAAATAAACGGAAATAAACGGCGGCAGCAGAGGATTAATAAATACACGTCGTATTCAAAATGAAACAAACAACAATTCCAGTTCAGCGCCAAAAGCGGGAAAGCAAACTATGTATAATATAATACCAAACACACGATAACAGTGAATTAAAGATTTTTTTTTTAATCCATCATGATCCGCGACCGCATGACTCAGGGACCACGGTTATATCCATGCAAATACAAATACAACTGTTTAAAAAGTAAATCCGAAAGGCGCTTTTTTATATTTTTACTTTAGAACTGGCTACTCGAAAGCATTTTAGTTTTGGTGACCGGTAACCACCCGTCCACCCACATAATTACTTCAGCGGTTGGCCTTTATTATTTTTCCAAGGGCTATTTTCGGAGATGGATTGAAGCAGTGTGGCGTACACAGATATTTTCAATGGGAGGGGTTACATTAAAAATGTATATATAATATAATATAATATGTAGGTATAGTAATATACTTAAACATAATTTTTAAATTGTATTCATTTTTATATTACATCAATACGTATAGTAAAAAAATACCATGGGTGCCCCCCTCCCCCGTGTTAATGGCACTGGATTGAAGTTTGCTGCGTAAAATCAACCAAGCAGCTACTCGAGGACAATCCACCCATATTCGCCATGAAACAATAATATTATATACTCACAAAATGAAAGTATTGTAGTTTCCTAATTTACAATAATTTTTAAGAACACTTTTTAATCATTGTAAATTAATATGCAAAATGAATAATACTATACGAGTTGGTACATATACATTTTTGTTGTTGAAAATGTCTCGGTGGCCATATAGCAATGTATAGCAATATTATTGTTTCTGTGGTGATGGTAATAATATTATGTAACATAAGTATACAATTATACCGCTATCTGTATCTTTGTACTTTTTTTCGTATGAGTGGTGAGCTAATAAAATTAAGTGGTGCTTAGTTTATATATTTGTTATTTGTGTATAAGTGCCAAGTGGATGGGTTCCGCGTACTTCCGTATACCGACTAATATATACAATATACATCATAAATAATATAGAATATAAACACATATTAAACATTTTAAAAATGTACCAGTAGCCCTTAACCAAATGTACCAATTTCCCTTAACTATATTATGTACCAATTGCCCTCACATATTACTATACACAATATTATAATAGTACAATACCAACCCGTAAAATAGGGGAGGTAAATATGTATAATAAATAATATAACATGTACAAATATACATATATAATAAGAATAGTACAAAATTATAATATGAATATATTTTATTTTGTAATAAGACCTAATAAAATAATATGAATTATAATAAACGAAAATAAAAAAATTCATATACTAAAATAATTAATATAATAGTTATAATTATTATAAGCGGCTAACAATATAGTTTTTCAAAAAATAGTATAAAATGATCATAAAAAAAATTATTAGGTAACATTTTTCCATCATTTTATATATTTTTTTTTTTGACAAATTATATCGTATGCCTCTTATTATAATTATAAATATATTAATTATTTAATTATTTATATATTTTCCTTACTTATTTTAAAGGTTGTTATTGTAATCGTATATATAATATATGAGAGTAATTGGTACATTTGGTTGAGGGCAACTAGTACACTGGTACACGCAACACGCCTTTCGTTACCACGGCACTCGAAATTACCATTGATTTTATAAAAAAACAATTATACTACTTAGGTATATACATTTGTTGGTACATCGATCGAACCAACTTCAAATTTTCCAACAATAAAATGTGGATCTTTTTATATATTATTGTATTTATTTGTTTTGTATAATACGGTGACGGGAGGACGGATTTTTTGGGGTGAGATAATAGAGTTGTTATTAATCGTCTGCATACACATGCGCGCCGCAAATGAATAATTCAAATAATAAAAATAATAATAAAAAAATAAATATAAAGAAGACTCCCCCAAGAGCACGCGCTTTGCGCGTACACACGCACACACGTCGTGTTATCTTATTTTTATTTGCTAGCCGAATCCGAATTGGGGGACGCTCGCAAGGCGGCGGTACATTTCTTTTATGCACTGTTATTGTATATTATACGCCATGTTCGCGGATAATACCCCACTTGATTGCCTCATTTGTTTACTTGGTTTAATAATATAGATATATTATATTGCACATGCTATTATATAAGCGACCCGCGTTCGACACCATTACGTCGATATTGCAGACTTATAATACGATTATGTGGATAATATAATAATTTTATTATCTATCGCGGATGGAACGGCTCCGGACTTGTTCCTGAGCGATCGAGCAGACGGGTGAAGTACTAGGTAAAGCATAAACGGACGGGAAAACAGCCTAGCACATCGAGACTTTTATGATGCTGCGTCAAAAAATTATTCTTTAAAGCGATAATTTAAATTTTGTTCAAAACTGTTGCTGACATAAATTAAATTAAATAATAAGATAAAATAATAATTATGGCAAGTGTACCTTTATATTTATTATGTATTATAACGGTAAACATACCTATTAGGTATAATAGATGTTCAATGTTTAATGGTTACACTGCAGAGGGTTATTTAAATGACCAAATAGAATGTATAAATTATATTATAAGTAAATCAACAATTGAAAGAGTACTAAACATTATCTATACCTAGGTAGTATAGGTACCAGTATAAACTACATACCAAAATACCTGCATACAAATAGAAGACCGATAAAAAAACGTAACGTTTATAAGACGCATCAGTGATAATAATAATATTCGACGAATATGCAATATATAAGTATACTAGCCGACCCGTCACAGCTTCGCCCGTGATTGGTTGTTTATTTTGTTTTTGGACAATGATATGTATAATTGTTTATTTAAATTTTATCGTGTAATGTGATCGGCAAGTGAATATAAAAAACGGTTAATGAAAACGTATTGAAATGTTTCTAACGGTATTAATGGTATTAATTTTTATAGCACTTCATTACCCGTAAAAAAACGCAAATCTTAAAAAAATGTTGATTGTTAATCTACTTTTGGGTGTAACATGCTGCAGCCTGCAGTAAGTGCAACTCAACCACCCCGGTAGGCAATCCGAGTACGTCGGATCGCGGACAAAGGCAACTCTTTCACCAAACTTGGTCACCAACCTTGGTAGACAATTTTCAATAATTCGAATTGATCCAATCTTGTACTTGATCTGCCCAAAAAACCAATGGCAACCGATAATAAACAAACACAAATAATTTCTACTGTTGACTGTAACCAATGGGAACTATTAATAAATAAAAATAAAATTTCCAATGTAAACTTCAATGTCCCTGTTTGAGCACCTCTTTAAAATGCGAATTTTGGCAAATCCTTTCTTATTGCACGGTGAAAACATGAGAAGAACCCCTATTCCAAATTTCAAGTCTGTACGTTGAGTAGTTTTTGAGATACAGTGATCAGTGAGTGAGTGGTATTTGGATTTTATAAGTATAGATAATACTAATACCTATAATAATAATATAATACTATTTACTAATAAAACTAAGGATACCACTAAGGTAACCACTCAGGATACTTGGTGTAGTATAAATTAGGGAGCGGTTATATGTGGGATGCAATATAAAACCTAAAAACTAGTGACTTAGTACTTACAGTTTATAAGTAATAATACAGGTTTTAAATTCAAAATATATTATAAGTACCTCGAAGCTCCAGATTTCAATAGCTTAGTATGAAAAAGTTAGATTATAAACATATCTGCGTATTTTTATTGATGGAAAACCGTTCTTTAGAAATTGTCTTATATTTAGTCATTTAGTATTAGATTTGCAATCTCACATTAAGTATTAGTATTATAAAATAAAAACATATTGTGTTTGCTAGTCATAATGCTCTTTTAGACCAGGATTTAAAAGTATAGAGATAACCAATTTTAGTAAAAAGCTGTTTTTCTTAGAATCCTATTAAGATAAATTTTCTGCAAAAATAATAATTGTTTTTGGTTTTTAATTTTGGTAATATTGGTAACAAAAAAATATTGTTTCTTTAATCTGTAAAACAAAATTACGCATATTTGGTTGTTGGCTACACTGTTCTATGTGTAAAATTGATTACAGTAGAAAAGAACAAGCTAAATAAAGTTTGTCTTCTTGGAAGGACATGAGGACTGAAAGGGTTAAGATGAAGTGGTACGCGCATGTGTTGTCTCCGTCTTACAAGTGCGTAAATTGGCAAATTTTACGCTCAGCAGATCACGTTTAGCTCTGTTGGCTTAAAAATTAGAGTGAATTGACTTCTAATAAAATTTAAAGGTAAAATTATTATCTAAGCAATTTCGTAGGCTTTTTATTATATTTCAATTTTAAAACGAGTTATGAGTATTTTAAGATTTTCGAACAACTTACAATTTTAAAATACTTATAAGTCGCTTTAAAATTAAAATATAATAAAAGCCTATGAGTTTGCCTGGATAATAATCTTACCTTTACATTTTATAAGAGGTCAATTCGTCCTAATTTTTAAGCTAACTGAGCTAAACGTGATCTGCTGGGTAAAATTTGCTATGTTACGCACTTGTGAGACGGATACAATAAATGCGTGTGCCACGTCCTCTTAAGAGGACGCCACATCTGAATTTGTTGTTTTGGTCTTACAAGTAGGTAAGGAACATGAAGGGCCAATCCTTGTTCAGTGTTCCTATATAACGGTGCCAACATGATAAAAAAGGGTACTGAGCATAGACAATTTACGCCCAGCAGTTCACGATTTTAAAATTAAAATATAGCAAAAAAACCGAAATACAAACAGATGTCAGTTAATGATCATAACGTTAAGTTTGATTATAGGTAAATTCGAACTTATGTTAAGCTAACGAAACTAAACGTGAAGTTCTGAACGTTCATTTACTATGGTGCGAACTTGTAAGACATAGACAAGAAATGTAGGCGTCCTCATTATAGGTAGGTACTCATATAATACTTACATTCAAAGACGACGCACAGTCTTGATCTGAAAAAAAAATGGTATATTTAAGTCAATCGTCAATGGTCATACATTAAAACTTATAAGTTATAAAATTCCAAATATATAAAAGTACCTGTAATGTATACAGATTTTTTAGTAAATAATAATAACATTACAAATTAAAGGAAATTGTTTTAAGAGGACGATAAACCCGCATGACGTGTTGTCTCCGTCTTACGAATTTGCAACATACCCCACATATTTTGTGTTCGACAGTTCCAATGTAGTGTACTAAGGTTAAATCAGCACCGGATTGGGAAGAAATTACTGACAGGGCTGTCCACCTAGACCGGCTCAAATCTCTGATTCAAAATTTCTTCGAGTGGGTCCAAACCCAGACAGCAAATATTTGACTAAAAATATTATAATAACATTATGATAATATTATTCGTGATTATAATATTATCATTTCAAAATACCGTCTGGGAAATTTTCAAATTTTTAACGGTCCACCACCAGGTTTTGCCCGGTAGCCCGCCAGCTCAATCCGGGCCTGGGTTCAATTAGAGTAAATTGTCCTATGACGAAACTTAAAAGTAAGACAATTATCCGTATATCTGTTATATTTGTATTATACCTATGTATAATAAAAAGTTAACTAAATTAAATTAGTTTTTTGGCTGTTAGGGATAATACATAAATATTAAACACAGTAATTGATAAATAACATTATAATTTATAACAATAATAATGTACTTCGACAATAAGAAATATATAGGTATTCTATATTAAGCACTTTAGATTGAAATGTGAGTATGAATGAAAAGTACCTAACACAAACTTCTATTGGTCTCTGTCCTCTGATAGTCCGATAAAAATATCTCTAAATGTATATTTTATGCAAATGTTTCTTTTTTTACTTGTGACAAGTCAAACATTTTCATATTATTCGATGAACACGAAGGATACCATTAAAATACTAAAGAAAATGCCTCGTATCAGATTCCGGTGTCAAAAAAGTAAAATGACGTTTGTTAGAACCCTCTTTTATACAAAATAATATATTGAATGGGAGCTGATAAATAGTATTATGGAACTGATTTTACTGTCGTCTGTCAAACTGCATAAAGTTATAACGATAGTAATAGTTTATTATCATATTCAAATAGAATTATAAAGCATTTAATTGATTTTCCCGTAAAACTTTAACATAATAGTTAATGAGATTTACAATATGAAAGTATCAAACAGATTAAATGTAATAATAACAATGGAAAACATATTTACTAGATTAACTATTATTATTTATTACTTAATTTTATAGTACATATCCACCCGATTTGAAATATTTTATCATACCTAATAGTATTTTTTTCCGCTTAAAAATATAAAATAGATGTACCTACCTACAATAATATTGATTTGAAGCTTAATTTCTTAAATGGCATTCAGTTAATATAAAACCCCTCCCCAGTTCCCATAGATAGTGCAAAAAGTTTAAATATTAAGAAGAAGCGAATAATTAATTGTTGGTTCTATACATATAACATAATATACGTAATTTAATTATTTTATGTGTACCTTCTATTTCGGATAAAAAATACCATTTAGTTTCATGCAGCGCTATCTGTAGAACAAAAATTGAATACCATATAAAAGGGTCATTTCTAGAATTTAAAAAAATAAAAATAAGTACATACCATTTAAGGTCAGAAAATGGTGGATTTTACCCCAGTTTGTTTTTAACAAGATTTATTTATTACTTACCTAGGGTAAAACGTACCTATTTTAATATTTAAAGTTTTAATGAATAAATGTGTGAATGTTTAGTGGCTAATATTTTCTAAGTACACAAGTACACAATCTTAAATATTTGTTAAAATATGAATGATTATAACAAGGGGATGGAGATTGGAGTGCAAAGGGGATTACCGACAGTTTCCTATTCCTTCCGGCATGGCAGGATATACTATATATTACGCAATCCCACCAAAAAAAAAAATTCCGACACGGCAAGACACATAAAATATTTTGTTGGAGCTAGGTTTTTTATGGAACTCGCTGGAGGAGGTCAAGGAAAAAAAATAGAGAGAGAGAGCTAACCAGGGAATACCAAATAGATACGTGATTTAAAAATAATTTTATAAACTCTTTCGATATTCATGAAATGTAAGTATATTACAGTACGGACTAAGGTATATAGTTATATCCGTGGATAACGGCAAACAATTGCTGATAAGAATAATTCGTTTTTTTTTTATGCATCTTTACTTTCTGTGTTTTGTAATTTGACTTAAAAATATTGTCTCAAATATATTTCCTATTTTGTTTATTTAAAATGGTTGTTTCGTACACGTTTTAGTGAGAAATTGGGTTCAAGTAAAATACAGACGGTTCTGTTGTTCTGTAGTACCCTTAGATTAGTAAGATCAGTTAGATCATATACAAGTATACTCAGGAGTCAGGGCTCTCCTAAGGCTTGGGCGATCGAGGCCCACGCCCCAGGCCTCGCGCCTTGGACTCCTCGTTTGGACCTTGCACTCACGCACTTGAAAAATCATTCTTTATCTTAATAATCAATTCTTTAAATACGATTATTTACATATTATACTATAATGTAGTATATATAGTGTACTAAACAAATGAAGATCTGGGAGCAACAACAAGACATCCAATTAATACAATTTTTCAGTTCCTATAAGTATGATCTTAAAACCAAAAAATAAAACTTGGAGATGTCTAATTATTTATAATATATACTTATAGTATGTATATATTTATACATACTTGTAATACATTTAATATTTTTAGTGCAACAAGTATTCATTATCCATTTACATGATTATATCTCTGTATTTAACAATAGGATTTTTCTGGTTGTTGCACCAAACGACACAGTTTTTTTCTTCTTAGTAATGTGCAATTAAAAACTAATTTCAAAATATGGAGATGTCTTGTTGTTGCTCTGAGGTTTTCAATATATATATTATTGTTATCAAATCGTAAATTGGTTAAGTGAGGTACTGGTAAATGTAATAGGTGAAAATATTTTAAATATACAATTTTTACATTTTTTTACTGGTCTCGCTGAAAGAGTTATGCCCGGACCCAGAAAGTTGTAGAGACGGCCCTGAGTATACTAGTTTATGATCTAAGGTAGTACCCAATATGTGATATGTTTATCCGTTATCTGTTATGAATTTGTATAATGAAAAATTAAAATCTGTTTTTGTACTTTTATTTAATTAACAATTTATTAAGAGATTTAAAAAAAAAAATTAAAACATTTAGTAAGTATTTAGCAGCACATACTAAATTTAAATATTTTATTCTTTCAAATAAGATACTATTGAATATTATGTTGTACTTTACTATACAAATATTTATAAATATTTTAAAACCTGTAGGGGTACAATTCTGAATTCAATATTTCATATGAGTGTTGTTATATAGTTACATTTAAAAGACTGATTATGGACTAATTTTAAGACTTATTAATTTAATTTGTTATTTGTATTATTTACAAGTAAGTAGGTAAGTAACTACCTATTTTAGAAATACTGTTATGTTTTATATTTTTTTTTTACGTTTTAATTATTATCTAAATGTATAAGATACCGAAAATGTGCAAAGACAAGAAGAAGGAATAGTTTCAATTATATTATATTATATAAGTTTGGAAAGATTATAATCAAAATAAGAACTATGTTAACAAACTGAAAATAAAAAAAGATAGGCAATTGGGTACCGACCACACTTTGTTATATTAGACGTGTCGAGTGTCGAGTGGGTGTATATAGGCACATAATGTAAGGAATCTATTAAATTTTAACTTAATGATAAACCATTAGATACAAAAAATGATTCTGAGCAAAGCAGGTCTGTCTGATTATAATACTAATGCCGGGTTGCATAAACAATTTATTCAATTTAATGGTTCACTAAAAATTTAATTAATTATCGTGGGCCACTAAATCTTGTTTAAGGGACCATTAGCTCACTATTGATTCATTAAATGTTTTGTGCAACCTGGCATAATTATATTTTATTACATTGTTGTATTATATTACTATTAAAATAATTTATTTTCTATTGGTATAAAGCAGGTTGATTTAATATTTCCCTAAAACATTGCATTTGACAATGTGTGTTCAAAATATAATAACAAACTTTAAAAGTTTCAAGTACTCAATAAACAATATTTTTTAATATTGTTATTCTTTTTTTAAATCATTAAGTCATAAGTCATAACATATGAGTATAGAGTATCCTTGTCTCTTAAAATTATCACAAACACATTTTTTGGGTTGATTAGCGCCACCCCCTTTTATTTCAGACTTCAGTTATTGTAAGTAGACTACTTAGTACTTTTTACACAATGTACACACCTAATTAAGACTGAAGTACACAATTTTCACATTTACTAAATAAAGTATCTAGTGTATAGTGTATACCTAGAATAGGTACAGCAAATATTGAAAAAGAATATTCTTAAATTTTAAACATTCAATGTAACAAAATATGATGATATAATTTTTTTTCCAAGGTTACTTGTAAAATATTTGGTTAAGACAAGAAAAACATGTAAAATAATTCAAAAATGAGGAGTCTGAGTTGGTTGGATTTAAAAATTAAAAACTTCATTGTTATGTTTCCTAAGTTTTATTAGTGGTAATTCTCAAAATCCAAAATATTTGTTTAATTAAATAGCTCATAGTTAAGCATCTACATTCTACTTGGTTACATCAAGTATCAAAATATATGTTTCATCTATCAATATTTAAATTTTAAACAACAAATTAGAAACATAACTCATAAGGACAAAATTCAAATCTGTTTTCAGAATGTAAACCTATGCAGTTTTCTCTAGCATTTTGGTAAGCACAATATGTCTTTTTGATTAATATTGGTTAATCAACATAATATGTGAATATTTAATATTCTATACAAAATTCAAAATATACTAGATTCACAATTCTCAGCATTTTTTTATGTACGAAATATTATTAAGTTATAAGATATTGTAGGTACTTATATTGAACTAAAATATAAAAATTAAATACTATAATTAATATACAAATATTATTTTGTGTTAAATAAATATTTCTTTATAATTTAATTTGTTGTTGTTATTTAATACATTTCTATGGTTATGTGTTTTATTGCCTGTACTTAGATTATATTATATTTTCATATAGGTAAATTTAAATATATTATTATTTATATTATCATTGATTTTATGGATAATGGTTGTATAAAATGAAACAAAAATACCTTTATTTATATTTTATATACCTAAGAGAATTCTAAATCTAAAAAAGGATGTATAGTATTGATGTAGCAAATACAATGCAAACAAAAAAGTAAATTTATTAATATTTATATATAATATAAAGTCGTAGATTTTTTGATTTAGCAGAATTTATACTCAGTTTCAAATAAGAAAGCACCAGGTGACAGATGAAAAACAGTAAAAACTTGGCATGTGTCCTCCACCATACGCAGTTTCTCCCAACTTATGTTATGGTGGATATTTGACCAATTGAGACAGTTACAGCCAACCAACGGTAACGACTGCAGCCGACCAATCACAGAACAATTAGACCATGACTAAATAAACGGGCATGTCATCAAACTTGCATATTTTTCCTATCGCTGCGCATGCGTGCTGTATTAACTACTAGTTTTATATATATCTATGTGTGCCCCAGACTTAGAATAAACAATAATTTACATCCTAAATACATTAGGGTGTTGATAAAGAACTTGTTTATTCCCATATCTGGGGCACACTATATGGGCAGAACAATTTTGCTGACATGCCTGTTAGTCATAAATTAGACACTGCTAGGGGGTCCGAATTTTGCTCCATAATTTATTTGAATGCGTCAAGTGCGTTCTTATATAGAATAGCAATATTTTTTTATTGCTATTTTGTTAGAATAAATTATTTTATATTTACCGGTTGATTCATTTAATGTAGGACACTAATTATTCAAAAAGTATTAATGTTTTTGAAAATATATTTTATACTTGATTTAAAGTCGTTACAAAAAAAACGTGTTTATTAAATAAAGATATTTTTATCCTTAAATTTATTTTTAATTTTTTACTTTTTTGAATGAAAGCATACAGTTTTAATTTCATTTTTTAAAGCAGAATATTTTTCGAAACATTTTGATACATAAAAATTGAATTTAAGATGATTATCTTATGAGTTATAAGTATTTAAAGTTTAGATGAGCAGAGTAGTGAACAACATCTTGCAGAGTACCACCCCGCTTACCACTCTACTCCGTTCATATAAACTTTAAATACTTATAACTCATAAGCTACACATCATAAATTTGATTTTCATGTATCAAAATACTCAGAAATATTCTTTGAAATATGAAATTAAAACTGTATAATATACAATATTATTGTCATTCAAAAAAGTAAAAACTTCAAAAATGTTAAAAATAAAAAATATTTAAAAAACTATATATTTCATTAAAAATGTTGCTTTTAAAGATTATAAATGAAGTACATTTTTTTTTTAAACATTTATTTTTTTTGAAATATTGAGTGTTCAGTGATAAAAGAATCACCCGGTATAATATCAATGAATATTGTTAGCGTACCTTTCATACATTTTTTTTCTGCAATTGAAAGTGTCGTGTATAACAGTCCATTTAAGTCTGCACCAGTATAGTTGTTTGTTTCAGTAGCAATAATATGTAAATCGACATCTTCAGACAATGAAACTTTGTTACAAAGTATTTGTAATATATCTTCTCTATCACTCTAGAAAAAAAAATGAATATAAACTTTTTCTGTTATAAACTTCACTATAATAGTTAAACTTTATTTAAATATTAAAAATTATCATATAATTATTATAGTTAATACAGAAACGCATAAGGGTATAACGGAGCAAAAAAAATTACATTTAGGAAAAATCTATTTGAATAATGCAGATAAATATTTATGGAATAACAACAATTTTCTATTTAAGAACAGAACTTTACATTATCATTAAACAGTCAGTTTCGGATATAAATCGGTTTATATAATATAAAATAACCTTACCATTGTTGGAATCGGACAATGTAATTTGACCCCAATTCGACCAGGTCTTAAGAGTGCCTGATCAACAAGATCTGGGCGAGAAGTGGCTGCAATCACCCATACACCTTCAAATGTGTCAACACCATCTAACTGGGTTAAGAATTGGTTAACCACTCTGTCTGTCACTCCAGTTTGATCTGAACCTCGACTACATATTCCATTGCATAATATTAGTAAAAATAATAATGAACAATTAAATACATAAAACAATTTATATTATCAACAATAATAATCAACAAAACTGACTTGGGTGCAATACTTTCAAACTCATCGAAGAATATAATACATGGTTTTGCGTTTTGAGCTCTGTTAACATAAATCATAGTATGCAAATTATATTAAATACAAAACTAAACTTAAGTACCTAGTTAAATACATAGCTATGAATGATAATAATGTTTAACCATTTAGGATACAGACTATAACTAGCATAAATTATCAGTAAATAGAAATATAGAATACATTTATATAATTTAAGGACTGTTAATTCAAAAAAATATTGATTGGATAAATTTAAGTTACACAGTGGAAATAATTCTGGTTATAAATAAATGTTAAAATATGGTAAATATTGGTAAATATAAATAATATATAATATACTACATAATAATTATTATAAGGCAACACTGTTGAACCTTTAACTTTTTAATTTGTAATCGCAAATTAAATATTTCTTAAAATATATAAAAACAATAAACTATACACACAAAAACCAACATTGTAATCCATCTTTCATTATTTATTTGATGTAAAATCAAACATTTATAATACATAAAACAAATACAGACTATGTATGCAGATCAGTAACATGAATCATGACCAGTCTATACTGTGTCTTATATAAGAGTTGCTAACATACACTAAGTGCCACACTTTTGAGAGCTTTACTTTATAATTTCGACAACAAACTAAATAGCATTTTGCTAGATTTAGGTTAAACGATTCCAAACCCAATCATTAGAAACAAAAGCTATCAATGATATATTAAGGAATGTGGTCTGGACAAATCAGAAGAATAACTGCCCAAAATTACTCTCATAAAAGACTGAATATAAAATATATGCTCAGGCGCTAACTTTTGAACTTTTAGATTATAATCAATCTACCAACACATCAATTAAAAAAAATTATATAATATAATTTACCTTTGAAATACTTTTCTCACGCTTTCTTCACTTTCACCAACATACTTGGAAAGCAATTCAGGACCCTTAAATATAATCAACAATTTTTTTATTATTAATTTATAAACAAATTATGACCAAAAAAATATCCAGAAAATTACATTGACTGAAATAAAATTTAAGTTACTCTCTCCAACTATTGCTCTTGCCAACAACGTTTTGCCTGTACCTGGTGCACCATACAATAAAACTCCTGACTGAAGTTTAAGAGGACATTTACTAAAAACATCAGAATACTAAAATGAAGAAAATAAACAGTTACTACAAGATAATAATAGGAGACTGAAAAAAATTTAAACTTACTAAAGATGGCCAAATGATTGTTTCCGTAATTGATTGTTTAGCTTCTTTTAGACCACCCACTTGTGAAAAATTAATATTTTTTTCTTTAAATAATTTTACATTATGCAATGAAAGTGGAACAGTTTTTTCAAAAACATCAGTTAAAATAGTTTTATTCAATGTTGCATCACATCCACCTATTAAAATAAAAATATTCTTACAACTAAATTAGATACAGTTAGTTACAATTATATTTACCCTTAAAGATTTCAAATAAAACTTTATCACAATAATCAATAAGATCTTGAATTACATAATTATCCATTTTATCACAAATACTCATTAAAAAGTCATCATCGACATCTTTATTAAATTTAACTTTTTTGAGGCGCTTTGAAATAATTATTTTCCTGTTTTCCTGCAAATTACATTAAATATTGTTTAATAGTTTAATAACATAGATATTGTAATCATATCATTATTATATACAGGTTTAATTAATACCTTGTCAATTAATGGTACATGTATCACAGTTTTAAACACATGTTTAAACTGTTTTGAAAATAAATTTTCATTTTCTTGATTTAATGGCTTAGCAGTACAAACAACCCTTATACAATACTGATTATTAGTGTAATTTTCAATCATTCGCATTAACAAATGAAGAGGTCTATAACAATATATTGTATATTAATATAATTTGGTAAAACAACTTACTTCACAAAAACATGATATTAAAAAGAAACAACTTTTAAAATAATATTAACCTAATTATTATAAATAATTAATGTTTTCATTAAAATATCAAATATTTAACTTAAAAATGTTAAAAAGAATTTTTATTTAGAATAATACCGTAGATAGATTTTAGACATGTCAGCATGCTCATTAGGTTCAGAATTTAAATGACATAAATCATCAAAATCATCTATAACAATAATAGCAGGCTGATAATACAAACATTCTTGAAAATCGCTGTTTATTTGTTTTTGAACTGTTTCCCACAATTTACCTATAAACATATTAAACAGTAATTAATAACTTATAAATAACATTATTGGTTTATGTGTTATAACAACCTGCTAAGAAACGCCCATTAATCCAAATAATTTTTACAAAATATGGACACTTAGAAAGTTTATCACAAAATAATTTAGCTGCTGATGTTTTTCCAGATGCAATTGATCCTTGATTAAAAACTTTTAATTAAAACTTACAGATTAATAGTATTTAAATTTGTATTTACCAGTTATCAATAAATTATCAAATGCGAAAAATGTTTGTGGTAAATTAGTGTAACATTGTAAGCCAGGTTTCAAGCATAAAGATCCAGCATAATTCATTTGATTAAAACATCTAAAAACAAATTGTTAATATTTTATTAATTATTTTCATTAAATAATAATAACTAATATAAGTACCTATAATAAATTAATATAATACAAATCATATTACATTAAATAAGTTAGGAAAGCTCACTCTGTGAGCATGCTAAATGCCTGGTTTCTAAACATATTTTAATACAACACAATACATTATAATTCCATATAAAATGTATGAACAGTAACTACAGCCAAAAAATAAATACCTTAATATCAACAATCACAACTATGTACTGGTAACCAACAGACGGAGGAATGGATACAACAGGGATATAAGGTGTTCTAAACATATGTTTAGAAACCTAATATAATCATACAAATATATGATTATATCCTCATAATTGTATGCAACAGATAACGTTTACAGGGTGCTTAAAAATTGTATGTTATAAAAATTCTGAGAATTTTAATAAGGTCAATATTGATATCCAAAAGACATTATATTTTAATTATAAAATAACAAGTAACAGCTTGTATTTAATATTCAAATAATAAAGAGTTTTAGCCACTTTTCTTATATAATTAATTGTACAAAATTGTTTTTATTAAAATATCTTTAACTTCTACTTAATTGAATAAACATTTATAACTATTAAGCAGTAGAAAAATATAGGTACTAAAATTAAAAATAATATAATAATTAAAGTGAGTATACTTGATTTTATAACATACTTTAAATCATAATGTTCCAGCTTTGAAATGTTAGATATCAGAATTTCTGATATTAGCTTAGGATCAGTGGTTTTTATCGAATTCACATGATTATTGCGATAATTTTTATCAGTTGTACTTGTAAATGAGATCATTCCAAAATTAAATTCATTAAGTAAGACAAAAGGAATATTTGATGGAGAAAATGTCACTAATACATCTATTGCTGATATTTTATTGTATACCACTCGTAGTAAAGTTGAATTATTTAAAACCAAAACTTCTCGAAGTGTGATTTCATCTTTCAATCGCTTTATTGTACATTCAATAAGTGTTTCTTCCTCAACTACTTTCTAAAATCAAAAATAACGAATAATGAGAAACTTTTTATTGTAATAATAATTTGAACTTACGATATTGTTTGATGGTGAAATATGAATATTCTGAACATCACAAATTTCATTTTCAATTTCGCTCAGTGGTTCCAATATTACCTTTGAATTCATTTTTAAACCCAAAATCTTGCTTAAGATATTGGTAACATAAATAGTTGGCCAAGTAATAACTTCCATTTTCTCAATATTATTCATAAATGGGTCTAATGGACATAAACGTACAATTGCAGATGGGTTTTTAATTTTTGATTTAATTTGGGAGTCTTCTGATTTCATTTTATCAAATTCACGAATAAGTGATATTCTAACAAAACTATTCTTAGTAGAATAGGCATCATTGTTTTTATATATTATTGACATATGTGCTTTAGAAACAAGAGCACAATAATCATATATATAATCAGATTCTAATAATGTTTTTTCAACTAAAACTGTGCGATAAATAAAACGATTATGATATTTTGTAATAGGAATACAATAATTTTGATTTATTGCGTCTGTTTGAACACTATCATCTACATTTTTATTAATGTTAATATTTCTATCTGAAGACATTACATTGGGTTTTACAACTATTTCAGTAGAATCTTTTAATGATCCAACTTGTAGGCCGTTTTCTAAATCATCTGAAAAATAAATGTACATTATTATTTTAAAATATTATGTTAATGAACTTTGAAAATATTATTACCTATACAAATTTTTAAATGTACAAACTTCGATACCCATATTGGGAAAATTCGATTTTTGTGAACTATTTGGAGTTGTTGTAAAATTCTATCTTGAAGTGAAACATTATTTAGCATCTGAAAAATAAATAGGTAGATACATAATATATATATATATATATATAATTTACATATTTTATCATTTATAATATAATATTAAAAGAAAACTTTATATCTAAATATATATATTTTATACTATATAATTTAAATTATATTATTTTATGAAAAATTTTGTTTGCATTAAATTTATGTTTTTATAAATGGACATTAAATAGTACTCTAAAATTATTTACTGATAAATGCAGTGGAGTAATTAAGAAGTATTAGAGGCCGTGGTCTCATCCAGGCCATAACGCTTACCGAAGTGCAAAATGTTTTTTTTCTTTATATAGTATAAATTAAGTATTTCCCAATTTTGTTTGAAAATTGAAAACTCACTTGAATTTCATTTTATGAACCTGTTGTTTACAATTTATTATATTGTAGCTCGAATGAGTGTGAATGATATGTTATCAAAGCAATGTTCATGTATATGATGAGCGTAAGAGTCATAACTTATGATTAGAAAAGTTCAAAATTGTTAAGAAAAAACTCAAAAGATTATTCATATTTTGCAAATAGGATTAAAAATAAACACATTTATACCTCTCAAATACTTGGTAAGATGGGGAGGGAGCTGTTGAAAATTTTATTCCAGAACCTAAATGTTAATATTGAATATATCAACTAAGATGATGTTGTATCTACATGTGCTATCTTATTAACACATATTATACAAAAATGTATATCCAGCAGTTCCAATTCCGTGTTGTTAGTGTGAATATTAGAGTGAATTGACCTATTATCAAACTTAAAGATAACAACATGATCTGTGTTCCATCGTTAGAATAAGTGAATTATAGGATTTTTAAATATTAATATTATACATAGGTACTTATAACTCATTTAACTATTGTAATACTTATATGTCATGCATAAGTAAGACCGACAACAGATGTAGGTATGACATCCTCACAATATTATTTTTTTACAAAAAAATAGAATACTAAATAGTTTAAGTTGAACTTGAGTTTTAGTTACGTATACATATATTTTTCTTTAAAATGTATACTAGGTAGGGATGTGTATCTTTACTCTTTACTCTTTAGGAATATCATCAGAAATATCATTAATCATTAGTAATATAATGATAAATATAATTTCATAAATTTGATAGTCAACAAACTATTATCTGTTTATTACTTACTAATAGGTCCCAATCTGCATTAGTGACTGGGGTAACAAAGACTCGTTCTAATGGACAAACTTGATCAATTAATGAAATCAACACATACTGTAATGCATTAAGTCCTATTGTTGTTGATAGTTCATAACTAATATTAAATGCATCAGCTCCATTTGAATTGCATGGAGTTTGACAATAGGATGCATAAAACTCCTGTTGCACACCGTCAATGGCCGTTACTTTAAGACAAACCTATTTAATAACAAAAATGTACTAAATTAGTTTCTAAAGAAAATATTTATGCAAAAGATGTACTGTATGATTGTGGCGTCTCTGGTCGTTGAGTTCACGAATCAGCTTTGAAGACAAATGCACAAAACTATCTTCTACAGGTATAATGTTCACCTGCAGCATCCGGTCATTCATTTTACTAGTCACCCAACGTTTAATTGTGCGTGTAAGTAATACAATTAATTTTATTAAACTTCATTAAAATCTAATTGGTAATTAATTTATGATTTCAAGATTTAGATGTGTCATGTTATATGTGAAAAGTAAACAATAAACATTTTGAATTTCCAAATCAAAACATACTATCAAGCGATAGTGATAATAATTATAAGTTGATAACAGTGGAGGTAGATCTTAGATAATATTTTTAATGATGCCACGGGGTGAATATCAACAGACAACAGCGATGTAATATAGGTACTTTGAACTATTGAAAATATCAAAACCTTTTCTATATTTGTTGCCGGGATTTATTAATATCAGTAAATAACAAGGGCGCTCATTAGGGGGTGCAAGGAGATGACATGTCACCCCCCTAGACAAATGTGAAATGATTGTAATTGTTTGTAATTGTAAATAATAAACTATTTTTACTGATGATATTATAATACATGACATAATATTACATAGGTAAATCGTTTATCTATGTTGTGTATTTATTTTCTGTTATTTAATAAAATCAATTATGTTAGTTCTTAGTTATTTTTATATGATATTGTCACTCCCCTAGGTTCTGATTGATGGGCGCCGTTTGTAAATAATAATATTGATAGTCTGTGGTCCGCTTGACTCACTTATTAGTAATTACGCGCGATATCGGTACCTATTGACTATTGTTATCGATCAAAATGTCTTATGTCTTAAATCTTATATCTTACGTATACCTAGTAGGTACATATTTACATAAAAATAAATAAAAACCACTGAGATAGATATTTAATAGTAAATACTGGAGCGCGGACTATAGGCTGTAAAACGAGCTGTCGCGTTTGACATTACCCCCGCCATCAAGGGCAGAACCGTACATCAATTACAATTTAAAATTTACATATAATATTTTTATTAACTTTTCAAGAAGATAATGGGCCCCACTGTACATGTTCGTGTGGGAGCCCATGAGTTCACAATTTTAAATATAAATTAATATACCTAACAGTTCATATAAATTGGCCCAGAGACTTCCTTAACATAAAAAAAAAACCTCTTAGAATTATGAAGTAGGGGCATTAGTCACGCCGTCCAGTCTAGTATACTTGTACCTGCCCCCCATATTACCTATTGTATAAATGTATTAAAGATTGTAAATATTATGCTTGTTTTCTAATAAAAAAAAAAAAACATAATTTTTAAGTATTTGAATTAACTATAACCATATCATTGTTTTAAATACCAATACAAAATATTTGTATTGTAATGCTGTAATGTTCAACTGTCATTTAATTTTCCTACATAAATTCTTAGTTAATAAATTCTAAAAAAAAAATATTTTACATAAACTATTTCAAAAAAATGATGGCGCGTAATTTTCGGGAAATATTTCGCCAGAATCAAAAAAATTCAGGAAAATATTTGGCAGGAATGCTTTTGTGATGGGAACTAATATTAACTGGAAATCACTTCTTAGTAAAATTAAATTTTGGAAAAGTATATTTTAGGAAAATATTACCCAAGAAAATAATTCAGGGCCCATTCCGGGCTCAAACTCCCCCTCCCCAAAATTTCATCGAAAACCATTTTAATTAACTTTTTAATAGCCCCTCAAAAAAAATAAGGATTTAAAATTTTATTTTGAAATGTAACCATGTTACCGGGATGTAATAATACGCTCGTCGCAGCCTGCAGGCCGTAACCACGCTCATTATTTCCGTGACTGTGACGCCGCATATAATATACCTTTATGGATATATATAATGTAATAATAATAATGGTTGGATCATTGAATAAATTACATTTAAAGTTTAACGTTCTTAAACCAGTATTCAAATCTCGTGACAAAAATTTACTACGGTCAATTTACCAAACGACCAATTTACAAAATGACTAATTTCAGACGACCAATTGACGTAAACTCGTACTCGTTATCGTGATCACCAAAAGGAAAATTTAAATACGCTTGTGCAGCATTATCGATTGTGAGTTTCAGATATTTTACCATCCTACTTACCACCTATAATACATAAGGGGAACACTTATATGCATTGACCCATGGGCCATGGCCTGCACCGCGTGTAGTCTGTAAGACAAATTGGTAGAAGCCATGGGTTTTGTACAGTTTTAGTTAACGAAATTAATATAAATAATAATATACAATAGAATAAAGGTGACACTTTAACTAATAATAATGATAGAATAAGATATAAGTTTTTAGGTGAACATGCATTTTGTATTTTACATGTGTTTAATTATATAATGTGTTTTTACTTTTTAGTAAATAAATAATACAAGTATATTTTAAAATTCTATAATTTATTAATTATTACTTATTTAAACAAAAAAAATGTATAAAGGGGCGAGTATTTAAATTAAAAAAAAAATTGAAAAATGTAAGTGTAAAATTTTTAAAGTTGGATTGGTTGAAATCATACTTTATAATGTATAAAAATCTTAAATTAATGTAAAAAAATATCGTTATTGCTTTCTAAAAATTTGTTATTTTTCGCGGTGGTTCATGCATGTCATTAGAAGCCTTGCGTTTACATGCATTACGTACCTCTTGAATTTTAGTTTTCACTGCAGTCTCCACCTGTTCATTTTTATGTTTGTTTTTAGTTTTTAGTAGATTTATAATTTGACTACATGTTGTAACCGTGGACGTACAATTTTTAATAAAACTTCCCAAACCACATTTTCACTATAACACACTCTAAATTTTCTCTACTTAAAATTGTAATATCAAATCCTTCATACCAAATTAAAATAATTTACGTTATGTTTTAACTACTATATACAAGACCGACTAATAACGAGTGGTGACTAAAGACTTGAAACGTGTTCGCATGATTATTGTATTGTATATTTGTATCTTATTATCTTATCATATTTATTATATTATTTTGCACTAAAAATAGTGTGTGGTTTTTGTCTATCGACCTTTTTAGGGTCGAAATCAAAAGTGAGCGGTTTTCGGATGCAACCATAAAAATAATGTAAATAATATATACCTATAATTTGGAAAGTATATTTTAACTAATATTTTTAATAAAAAGTCTCAATAATATGCTGTGACGTTACACGATATTTACTCGTTCGACGGTTTGGGAATCGGTAACCGAAATATGTCTGCTAATTACACCAAGCCTTTGCGTAACGTATACAACACTAGGTAGGTACAAATGTACAATGCCAGAATTTGGAATATGAAGGCCCAGGGCCCATCCTTAGGAGTAGATAGCTACAATTTGTTAACTACCTACATGTGTCTAATATCATTGAGTAGTCCCTATATATTGTATATATTGTATATATAATACTTGAGTATTATATGCTAATATACTAATACACGTGAATTTAATGCAATAACATATTAAAATTTAGATAGTACTGAAAAAATAACAAAAAAATACAAGGAATCTAGAATTTCCAACTGTTTTACTTCTAGTCCAAATAATCCAGAGTTCAAAAATTCTTAACTGAATACAAATAATTGTGATGGCATTATTGATTTGGGCAATTGAGCGAGAAGAGATGGACCCAGGGACTGGGACCGAACCTAAAAGAACCGGTTCTGGAACCAGAACCGGAACCAAAACCTTTATTTTAATAAATAAAGTACCGGAACAGAACAGGAATTTTTAAATTAAATAGGTTCTTTTAGGTTCAAAAATAAAATAATTGTATTTATCATAAATTAATGGTATTACTGTTTGGTGTTTTTTTGAGTTTTCTAATATTTCTCATACTATTAATTAAACTCGCATTCCGGATAGGTATTTAAAATTATTATACTTGTCGGTACCTACATTATCTGGAATTAGTGCCGACATTATTTGGAACCGATACCTTTATTTTTTTTTACCAGAACCGAACCGGAACAGTTGTTATATTTTTGGAGAACTAGTACACGAACCGATACCGATAAATTCAAAAGGTTCCAGTCCCTGGATCACGTCATCCTAAAGTCTGAATTGGTAGTATTTAAAAATAATATAATTTACTGAAAAGTAAAATCATGTTAAAATAGTTATGATAATAATTTTATTTTTTTATCTGTTACTGTTTCACTCATATTAAAATATAGTACATAAACTGCATATATTTGAAATTATTGTTAATTATTGTTAACAGTGTTAAGGGTCCGGGGGTCTGGGAATTCTTTACAATTTGTACACCCCCAAAAATATAGGCCTAGTTGTGACTATGGTACTATTGCATATAATTTGATATTATTTTGACTTCTCCAATGCATCAACTAGATTCACTTTCCTATCGAACAAGATACTGAAGTTGAAAACCGAACCATTATTTTGACTACTTAACGTGTACACAGACACAAAAAATTAAAAAAAATTAAAAAATATATATAAAAAAAACTCACATCATTGTATAATCAATACATTCATCTCCCCGTTCAGAATCTAAAATAATTGACGGACAGACTGTAAAATCGTTGTTAATTTAAAATTTTATTTTTTGAAAATATCAACATGGCCAAATTTTTTGTTTTTTGATTTCATTCACTATAGATATGCTAATTTATTAAACCAAGCAGGTAATCAGATTTTAATCATTAAGTGGCCACTTAATTTTAATTTTATAATCTGGAGTAAATAGTAATAATACTTGTCCAAACTCCAAATAATAAATATTGAACGATACAGTTAAAAAAAAAATAATGTGAATATATTATAGATTTTAAATATAGTATGAATGTGTGATATAGATAACACAAAGATAATTATATTTATATTTTAATGCCGAGTTACATAAAGCATTATTTCATTTAATACCTAGTTCAATACAATTTAATGGACCAATCATGACCACTATTATATAGCTCACGATTGATTAATCGAATGTTTAAATGTACAATGATTGTATATGCTACCCATCAGTATTTTTAATCATAAACTTTAATATAGAAGTTTGATGTTCATTTACACACGCGTGTAAAATGTTCAAAGGTTTCACCAATAACAATAAAAATGACAATTCTAAAACTATGTTTATAGATTATATAATACAATAACAAAAAGTTTAGCTTTAATCCCAAACTATTCTATAAGTTAGAACAAAATGGAGAAATTGTAAACGTTGTTTGACACCATGGAACAGATAATACTAAATGCTATATTTATTTCAAAATGTCATTGTTTACTATCTTTATGCCACGAACAAAAGCTACGTCTTATTTTGAATTTTGTTTTGTGTACAAATATTTAATTATAAAAATGTTGTTCATTGTGAAGTCAATCTATAGTCAAAATTACATTTTCGTTCGTCACATCATAATAGTTGGACGCGTTTCATTTTAAACCTACTATAAATGAAAATTTACAGTTTTAGATAAAAAATGAAGAATAAAATTTAAATAAATTAAAATTACATTTCTTTTATTAAACTAATTCACCGGAAACTTAGACGTTTATACGATTATACCTACCAATTTGAGTTTTAGGTTTTAATAGTAAGTTGTACCTATGCATTTAAATATTATACATAATGTATTTAGAAAACAATTTATAAGTCGTTGTTGTCACGTAGGAACTCTATTCGTATATAAAATCTATTTCTATTAACAAATAACAAAAAAAAAAAAACAACTAAAATCGATCTTTGTTTTTAAGAAACAGTACAAGGTGTAGACTGTAGGTATATTATATATTGTAGGGAGAGAGTGAAATGTCAATACGCCATATAGGTTAGGTACTTATCGTAAGACGTGCGATGCAATAAATATTCGTGCGTAATACATATATAGGTACACGAACGGGGACGATGTTTTTGATTTGGGTTAAGCGTAACGCGACCGCATGTGTATACGTATGTAGGTAATATCGTGTATGTGTTTCGAGTTGAGACTTCAGAGAGATTTTCCGGGAAATTAAATCTTTTAAAAACGCGGACGGAAGATTCGTCTGGATATCATATATTGGCATATGTGTGCACGCGGTGGCGGGTGGCATAATGCCGAAGCCCGAGGCTGTGATTGGCTGTCTATGGCGGGCGGGCGGAGCAGTGGTGAAAATAATCAGCAAAATAATGAAAATCCAATTCAGCGGTAGTCATTTGCCCTCCCCTCTGCCCACTCACACATTCACACACACGTGCGCGTGCATCACACCACACTGAGTGTTTGTCGAACACCAGTGAGTAAATATAGTAGTACTATGTAGTATTGTTTTAAGATCCACAATTATTATTATTTCATTCCGATAACTACCCATATTCATTATGATAACATAGAAAATTTAACGAAATTTTAGGAAAAAATTCATAAAATTAAAACATCGATTGAAAATGACTTACAGGTGATCACATGCGTACAGTTCTACTTATTGAAAAAATACAAAAATAACCAAATTTTTAACGTGCATTTTATATAGAATTTTTAGTTAAGGTTTACGTTAAGTACGTTAAGTTTGGTTAGATATATATACAAATGGTGATAGTTATTATTTTTAATTTGTACCTACTGTTTGTATATAATATGTATATTTATATATATACTTTAATGCTTATAACATTTTGTTCTAACGAGATTTCAAAAAAGGTTATAAAACGCCTATAAACTATAAAGAGATATCGAGATATTCAGTTTTCATAATAATAGAATTTATTCTCAATGATTACTCTGGAATAATTTATTGTAGCCAATCTACGTCAATGCTTTAATTCACCTAATATTGGCGATCTTATATAATATTATGTCAACGCTTTGCTACAACTGCCCCCACTGGAGTGAGCAGACTGCAGGCATAGTGGACAGTCATCAATCTTTAATGGGGCTGGAGCGTATCATATTTTAAGGAGTACCTAATACTTAAGCAATTCATATGAATGTACATTTTGGCTATGTCTATTTGTGAGTAGTAAATAAACATTAGGGTGTGTTTCCGAAAATCGCCGTCGGATGCAACTCTCGCACACGCACGCACATGTAAATAAATTGCGAAAAATGAATTATATATTCTTGTTTGCATACCTATAATTATAAAAACTACTAAAATTGGGATTAAAATAAACATACTTCTTGATGTACAATTGTAATTTTGAAAAAACGGTTGAATTTTTAAGCTTCTAGACTATATTATATTATGCTCTTCAGGAATCAATTTTTCGATTTAAAATCAGTTGTGTCCAAAATAAATACAAATGTAAGTGAATTTTTCACGGTCATTAAAAAAAATATATATATCTTAATTCGAAGGTCTTTTAAAATCAAAAATTGATTTCCTAAAAATGTTTTGTCAAAGAATTTATGCTTAAGTATATTAAAAATTAAAATCGGACATTCCGAAGTATTCGTGTAATTTACCATCACTTATTGGTCTAAAATGTATGAAAAATGTGTGTGCTTCGATCCCGTTAAGTTATAATAATACCTATATATTATCATTATTAATATTATCTTTTGTAATCATGAGCTAGTTTTCTCCGCCGGATCCCTATATTTTACCGACTATATACCATGTTACAAATACTATTTTCATTGCCAACAATTATAAACGACCGCATTAGGTATATTATATGATACGCTCTTACGAGGATATTGTGTCATCTCCACGAAATTGCCCCTTGTCCTCTTCGAGGCCCAGCTCCTTCCTGCAAGTGCACGTAAAAAGTTGGCCATTACTGCTAAAAATACATTTTAATCGAAGGTACACTACAATACACACGATAGTTGCGTCAAGCGAATTTTGTCACCGTATAAGACACACACACACACACACACACACACACACACACACACACACACGCACGCACGTACGTACGCACGAATATAATATGCGCAGGATTCGCTGTGACGGTGGCGGCGCAGCGTATAACAAGCGCGCGGCGTCGGTCCGAGCTGGCCCCGCGACAAGGCCACCCGACCACCGCGGCGCGGCTATATAAACCGTAGGCCGGGGCCGCCTCTGCGTACACGCGACTTGTCTCCCGCGTGACCGACGTATAACGCTCCAGCGGCATTCGTCTGCCAAGCCCGTCCGCCATCGTTGCGCGCTCTCATCTCTCTTCGAGCTTTGCACGCCGCTCCGCACTTAGCCGCACTTAGTCGTAAAAAACATTTATAATATATTTCGGCACAACGCAATAACAATAATATTCTATAATTAATAATTCTATAATATTAATATTATTAATCGCGTACGATTTATATATACCTACCGGTAAATCCGCAGTCGTCTGACGGCCAAGTCGCCTGGCCGTCTTATACGTCTCGATTCGTGAGGGAATGCCACCCGGACGCCGGAACCGCAGAGCGCGTACACCCTCGGAACAACTGAGACACTTGTTGCGGCGTATCCTGGAACTGTACGAACGCGCGTCCGCAGCGTATCACCGGATGCGAGCAGGGCCCGTACATCCGGAAAGTCACATCTTAGAACGGCTGCGTTTCACGTCTTGGCAATCTCCGGTGACGGGACGTGAGAAACGTATGTGGGACCGCCGGACAAAGGATTAGAAGCTACCGGTCGGCCGATTCGGGCTGACCTGCGCCGCCGCTGGGAAGCGGAGGCAACGCGATCGTCGGACGCGCGACAACACCGCCGAGCGGCACGGGACGACGATTGGGAGGGCTACGACAGACGACGACGATCACGACGACAGCGAGGGTGACGGAACCAGCGACGAAGAAAACGGAGCCGACGATAAGGACGAAAACGACAAAAAGGACGACGACGACGACGACGATAGTGACGATTACTGGGAGATACAAGTCTAAGACCATCATGGAATTGACGTGTTTGCTGTGCCAGGTTCGCGAAATTTTCGTGGTCTACGTCAAAATTCCTAACACATCGTTCAACTTGCTCGTCTCTATTATTCAAAGCGATCGTACCATATACGCGCTCGTGAGTATACCTACCTGCAATAATAATAATGAATAATAATTACAACAATAATGATGATTTTGTTATGATATTAAATGAGTATGTGATGATCGTTATGCGCGTTATGGGTTTCCGGCTCAAATCAAGGCAAATAAAATATTCTCGTCGAAAATTTTATTTTATATAGTAAACCGAGTATATTGTAACAGTTATAAAAATTTAAAATATGTAGGTAATCATATACCGAAGTTGGCCCCTCTAAAAAATAAATAACTTTCGAGTATAACATATTGTAATGTATGAACGCAAAAAATGCGTAATCGAATAGTTTTAAAAATATTTCGAAAGGGTATAGGATTCTTGTTTTGATAAAATTAACATAGGTAGGTACCAAAAATGTTTACATAAAATATAAGAACGAATAATTTTTATTTCTCATTTGTCAATCAATTTAGAATATATAATTTTACCAATTTACTTCTAAATATATATATATATATATATAAAATGCTGTAAAATAAATTATTAAAAAAATATTTAAATAATTTCTAAGACAACCATTTATTTTATTTAATCTTGAAAAGTACAATAAAAAAGAATTAAATTATTCGAAGATTATTATTAGGGATCAGATTTTTCCTTTCAAAATAGAATTCATTAACATGTATTCCTATGATACGTTTATCAGCCATATAATTACAAACGAAATAATGTCGATGGTGAAACACGAAAATATCACCTAATTCTATCGATAATGTAATAGGTTAATATGGTAGGTAAGTATTAATAATACTATAAAAGAAATATTCAACATTTTCGTAAAAATCATTAAAAAAAAAGCAAGATAAAGTACGTTTAATAGAAAAAGTAAAAAAAGCATAATATTTAGAAGAAATAAAAAAAAACAAAAAAAAAATCATGACTTCTAAATGTTTTCATTATGATCAGTAAGATAAGAAACGAATTTAATATAATATTATTATCTTTTTATAAAATTCGACACCAATAAATCATTTGCTACAAATTTGAAGCCATATTAATATTAATATAATTTATTTGTCAATAATAATATAATACAACATATATTATCATGTTTATTATCATGTCATAATAAATTAGTGAAATAGTATTAGATTTAGAAATAGAATAATATATTGTAGAAATTCGATTTTAGACTTGATGTCAAGTGTAAAAATCAAATTTCTATATTAATTACTTTGATTGTTCCAATAATATTTCCCAAAAGAATGTTTATATTATGCAACACGTAAATACTCGTATGTCGTTTTGAACACTTCTTTTAACTATTTAAGTACACAATTAGCTAGTTTTCAACACTAATTATTTGTGTGTTTATGAACTTTCGACGTTTGAACTGTCTGGTACTGAAAAATAATATTTAGGTACTTAAAATAATTAATAATAATATCCTCAATTATGTCGTCAACAAATAATGATATTTCAATTTCAATTGAAAATTGATCGAGATATGTATACAACAAAATTTTAATTCAGGTTTCGGAAATAATTAGGTAGCTATTAAAAGATAGAATATTATAATTTTCTGCATTAAATTCTATCGTGTATTATTCTATAACAATAACTATCGCAAAATCGGTAGGTACAGGGAAATTGAAAACAATAAATAATCAAAACACCCCGAGTTTTCTAACAAAATTCAAAACGAATGAATTTACTACCGTTCATCAGTGTTTTAAAATCAAAAAAGCTGGCCAAAAGTCCATATGTATATATTTTTTTTTTACCTAACAATTACAAATACGTAAGTTCCCGGATTACCCCACTAAATTACGATAGCCCCAAAAAAGTTACAGAAAATGATGAATTCTTTGAAATATTTAATGTTGAATGTGTAAATATTAATTATTTTATGAAATTTAGATAAATTATGGAATTTGTAATACATTGTAATACATGTAAAACATTTTGTAACTCTTATAATTTTTTTGACATTATTCTTCAAATTCTGAATTCTTGTATTCTATAATAAAACAATTAGACGTTAAAATTAAATATTAGTCCAAATTAATGGTTTTAAATAAGTATCATTATAGATAATAGAGATACTTACTTATCTAAACGTGTCTATATAAGATAATTCAACAATTATTAGTTACATTAATTATCCAAAGACTTCCCTTCCATTGTTATACCAAATTAGATTACACATTCTATACATGATATTGTGTTAAATCTAGATTATTTGAACAATTATATTTATAATATCTAAATTTAGGTTTATTTAAGAAAACAATACTTAATATTATTATGTTTATCAAAATCGCAAATATATAAAATGAATAATTAAAAAAAAATTAAACATAATGGTTAAATATGTCTTTATTGGTGGAAAATCACAATATCAAAATGTGACATCAATAAATTGAATGGATGTTAAAAAAAAGTATATTTTGGTTTTGGCCAGCTGTTTTTGATTTTAAGACGCTATACACTTAAAAGATTTTACTTGAAAACTTGAGTAAACTGATGATTTTGTGCAATTTTTTTCAGTCATTTTGCGTTATGAACCTTTTGTTGCGGCGCCTCAAGACTCGTGCAGCATGCCCCAGCCGCAGAAGTAGCAGGACGATTCCAAAAAATAAGACACTGCCGCTTCGAATGATCCGCCGCAACCGCTTTATTAAAGTTAGTTATTTCATGGATTATCTACGCTATAATATCGATGTATTATATAGACAAATGTTTGTGCGATATACTTACACTAAGTTGCGTTCACGTGGTCGGCTTGTTAAAAATCGTAAATTATTTGCACTCTTCTACTTTTTCAAATAAAAAATCACTGACGATGACCCGTTCTCTCTAACACAATAATATATTTAAACAAGTTGATTAAAAAAATAAAAAACTTAAATTAATTAACCCTTATATACATTATACATTTAATAAAAATTTATATAATTATATTAATAATATCATTGCTTTAATATCATATTTCTGCATTGGTGCAAATAGGGGAGGGCTTTGGGAGAGACTTAGTCCCCCAAGTTCAAAAGTCAGTAATTAGTACTGAGCATATATCATTTTTAGAAAATATTATAGGAGGGGCTTTAGTTCCCCCAAAATAATTTGGCTATTTGCACCTAAATAATTTCTGCTTTTAACAACGCTTTGAGAACATTATGGATACTTAATACTTTTAAATTATAATATATAGGACATTAGTAAATTTAGATTGCTTCGCGTAGTTCATTTAAATTTCCTTTTAGAAATTATCTAGATGGTTATAACTTATAAGCTATATTTAAAGCTTATCAATTATATATTAGCATTATTACTATAATATTTTAGGTAATTTAGTTATTATGCCTACTCGGCTTATTTTAGTGGGTATAGTATTTTCCATAAAAAACAAATGTAGTTTTATTTAAGAATTAAAATACTAAACAATATTACAAATAACTACAAATCTTATTTAAAAATATTATTGGATGAAATTTTCAGTACAATTTTAATTGTAATTATTAGGTATTTAATAGTACTTATACGATCTTCAGTTCAAATTATTATATATAAAAAATTTTATTTAATTTACTATATCAATGGACCAAACTACAAAATATAAATTTGATATTTGCAAATCTAAAAAGTAAAAGTAAAATCTGTTTTTTAATCAACTTTAATATTGCTCATTTCTAAATATTTGGTAAAAGTGAACGACCATTTTACATTTTACATACGCTCAGCTGGTTAATGTTTATACACGTATTAATATCAAAATAATGTACAAACTTTGGAATCTATTTATTATACAGTGCCTATATAATAGTCGATTCTGTTAAAAGTAAAACTCTCATTTTATCAAAATATATTACCGTTTTTGGATTATTTTTTTTTACAAAATTTATATCTATGACAGCAACATTTTTGAAAGAAAAAATGTTTTTTACTATTATTGTTTATCGTTTTAATTTTTACTACTTTAATTACGGCATAAGTTTTTAACTTCATATTCCAAACCAAAATATTTTCCTGAGAATTTAAAAAAATAGTAATAGTTAATTAGTATTTAAAGTTTTGATTAGCGGAGTAGTGAATCAATATTTTGTGGTATATCTGATATCCCTGCGTCACTCCCAAACTACTTGAATAATATATTTCCTAAAACTTTAATAATTTTCATAAAAATGAGTGTTTACTTTTAAAAGAACTTAAGAAACACATTTCTAAATAATACTCAGACCCATTATAATTTCAAAATTTGTGTGACATAATAATATATATAATAAGATTTAAGTTGATGTTGTTGTATTTTATAGTATTGTTATATTATCGAAATAAACTATTATATTTAACACAATAGAAATGTGTAATCAACAGTTTTCAAACGTGATTTGTTATATACCTATTGGCTATTACATTTTAATCGGCCTAAATGTCTCATGGTTTTTGCAAGTGATAAGACTATAATTTTATAAAGATGTATAGATGTGTATTATGTTTATATTTTTGGTGTCTGCTATCACCTTTTGAAACAGTGAAAATATAACTTCGAAGATGCTTATTTTTAGAAGAAAATTGGATATAGTATTAATACTTGGGGAGAGTGAGGGACAAAAGAAAAAAGAAAAAGAAAAAAAATTATGGATAAACGGCAATTTGTATGCCAAGCCAGTTTTCATATTAAGTAACCAAGAATAACGATTTTAGTTATTTTGTTGTAATTTTATAATATTAATTCAACTTACCGGCTACCGTATTAATAATAAGTAATAACAATACGTACAAAATATACAATATAAAATATCCACACTGACAAACCGTCTTCGCTCAGAATCGTTTTTCGTAAACAATGATATTATATTATTGAATTCAAATTTAATACCATCCATTATACTTGTAACCTACTGTACAGCAGAGCGACATCCACTTACTCAACTTTTTCTAAGTTTATTTTTAATTTATGAATAATATAATGTTTGTTTGTGACTTTGTGAGTATAAAATGCAATACATATTATTTTTCCGATTTTGATTTTGGTTTCGGATGTTGGTATTTATATTTCTGATTTCGTTTTTGGTTTTGAATACCGGTTTTTATGATTTTCGATTTCAGTTTTTAGCGGTTTTAAACGGTATTCCAAATCGTTATCAAATATCGCTTTCAAGCCTTGATTATAAGTTTTTCTTACCGCAATTATAAATAAGAAAACGCATAATCACAATATAATTTAAACGAAAACTAACAATATTTTAGTAATTTTGTTGTAATTCATAAAATATTGTTGGTAGAGATTTGAAACTTTTTGATACTGTCTACTTATATTATAAGTTGTTTTTGAAAAAATCAATTTAATCAACTTTGTTACTACACAGGCAAATAAATTTCCAATAATTTTTAACCTACCTATATAAATATATTTGTGAAGCTTTAGAAATATAGGCTGATTCACGATCTCCGATCAGTTTCGTTTTTCATCATGATTTATCATTGAATTAATATTTAACACGCATTGCAGTAAACTACTCCATGAGTCGGTACGGACTTATACCTTCTATATAGCAGATTACAAAACGAAGAAATAGTCATAGTTTTTTTAAGTAACTATATAATCAATGTAGGCGTAGGGAAAATGACGTGCCCATTGCCCAGTGCACTACAAGTGCACTATAAGTGCACTACAATAGTCAATTCCCCGAACAATAGGTCCAACTACATCTCCGCTCAGAATCGTTTTTTTGTTGCAATGATTTAATATTGAATTCAAATTTAACTCATGCATTACTAAATATCGAGGTATACCCTAAATCTACTGACTTCTATACAGCAGAGTGACTTCCCCGGTTTTGTTGTTATTTAAAATAAAATATATATTCAATCGAAAATAATAATGATTACATTTTTAAAAGACCGTCTACTCTAGGCGCCCAGAACATAATATTTAGTCAAGGCATTTGAAACCCAGCTGAATTAATAACTATTGAATACTATTAAATATATATATACAACTGTTTTTACAAAAAAATGCAGAGACTCAAATTTCGTTAACCTAATATTTAAACTTGGTAATAACCTATGGGTAATAACCTATGGGTACATTTATTTTTATACGTCCAAATAGTGCAGAAAAATAACGTATCAGAACAATAAATTTAAGATTTCTGCAATAGGAATCGATTTAAACTTCGAAATTTTGTATTTTGTTTGATAAACACGGGAAGGGTGATAATATCGTAGTGTGTATTGTAATATAATACGATATTCATATTTTATGATTACACGTTATATTAAAGCAATATGATTAAAAAATAATAAATACTAATAGATAAGTTATAGATTGAGATAACTTGGTATATTATATTCGATTTACTATAGGCTATGTTGGAAATAGATATTTTATAATTGTATTACAATCCATAAAAATCAGGTATTCCGGCGTGTTGTTTAATGCCGTATGTGGCTCATAAATAAATGTACTAATTTGTTTTGGCTTAAGAGTGCAAACAAATGTTTATGTGTAAGAAAATACAACAAATAACCTTCTAATCTTGAAAGTTCGAAAATTCGTAAGAAATATTATAAATAATATAAAATATAAAATAATTATGTTAAACTTCTGAAAAGTTTTACAGAATATTAAAAAATGTAAGTATTATTAAACAATAAAAATTAAAAATTTTTTAAGTCGTATCTCAACTTCCGAGGCTTACATGGTATGAACTACATTGTGTGTAGAACGTCAACACCAATCACGTACATTATACGTAAATAGTGTACAAGTTGTATTCAAATGCATCATCGTTAAAGGTCAAAACTGTAGGGGACTACTAGGTACCTACAGATTATATATATATATCATCAAATATAAATAAGTCATATTATATATATGACATCTTAAATAAAATACTCAATGCGTAAGTATAAAGATACATAGGTAGTCTTCGCTCGTGAATGATCGTCCGCACGTGGCGCAGAGGTTGAAAGTCTTGGCGCCGGCACTGCGGGTGGCAGAAGAAAGTCACGAAGATCGGACCCCCCTCCCCCCGCCACAGCATGGTCAATGGTCATCCAGTGATGTGCCGAGCACGACAGTAGTAATAATATACATAAATTGTATAAATATTATTATGAAGGACACGCGGCCAACCACGAAGAGATATTATATCATTATCGATTGCGGCGTTGGTGTTCTTTAGACGTGACGAAATATGTTTTATAAGTAGTCTCGGGTAAAGTAACAACCAACGTTGAATTCGAAACATACGTCGCTTCCACCATACGACATCGTGGCCGTCATCACGATTTCAGTGAGATGAATGCACAGCATTCATAATATTCATATAATATAGGTGTGGACTGTCTAGGTGTAGTACTTTTAACTATAGTTTAATTTATAAGAATGTAACAATGGATTTAGTCTTATCATGTTGGAATTGTAGACTTAAGGGGCCTCGCTACTGCCGTCAATTTTAGCTTAAAAGACCTAAAGTATTGACAAAATTAAAGTTAGTTAACGTTGTCCGATTTTGATTCTGAAAAAAATTTGAACTTACCGGAAAATTGTCTTTATATATCCTACGAAGCACTTTGTAAAAACTAAATTTTATATTATTGTAAACTGTAATTGAAAACTTAAAAATATGAACTTTTTCGAATCATAATTAAAATTAAAAGTAATATTAGAAACGGAAAATGTTTCGTACGATCTACAGACATTTTTCTGCTGAATTCAAATATTTTTTCAGAATCAAAATCAGACAACGTTAACTAACTTTAATTTTGTCAAAACAAATGTATGTTTTTGTAAAATTCGTGTAGTGAAATTGATATGGTTATCGAGTTATTGACATGTGCATCCGCGTACGAGAGAGGATACCCGCATTTAATTTTTCTCACACTAATAATCATTTACAACTAACACATAGATCCTGGGCGGCTATAAAAAGATTAGAAATTGCCTAAATGTTGCCCCTTAAATAATGACCGTAGCGAGGCCCTTTAATTATATTTATCAAAAATAGTTTTAATGTTTAAATTTAGAATTACATTTCATTAAGGCATATTCCTAATGTATTAAACATTTGATAAATTTGTTTCGTTCTAGTTATACATTTATAAAAATCTGATACATTGATTAACTATATAGATATTAAAATATGCAATCTTTTATTTAAATGCTGTTTGGTTTATTATTTAGAATATTAAATTATTTTTAAAGGTGATGAGGTACAAATGTAAAACAATTTTTTGTTAAATTAGCAGTCAGATTTCTTAATAAAAAATATAATTTAATAAATAACAATAAGGCCTAGAAAGTTGACGAATAGACAGATATCGGGAGAAATTAATTCAAGAAATGAGTTATATGAAAGTGTTTTGTTGGTGGATAGAATAAGACAATGCCAATTGGATTTTATCAAAAACATTTAATGATATATAAAATAAACTTTATAATAATAATAAATTATTAAATTATATTAATATATCATTATTATTAATTATTATGATGACTTCAGAATCTTCAACTTGTCTGAAAATTGTATGGTAGGTATTGTTTAATTTTATCCAATTCTGATAAAAATAACTTTGTTTAAATTATAATGTTAATTAGTAGTTTTGAAATAACATATACATATATACTCATTTTAAGATATTATTAAAAAAGAACATATTTTCTTTGCATAAATCTAGAACTATAGTAAAAATGTATACGATAAATAAGTTTAATATTAGGTATATAATACAATTTACATAAAAAAGGCAAAATTAATAAATACGCTTAACTAATATGAAAAGGCAAATCAAAAATGAATTATCTTGAATTAAATATATTACACCACTTTAATAATTTAAAATGTATTTAAATTATTTTACTGATAATTGAACACTGATAAAATTATACAAAATTTAATCATAGTAATATCCTTATTACACTACTGATGACAAACTATGTTCATACAACTTGAAAAACTTAATAAAGCCCTAATCAACAAAACTTTATAAATTTTAATGGAATTAAATTGTAACGAAATGTTCAACAACCTATTATTATTTGAATATGTTTGACGTAAGAAATTTAAAACAATAAAATTACAATTTTATATTTAAAACCAATCAAATGTGATTATTTAAGGTGGTTGGAAGCTGCGTATTTACTTCGTTATTTAGACCTCACAACCTGACAAAACAATACCTATTTAGTATAGTTGGATTTAAATTTTATAAAAAAAATATTTGAATTTTTCCTTTTTTCTAGGTTATTGTGGTAATCAATTTGATATATCAGTTGAAATAGTGTTGAGAACCTATTTTTATTTTTCAAATTTGAGTATTTACCTACGTCAATATATTTTTTTCAAGAAAATAAAATAATCATTCAAAAATCTATTTCCACAATAATCCGGAAAAAACCACTGAGCTCAAAAATGTATTTTACATAATCGAAAAGCAATTATTTTTGGTAGACGTAATTTTGCCAGGATTTTAGGTGTTTTAAATTAGTTTTTCGTAAAGGGAACAAAATATCTAATTTTATCGGATACAATGACATTCATACGCGTGCCGAATACGTGGGGCGTGCTGGAGACATGCTTAAATTATCGTTTTGTTGTTATAGTACTCACACAACAACAACCACGTGTGTTACACAAATCGGTTATCCGCGAATATTCCATGGAAAATGAACGCTGCTTTCAACCACCCCCCACAATAGATATCATGAACACAGATAAGTATGACGTATGTTTGATGTTTGTGTTATGCAATAGACACTTCAGGTCCTTAACATCATTAGTATATATTTTGTAATGGATTGTGCGCATAGTCTTAGCTATTGCCTATTGTCCTATACGTTAGCGTTAGTTACGTAGTACGCCAAAAATATATAAGCGAGTTGTAAACAATTAATGTCGTAAGATTTGTTTACGCATGCAGTTGTTCATATGTTAAGAGCTAAACCAAAATTATAGTATTAGAGTATATTATTATATTATTCAAATAAATAATATTATAACTTAAAAACCATTCGTATAATATTATAAAAATTATTTAGGATTATAAAAAAGTGGACAAGAATACAGGATACACGTGATCAATAATAATTATTGTTGGTCACTCTCCCTCTATCTATGTACCTACGTTTTGGCGCTGAATCAAAGTTCTAAATATTTCGATATAGTTAATTTCATAGAAAATTTGCATCTCATAAAATTGAAAAATTAGTGAATCGACGTATTATTGTAGTTGCGATGTAAGTTGTAACATTTTAGTTAGAAGGGTAACTAACCTGGCATAATATTGCATATTTTATAAATGTAGCACGGCGTCCCATATAGGCAAAAGTGACACAGTTCTGTGTAGGAGAACATTATATCTACGACGTTATAACTTTTAATAGTACAATAAATTATTTATCATTTACAAAATAATCATCGGATAATAATATTTCTTATCAATGATAAAAAATAAAATTTAATTATTTACATTCTCATATAATTTACTCTTATAAATCGAAAAATAATTTATATTTCAAATGTTTGTAGGTACTATTGTTCTAGGTATTAATTATATTACATATTATTATTATTATGAGATCGCAACAGTAGCTAAAATCGAGCTGTTTGAACATTATTCCGTATTTCATTTGTTTTGTGATGCGTTGAACAATCCAAATACTATTTTTGCGGTTAGGTTATATTGTAGTGAAGATAAACTCTATTATTATTTAATAGTAGACAGTGGATCAGTCCTTATCTTAACATAGTGTACGTACAGGTACTTTCATTTTTTTTTTCCAATTTTGAATTCGAATGTCTGATCAAATATTTAAACATGATTCAGAAACAAGACTACACACTTGTCAGACACAATTCTTTGAAAAAAAAGTGAGAAACGCAACGATACAGCCATCACGACCTTAGTCATTCGATTTTAATAATTTCTTTTGAAATTTCCGCAGAACAGGACACTTGAAAATATGAAACATAATCATCGTTACTGTTGCGCAATCGTCATGGTTTTTAGGGCAAAATATTTTTGGGGGACAACGAGAACCGCCTCCACGTGGTGTCCCCCGGGTAATGCTAAATGGTTCTCTATTATGTCCAGGCAATTCCGTTTTGATGTGCTACTTTCAACAACAAATTAACAACAACTAAAGTAATACGTTTTAAAGGAATCGCCTGGCACATAATAATGTAGGTTTAGAGTTTTTTTTGTAGTTTATAGTTATTATATTACTATTCAACTATTATATTGTGTTTACTTAATCATAATAATTTAGATTTAGGTTAAGTGTTTATGCATAAGACATTCAAAATTCGATCTTACCTACAACATATTTTAAGGATTTAAATATTAAGTTATTCATCGTTGTATTTTAATACGACCAATTTTGGGTTTATTAATCAACTAACAACAAGATAAAATCGCAAAGGGGACTCAAAATTCGGTCGTTTATTAACAACGATAATACATTGTACTTAAATTATTTGAATAATATATAAATGTATAACGTAATAAATGATTACACATAACATTTAAAACATTTAGGTAGATATTGTGTATTTATAATTAATTTAATACTATCTTAAAAACTATGATAATTTTATTTTAAATTATTTACTATAAGTTTAGTTTTAATATTTGAATAATAACACTGTAAACACAAGTTGTTATTGTTTAGGCTTAAAAACATTTTAAACATTAGCTAATTCAATTTATCGTAATCATTAAAAATATTTATAAACCTTTAAAAGATAAAATTATTAATTCAAATATATTATAACTTTAAATATTTATTGATACATGACTTGGAGGAGCGAATTTACGTATGTTACAAGTGTGAAACTTGTAGGTGACTTTTAACTTGTTCACTAAATCCACTCTTATGTTGCTTGTTTTCGGATGGGTGACCACCCGATAATTTAAGCAGTGTGGTGCGACATGTCCTATAATAATAAATTACCTAGTCAAAGATAATATAAATGTAGATTATAGACGAAAACAATTATTTAACATTAAGTTTCATTGATAAATATTAATTAATTATAAAATATATAAACTTGTTGTTTCACTAATTAGAAAAATATATAGTTTAATTGAATATTCAATATATATATTATTATAACATATTATACTTAGAATATATAATTTTTAAATAAAAAGCTTAAGAATTCTTTCTCTTTCGAAAAAAAAAAAATTATATTACTTAGATTTAGTCAATAATATTTCAAACATAATATTTATTATATACTATTAAAATATATTCTCCATTTGTATAACTTATTGTATTCATTATAATTTATTACGCAAAGCTATTATATTCAAAATGCGCATACGAATGTACCTAAAAGGTGTAGTATAATTCTGTATTGTATCTTAGCCTGTTTTGAACCTACATACTTAAAAGTTTTACAGTTAGTATTTTTTTTTGTTACTAATTTATTATTTATTATACAACTAAAAAATTAACCAGTTATTATAAATACATATATTTGTATCAAATGTAATCGTAAAACATAATATATAGTTATATGGTGTTAACATTGTTTTCTGATTTTATTTTATACTGTTAAATTATTTTAACAAATGTATATATAAATAGATACTGCTTTGTCCAATAAATATTAATATTTGCTTAAACATTATAAATACCTTTTAAAAAAATATTTCACATTATTATATCATTATTAGTATTATATTAATTATTGTTATTATTGTCACTATTTTGAGAGCACATAATTTAAAATAAATGCACATAACACATTAACATAATATTTGTTTTGTCACAATATCTAATTAATCCTTCTTCAATATTCCTGAAATCCTGAATCTCTAAAACGTTTTATTAGAGGAATTACACTGCGTGAATTGGCCAAATCGGGTGACTAAATGGCCTTGAACTTGGTGGCAAGTTACAATTCCGTAAATTGAGCAAATAAACGTATAAACTCAGATTGGGGTTGCTGGTTTGTTTCCATGTTCTTCGGTGGTTCAGACTTTCGGTAACAGGTAAATAATAACACGATCAGCTGGTCGAGTGTAACAGTGGTTTTATGGAGATACTCATTGTTTTCCAAATGATGGTTCGATAAGAAAATTTTATTCTCTAAAACCGTCTTTGGTTGATCGGTTGAAGATTACCGATATCATATGCTACTCATCAAAAATATATTGTGTGAAATTCGACCGCGAATATTATCACCGACTTAAAGTTACTATTTTATTATTAATAATCATGAAACTCATTAACAGGTAAGTTAATAACACATCATAAAGTTATTATAAATATTTCAAAACTACTATCCCAATCGGCAATAATTAAATAAAATACAAATAGGAGATTAAACATGTTTTACATTTTTTTCCAAGAAACAAAATTAATATAATTTGAGCACTTTGTAGTTAAGAATTTCTAGGAAATTTCTAGGAAATTGTTTGGCGACGTAAAAAGTTACCACGTGCTGTCTATAATACCGAATATGTCGCTGGCACGTGCGGTCAATTTTTGTTGCACGCGTGGCATTCAAACTTTGTATCTTATGAATTATGTCAATCATTTTATCATAATATTGTGAATAGCTTAGGTAAATTATTTCTCCATATACATCTTTCATATACTATTTTTGTGTATAATATTTATTTAAATATAGGTATTGTTTAATTTTCCTTTCATTTATTGTATGACATTAATTTGACATTGAATTATTCATAATTCTTGTGAAGAAGAATCCTGCAGTGTAATACGACATTAAATTACCCATCTATAGTAGAAAAGACGAAAAATTAAATTTGTTTCTCTGCACGTGATTAAGGTAGGCGAATACACAAATAATGTACAATTTGTGAAATAATATGAATCGGAAGAAAATTCCTTGTAACTGAAATTATAATTTTAATAAAAAAAATAATAATGATAAAAAATCGGGGCATAACGAGTCCGGCGTTCTCTCCTTGGACGTTACATTTACTATAATATTGTATTAAGTAGCCGGCAATAGTGGTGCGATGATAAGAATATACAATAGTGTACATAAAATAATGAGGGGATTCGATCTCGGCTGTGTTCTCTATACTAAAATATACCTATTTTATGCCAATTGTACCGACTATCCTAGTGATCGGATAAGACCTTTTAAAACATATTTTTTTTTAATTCGCTATATCGTTTGCTTGAAAACGATTGATCCACGTTTTTGAAATTGAACTCAAAAACACTTAAAATTAGATTTTTAAATTTTGAATACCTATTAAGAATTTTTAAACTTTGAACATAAAAATGAATTTAAAAATATAGGTAAGTAGATTTTAAGTAAACTGTTTTCAGAAACACTTGATTGGAAAAAATTTGTTAGTTTTAATAATAATTGGAAAACAACTAATACATTAGACAAAAAAAAAATTAATATTTGTGTTGCGTGTTAGTGGCTTATTGACATGAGCGTGCACGTGTGGGAGTCCTGCACTATTTTAATTACGCACATTAATGATCTCGCACACATTTACATGATATGCACGACGCACTTGCTTGGAAAATTTCCTATGTTTAACTTCTTAAAAAATGTCGGTATTGAATCCTCTTTAGATATATTATAGCTATAACTAGGTGTTGTTAGATTCATTCATCGTTGTATAATATACAATATTTTTTTTATTTATTATCTAATATTTAAAAAAAAAATTAACAATTTTAGTATAATCTTTTATAATATGATTTTAGTTCAATGATTCCAACATTTTTCAGTTCAACTTCAAAGTATAAACTATCTACTCATAGACACAATCATTAATGTTTGTTGTGCTAGAACTATATATTATAAAATATATAAACAATTCTATTGAGTATAGGTACCTATAGAATAGAATATACAGTCAATGAATACTGAATATATACCTACTCGATATCAGTATAATATTATGGGTAATATTTCTACAAAAATACTAGGTATACCATCAAAATTGCAAGGGATTAAAACGAATTGTGGGATGCACGTCATTATTGCAAATCTTGTAGCTTAATATTTTAATAAAATCGAAACATTATATTGTGAATTTGGTTTTAATACTGATTTAAAACTAATTTCACTCAAATATTTTAAAATATGTAAATGGCATCATTATTTTAAACTATAATTTATATATCTCTAAAAAATCCTAATTTAATCAAAGTTAAAATGTTTCTAAACTAAACTAACTAAAATATTACATTATTGTGTCGAAAAAAATATTCTGATTTTAATATTTTCCGAATAGTCTTGCATTTATAAAAAGCTAAAAATAAATAAATGCATTATTATATTTAGCTAAAACAATAGAAAGATACAACCTAGGTATATATTCTATAAAATTATTTGAATATTTTTTAAAATATAATAATAAATTAAACTATAAACTTTTCCTATTCGACGCAGTAGTGTTACAATAATCAGGGACTGTAACCTTGATGATTTTTATAGTTCCGGTTCCTGTTCGGTTCCCAGAAAAACTAAAATTTAAATTTAGTTTCTTATCTGTTCTTAAAAAAACTGTTACCTGTTTCGGTTTTATACTTATTTAAAAAAAATTGTAAAGTAAAAGTTACGGTTCCGGTAAAGTTCCGGTTTTTAAATTAATTTAAATAAGGGTTCCAGTGAGGTTCTGGTTTCCAATATTCAAAGAGTTCCGGGTCTATAACCGGTTCTTTTTGGTAAGGTTCCAGCCCCTGTATTATATATTCAATATTCATTATACATGTATAGAAACCATAGTTTGTTCCTAAATAATATCATTATATAATTTTTAAACAAAAACCAAAATTATAAATCATGTTTGTTGGTTGATAGTACATATATTGTGCGGCGTTATTTTATTTTGTATATTGTATTGTAGTCTTATTAGTATAATTATATGTTAAATCGTTAAAAATAGCCTAAAAAGTACATTTTAAATGTAACATTGTAATTAATTAACCTAACTGTTTCGACGGGTGACATCTGCTGGGCCTGTATCAGCAACGTATTGAAGTTTCTAACGCTAATTTTGTTGGTGCACAGTGATGTTTTGATGATCAAATCAATTTATTATTTTAGGTAGCCGATTCGTCACGAAATTATCCGGGTAAATATAGACCACAAAATAATTTAAAACTGTGACTTTGTATTTTCGCCTTTTTCAAATTTCAGTAAAAAAAATGGAAATCGCTCTGCTGTGCAGTAGGTTACAAGTGGTGACTGTAATGCACATTGTTAAATTTTAATTCAATGATATAATATCATTATAAACAAAAAACGATTCTGAGCGGAGACGATTCGCCAGTTTAAGATATTTTATATTATATTTATATTTTAATACGGTAGCTGGTTAAGTTGAGTTATTATTATTTGTTTACTATCATATTATTTTAAATTTTGTAAATAAAAACATACTTTAAAAGTTTCAAGTACCTACTAATAGTATTTTTTAAATATAACACATAACTATAATCGTTCTTTTTTGTTTAAATATCTAATTTTGTCCACATAAAATAACTAAAAAAAAAATTTTATTTTTCTTAGAATTTTGATTACAGAATGAACAATTCACGAGCAACCTTGATTTAAATTTTCAATCCTGAGCTATAAAAATTTAATATTTGATACATTTTGAATAACAAAATAATTTGTACATTTTCAATTTGATTAATTATATCAAAATTTGAACTTTAAAAACTAATAAAAAAAATGTTTTTTTTTTATCTGATATTATAACAATGTGTGAGGAGCCGTGTATTAAATTGTCAAGCATTTTTACCCAACGAATACAATTTTTATTGACATTTATAGAAAAAAAAACTAAAAAATTGAAAATGAAAAATGTCCGTAAACAACTTGAAACGAGTTTAAATTAAAGTTTTGAAAATTTTATCAAGTATAGGAATTGATAATATAAACAAATGGTATAAGTTTAAAGTATCTACAGTCATTTGTTTTTTAATACAACAAAGTAAGAAAATCGGTAGGTACACGAGAAATCGATTAAATATATTAAAAAAAAATTATCGTACTAAATTATTATATTAGACACAAAATAACAGAAACCTATTACATTTTCACGCTTTTTGATCAAACAAATAACATTTTATTGACATTTATAGAAAATTAAACTAAAAAAACTCAAAATATTTTGTAAATTTTATGGATTATAGAAAATGCCAATATAAACATTCTTTGAACATTTCATGTGTCTACAGGTGCTTTTGAAAACTACTGGATATTTTAAATATTGACCTTCTCAATGCACCAACTAGATTCACTTTCCAAATGGAAAAGCTACTGTAGGCTTGGTCGTAATTATAATAATACTAAGGATGTTCAAATATGAGTAATATTTCGACTATTTATCGTGTACATAGTAAAAAAAAAAAAATAAAAACAAAAAAAATAACACATCAATGTAAAATCATAATCAAATACATTCATTACTCAGCTTAGAATCTAAAACTTTTTGGGATGACTGAAGTACATTTTAGATTCTGAGTGAAACGATGAATGTATTGATTTTACAATGATGTGTGTTTTTTTTTTTTTTATTTTTTTTTTTATTTTTTTTTTATTTTTTTTTTTATTTTTTTATTTTTGTGTCTGTGTACACGATAAGTAGTCGAAATAATGCTTCGATTTTCGACTTCAGTATCTTGTTCGATGGGAAAGTGAATATCGTTGGTGCATTGGGGAGGTCAAAATTTTAATTTCCCAGTAGTTTTCAAAAGCGATGTGAAAAACAAAAGAAAAATTAAGGAAAAACGGGAATTTTTACGCAAAATCGATTTTTAACAAAATCGATTTTGGTTATTGGTGTAACTCTAAAACAAATGACCGTAGATGCATGAAATTTTCACTGGTTGTTTATATTTGCATTTTCTATACACAATACAATTTTGAAAATAATTTGACTTTTTTTGAACTGTTTACGGACATTGTCAGTTTTCAGTTTTTTTAAATTTTTTTTCTATAAATATCAATAAAATTTTATTTGTTGGGTAAAAAAGCTTGAAAATTTAATAGAAGGCTCCTAGGTTATTGTTTCAAAGGCAGATGAAAAAAATTAAAAATCCTTAGTCACAGTTTTTTTTTATACACGTTTAAAGTTCAAATCTTGAAAAAATACGGAAAAATCACGAAAATTTGCAAATTATTTTGAGTTAGAAATTCATAAAAAATTTTCTTTTTAAATCTAAGATTTTAAAATCTAATACAAGATTCCTCATAAGTTTGTCTAACTTTATCAAAAAAAAAATTTCTACAAGAAAGTCAAATTAAATTTTTATGAGCGTTTTAAATTCATATTTTTACAACATTAGATATTCACTCGATTTCTCATGTACCGATTTCCTTATTTTCTTGTAATTCAAAAACGAATAACTGTAGATACATGAAAATTTCACTGAATGTTTATATTAGCATTTCCTATACACCATACAATTTTGAAAATATTTTGACACTTTTTGAGCTGTTTACGGGCATTTTCAGTTTTCAATTTTTTTAGTTTTTTTTTCTATAAATATCAATAAAGTTTTATCTGTTGGGCCAAAAAGTGTAAAAATTTAATACAAGACTCCTGATATATTTTTACAATAGCAGTTGAAAAATATTGAAAATACATAGGCACAGTTTTTTTTTATAAGCATTTAAAGATCAAATTTGGACAGAATTTATCAAATTTATAATTTAATAATTATTTTGTAGTTAAAAATTTATAAAATTTTCAACTTTTATAGCTAAGGATTGAAAATTGAAAACAAGGCTCCACGTAAATAGGTTATTTATAAATTACTTTATTCACAATAATATCATCAAATATACTTGGTAATATCATAGGCTGACTGACCGTTTTCGCTCAGAATCGTTTTTCTTATACAATGATATTATATCATTGAATTCAAATTTAACACCATCCATTACAGTGACCCACTTGTAACCTACTGTACAGCAGAGCGACATCCACTTATCCACCTTTTTAAGTTTGATATTAACGTATTAGAGCTTAAACGCTTATCAAAAAAAAGATTGGAAATTTTGGTTAAATAATTTTAAAACCAATCGCTGAGATCAAAATTTAAAAGATTTATTAATAAATAAAAATATTTATTTATTATAAATTTAAGTATAGTAAAAGCATCGTCATATATCTAACTTTTGATTTAAAATTAATATTACCTTTAGTAGTGTTGTATTTGAATATTATTGGTATTTTGAAATGCGACAAACGTAATATATATTATTAGCATTGAAATATTATATACTCAATGATTATATAATGAATAATATTAGTACGAAAAAATTACTTATTCAAAGTCCAAGTGGTATGCAATTTATTCACCGTAGAAGATGTGTTAAACACATTCCTGAAAAGCGGGCAATTAGGTACCTATAACGCTTTGCTGTACATTAGGTTTAGGTGTCTAGAGAAGTCACTATAATGGATGTGTTAAATTTGAATTCAATCATATAAAATCATTGTAAACGATAAACGATTCTGAGCGAAGACCAGGCACGCCCGCAAATAGTAGCTCACTAGGTGCAAAATACTTTTAGTTACAATATAAGCCTAATTTAGTGATATCTCAGTCCTCTTCTGTTCATCCTTTTCGTTAACTCAATTAACAGGTACATTTCATCCTCTAAAGTTCTTCTGTTTGCCGACGATATTAAATTTTTCTCAAAAATTACATCTCCGTCTGACAGTCTTCAACTTCAATCAGATCTCAATACTTTCTCTCTCTGGGCCCAGCGTATTGGCCTAACGCTCAACCTCAACAAGTGTCATGTTATGTCTTTTCATAGAAAACGTACTTGCATAATACATCCTTATTCCCTTAATGGCTCTACTCTCAAACGTGTATCCACTGTCAAAGATCTTGGGTTCTATCTCACTCCTTCTCTTTCCTTTGAACACCATATTGATGTTACGGTTGGTAGAGCGTTAAAAACTCTGGGGTTCTTAAAGCGCAACACTAGCCTTTTCACGTCCGCTACTTGTCTTCGCTCCCTCTATTTTTCCCTTGTCCGCTCTGTCTTAGAATATGGCTCAGTTGTATGGTACCCATATCTAGCCAAGGACCAATTACGTTTAGAGCGTGTCCAAAACCGCTTCCTTTCCTACGCCGCCTTTATACTCAATATTGCTCACCCACCCCATGATTACCTACCAGTTAGAACTTCCTTAAATATCCCTACTCTCGCATCTCGTCGTGTCGATGCTGACCTCTCATTCATCACCTCCCTCCTCAACGGCTCAATAGATGCCCCTAACCTTCTGTCCTTAATCTCTTTCCGCGTTCCTGTGCATTTCACTAGAAATCACTCTTTATACCTTGTCTCCTCTCACCGTACTAACTACTCCTCTAATAATCCATTAGATAGAATGCTCCGCCTACTTAATAGCTCCTGATCTTTGGCTGACTATATTATTGTTTATCTCTACTGAATGTTTTTGTCTTTAGTTTATTTTACCTTAGCATGTACTCTTCTAGCTGAACGCTGTTTAGTATAAGTTTAAACTTAAGTCTATAATTATAACTATATTTTCCATGTATTTTATTTCATTATTATCACTTCATGTTAATCTACTAATTGTACAATGTATCTATAAATTGCCGCTTGGCGTTAAATAAATAAATAAATAAATAAATCTTTATCATACATTTCAAAAAATATAAGAATTCATAATTTATATTGATTACCTATAGTTAGATAATTACCTACATAATGGTTAATTTAAATTGGTTATCAATTGTAATATAAAATAATTAATTGTTTGGAAAAATATACCATTTAATGAATTAGCCCTAATTTTATTGACACCTACATTAGTTTCATTTTTTATATTATATCCAAGTAGAGCTTTGGAGTTACAGGAAACGTATTTTTATTTTATGTATCGCATAGCTTTTTTAACTAGTTCATCACTAGTTTATTTAAAAATTTCAATTGCAATTTTCATCATTAAATGTAATTGTTTTACAATGCAATTAAAATATGAATATAATTGTATAACAATACAATAAACAATTCATAGTATTAGGTTTATAAGTGTACAATAATAATTATACTATCATAATATTTTATTTGTATACAGTATACACCAATATATTAAAATATTATATTACTATAATGAGTGGATCAAACATACCCACCCATAATAAATAATAATGTATCACAGTTAAGAGGCCTCGCTACTGCCGTCAATTGTAGCTCAAAAGATTTTAAGTTTTAACAAAATTAAAGTTAGTTTACGTTGTCCGATTTTTATTCTGAAAAACCCGAACTCGCCAGAAAATTGTCTATAGATCGTACGGAACAATTTGTAAAAATTAAAACTTTTATTATTGTTAACTGAAATTAATTAAAAATTGCCTAAACGTTTCCCCTCAAATAATAACCGTCACGAGGCCCCTTAACGAAATTAATAATAATATCGTTAGTGACCAAAATAAACGACGCATGGTATTACCGTTCTTTCATCACTGTACCCTATACTAATTTTTATAGTGTAAAGTATTTATGAGAACCATTGTTTTAAATTTTCAACCCTTAGCTATAAAAATTTATTATTTTTAATACATTTTTAATTATAAAACAATGTGCACATTTTGGAAATATTGGTCAAAATATGGACTTTAAATACATAAAAAAAAATCATTCATATGGATATTCAATATGTCTCAACCGCTATTATAACAACTTATGAGGAATATTGTTTTACATTTTCAAGCTTTTCGACCCAATAAAAACAATGTTATTAACATTTATGGAAAACAAAAATAAAAGAATTGAACATTTTGAATATTTATTAATAGCTCAAAATATTATCATGTATAGAAAATGATAAAATAAACATTCGGTGAAAATCTCAAGTATTTATGTTTATTAGTTTTTTAGTTACACCAAAATAGTAAATCGATTTTGTCGAAAAATGATTTTGCGTAAAAATTCCCGGTTTTCCTTAATTTTCTTTTAGATTTTTTCGGTGCTTTTGATAATTACTAGACATTTTTGACCTCACCAATGCATCAACAATATTCACTTTCCCATCAAACAGGATACTGAAGTTGAAAATAGGCATTATTTCGACTACTTATCGTGTACACAGGCACAAAAAAAAAATCTTTAAAATATTAATTTTTATCTTTAAAAATATGATTCATGCATAGCTGAATTTTTTATAGTAGATATATTAATATATTATTATATTTTATGCACAAAATGTAATTCTCAAATGCATTTTTTTGGCAAATATAATTCAACCTATTGTAATACTAATAGTAAAATAAATTACTGTTAAATAATTTTGCACTTGGTACGAATATTGTACATTTTTGAATTGAGCTCCTCTTCTAATTTTTTCCTAGTAAAATATTAATACCTGATTGAACTTAAATCAAAAAATATTTAGATATTTACTATTTTGGTCTTTTTCTTTAAGAACAAACGATTAATCGAACATACATTTATGAAATTGGTTAAACAAATAGCAAAATTCATTTAAACAACTATTACTAAATTATGTATGTTTAAAAATCGTAAATTTGTTGAATTAAGATAGCATTCAAAATTTTAACTTAACATACATTACATTATACTATCGAAAAAAAAAGGTAAGCTAATTTATTACGATCAATACAACCAAATTGGGTGTAATACTTAATAATTTAAAATATGATATTGAAGGCATAATTTAACATAATATCTAACCAAATTTAGAGATACGTACATTTAAGTAGTAGGGGCCAGGAATTGAAACCGGTTAAGACAGCGGTTTTTTTCATATTTGAACACATATTATTTTTAAAAAAAAAATCGTTTACAAAACCAAAATCGAAATCATAGAATTGAAAACCCGTCCTTAAAACCAATTTAAATTTAAAACTATTATCGGTTTTTTTCGAATTTCATAAAGTTAATTACCTGTATTATTTATAATTCTAGTTAAAATGAGCATTTTTATTCGAAGAAAATATTTTATTTGATTCCCGTTGCTATTACTGAGTATTACGAAATATTAATAGGTAATTCGAATATTATTCTATTTATATATTTTATAATATTATTTACTCTACTTATTGATTCAAAAATAAACACAAATATCACAATTGTTATTTTGTTCGCCACTATGCAGCTATGTTCGTCTGAAAACCGTGTTCAAAAACCAAAAACCGAAACCGTTAAAATTTTAAACGGTTTCGATCCCTGGTAGCTGTTACTCGTGTAAGTACCTACTAAGTGGGAAATAATACATATAATATTATACAATAAATATTATTAAACTTTACAACATAGAATACCACAAAATGCAAACATTTACAAAAATCAACCATTTGAATAGAATTAAATAGCATACCTAACAATAACAAAAACAAAAAATAAAAACTTTATGTCATGTAAATTATAATTATTACACTTATAATTTACTATTAATCATTATTAAATATAAATTAAACTATGTATTTGAGTGTACTTAAATTAAAAGTATGAAACAATCATTACCTATATTAATTTACTAATAAGAAAAACTACGAACGAGTAACGAAAAAATTACAAAATATCGTGTTATGACATAATCAGTTTATCAACTGAATAATGCCACCTGGAACTACTTGATATTATATTATATAAATAATATATTTATATTATAATATTGCAAGATGTTGTGATTGGAATACTTAAGTACATTTGTCAGAGCATTTTTAATCAGAAAATTGTTGTAACATGAAATGTATTATGTTCGCCCTGTATTTACTGAATTTAAAATGCACTTACATTCCTTAAAAATATATTTAACCCATTTGTTAAGTGAATTAAAGAGAGAAGTAGTTTTTTCCACTAGGTAACGCTATAAGAAAATGTTAGTCAGTTAAAGTTTTACATGACACCTAAAGCAACACGATTGTTAGGTAAGATTATTTGAGACACAAAACGACTATGTTTTGGTATCACAAAATTGATGATGGTTTTGGCTCAATTTTCGTTAAATATGGATATTTTTCTTACCTAAATCCTTTTGAATTTATTTAATGTAAATGTTGAATTAATGACTATATAATATGAATAAAGTGTCGTATGTGTTTAACATAATATTATATACCTATACGTTTATTTAAAGATTTTTTTTCCATTTTCCGTGCATATAAACTTTATTTAACGTTTTTTAGTGTATATTTGATGAGTTCGGCGCATTTAATTTATTTATAAAACATATTGGTAAATAATAATACATTAATAATTCAGGGACTGGAACCGAACCTAAAAGAACCGGTTCTGGAACCGGAACCTTTAAAATATTAAGAACCAGAACCGGAACCGAAACCTTTATTTTAATAAATAAAGTACCAGAATTGAACTGGAATTTTTAAATTAAATAGGTTCCTTTAGGTTCAAAAATAAAAAAATGTTATTTATCATAATTTATAGGTATTACTGTATTGTGTTAAAACTATGATTATATGGGTTTTCTAATATTTCCCATATTATTAATTAAATCCGAATTCCGGATAGGTATTCAAAACCATTATACTTTCCGGTGCCTAAATTATCTGGAATCGGTACCAAAATCATTTAGAACCGGTTTTTATCAAAAAACAAGAACCAAACTGGAAAACTAATTTTATTTTTGGAGAACCAGTACCAGAATCGATACCGATAAATTCAAAAGGTTCCAGCCCCTGATTAATATACTGAAGTCCGTATTTATCTTGAGATAGGTGTAGATAGGTAATATTGTCTATTGATATAAGATAAATACTGACTTCAATATAGGTATATTATAATTGACCGATCTGTTATATAAATAAATTAAATGCACTGATTAAAAATTTAAAATAAATGTACAGTAATTTTCCATGTAAAAATCTAAAATGTTAAGAATTACATTAAAAAAAAATATAGGTTAGTATACAATAATACTATGTTTGAGTACGAGCCCTAAACTAATAATCCTTAATAGGCATATAACGACATCTGGAATATATTAAATATATGTATAAGACATTATTATATTATGTTACAATATTGTCATTATACATGGGATATTTGGAGAATGTATAAATCTCTAAGCCAATCTAAATTGTAACACCAGACGGTTATACAGGGGAATTGAATTATAAAAGGTATAGGTTGTATCTCGTACCTATCTAATAGGGAAGTATACATAAATGGTATTATGAATTATTTATTTTAATAGTATCAAACAAGTGATTACGGTGTTCACAGAGCGTCCAGCATTTCAGACATTTCAGTTAATTCTGTATAAACCAAATTATTATTAAGCAGATGCGTGCTTAGGCTATAGTCCCAGAAAGGGTATTGTACATAACGACCATGGAAGGGCGCTATTTTAGATGAATTTTGTCTCAGAGTTCGAAAGCAACTTCACGGCAGTCGCCATTATATATTATGTCTTTTATTTTAAACAGTTATTCAATTATTTGAAATTGTGTTTTATCATAAATAATTATTACAGGTACTATTTTAATAAGACTTATGAAAATAAGCATTTTTTACTATTTAAATGTAGGTAACGTCAAATACCTAATATGTTGAACTTTCACTCAGCAAATATTTAGTTTCAACCATCATAGGTATTTAATATGAACCACGAAAATGGTTGAGAATAATATAATATTATAATTTATAATTATTGCACTTAACCAAACCTAATATCAAAAATATTAATAAAAATCTTTCTTTTAAAAAAACTCAAAATAAATGTAAATTATACTTTGTTTTTCTGTATATAAAAAAAAAATTTTAACTATTGTGAATGGAGATTGCTTAAAATCGGGCTTGACATTTTCCCATAGATTTTTAACGATTATTGTTGAAAGTGGTTTTTACATAAGTCGTGCTCGTTATTTACGCTTAGAGAAATTATCTGGAAAAAAGCTACTTCAAAGTTCCATTTTTAACTTTACAAATCTTTTTACTGAAAATTTGTATAATTGAAAAAATAACATTTTACGCAATTGTAAAACCAATAAGTGTAGTATTTATAATCGCTTTGTCTAAAATTTAAAATTAGGTACCTATATATAAAAATGATTTTTGTGGAAACATTGATATTGATTTTTCGAATGTAATATTTATATATTTACGAGTACTTACAGATACGTTCAAACGAAAATGTAAACATTAAAAAACGTGACTGAACTACACTATACGATAAGTACACTCAATTGTGGTTATTACGACATAATAAAATTCAGTTAAATGGAAAATGAGTTAATTCTTTTTTACCGACTATAAGCTTTCGTCGTCAATTTGAGGGTACAAACCCTATGTTTAACTCTCTGTCGTTGATTGTTAAAAAATATATATACAATAATGTTAATAAAACACAAAGCTATCTTTATAAATTATAATACAAAAAAAAGTTTTTAATATTAAATTTGTAATGTTTCTTTTTGTCATTTTGTACAAATTTTGTTTATACTGCAGTATCATTATCGTGATAAGTATGATTAAATAATTTAAATTGTATTTATTATTTTTAAGTAATTATTATAATATAACTATTAACTACATGTTGTAACTCATTTACCTCATCACAAGCTTTGCTTATAGAGGTTAATTAATCAAAAATATTGAACATTTTAATTATTTATATGTTATTTAATTGACGAAACAATAATAAAAAAAAAAAAACACAGTTTGATTGAACCATTTGAGTTAATGCAAAATTATGATTAAAACGTATATTGTCATGACGTCACTGTAAATATTTTACATTTTTAACACACTGTTTTATTTACTCGTGTAGACTAAAATTATCAGCGTAATACATAGTCGAGAAGTCAGTTCATATTATTTACACCAATCACAAAACTTAATTTCATACGACTAAATAATTTAAATCTGAAATCATGTCATAATATATTACAATTACTTATTAGTATACTGCAGTAGAATTACATATTTCAGTAATCTAATGTACTTGATTAAAATTATTAAAATTATTTTAAGTGCTCAGATACGTATTTTAAGTACTTTATCAAAGTATCTATATAAAAAATTAAATATAAATGTTCAAATACTTCTTTTTAGCTTATATGTTTTTTATTTTAAATTCAAACACGTAGAATAAAAAATATAATAAGAAATGGATGTGTGCGTTTGAGTGAAAATATATATCCAACCTACATGATTAAATATTACGAATTCGACAGAAGTTCAATTTGTATAAATATGTCTATCGTTTCACACTTTTGGGTTATAATTTTCAGAAACGTATTCAATATAAATAATAAATTATTCAATTCAAAATTCCAGAATATACCGTGTATAGGCGTGTAGGTATACAATAATAGGTATTCATATTTTTTTGTGTGACTTAAGTATACTCCTCAATCCTTAACGAAGAAAACAGGTGATTAATTTATAATCACCCCAAATAATAGTATGATACGATATAAATTAATGCTCTATATAATTGATGTAAGACATGGAAATGCCAACAAAATTTGGTTTAATTGATAGGTAAAAAAAATAAAATTATATGTATACAATTTGAAAGTAGTTTAAAGTATCTATAGATGCTCTTTTAAAGTATGTATCTGCAGTACTTGAATAGTTTTAAAAATTATCTTTTACAACACTGCATATTTTATAATATTGTACATCGTCATACGTTTTCATTCTACCTATAGCCTATAGGTACATTAATATTGTAATACTAAACAATAATTAATAATTTTCGGCGATTGCGGACGATCCTTGGACGTGCATATAATTATACGTATCGAGCGTTCACCGAGTGTAACACATGGTCGTCAGATACTCGTGCAAGAAATGTGTTGTAAAGGTCCTTTAAATATTAAATCATATTTGGAATTTATTCAGGTTACTGAATAAAAAAAACATGCCTTTGGTCGACGTTTTTATCTTGTGGCATAAATGACTCCCGCATCAAATCGTCTGAAAACGGCCAATTTTGTTATCTGAAAAATAAAACAACAATATGAGTTAATGGGTTTGTTTGTTGCCATTATATCATGGCCTTCCGTACATAATTATAGTTATACGTGTAAGTTCTTGAGTTAGGACCCGGACTTTGATCATTTATAGTTTATACAATGCAATAACTAATAAGTTGAACCGTAGTAATATACTAATATATTATTATTTTTTTACGCTTGTATCCAATTATTCCGTATAAAACGTCCAACGGTGTACGCGTTTTGTTCATTTATAAAACTCAAGAAATAAATGTACCTAATTCATTTATTGTTATTAAAACGTTTGTTTGTTTTTTGATTTTAAATGCGAACAAAATATCAACCAATTTACAATAACATGAATAATATGACCTTTTGTCGTTTCACTTTCATGAATAAATAATTTTTCCAATCATGTTATTATTTTATATTTTGGAAACCGATAGAATAACAAGTGGCCATAATATTGAATAATTGCCCACGACCCCTTAGTCAAAATAATATATTGATTTAAATTATATTATTTTAAAGAGATAGTTTATTATTGCCTTTGGCTTTTGTGTACGAGGGTTGATATTAAAATAGTAATATTTTGTTTTTAATTTTTTTAATATGGTCACCAAAATTGATTTTTGTGTAAATAAAACAAAAAAAAACATCTAAACAAATATTAAATAAAAATTGTCATTATATAAAATCACTATTAATAAAATAGATCGTTTTTTTTATTTTTAAGCAACAAGACATAGCTTATAAAAAAACATTAGCTAATAGCTCATATTTTGTCGAAACATTTTATCATTTATGTTTGTTTTTTCGAATGTGAAGAGGCCATACTTTAAGATACTAAGTAAATGTATTTATAAACATAACACTGTCATAATTATTTTATGCAGAAATCAGTATCCTCGCATGTTTATAGTAATGACCATGATTCGGTCCATTTTGAATTGTATAAAAACATTTTTTAGCATACCCATTTTTGTTATTTCATTCAAATATTGTATTCAAAAATTTACAATTAAAACAGTTCTTTCACTTACAGTGAAGTATTTGTACGTTTTTAGATTCTGAGCGGAGCGAGGAAGCTAGTGGTTTTACAATGGTGCTTATTTTTTTTTATCCTGTATACAAAATTTTTACCAGAAGGGGGCCTTTGATTTCACCATAATATATTATCTTATCTTTTAGCAAATTGGATCAAGTTGGTACTTTAGAGAAGTCATTTTTTGATTTTCTCAATAGTTATTTAATGCCACGGGAAAAACCACCAACAAATTACAAAAAACCGCTAAAAATGGTATTTTAATTTCTAACACTTTGCTTATCACCATAGAAACGAATAAAAAATTATAATATTATAATATTAATTTAACTTACAGGATATAATAAATAATAACAATATAAAAATAAAAATATCGAGACTGTCAAATCGTCTCCGCTCAGAATCGTTTTTCTTATACAATGCTATTATATCATTGAATTCAAGTGTAATACAATCAATCCATTATACATTGACCCACTTATAACCGACTGTACAGCTGAGCGACATCCACTTACCCTTTTTTTTTTATTCTAAAAATATATTATTTAAATTCCTTGTATCTTCCAGTGTTTTGATTTTTCCTTCTATATGAGTTTTTAACACACAGTTCCTATATGTACTAGTATAAGTTCCAAAATGTATTTTCTTTATAGTGCATTATTTAATACAATATTATTACTTATTAGTTATTAATACCCTAAATATACTAATAACCAAATAGTTTTTGGATAAAATATATTTGTATAATTATATATGTTCTGCTGTTTTAGTTTTGGTATACATATCCCTCGGCAGAAATATCGTTCTGATGAAATATTTTTCGGAATAAATATGGATCTAACAAATATACGAAACATCAAACTTATATAAACGATATATTTTTCGACAAGAATACGGTTATAATGAAATATTTTCAGATATTCTACGCACCCCCTAAAAGTTGTAACACACTTTCAATAAACATTCATACATCACTGTAATTCTGAATAAAAAGTACTTTTGAATAATGCCCAGAAAAGGAACACCACAGCGGCGCAGATTAAACGAAAACTATTCACACTAAAATATTAAAATACAAAATTATAATTTTCCTAAACCCAGTATTAATTTTATAATTAGTTTTGCCTTAGGTTATAACTATGTTGGTATCGGAAATGTATTGTAATAATATTTTATATTATTTTGATGGGCTTATACAAAAAAAAGTTCAAATTTCTATGGCACACTGCTCTATCTCGAATTTCTCCCAATAAAATATGTGACCACAGTTTCAATAATGAGAGGCCTAGAATAACTTTTTACATCAGAGGAATGCATTTTCTGCAAGGTCTGAAAAATATCAGCGTCGTTTTTCGACTTTGTTAAAGTTATTCAAAATTTAAATTCACTGATTCATATTTATATTAATTATTAAATGATTTATATGAACAACTTAAAAAATCAATTTTAGATAAGTAACTACTTTTTTTTTTTTTTTTTTTTTTATTTATATATTTAGGTAATTTACAATCTATACTATATTATGTACAATGGGCAAATTTGATAATTAATATAATACGAATAACAGAATTTAACATTAAGGGGCAGGCACTCAGCAGCACCACCCGACCGAGAACATTTTAGATGTCGTGGTTTTTTTTTAATATTTTTATTTTTTTTATTTTAGTAGGTCTCTAGGCCACTGCCTTTTGAGTCTTCTACGTACATTGCCAGGAAGTGAGGTGGAAGAAAGTTGCTTTATTAATGGATTTCTGTGAGAGTTTAAGTTGGAGTGAAATTTAGAGTAATGTGCTTTTGCTAATTGATTAAGTGTAGGAATTTTAAGGTCTTTGTGAAGATTTTTGTTTGTGAAATACCAAGGAGAAGATGTTATTAATCGTAGACAGATAGATTGAAAATCTTGAAGAGTGTTGGTGTTAGAGGGCTTTGCAGAGCCCCATAACTGGATACCATATGTCCAAGCTGGTCGAATTATTGATTTGTATATTGTTAGTTTATTGGAAAGGGAAAGTTTGGATTTTAGGAGTGGTCTAAGGATATGGAGTCTAGAGTTAACAGTTTTGCGTTTCAGTTTAATGTGTGGGCTCCAGGTTAAGCGTTTGTCGAGAGTTAGTCCAAGGTATTTGACTTCGTTTGCCTTAGGAATTGTTATATTGTTTAACGTGACAGGTGGAGAATCGAGATTACGTAGTGAAAAAGTTACTTGAACAGATTTAGTTTCATTTATTTTAATTTTCCATCTGTTTGCCCACAAGCTGATCATATTTAAATGGTTTTGAATCATTTCGCTGGCTGTGAGCCTGTGACGTGGCTTTCGTGAGAGGCGGTTATTAGCGTATCATCAGCGTATGTGCCTAAAGATGTATAAAATGTCTTGGGTATGTCATGAGTGAAAATCGAGTAAAGGAATGGAGCGATGTCGCTTCCTTGTAGGACTCCAGCTCTAATAGTGTAACGGGTTGAGTAGGTGTTATTTAGGCGAACTGTAAAGAAACGATTTGATAGATATGATTTTATCAAGAGGAAAAGAGGGGCGGGTAAGAACTTTTTAAGTTTGTACATTAGTCCGTCATGCCAAACCCGATCAAAGGCTTGGGAGATGTCAATGAATACTGCTGTACAGAAATGTTTTTTTTCCAGGGAGCTGGATATGATATCGACTGTTCTGTGTAATTGGTGCAAAGTAGAATGTTTTGATCTGAATCCGAATTGTGTGTGTGGAATTATGTTTTTTGAAGAAGCAAAATGAATGAGTCTTTTTAAAAGAATTTTCTCAAAAAATTTTGAAAAGGTTGGGAGAAGACTTATGAGTCTGTAAGAGGCGAGATCTTGTGGTGGTAGTAACTACTTTACAAAAACAAATCTATAATTTTTTTGAAATAGATATATATATACATATAATATATATATATACATTACTACATGATGTGTTTGTTTTTAAATTTATTTGTTATTCAATACATTGTTGTATTAGTATCTATATGTATTTATAATATCGGGAAATAAATTTAATAGTGAAACATTTAGGTACTAAAAACTATATAAATATAAATACTTATGGAAAAATTAACAATTTGTAAGTAGCGTTCTAATTTGAAAACATTTTAAAGTAGCTTGCAGGGATGAAAATAATTTTGGGCTTTTAGACTAATAAGAATTTGAGTATCACCTGAAATATTGAAATGTAGGTCTAGTTGTATCTCGTATCCACGCAATGTATATTGGGTGCATAACCTTGACCGATTGGTTCAGTGCCTGATTTACGATGGAGATAGTGAACTGCGAACACTGATATAATATCGGTATTATGTTTTATTGACATTTTTACGATAGATTCTGCTGGTCCATCTGAAACAATATGAGAATGTTATTTTAAATATAATATTTAAATTATAATACAGTAAAATAATATTCGTACCGTCAAATTCCTGTACTTATATATTTTATACCTATACATTAAATATAATTTGAGCTGTGGTCTAGTCGTAGTTACATACAGTGTTAGGAACAGATAACAAAAAAATCGTATGGATTAAGATAAAGATAACAACACTACATTTTATCTAAGATACAGATAAAAGATAAAAATATTTTATCTAGATAATTATCTAAATATTTAAATAACAGATAATTTTAGAAATTAAAATTAAAACAACTAATTAAAAAAAATATATATATCGTCATGTAAGTACACAAAATAATACACACACAAGAGAACCCATGGCCATTCTTGCCGGGCGGGTGGTGGGGTCACCGGCCACTTTTCGTGTCACGTACTATTATTAATTAACAACATTGAAAAGATATTTACGAGTATTGTGTATTTGTGTATACGAAATAATGTTTATTATTATTATACGGCATGTGCAATTAAAATTGGCTTAGAGATTGTTTATAGTCCATAGATTTTAGATTTATAATGTAAAACATAAAACCCGAAATACATAAATAGCATCTCATGTATTGCTCATCAGACTTATTGTCATTAATTTCAGACGCATTGCAAATACTGAAAGAATAGACGGCGGTTTATCTTTATTTCTCAATGAATAATATTATATTCTATGGAATTTTGTTTAGGACGGCGGTGGTTATAACTTGCCATTTGTTCTATTATTCGAATTTTAATTATAGTTTAAAAATATTTATAAAATTCTGGGAATTTGACATATTTGTTGCGACAGTAATATACTAATATAGACGAATTACATAAATAAATTAGTATATTATATTATATATTATTAACCGAATACAGAATATTAATTACTAATAAGTAATAAATAGGAATAATTTATAGTCTTTTCAGAATAACGTCATATATTTTTAGCCCTGGATGTTATTTTACGTACAAGTTGTGCCTCAGATAATGACTTGAACATTTGTGCGTCTTGCCGAGATTTTGTCTATAAACTGTATCTTGGTTACGTGGTTAGGTATTTAGGTCGAATATATTTCTGTAGATATGAATTCTTCTCCTCGACTTCTAGACGGATGAACTTCCAAGCCGTTTGTATTTTCCTCAGTCGGCCCAAATTTTCCAAATTTATATTTTTATTTTGAGTTGTCGAATCAAAACGTTGTTTGTTCACGATTGTCCTACAAAACAAACCAATAAATACATTCAATCCTATATTATAAACACGTGTTACAGTAACTATAAAATAAATTGATACCATATAATATTATATATTTTAGTTTTTTAGTAATTAGTAATCACTAGAAAATCTATCAAACAAATATTTTTAAGTACTGTTTGAAAAAAGTATAGATTGTCATAATGCCATTTGATTTTCAAAGTCAACCCTCATAAAAATTAACCACTTAGAGATAGAAAAAAATATAAAATTTAACAAATCATTAAAAAATTTTTTAGATAAAAAACATTCGTATTACCTACAAATAGTTCATTATTTCGACACTTAATGTAATTTGAAAGAGTATCTACATATACTATCGGTTAGGTTATATTATTATACTTGGTAGGGACTAGGGAGCGGAAATCGAGTGCTACAGTGGTAGTAGTTACATAATTATAATAGTTCATGATAAACAGTTATTGAAAGTAGGTACAATTTGAGGTTATTAATATCGTTATAATCCAATTATTCGTTACTTTCAGTCCACCAATATCCTAGACGTAACTTGGCGGGGGCGAATAGGGGCAACTGCCTCCGCGACCAAAAATTGGTGGGGGCAATGTCCCACCAACTGAACTATACTCGACTATTGGTTAATTGCAGGCTGTTCTGTGGCCTATAATGACGTCTATAATATATATTGCTAGATTAGATGGAGGTGAAGCTTTCAATACAGACAATTTATCAAAATTTTTAAAAATAAATACTTCACTGTCCTTGATATTATAATTACTGACATAGAAACTAAATGTTCTGAAAATAATTCAAATATATTAAATGCTGTGCAACATGTTTCAACTTTACAAAATTGCAAATATGAAGATATTTTAGAAGTTTCTAACACTTATAACATAGAAATGAATGAGTTACAGGTAGACTTAAAGTTGTTTGGTAAAATGTGTTTTCTGAAACAAATATTTGATAACTTTGAAGACTGTCTTAATTATTTTATGCTTCAAGATCTTTCAAGTTTATTTGAAAATGTATATAAACTATTCAAACTTTTTTTTTATCAATTCTTATGAGTTTGGTTTCATCAGAGCGTTAATTTGCATCTTTACGCCTTCTTAAAACTTATACTCAAAATAGTATTAGACAAGAAAGGCTAAAGGGTTTAGCTTTATTACATATATAAAACAAATTTTGAAATAATTATTGACCAATTCGATGCACAATCAACAATTCGAAGCAGACGATTGCAACTAAAATAAGTTTGGCTTCAAATTTATGTTTATTGATACTATTATTATCATTATTTTATCAATATACAATATTCTTATGTATAAAAAAAGTTATTTTCTATAATGTTTCTTTGTAATTTTTATATAATTATAAATATTAATTATGGTTTAAAAAAAAGTAGTAATTTTATTATTGTTTGGTAAAAAACTTAAAGTATATATAAAAAAAAATGTTTAAATTTAAATAAGATTATGAAATTGTGTAGAGATTTGCAAAAATTATTTTTTCCCCCACGTGAAAAGAGCCCAAGTTACGCCTAAGAACAATATCAAACTTATTATTTCTGGTATTTAAAAATTATTGTAATAATTATCAAATATTGTAATTTACAAATGAAAAATACATAAGCATATCTCATAAAAATATCTAACTCTGAGGTGCATGAATCTCGCCAACTGAATAAACGTAAAATAACATTTCTTTTACGTACAAATTCATAAAAAAAATACCTTACTAAGTTTATGTATAATGTTTTTACTTTTTAGAATTAATACGTTGAAAATTAAAATAAGTTTGACTAATAAATTAGTAAAGGTGAAAAAATAAAATAAATACATGGTATTTTAGAAACAATTGAAATTAGACATTTTGAAAAAATTGTGCTTTTAAGTACCTACTACCTATACTGTGGCAGTGAGTAACATGTTATGACAGCTATGTACACTCAGTGATAATATTATTTTAATGTCTGACATAAATTATTTTAAATCTTTAGTAAAACTTAAAACGGTTCAAAATATTATTATCTTGTTAAATTAATAGAATCGAAAACGTTATATTATATAGTGTGTACGCGTGGGGTAAAAGTGTTATACATTTTTCTTCCTTCTCTATTCGAACGTATATTTTTGTGACACTGTATACACTGTACTCATTTTACTTCGCTCAGAGAGATTACATTATGCAAATAATTTCCAGACCCCGGGAGTTTCGCGTCCGGCGTGTTACGCATTACAATTCAAAAACATCCCTTGCCGATGGGAATCGGCGGAATATCAAACGGAGAAATATATTCCAAAACAGAATGTATTTGACGTTGCTCGGTTAAAGAGCATCAAGTGTAGGTATATCTATCGTATTTGTTTATTGAAATAATTTTCCGAATCGCGTGTAGTCGTCTGAAAGTTTATCATAAAATATTATTATGTAGTACCTACCTACCAATATTATAGTACCATAATATTATATTGTATAATGTTATACACCTATATACTGCGAGCAAAGTCTCTTCGCGAGGTTATTAAAACCTGTAGTCTGAGTGGCTGCACCGCAGGGGTAATAAGATTTCGCAGTTTCTCCACAATCATCATCAGTCTTAAAGCTTAAAATATTTATGAACATAACATTAAAGCATGCCGGGAACACAAAAGTATCCGCTTTAATTGTCAATAATGGATAAATGACAAATACATTTTGTGGTGCAATGTTGTTACGGAATAAAGATTAAAATTATTATGGTGGAGTGTGACGCACTGTGATCAAAAGGGATGGTATCTACGCTCAAAGGACAAAAAGAATTATTAATAAGCCGCAATTAACGTCAAATAATTTCTTATGTTGTATCGATATACCGGCGATTGTTGTATTATGATCATTATATCCATACGTGTGACGTAACTAAAGTAATAATTATTATATCAACTCAGAAATCCGTCTACAGTTACGCGTACCTATAAATACATGTTGATGTTAGTAAGAAAATAAGAAATTTAGAAGACATTTCGGGCCACTCATAAAAACCTTTTAACTATTGTTTTTCTGTATATATTATATTTTATTTTTATGAAAGGGTAATACTTAGACTGTCTTATATCTAAACGACTAAACATCGGCTACCTACTAAAATTGCGCATCTAATGTCATAATGAGTAATGATGACTAGATAGGTATTGAGTTTATGTTTATAAAGATTATTTAATATAAATAAAGTCAAACTAAAAAATATATTTCTAAATTCAAATAATATAAATTCTAATTTTTATAATACCGATGAACAATTAATGTACACAACATAGGTTGAATTTAAATAGAAAAATTTAATTTTTAAATTACAACCCATTTTCCGAAATTCCTTGGCATTTCTAGCTATTAACAATTATATGTCCCAAGTATTACGTCGTTATAGTTGCGCATCATGCAGTTCATTGAATGATTGAATTGAACTGTAAAAGCGTACCTATCATACATCGAGAATTATATCGTTAATAATATTCTTTTAAGTAAAGCTCGTTAAAAATCAACAGGTGTTTTAATCACTGTAAAAAAAAATAGATATACGTATGAATTATATTTAATTTATAATATTATGATATTATGGCACGAAGTCCGGAAGTATGATAGAACATAAGTCGTAATGACCATTATTAAAAACAATGGTAACACTCCGTTGAATTTGTACGACCTTTAGTTGGACCTTTAAAATATGGTCGCAATTTATTGTTTACTCACGATGGAATTATATTTTATAACGTACTGGCACAAACTATTTCCTGATCGCTTTCCACGTAAAACAAATGACTAATTAAAATGTAAGTACACGTTTCGTGAGTTGATTTCATTTTTCGTATCAAGCATCAACATTGTGATTTTTAGAGTCTGAGTGGAACGATGAATGTATTAATTTTACAATGATGTGTGTTTTTTTTTTTTAATTTTTTTTTGTGTCTGTCATCACCTGTTTACGGACATTTTCAGTTTCCATTTTTTTTAGTTTTTTTTCTATAAATATCAATAAAATTTTATTCGTTGGGTAAAAAAGCGTGAAAATTTAATAGAAGGCTCCTAGTATATTGTTTCAAAGACAGATGATTAAAATTAAAAATACATAGTCACAATTTTTTTTTATAAGCATTTAAAGTTCAAATCTTGACAAAATACTGAAAAATCACAAAAAATAGCAAATTATTTTGAGTTGAAAATTCATAAAAATTTTTCTTTTTAAATCTAAGATTTGAAAATATAATACAAGATTATCCATAAGTTTGTCTACCTTTATCAAAGAAAAATGTCTACAAGAAAGTCAAATAGAATTTTTATGAGCATTTGAAATTCATATTTTTACAACATTTGATATTCACTCGATTTCTCATGTATCGGTTTTGTTATTTTATTGTCATTCAAAAACGAATAACTGTACTTATACTTGGTAATATCATAGGCTGACTGACTGTTTTCGCTCAGAATCGTTTTTCTTATACAATGATATTATATCATTGAATTCAAATTTAACACCATCCATTACAGTGACCCACTTGTAACCTATACTGTTCAGTAGAGTGATATCCACTTACCCACCTTTTTTTCATTATATTTCCTACGTTGGTTTAAAATTGCATTTTTAGAGTTTTATATTTTTGTCTGGATCTGACTCTGTAGCCCACTAGCCCGTAGATAATAAAAATAATAAATATCTTAAATAGATAGTTGTTTTGCATCCTGAGTAGCTCAACTTTTTTTTTTCCACTATCGTAATTCATAACTATATTGTGAATTACCAAACATTTATTCACTTATCAATATAGGAATTCTTAATTTATTAATGGCATCAGATAGGTAGTGAGAATGTATAGTACTAACTACTAATAAATATTATTGCCAGTAGCTGTTTTAACAAAATGTTATGATGGTGGGTTGGGGGGGGGGGGGTTGAATTTAGTACTATGGAACAAAAATAAATGTATTATCATTATTTTGACAAAGACTTTTATTCAAGCTTAATTATCTTTTTATAATTGTTATATTTTATAACTTTTATGATATTTACTGGTAATAAATACCATAAATTATTATTTTTAATTTTGAAATATTAAAAGAAATTAACCAAGGGACTTCTACACTCATAATACTTTAAGTGAATTGATATTATGTATACATTTTAAGTTCGGTTATGATGAATTTGTAGGTATCTTAATACTATTAATCTTGATGAATTATTCTTCAAATCACGAAATTTTAATAGTGATGATTCATCGAATATAGTTTCTGGACTTAGATTCGATCCCATCCAAAATAAAATCATTTAATTAAAAATAGAATATCACCTGTGTAACAATAATATAATGGATGGATACGGAAATAACTGTGCTGTTGCGTAGGATTACTAATGTCGATGCAACATCCGTATAATAATAACACATAACTTCGAAAAACTATCATTGAATTTTTCACCGACTGCACGTATTTTATTAAAATATTAAATAACGCATGAAATGAATACATATTGTGAAAATAAAGTTTGATTATGATTTACGAGCCCCAAAACATTTTATGGGCAATAATGTTTACCCATTTTATTTCATCCAAATAAAACTCTTCGTATTCACTTGATGATTTGACATAAAATAGTATGTTTAATAAGAAGTGTACACAAACTGACAATATTTCACAAAACGATGATTCACATATACGACCAATATAAAACTATCTACGCGTTGAAACTAATTTTTCAGATTTCGGGCAAAAATAAACCATCAAAAAATCTAAAAATACATAAAATGTATAATGTATACATTTTTATGAGTTATGACTTATTGTAGGTACACTTAAATTTTATATTTCACTTTACTCTGTTATGCACTATCATAATATGATTGTTCAATATTGTTTATATTCATAAAGTAATTACCTGGGGTAATTATTGTGCAAACGGTTCACCACAAGGAAAAAAGAAATATAATTACTTACTAAATATAAAAGGATTCAAGTTGTACATAGGTAATAGGTATCCCTACTAATTACCTACATAATTATAATATTATGTGTACAATCTAAAGATTAATTATTATTTAAGCAATAATAACTGTTTCCCCGATAGTGTATTCCAATTTATATACTAAAATTTAAGTTTACTGATTTTATGGTCTCGTGATTATAAGCTCATAAACATAATATGACAATATAGGTACTACTCCGCTAACCAATAACCATATATGTATGTGACAAAAAAGAAGTGGAAAATGGATAGGTACCTATAATATACTCTTGTAAGTAACCTACAACTATAAGTAGATATAATAATAATTATTATTATGGATCAACATTTCTGGGAAAAACTGAAATTTTTCCGCAAAACTTGGGAGATTTATCGAACAAACATTTCTCCATCTATTTAAATCTAAAAGTTTTAAAAAAAAAACATAACAACGATATTTTTAGAGCAGATATCTATATTGATAGTACTGTTAGTAAATAGTAGATAACGGATATGTTAGGTTATTTTACTAGGAATATTAGTACATAATAGTAGATACATATAAGTACTCAGAAATCCCATTTTTTTTTATGGTAGCTCTTAGAGAAATCCGAATTTTGTAGGTCATAATATGCATACTCATATTATATAACAGTAAGTTTATTACTAAAAATGGTTTTTATTAAAAATAACGTTTCGTATATTTCATAGTTATGATTTGATTTTTCTTATACTTTAAAACTATTTAAACTTTAAAGCATAAATAATCTTTTTCTAATTTTCCAATACATTTAAAAAAAAATGTGTTGTTTTAAAATTTTCTAATTTTTCCACATTTTCTGGGGATCTTGAAAACATCCTATTTTCCACAACATTTTCCGGCATTTTAATCTCTATGTTTAATTATAATACTACAATAGTAATACATTTTGATTTAAATTTTAAACGACTTATCTTGTGACTAACTGCGTGAAAAGCGTAACAGTCTGATACATTTGATTTACAAAAAAAAAAACACACTGAACTACATACTAAATGTGCAATCATATCCATCATAATATACAACTTTAATTAATATAAAATATGTGACAACATAACACAAAATTATTGAATATGATTGTTAGTATGTTACTTAATGTAAACAAAAGTGTATTATGTATATAATCAATCAAATGTAAATTAGGCAGTCGACGTTCTTGAACAAGAATACGAAATTTAAGCGTACAAATTCAGAGGGTATAGTGACATTGATTGAATATATTTTGAAGAGTAAATATTGCGAGTAAATAAAATGTACCTACGTATTACAAATATCAAAAAATACGAGAAATTTCTGTTTTTTTTTCGTACATGATGTAATAAAAACACAAATAAAAACAGTTTCTAGAACATCTAAGATTTTGTGCAACAACCATGAAGACATTTAATTTTTCTTAATAAAAAAGAATTTTGATATATTTCGTGAAAATACAAAGCAATGAAACACGCACGGATGACGCTTCCCTATGAGGTATCTTAGACTTTTAGCCCGAAAAACGCTAATTCAGTTTCCGAAAATAGAGCGCTATGACGTGTCCTCCGAATGAATTTCAGAAACAGTTTTGGGTTTGTTCGAAAAAAATAGTGAGTGTATTATAAGTTATTGTCTACAACATAAAAAAAACAAAATCGACAAACGACAATGTAATCATATAAAAAAAGAAACCAGAAACAACAACACCATGACTATATTATATATATATCCTAGAATTAAAATGGAAAATCGAATATGTGCAAATATATAATATCATTGTGTAAATAATTGAATAAATATCATAATAAGTGGACGATCTTTTTTCGTTAAAAATATATGATGTAGTCCAAAAATTACTTGAAATTTCTATAAAAACGCTTGCCAAGTCAAGGATCGGCATATGTAACCTTTCTAGATTTTTAATTTTTAGAAATTTATTAACTGATATCACACCAAAGCGGTTTAACAATTAGAATCCAGAAAAATGTCGGTGTGAACAGTCCCACAAAAAATCATTTTCATTTTGTGAGAGAGATCTCCGAAACCGGAGAGCGGATTTCGTTGTTTGGGGTCTTGTTAAATTCACATTGGTTAGGAGAAGTGCAGTGAAGATTTTCAAAACTTTATCTTTAATAGTTAATTCAATACAGAACATTAAACAAAATTAAAACAAATTTTATTGGGCATTTTTTTTAATGTTTTTCAGCTTTACAGCTTTTTAGTGAATTAACGATCGGAGATAAAGTTCTGAAAATCTTCACTGCGCTTCTCCTAGCCAATGAATCTAACAAGACCCCAAACAACAAAATCCGTTTTCCAGTTTCGGAAATCTACTTCGTTAAATGAAAATCTAGCGAAAAATAACTCTTTTTTTTTATCTGTGAAAAATTAAATAATTTTTAAAGAAAATTGTAATTCCACATTTAGTATCTATTTGATAATCCCTGTTTAATGAGTAATCAACCAACTTTTTAGCTATCATAGTTTAGGAGAAAAGTTAAAAATAGAAATTTTGGGACTGTTTACGCCGACGTTTTTATGGATTCAAGTGGTTATACCGCTTGAGTGTGATATCAAATCTCTCTCATTAATATTTTATATTAAAGCTAGCTAAGGTACCCACCTACTCATAATTACTGAGATAAATTTTTATTATTTTCCTTTTTAACACAAATTCTAGAAGTTTTCAAAGTTCAGACTTTCATTTCAATTACCATACTTACTTGATTAAAAATCAATAAAGGAAAAAACTGTGCTAATATTTTTTTAGTTATTATGGGTACAGTATTAACGGTACCTATTAAGCTACTCATAAGAAAAACTGTTTTACATTTTCAATTCTTAGCTAAAAAAATTGAAAATGTTATACATTTTTAACTAAAAAATAATTTGCAAATTTTCGTGATTTAGATAAATGTTGTCATAACTTTAACTTTGAATGCTTATAAAATTAAATCCTGCCTATGTACCTATCTTTAATATTTTTTAACAGCATTTATAAAACTAATGAGGAAACTTGTATTAGGTACATTTTTATGCTGTATGACACAGCAAAAACATTTATTGAAATTTATAATAAAAAAAATGAAAATTGAGAATTTAAATAAACATTTTTATAAATTATGCCAAGTAGTACCTATAGAAAAAATTAAAATATATTTTTTGTGGAAAATTGCAACCATATAATTATAACAGAATAAGAAAATTATTTCATGAGAAATATTTATTTAATTTATCAACACCTGGATCACCTTTAATCTGGATTCACCTGGAATAAAAAAATTTAATTTCAGGCGCTCATGAAATATTAACATGACTTTCCTGAAAACTTTTTTTATGAAAGGTAGAAAAACTTATTTTATTAAATTTTAAAATATTAAATATAAAATGAAAATGTTATATGAATTTCTAACTCAAAATAATTTCCAAATTTTCGTGACTGACAAATTTTGTCAAAAACATTAAATTTTCCAGTGGGCTTTCTTCGTATTTGGGAAATGGGGCCTTTTCCATCGTTTTATGGAATAACGCCTGGATAGTATAATGTATGAGCATGAATCACATCACAGTAACTACGAAACCTACACTGCTACACGAGCATAATATCATCATAATTTGATGTGTTACATTATCAATCTTAGTATACTCTATTTTAAGTTTAAAAAGTAATAGATACAACAAGTACTGGCTTAAAAATATGGTGAAGTCAATAATTTCTAATCAATAGTAAACAGAACAGCATAGTAGCAAAATATCTACGTGGAAAACAATTACATGTTAAATAAATTATTTACTAATAAAAGTAGACTGACAACACAGGACAAATGGAGAAGAAACCATACACGTGCGATGTTTGTGACAAGTTATTCAGTGAAAGTAGCAATTTGGCGGGACACGAGCGAATACACACTGGTGAAAAACCGCACGCGTGCGATGTATGCGACAAGTCGTTCTCTGTAAGCGGAAATTTGACGGCACATCGACGCACACACACTGGCGAAATACCGTATGCGTGCGATATATGCGACAAGTCGTTCAACCAAAGTAGCCATTTCACAAGACATCGACGCACACACACTGGCGAAAAACCGTATGCGTGCGATGTATGCGACAAGTCGTTCTCTGTAAGTAGCAATTTGAAAGTACACAAGCGGATGCACATGGCACACTGATTGGATTGATGAAATATCTATGATCCAGGGTCATATTAAAATAGGATAAATCATGTTAACATATTATTATGGAAGCACCGTTAAAATGTCAATTTTTTTGTGCAAACAGGAAGTTGTTAGTTTTTCGAATGCATAAATAAATATTTTGTTTGGTTTTTAAGTATATAAAAATTGTATAAAAAAAGAAAAAAGTGGGTTTCAATTTTATTTTTTACACATTGAGTTAAAAAGTTCAAAATATTTGGCATCACACCGGCTGATGTACCTAACGTGTCAATGTTTATGGAATTATCGTTTCAAAAATGATCATTTGAGTCTAGACATAAATGCAGTGTTTTTACATTCAGTACCCGTTTTTTTATTTGTATATACTAATAACGGTTCAACGACAAAATATCCCGGTCAAAATATCCCCGACAATATATAATATAATAACTATTGCGATTAGAAGTAGTAATCTAATCACACTTTATCTAATCTAGTATTATTCGCTATTTTGATAAAGGAAATATAGTATGTCATTTTATATCATTACCTACAGTGCGTGTCGTGAGCATTTAACAGTCTTAAATCAAATTATTTAACTAACACTTTTTATTTAATTAAAAAAATGCTAGAATTTTTCAAAAGCCAAAAAGGCAATAATTTACTAATATTTGAAGGATATTTATCCAGTATACACCGAAAGTAACACTGAGTATAAAAGAAAAAATTGTTTGACAAGATGTTACACAACCACAGACGACGAATCAGGTTTGTTGATTTATGATTAAATTTTAGGACGTGGATATAATAATATATATAATAATAAAATATAAGAACTGTCGATACAATTGATCTTATAATATATGTATAATATGTTACGGTTTTATCAGATTTTTAAGTAATATACAATTTATGATAATTGTAAAACGAATACTGTAATTATTCTCAATAGGCCTGGATATAATAATATTATATTGTCATATATTGTCACAATTGTTATTAATATTAATATATACAGATGATATATTTGTTATGAATTAAAAAAAAAAATGAATGGCTTCGAATGCCTAGTGATTTAAATAATTAATACATTTACAAATGATACTAACCATTCAACAACAATTCATAAACAAATAATAATTACTACTTACTAGAGAATATAAACAATAATAAATTCCCGATTACACCTAAATAATAAGTAATAACATTTATATAGGTATTTTTATAACATTTAACATTAATTTTACAAATTAAACAAGGTGACCGGTAATTATTTTAATAATAAAAAATCATAACACAATAATTCATTGACCAACTAAACCTGAACTAGCGAAAAAATAATAAAATCGCGTGTTATCACTTCACCAGTTATCTATTGGTAATAGGTACCACACTATAAAGAATATTAAATTCCAACTTTAAACTCTTATAAAAAAATATTGTGACCGTGTGTTTACGATATTTTTTAAATGGTTAATGAACAAATTATTTTTGGAACCTTGTATTAAATTTTCAATTTTTTTGACAAAACAAAATATTTTAATAGAAAAAAAACAATTTAATTAATTCGTGTGAGTATCTATAAATAGCTCAAAGAATCAATATATTTAAAAAAATTCATATTATATGGAAAATGGTTGTATTATAAACGCTATATCTACGTTTATTTAAATAAAAATATCTGTACTCATTCCAAAAACATATTTAATATAACACATCATTGTAAAATCTATACTATCATCACTCCCCTTAGAATTTAAATTACGGAAAAACATGAAATTTTACGATAAACTAGTATTTAAAAAAAATCGATTTTTACATTTCTATTGTAATTACGAAAACGAACCGTAAATAGGTACTTGTAATTTTCAGAGAATGTTGCGGCTTTTTTCATCTATAGGCCATATTATATAAAATTTTCTGTTACACCAAAAATGGCCTATCTAATTCTGGCTGCTTGAACCATTTCTGATACATGAAAATAGTAATATTATTATGATCTGATAACTGTGATTTTACTAAAATAATGTTTGCAGAAAGTTCATCTACTTCAGAACGAACTACCTAGTAAATGTTGTCACAGATCGTTAGACGGAAAACTTATTTATAATTTTATTCCACCCACCCTAATTTTTTTTTTTTAAATTCAATAATGTATTCAATGTGAAACATATAATTAAAAAAGCCCATATTATTAACAACTGTTATGACAAAATTGTCGTCGTGGTTGAATACAAAATCATTTTTAAACTATAGTTAATTTTAACATACCTGGGTAGTTTTATTATTAACATTTAAGTTTATCGGAACCAATTTGTATTCTATCGATATATTTAAAGACTACCCGTGGGATTCAATTCGGTATAGTTCGGACTTGAGAACCAACTCGTCCATTGAAATAATGAACCTTTTTCACTCGAATAATATTATCCTTCAAACATGGTATGTGTGTGTTCAATTCAGTCTAATATATATATAAACAGCATTATTATGTCATCACACTGCTCTTTGAGACATTCTGTTTGTACACCGTTCAGAAGTATTTTTATAAACTGTTATTACAATATTTCACCCTCTACCATATTGTTTTCAAAGTGCGTCATTCCGGCACTATAGTGCGGCCGAGTTTCAGCCCCACACGCAACTTAAGCGACCGACAACGTTCTTCAACCCATCAATATAATAATTCGAAAATAAATACAGTGAATCACGCAGATAGTATAGGAACTTATGGTATGCGATAAAAATTATATATTATTTTATCAATACGGACACATCGGAGTTGGTCGTGATCAAATTAGTAAAATATACCTACCTACACATTAGGATTGTTGACGGGAAAATTAAATCTTATCAATTTTTCAATTTGTTCATATTAAATATATTAAAAACGATTAAAAATATTGAGTATAATAAGCTCCGACCGATGCAGTAAACTTCTTTACCTAATCAAAAATATTTAAATGTTTGAAACCTAACCTCTATTGCTAAGGTCGAATCAATGAATTTTTTTTGAAACTTAGTGGAGATGAATTAATTTAAATGAAATTAACGTGCAATTATTATTGCAAATACGAATTCTTCATTTTCATAATTTTTTTAACATTATGGCTGAGTTTGGTATATATATTTTCAAAAGTTAAAGCTAACTTCAAACCCAAATCACCCTCTGACTTTTCAAGTGTTTTTTCCAATCATTTTTAAACTAAATACGATTTGATAACAAGTTCAAATAAATAATGTATTTTTTTGATCATGACAAAAAAATATACTCATGAATTATTCCATCAAAAAATATTCTGTAACTAAATGTATTATCTACAGTAGAGTATAATATTATATAGTATACATTGCTTCATAGAATCAATTATCATGACAGTAAATATTGTTCCTACATTTATTATTCATCAAAATATTAAAACAAGACATTTGCCTTTTCAATATTATCAACAAAATTAATCAGTAATATAATTATAAAAAAAAATGAAATATACAATTTGCTATACATTTGAGATTCTACGAAAAATTTAAATAACGGTATGTCTTTTATTACTATATGTAACAATAAACATAGACAACGTCTTCAAGTTCATAAAATTCCTAGCAGAAACGCACCCTATTAACAAATTTCAAATTGTATATAATTATTATTAACATCTAATTTCAGTTTAATAAAGTAATATTTTTTATTTTTTTTCTCTTATGATCTGTTATTACTAATAATATTATTACCTATAATATGTTCCTTCAATTTTTAATATTATGTAATTCATGAATATTGTAAAATGCATTGTAACGTCCAATAGCCACAGATGCTGCGGATAGATAGTATGTTTAAAAAAGAAAATAAAATACAGATATAAAATATGATAATATTATTGTTTATTTGTATTTTATTTGGTAAAGATGTTTAAAAATGTTTTAAGGGTCCCGTTGCAAGTTTTTCAAATTTTCCACAATTCTATAAAATTTGAAAATTAAATTTTATATTTTAGTTGCCCTCCTTAATTATAAGACTTTTCCACTAATCTACTACCCGATACCTATTTAGGGGGGGGGGGGGTTGATAGGGTGTATTATATCGAAAAAAATTACTTTACGGGAATAACTCTCAAGCTTTGTAGAATTGTCGGATTTTGATGACTATATTTTTATCTGAAAGAAGAAAAATTCCTACAGCCCGCATCGATCTCTGATGTTGTATTTTATTTCAAAAAATAATATTAAAAAATTTGAAAAAAAATGGTTTTTATCTTGTATTTTTTTTAGACATATTATAAAGTTTGAGAATAAATTATTGACAAACAGGGATCGATGTGGGCTGTAGAATATTTCCCTCTAGCAATTAAAAGAAAAATTATGAGATTTGGTTGATTTTACAAGGTGGCATCGTTATTCCCGCAGAGTGTATTTTTAAGGACAAAATGGCATCGGCACCGGGTGCCTTAATAATATACAGCTTTTAAGTTTGGTCAGTTGGAAATAATTATTGAAATATAAATAAAAAATGTTTAAATTGAATATTGTATATAATATATTCTAGAGAATAATTCATTGTATTCGATATTCCTAGACGTTTTGTAACACAGTTTTTACTTATACACATTTATGAATAAATTAATATTGGTTTTTTACTTGGTAAATTAAATATTTCTTTTTGACTGTGATTTTCGACAAAAATTGGTATCTACTCTAGCCGATACTTTGAGATACTTTGTGTTTTTTAACTTTAGTTGTTGCACGTATATAATATTGTACCTCAATACTTTGTACTATGTATTATTTTAAATCATTCAAAAACTAATATATAAATAATTGAATTAAGTTCCAGGCCCGGTAGCGTTGCTGAGTGTCTTCCCGTCATCGTTAATTTTTATTTCCAATATGTTGAATTATTATGGCATCAGTATTAATTATTAATTTGTATACACCGTTAATAATAGATTATAAATATTTACATTTATAAATAAATAAAATATGAAAGCTGGATTTGCAACAGAACAATTCGCGCATATACTAAGTTTCAGAAGACAAGTATACATTAATCAAGACAGTGTATCCAAACTACCTAGTTCAATCATAGTAACATTAGAAAACACTACTTTTAGAATATTTATTACCGATGACACGGTAACTTGTTTTCAATGTCATAAAACCAATCATTTATCAAGCCAATGTAAAAATATACCTGAACTATTCAATATCATCGATATGACCGAAACCGACAGGGAAGAAACCAATGACCTATCACCAACCCCAAATGTAGAAAAAAATGTATCTCTCTCGCCACCTGCTAGTGTTAATGCTCAAAATATCCATTCCACTCAAAATAACGTTCCTTTAACACCAAACCAAGCAAATGATTATGGTGATCTAATCACTATCGATCAACCCAAAAAACACTCGCTAGCCGAAAAACTCAAATCATCATCCAACAAAATTGTCAACGTAACTTATCCAAACCAAGTTAAACGCTCTGCCCCGTCAATCACGTCTCAACTAACATCTCCAAAATCTTCGCACTCATCCAACCCGCCTTTAACAATGAAGCCTTCCAACGCACCTGAAGGAAAAAACCCAGCCATCAAAAAACCCTAATGGAAATGTACACAAAAAACCGAAAGTTAGAACCAGCACCAGTTCAAATGTAGCTTCTATTCAAATATCGATGTAGGGTTAAATCCAACCAAAGATCTGTTCAACTCCAACCCTCAAATGTCCTTATCACTCAATCAATTTAAAGATTTCTTCGAAAACTCGCAAGGTTGCACTGATCTCGAGAGTTTATGTATGGAGCACAATAGCAGTCCAGAAAATATAATCCAAATCATTACAAACATCTACCCTGTCGTAACAATTAAAAGTATTAAAAACCGTCTAACCAGATTATCAAAAGCACTCGAAAAAGTTCGAAACATAAATTCTAGTCAGAGTTTCTATTCTGACAGCAATGATGACGAAACCTACTAGCTTGTTCGATATCCATTCACCTACTACGTACCAAATAAACTAAATATCAAACTTATCATGACAATTAATAACAGTCTTAAAATACTTCAATGGAATCCTAATGGATTCTACTCCAAATTAGACGAAATCAATTTACTATTAAACAAATACTGTCCAATAAAGTATACTGTCTACAAGAAACTAATTTTATCAACGACAAGGTCTGCTCCCTAAAAAACTACACAACATACTACAAAAATAGAACCAATGCTGGCAGAGCCAGTGGTGGTGTGGCAATCTATGTATATTCAAATTATCACTCCGAAGAAATTATCATTAATACCAATCTAGAAGTGGTCGCAGTAAATGTTTTAATCAAAAATTCAATAACAATCCGCAATTAATATCTACCAAACTCTCAAAATTTTGAGCAATCCGATATTCAAAACATTATTAATCAACTCCCCTCCCCTTATATTCTCTTAGGAGACTTCAACAGCCACAGTCCTTTGTGGGGCTGCTCCACTCTTGACTCACGAGGATCAAAAATCGAGCAAACATTATACAGGAACAATGACCTCAATATACTTAACAGTGGCCAAGCTACAAGAGTTAGCGCAAGCACGGGACACTTTTCAGCCATCGACCTTTCATTCTCATCAGCTACAATCACTCCCTACATATATTGGGATGTCATACCAGAATTATCAAGCAGTGACCGCTTTCCTATCATCATGACGCTAAATCACACAAACTCCCATAATCATTATACAAGAAAAACAAAAATGGAAATTAAAAAATGTCAACTGGAATATATATCAAACGGAAATTGATAAAAATATTGATTCAACTTCTTGGACTTATACATGTACTAATAATGTAGAAGATAAGATAAAACTGTTCACCGTACTCATTATAAATACAGCCTCTGATGTTTTCGAATTAACTAGTTACTCTAGAAAGAGACCTCCAGTCCCTTGGTGGAATAAAACAATTAAACAAGCTATACGGAAAGAAAAGACTGCCTTTAACAGATACAAACGAACTTTAGACCTACAAGATTTTATACAATTTAAAAAAAAAACAAAGCGCTAGTCAGATACCTTATTAAAAGTGAAAAAAAAAGTCATGGGTAAATTTTACATCTAGTTTAAACAGTCATATTTCCCCAACCATAATGTGGAATAAAATTAAAACTTTAAAAGGAGTCCTTTTTACGCAAATAAAACACTGTTGGTAGGGCAAACCGTTTTTACAGATCCTAAAGAGATAACCAACCAAATAGGACAGTTTTTTACTCTAACAGTAGTAACTCTAGTTTGAATCCAGACTTTTTGAAATTTAAAGAAACGCAAGAATTGATTACCTTATCGAGCCCCACAATTCTCAAAGATCCTATCACAATGTCAGAACTTAACTCTAGTCTTGAAGGAAAAAAAAGTAACAGTTGTGGACCAGACAACATACCGTTCTTATTTCTCCAGAACATCTCCATTAAAGGTAAAATCCTACTCCTCGAGTTGTATTACAATGTTTGGTCGTCCGGTATTATACCATCGTTATGGACAAATGCTAGAATTACCCCTATTCCTAAGTAAGAGCAAGACAAACATAAACCTTCAGGATATCGCCCTATTTCTGTCTTATGTAACCTGAGCAAAACACTTGAAAAATTAATTTTTAACAGGCTTAATTGGTAAGTACAAAGATTCAATCTGTTATCTCCAAACCAGCACGGATTTAGGAAATCTCACTCCACTTCAGATTGCCATGTTAAAATTGAAACAGAAATACTAGAATCTTATACCAATAAACAAACCATGATTCTCATTAGTCTAGACCTTCAGAAAGCTTAAGACACAGTCTGGCGACATAGAGTCTTAAATATACTGAGGAAATGGCACATTAATGGGCAAATGTTACAATTTATAACAAGTTTTCTTAAAGAACGTTCTTTCCGAGTAAGAATTAATGAACACGTGTCAGATAAATTTGATCTCGAGAACGGAGTCCCACAAGGATCCCCCCTGAGCATTCTACTTTTTCAAGCTGCAATCAACAACCTACCTGATGAATTTTCACATCCTGTCAAATCAATTATGTTTGCCGATGACACACATATTTATCTCAAAGGGAAAAACATTAAATCAATGACACGTCAACTCCAAGATTGCCTAAATGATCTGTCCGAGTGGTACTTCCACTCAGGTTTTATTTTCTCACCAGAAAAAACCAAATGTATAATGTTTACCAAAAAGAAACAAAGTTCAAAACCAAAGTTATTTTTGGGAAACACACCCTTACCCTTTGTAAACAACATAAAAATGCTAGGTTTTATTTTTGATAGCAAGCTTACTTGGAAACCTCATATAAGTAAGACCAAAACAACCACGACCAAAAATATCAATATCTTAAAAACGTTGAGCCACGCTGAATGGGGAGCTGAAAGTAATATATTAATCAACTTACATAGATCTCTCGTTAGGTCCAAACTAGACTATGGATCCATCTGCTATACCAATGCAAACCCCAATATTCTTAAAACAATTGATATAATTCACAACAGCGGTCTAAGAGTTACAACTGGAGCATTTTGAAGCAGCCCCATTCCAAGTATATTATCTATCTCTGGAGAACCTCCCCTTCATATTCGTAGAATCAAATTAGTTCTAAATTATATTGCTCGCATCCTATCCTCCCCAGAAAACTCAACATTACCATTTTTAACACAAAATCGTTTTGCAAATACATTTTGGTCCAATACCAATCTAAAAAAACCACTTGGTTTAATGATGTTATATGAAATGTCACACACCAATATTGATCCAAATTTAATTATCAAACGAGAATGCAGTGTGGTGCCTTCTTGGAGGGTTCCAACATTTCTTGTGGACACCAGTCTAGCGGATCATAGTAAAAAAGAAACGTTAAATGTTATATATAAAAATTTATTCAATAAAATCATGGACTCTTTCCCATCTAAACCACAAATCTATACAGATGCCTCCAAAAGAAACTCAGGTGTGGCGATCGCTATCATAAACGGAGAGCAATCCATATCGTACAAATTACCAGGCCATAACAGTATATATACGGCGGAATACTTTGCACTCCTGGAAGGAGTCCACCTAGCCATTCAACTACCCGATTCCACCATTAACATTTGTACAGATTCGTTCAGCGCTCTAAACAATCTGAAATATAATTTACACTCAAGCACCCTAGCAATCATATGGTTCATATGGACACCTGGCCATTGTGGAATTGATGGCAATGAGAAAGCTGACAAAGTAGCTCGTGAAGTAGTAAATAACCCTCTGACCGAAATACCCACGTACGACGTACTCCTCACTCATCGACATCCATAGGAATGTCAACACCTTTTGTTCTAATTTATGGGAATCTGAATGGCGTCGTACACCCAATAACAAACTGAGAGAAATAAAAAATACTACCGAATACTGGCCTAAACCCCATACATCAAATCGCAAAGATGAAGTAGTTATCAATAGATTACGTATAGGTCACTCAAAGATGTCCCATGGACATCTTATGCGCAGAGAAGAACCAGCAATGTGCCTAACTTGCGGAGAACCTCTCACAGTCAAGCACCTCCTTATCAACTGCCATATCCACACAGATACCAGAAAAAGTCTAAAATTGCCCAACAACCTCTTTGAAGCCCTCAGCCCTATCCACGACAACACCAACAAAATAATCATATTTTTAAAACAAATTGATATGTATAATTTAATTTAAGAATTTATTGTATAACTATACTCTATTATGTACTAATTACCAATTTTTGTTGCAAGCTAACCAAATAACCTTAGCAGTTGATGCTGTACCATGAATAAAAAAAAAATAAAAAAATAAATAAAAATCAAAAAAATCAATAAAGTATTAAAAATACATACTTAAGTGAACATTTTTTATAAGCGCATAAATTTCAAATAATGTTTACAAAATTCATCAAAATCACGAAAATATGTAAATTATTATGTAGATAAAATAAATAATTAAATAGTTAAATAGTTAATTTTAACACCTTAGACTTGAGCATTAATTACAAGATTCGAGAGTCCTCATAAATTTCTTTTACTGTAATTTAAAAAGGTTTAGCGTAACCACATACTTGTTTATGAGCGGTTGAAGTTAGAATTTTGACCACTTTGGATATTCAAATGTATACTAACGATTTATCATCTAAAAATGTTTGTTGTTTTGTTAAAATTCAAAAAGTTTTAATCGTAGAAACTTGAAAAATTCCACTTAGTTATTAATTTTCACCTGCTATTAAGATGCTATGCACAATTAAATGTATCCTTATTTTACGCTATTTATACTGCACGACCCTATATTGACATAATTTTATGATAAGTTGATATTTACTTAAACGTTGTATCATTGTACCTATAATATGATGTTTTGCTTAAAATTAATTCAACCATCCATAGTCCATACTCAGAAATTATTGATACTAATATTACATTAACTACCTTAAATAGATACTGATCTAATGATCTACCAGTGGAATAATCGCTTTTTGTACCTAACGATTTTTTTCCCATTACTTCACGATGAGGACACGAGGTTCATGTCAAAACCTATAGGTACCTACTCTATAAACCTGGGCGGTACTCTATTCGCCCAAAAATGACCTTTCGCTTTTCGCCCACGTCTCTTTTCGCCCAAATATTTTAAAACTACTTTCCCTTTTTACTCAAGAATATTATATAGCACTTTTCAGCCACATTTTTATAATACACACTTTGGGAAACACTATATCTACATCATATATCTACCATGGGCCGCTCAATATTTTAATCTTATCTTTATAATATTTGGAAACTATATAAGTATATAATTTCTACAATCGTCCACCGTTTAGATATATCTATCTCAGTTTAGTCCGCTTATTATTTTATAAAGACAAGATAATAATTGTATACTAGCTGTAATAACGGTTTCACTTAACTCAATCATGGTGGAGAAATATTCAAAAGTGTGGTTTAACTTCTTTCTATAAAGACGAATCTTCAGAAATTGGTAAGTGTATACGGTATACATTTGGTTTAGTATTTTTAAATCTAGATGAAGTGTCAAATTGTTTCGTTGAAGACCTACCATCTGACTGTCCAGTAAATGACAAATTAACAAATTACTGTGACTATTTAACCGATACTTACATATCTGAAGATAGTTTATTTCCACCGAGTATTTGGGTATCTAATACGTCGGAATTAATAAGAACAACCAACGCGTGTGAATCTTTTCATTCTTTTTTTAACAAAACTTTTAATTATATTTCTCCACCAATAAGTGCCTGGTTAAGTGTATAAATGAAATTCAAACCGAGGTCTACATAAAATTAAATAGTATTCATTTACAAAGGTGTCCCAAAGCTAAAAAAATTATAGATCGACAGCGAAAAAATGAGGAAAAAATACAGCAATATAAAGCAGGAACAATTAATCGGTATGATTTGATTAAATCAGTGTAATTTAACTATTCTATCTAATACTACAATACTAACAAATAGGTAATAATATTTTGAAGATTTATATTTTTGATAACAACTTACTTACATTATATAAAAATTATATAAATGTGCAATCAACAAACACAATACATTTTTGGAGGGTAATAAAAGCCGCCTCCTCGTGGTACTCTCTGGGTAATGCTAAATGGCTTTATAAAACTAATTTACCTAAATAAATAATTTAAATATGACAAATTTATTGTTATGTTAGATATAATTTAAAGTAAGTGTTTTCCAAAGCGTGTGTTATAAAAATGTGGCTGAAAAGTGCTATATAATATTCTTGGGCAAAAAGGGAAAGTAGTTTTAAAATATTTGGGCGAAAAGAGACGTAGGCGAAAAGCGAAAGGTCATTTTTGGGCGAACGGGGTCTTGCCCTATAAACCTGGCATATACAGCTGGGTGAGTTCTACTATTAATTTTGTATTTATAAACAAAAAAGTTTTTGAAATATAAATCAAAAGGTTAACTAGAGTTAATAATTTACAAGCTTTTAAGTCCTCGTTACATTATTATTTTAGTTTACGCTTATCATGAATAATATTTTGATAATTTTATATTTTTCCCCTTCATTTTTTCAAAAGTATTATTTATTTATTTTTAATACTCTTAAACTAATATAAGCTGATATTCGTGTTGACTCATAAAGTAAGTTCAAAGAAAGAAAATTACAAACAACTTTTTTACAACTTAAATTGTAAATGTTTTTTTAATGTCTTAAAAAAATATGCTTTAAGTTAAAAATCGAGGGGTAACTCTGCTGAATAGTACCTGCGTCTTGAGCGTTCCTCATCATTGAGTATTTGGTCACTGTAAAGGTTAGGTAAACCTTTACAATGAAAAGCCATTGTATATATATATATTTTACATATTATTATGAAAAACAATTATGACCAGTGACACGCCTTCATTTTTTTTTTTTTTTAATATTATTTTAAGTTATTTATTTTTCTATTCATATTTATAAATTAATAGATTTTAACTAATTTTTACAAAGCTACCACATGTATTATAACATTATATCATTAATGTTAATAATATGTATTATATCTATTATTATCTCATAAATTATATGTATTAAGTCATTACCACGTAGGTAGGTAGGTACTATAGAACGGCGTGAATAGGTTAGTGGTTTAAATATCTTGTAGTTAGTCTAAATAATTAAATATTTCATTGTTTATAGAAAATAATAATATACGTATTTATATCAAGTCCTTAATTTTTAATTTCAACATAATAAATAAAATCATGTGATTCATAATCGATAATTTTTGTTTGAATATCCAATTTTATCAAAATTAGAATTTCAAATGTCTATAAAATAAAAAATGATTCTATATGTATTTTAAATATTTAAGAACGCTTTAAGAGCAAATTACGAAAAATTATTCTATACTATTTTCAAGCTTGACCTATAAAATTTGAAAATTTGAATTGTATATTCATTTTTAGCTACAATATAATTGGCAAATTGTCATAATTTTGGCAAATGTTTTCAAAATTTAAACTTCAAACACTTAAAAAAATGTTGGGTATAAATGTTTACGATTTTTTCAATAGGTACATCCAACTTACGAGAACATTGCATCAAGCTTTTTGACATACAGAGTAACAATTATCATAAATAAATCGGAAAAACTAAAAAATTAAAAAACGTAAAAATTTTTATAAAAGTAATGTCCTATATATTATAAAAAGAACATAAATATTTGAATAGTAGGTATACCATGTAAAACAAAATAATAATAATATAAATATTTGATTAATTGAATAAACGAATCATTTAAAATTTCTCCGTTCTTTATTTTTGAATTAAGACAAATAAAAACAAAATCGACGTTGTCAAAAACTGGTTTTGCTTTAATATTCTCGTTTTTCCATAATTGTTTTTTTATCGATTATTTTGAAAAGTATGGGAATCTCCTACCTACTGTATACAATTTTATACGAGAAATTACTCTTGAAGTGGAAGATGAAACATGAAGAATGAACGTATTTTTAAAAGATGCCGAAAGACAAAAAAAAAAGGTTCTTGTAACAAAATGCATCATTTTGAAACTAATACATTCTGTGTTCCATTCGGAATCTAAAATAGGTATACGTAATATTAACGTCTAAAATGTTCGATAATTCTTTCTTTCAGTTAATACTGATACAATATTATACCTAATGAGAAAAATATTTTAGATTGAATTTTCAATTGAAATGTAAGAAAATGTGAAAAACATATAAAGTAGGTATACCTATAGGCAACTATTTCTTAAAATGTAATAAAAAACTATAAAAGACGAAATAGCAAAATAATAAATCTTTGTAGAACTTTTACATTTATTATTGAAATTACAATTTTATAAGCTCTATGATTTAATTGAAACTTGAAACATATAATGATAATACTTAATTATACTTTATCATGCATTTTATACTAGTCTCATAAAATAATAAAAATGTTAAGTCCCTAAGAAAATTTTTTTTTTAATACCAGCTAACTATTCATTTAAAATCGAAAATCGCAACATTTTGTGAAATAAAACGGAGTCTTCTCAGGTATATATTATTAAAGAAGACTTTTTTTTAGAATAACTGCCAATATAATTCTTAAAATATATATTATACTTTTTTGAATAGTACCACCTGCGTCGAACTTTCAATTTATTGCTATGCTTTACGTTTTGTTCACAGCACTATTTTTATTCGAAAATGTGTCATATTATATAAAAATATATGACATAGCTATTTTTGATAATTTTAAGATATATGCATAGATCACATGATTTTCCAATCTTTCATTCTCCTATTGTGTTGTTGACCTATATTTGTATCGAAAAAGAATACTTTTCTTAAAATTGTAATGTTATGAATATTGAATATTTTTCAAGTGGTTTTTCAACCTAAGATGAGTTGAGTGTGATATACTGATATCGCTAGAAAGTTGAAATGATTTTTTTTTTAAATAATCTATATAAATGTAAGAGTATTTTTTTTTTCTTATAAATAGTTTACAACAAACACAATTATTAATTATTAATTATGAATAATCGTGTTCAATTTAATGTTTTAAAAATTTTTCATTTTGACAAATTTTGAAAAAAGTGAAGATTTTTTGAATTAATTACGTTAACGTTGTATGTATAAAGCAAAAACACATTGCTGTAATACTATTAATAAAATAAAACCTACCCGCTGTCAGTAATGATGTCAATGTTAATATCAATCTATTTTCTAACGTGGTTAAATATTGCATTTAAATGAAATTATAGTTGAATGTGGTTTACAGTAAATAACAGAGATTTATGTACATATTTAATGTGAGGAAGGAAACAATTTCCTTTGATAAAACCACCTTTTACTTTATTGCGTTCAAAGACAATTCCTTTGACATGTGTTCTATCCAAATAATTGATATGTCTGTTTTTAACTTCTAATGGATATATTAACTATAATGTACAAAAGCTAATACAAGTCGTATATTAAACATTTAAGATTCTTTATAATGTTTGTTTTTAAAGGAAATTGCTTTGCATTATTCTCATTTTCTTATCCTTTTGATATTTCCGGGAGACTGGGACAGTTAACAAATCTAACACAGTATCAGAATTGAACTTAACAGTTTATTTTATACACATAAATCCTTGTATCGTATCATTGTTTTTAATAATAAAGTGTTTATAACGTGGCATATACATAAGAAATAATATTTTACCATCTAAATTCAAATATAATAACTTATATTTTATAATTCTTAAATTCTGAATGGAGCGATGAATGTATTGATTTTACAATGATAAATATTTTTTTATTTTTTGTGTATACACTATAAATAGTCAAAATAATGCTTCAATTTTCAACGTTGTACCTATCGTTTCTAATAGAAAAGTGAGTCTAGTTGGTAAATTTGATAGGTCCCGTTAATTTTCAAAAGCGCTGGGAAAAACAAAAAAAAAAATTAAGGAAAAACAAGAATTTTTATGGAAAACTAGATTTTGACAAATTCGAATTTGTGTTACACCAAAAAATAATAGGTAATAACAGTAGACACATGATTAAAAGATTGTTTATACAAGATAATATTTTATATGCACTATTACATATTTAAAAATTTTAACTCTTTTTAAGCTATTTATAGGCATAATAATTTTTAATTTTAATTAGTTTTTTTTTAAATTATTGTCGATAAAAAATGTATCACTTGGTGAAAAAACGTAATAATAAATTACAAGATTTTTCATAAATCGTTATAATAGCAGTTCAGTAATATTAAAGATACATACGTTCAATTTTCTTTTATGAGCATTTGAAGATCAAATGTTGACAAAACTCACAAAAATCACGAATATTTTCAGTTTGGTTTGTGGTTAAAATTTAAAAAATCTTCAATTTTTATAGCTAAGGATTGAAATATTAAAACTAGGTTTCTCATAAGTATTTCATACTGTTACCAAAAAAATCTAAAAATGATGTAAAAATAGTTTTTTTTATATAATAGATAATTTTTATTTTTAAGTTCAAATTTGGACGAAATTCGAACTTTAAATGAAAAATAACAACTTAAGTTATTTTCTTATAATTCAAAAATATTATTCGTAGATGCTTGAAAATTTTAAAGTTGAGCAAATAAAATGTTTTCGTCAAAAATTAATTCAACCTACAGTTTTACTCGTAGTACAATAAATTATGTAAATACTGAATAGCAATAATATCGTAAAATATAGGTACTTGCTTATAGTAATATAGTCTTCGCTAAGATTAATTTTTAGTATATAATGATTTTATATCATCGAATTAAAATTTAATACATACCTTACACTTTACAGTGACCCACCGACACCTAATGTACAGTAGAGTGATATCTATTTGCTCACCTATTTTTTATTTTTATTTTTCGTGACAGTTTTGTGAAATAATATAAATCAATACCGACAACACTTATTTCGTAACTTGTTTGTCTGAAAATTAAATTGGGAAAACAACAACAATAATTTAGGTTTGATCACTATTTTCGTTCGTTCATTTTCTCAATAAGATACCATTATGTTGAAATCGAAGCACTCCTTCCGGTAGAAATTTTGTATACAGGATAAAAAAAAAAATAAACACCATTGTAAAACCAATAGATTCCTCACTCTGCTCAGAATCTTATATAGTTAAAATACATAATTTAATTCATAGTTGATCTTAGATAACTTTTCAACCTTTTTAGGGTTGAAAAAGATCTCTCTGGAGTGGCTGTAGTACTGGCAATGTACAAAGCTACAAAATATTTGATTTGAAAAATGAGCTTGGTGTTAACTATTTTTGATACCAAACTGATAACGAAAAAAAATCACAATATTTATTGAAAATGTTAATAACTGAAGCTTCTAAAATTTTTTACAAAATCCTTCGTATCGTATGATAAAATTTGTTTTTCTTAATCATGTAAAAACACAACATTTAAGTCAATGGGATGGGGGGGAGTCCGGACCCCATGGAATCCCCCCCCCGTAATTACGCTACTGGGAAATCTAACCTGCAGTAGATTGCAAGATGCTTACGTAAGACGTGTATAATTATTTAACTGTAAAGTATCAAAATTATACCAAGTTTGTTATTTTTACTTAATTCAAACGATGTGGATTAATACAATCAACTAATACAAAATCTTAACCTAACCTAACCAAACCGTACTAAAATCTGATCAATAAAAAAAAACCAAATATTCATATGTATAGATTAAGAAGAAAAATTAAAAAATTAAAAATAAGAAAAAAAAACAATGCAAAAATATTGGTCCACCGAAACCTTGGACATTATGTACTAAAATACATAGAAGTGCCACTGCGCCAACAGGCTTATCGAATCAATAATTATTATTTTGACAAACAAAAATGTCTATAGTAAATCTCAAAATCCCTGTTTGATCACCTCCCCGGGTTGGATCTCTGATTTACACTTTTTCGCGACAAAACGTAGCCTATCTTCTTCTCAAATGTCTAATCTATTTCTGTACCAAATTTCATCGCAATCGGATGAATGGTTTAGGAATGCATAAAGGACCCACGGGCAGATAAACATTAATTTATATAATATATAGATTATACACAACTGACTGTGGCGTTGCTGAACTACTCACCGCCAATCATTTGGGATATATACTAACTGTTAAACACCACCACTGTGACAATCTATCTGATCTCTTTGTCTCTTTGGTCACTTTACCATAGTTATAAATAGGTACTATGGTTGCACGATAGTTTCTATCACTACCTACCTATCATTAAGCCCACTATATCGACTTAAATACGACACTGTGTGATGGTAACAAAAAATTGGTCACAGGGATCAGACCATCCTTGCATTGGCGTGTTCACGACAGTGGGAAGTGAGAGTGTCATATACTTCAATTCGACTTATTTTTGTCATATTCAATATATGATAAAGCAATGAAATTAATACTGTTATAAAACGTGGTCCAAGAATATACACAAATTAATATCCCCCCCCCCTCTTCCAACCTAACCACATTTCTGTACAATATTTTTACCTGCTCACATCGCAACCTTCTTAATTCTTCTGATAGTTTTATGGTCGATACATCTATGGAATAATAAATTACAATCTACTTAATTTACATTACATTTTTAAATTAATGAGTTGGCAATCCAAGAAATAATTTTTCTGCCAATTCATATGGTGAACCCATCATACATGTTGTGTTTTTTTACAGTAAAGATGAGTAGGTAAGTGTCAGCTTAAAATATAATAGAGAAAAATAAATTAAACAATTATTAATGGTAAGATATTTTATTTATTTGTTTTTTTTAATACTTACCATATTGATAATACTATAAAATACACACTATTATTATTATAATAAATATATGTCAACCCATAATATTTATGTTTGTATTAATTAGATTAATCTTTTACTCGCCATATTATTATTTATTACATGTTGGTTATTATTTATATTGTAATATTTACATATTATTGTAGTATTTTATACCTAGTAGTTGCCATTATTAAATGAGAATATAAATTTAGATTTAGATTTAAGTTTTGGGGTTAATCAAAAAAAAAAAACCTTTTCTTTTTTTTTAAAGAAAATTCCATATAAGTAATTTAATATATATTTTGTGTTGTGACGTCTGCTATTTGAAAAGCACCGAAATAGGTATTGACTTTGGTCACTTGACGAGAAGGAAAAGTGAATTAAAATAATCCATTTCTATGAGAATACCCGTGTCAATATATTTTCCAATTTTATTTCATTTATATTATTCAGCGTGATCTGTACATGACACATGTTTAGTCCCTAGTGACGTCCAGCAATTTCCGAAGTCCGTTACATGCCAAAAGAAGTTCCAGTGGGAATTTCTTTGGATCGCACGCAGTCTTAACCTTTTGAGCAAATACTGCGAAGTAAGAAGTTTTATTGAAGCGATAAACAAATCGTAAACTAATGTCTTGTGTATTTTTCAATGATCGGGGAATCACATTTGAAAATCATGTACAAATATTGATAAATGTTTACAGCCGTGTCAATTTTATAAATGAACGATCGTGTTGACAATATCATAATATGTGTAGTTACCTAAATCATACGCAACCACCATTATTAGTGGTAAACAAAATGATAAGCTACTGGAGTAAGCAGAGACATAACCTGTAAGTAATTAAAAGTCAAATAAATATTTAAGTGCATAGCACGTTGAAATGGTGTATTTATTTTTTAATACTTTAATATACGTTCGCGAGTTTTATAAGATTGAAGTATAGGATTACTCATATTTATTCACATTTATCAATATTATTATTCAGTTGATTAGATGATAATATGCAAAACACACGAATTTTCATATAATGTAAGTTATTTTTTCAATAAGTATAATAAACACAAACTCCTTTTAAACTATAGATACACGAAACTAATTGAAAATTATTCGAATCGTCTATAAAGAGTTGGGACCAAAATTAATTATTAATGTGGTAATTCACTAGTTCACAGTGTCCATTCGCTCCGAACATTGTTCGAGTTCCACACCATTAAATACTCGACCACTCTATTTATAGATTCCGTTGATGAGCTATTATGAGAAAATTACAAAATTTAATCAACGGCAGGAATCCAGAGATTTGAGATGACTTCGACATTTACATTTCATTTAATGACCATCGGAAATTCAGATATGTCTTGATTAATTTATTCAGGTTATCCAACCAAAATTAATATTCAATGAAAAAGCATTAAATGTTGTTGTTTAATGTGCATTAAATTAATATCAGCAGAATTTAAGTTTTAGATTTTAACAAATTAAATCACCTATCAATCATTTTTTTTGGCCTTTCATTAAAGTTGTGTTCTTTATTATGTAAATCATCTAGCTATTGGCACCTAATCTGTTCCATTACGACATACATTTTTGAACAATCAAATAAATAATATGATAATATGATAAAAATATGATAACACAAACATTGATAATAAAACAGTATCAGTGTAAACGTATAATCAAAATAAAATATTTCTATAATAATATTTGCTGCTAATAAATATACACCAATGCCAATAACTGGATGCTTTGTACCCTATAACATGATATAAAACATTTTATTTAAATAAATATTATTATTTTTTTTTAATGACAAATATATTATTCCTCTGCTAATCCTATACAGTACACACGTATTTTAACTTAGGTCTAATAACCACAACTGTGTTCAGTGACGTACATGAATTTCACGGAACTGGTGTTTTGACTGAAAAGGCGATGCCCCAGAGGTGTACTAACTGTGTATTTGAGAGGGGGGCAAGGGAGAAAAACGCTTCGATTTTTTTCTAAAAATTTTTTTTGTCAGTTAAAGTCACCATATTTATAAATTTAATCCCTGCTACCAGCATTTAGGTCTAAGTACGCCACTGGTCTTGACGTCCATATAATCAATATACTTTTTTATATATTTTAAAACCTCTTTCGTATAATACATTTGATTTTGGTATTTGTAAAGAAACAAATTATGTTAATTTTGGATTTTGGAGTTGGAAAGTTATTTGTATAAAATTGTGTGTATACGTTTTACTTCACTCGAAAAACTCTTTGAATCGAAGCTTTAATCCAAATCAATGACAGTTTTGTATACAGAATAATAGAAATCAGCGTTTTCAAATTGCATAACACATTTTTCATAATGACTGGTCAGTAACGCAAGTTTTGTGACACTATAACTGAAAAATCTATTCCTAATACATTTTTGAATTGTGAGAAATGGTTTTGAAACGATAATCTTTTTTCTTGGAAAAGAGCTTTTGACAGAAGTTGTACAAATGTATCATACAGGGCAGATTATTATGTATACATTGGATGTAAATATTTTTAGCTTATCAAAATTAAAACGTTTTGATTTCTCTCTTTTTTGTTCATAACCCTTTCTTATCAGTGATGGTCTTTGTCCAATACCAAAGAATATCATGTTTATCTTATGAACTATTAGATAGTAGCTACAATATCATAGTTAATTGTTACTTATATTATGGACAGTAATTAAATATTAAAGTAATATCGTATTAACTTTTAAAGTTTCCCTTTTACATGTCTGTACATACAAAAATGTAAATTATTTACATTATAGTCTCACCTATAACTTATAAAACTGCAAATGTTGTGGATTAAAAATGAATTCGGTCTTTTAGTGTTTTAGACTAAATTTTGTCTCGTCGAACATTAAATTAAATTAGTTGTCCAATATATTAATTATATTTAAGATACAATTATTTTATATTGTGTTTATGCGATATTGTTTTGTAAGTAAAATATGTATAATATTTTAATGTAAGTAAAAAATGTAAACATGCTCTAGACTCAAAACATTTTAGTCGAATCAATAGAACAATTATTAATAAAATGTATAGAAAAAAAAAGAAAGAAAGTTAAGTTGTATAATAAAGATATCTTAAAAAAAATATAAAAGTTAAGTTGTATAATAAAGATATTATAGTAAAAATGTGAAAGTTAATTTGTATAACAAAAATATTATAATTATAATTGAGTATTATCTTTAAGAAAAATTATTGAATTTGTCTGTTTTGAACATTTTAATATATGTATTATTCGATGAATATCTTAAAGACATATTTAAAAATAAATAAAACGAAAAGATAATTTCGACAAGACAAAACGTTGAAATGGAGCCTTATATGTTATACATTGTTATAATAGTATGTACTCCATATCATATGTTCTTATTTACGGTGAATATTAATGTTTATAAAAGAAATATTAATTATATATTGAAAAATGTGTGTATTTTGAATCGATTTGACTTTGCAATTAAATAGTTGTTCGATACGATCCGCAGTAGTAGAAAGTCAATGTATTTTTAATATAGACATCTACAACTGCGGCCATACCAACAATATTATGGTGTTAATTTGTATGAATCGTTAATTTTATTTAGAAATTTGTAAAAAAAAATCGCGTACGACTACATGTCGCAATAAAGCTGTTTTGTACTGGACTGCATATACCGGTGTAGCCCACCCCCTCGCTTTTCCACCCCATCGTTTTTCCACCCACCCATTATCAGCGCACCCCTACTATAGTTCCACGTCGTGAACATTTGCTTGAAGCCGCACGCTACGGTGGTCGTCACTGACAACTAGTGAATCGATATACGAAGACGACGACGACAGTGGACAAAAATGGAATCTGATTCACATTATAGACGCAAAACTTGTATTTATTTGGTTTTCTCAATACTGTTCATAAAAATATTTTCTAGAACCATTAGGTATAATCTCCATCTTCGAATTAATTCCAATAACAAATATGAACACTGACAAACTTTAGTATAATAATAATTCGTTTTCGTCAAGTGAACAAATGTGTATAGGAAAACCACTATAGGCTTAACTATTTTATTGAACAATTGTATACATTAAATAGGCAAGACTAATTAAATAATACTACACTGCAGCATATACACTGTATATGCTGCCTTACGTTGTGTCAACATTTGACACGGTATGATGGTGAAAAACGGATTACAGATAGCCACTCGTTTATACGTATATATATTATAAAGGTAAAACTAAAGATTTAATGAAAGTAAATTACAATTTGGCGGACGTGATCATTGGTGAGTAAACACAACTTTCCAAAAATATTTCCTAACAATTCATATACCTACATACTTGGACTTGTCTAACAACGTTAGACATTTGTTAATACAACTTTAAAAAGTCTTAACTCTATCGAAATTCGTGGTGACAATACGTACGTGTCAAACATAACAATTTTGACGTAAGACTTATAAATCTCAACCAACAGCCAATTTTTACTGCTTTCTCGTAAATCTGGTGTAGTGTTATCAGTAATATTTCGTTCACACAGCTGAACATCAAAACTAAACTGGACGAACAGCATATAGAGGTACTTACCAACAGAAAAGTCTGGTCACTGTTTATGGTATACTGCAGTAAATCATAACCGAACGTTATTGTGGCAGGCGTGAACTGTATATTATTTTTAAATAAATTTCCAAAATTAATGAGGTAAACAAATCATTTTGTATTTCAGATAATATGTTATATACGGGTACCTACTGCAAAATATGTTCACAATGATCTGTAATAGTTAAGAAACTATATGTCCTTATCTGATGTGTGAGCGTGTAAAAAATATGGACCCGGTAATAAATTGCTACAATAGATAAACAACTAGGAAACTACGATAGGCTCTGGGCGCGAAAAAAATAGTCGTTCGTTTTACAATTATATATCTCTTATATAGTCGAATAATTTGTAAAGCATAACAACTGGAAAAAATTCACAAAGTATCCGGTCTTGCGGAACCGGCTTAAGATATCTATACACTATAATCTCTATAACTTCCATGAAGACAAAAATAACAAAAACAAGTCTCAACTTAACAATTTCTACTTATAAACATTGTTGATCTTTGAATTTATTTACCCTGCTAAATCACAAAATATGTTCATATAAAAGATAGTTTGCGTCAAAAATAGCCAAATGTGTACTTAGTAACATATTATTATGATGGGTTTGTAAATTTTTTTTAAATATATATGATATTGGTTTTAAATTAATATTACTTTAAAACAACTAACAAGTTACAGCAATGATTATCTATTATGGTTTGTTATTGTAAAAGTACTTAATTACAATTTCCAAAAAGAATAATATAAAAATTAAAGAATATTGTGACAAAAAAATTGGGGTGTGTAGGTAACCGTTCTGCTGCACAATATGTGTCGAGTATACTTTGTCATTAAACATATCATTATATGTGGGAAATTTTAATTCAATAATTTATTTATTTCATACGAAAAACTAGATTTTGAGTGAAGATCTATATTAATAACTCAACTAATTTTATGATATATTTAAATTGCTATTTAAGTAATTTATTTTACAATTAGTAGTAGGTAGGTTGAATTAAACTTTGCGAAAACATTTTATTTGAAAATATTGTTGTGTGTATAAAACATAATACCTACATACCTACGTTAAAGTTGCAGGTATCTAATTCCGTCCAAATTATTTGATCTTAAAATGTCTATAAAAAAACGATGCCTATTTTTAATATTTTTAAATAACAACTTATGACAAACCTAATATTACTTTGTAATGGAACCTTGTATTTCATTTTAAAGTTTTTTCTCACAATCAAAATTTTTAATCGACATTTATATAAAAGAAACTAATATTATTTTCAAATTTAAATTGTCTATAAATTGCTCAAATAAGTCAAAATATTATGAAAATTGTATCGTGAAGTAAATGCTAATTTAAACATATTACGAACATTTTAAGTTTCTAGGTAAACCTTTTTGCACCATAAAAACAAAATCGATTTTATCCAATCTAGGTATTAGGTAATATAGTTAACCGTAAAAAATCCTGTTTTTCCTGAATTTTTTTTTGGTTTTTCCTTTTTTTAAATAAAAGAACTATGAATTTTTTACTGTTAACCTCTAACTAAATCTTATCTTCTACTAGAAACCACACAAAGTTGAAAATCTAAGTATTTTTACTGTCCCAAAAATGTGATAACTGACAGAAAAAAAACATACACATTTCTTTGTAAAATCAATACCTGCATTAATTGTTGCTCCGCTCAGAGTCAAATAATCTAATAACATGCTCTAAAATAATAATTGGTAAATAGATTTGAATTTATCATTTATATGCTTCTATTATAAACTACTATAACTAAATTATAAAATCTTAGATTTAAAAAAAAAATTTCTAACTCAAAATAATTTGCATATTTTCGTGATTTTTACGTATTTTGTCAACATTTTAAATTTAAATGTTTATAAATAATATTATGAATATTTATTTTTAAAAATTTTCAACTGCCTTTGTAACAATATATAAAACTTTTGAGCATTTTGACTCAACGAATAAAGTTTTATTTACATTTACAGAAAAAAACCTAAAAATTGGATAATGAAAATGTTCGTAAAATGCTCAAAACAAGTAAAAGTGAAAATGTCATCGATGAAATAGTCAATCTAGCTTGTTAAAATTCTCAATAGTTTTCAAAATTGCAGGAAAAAACAAAATAAAAATGGAGAAAAAACGGGAATATTTACTCAAAATGGTTTTTGACGTAATCGATTTTGGTTTTTGGTGTAAATCTAAAACAAATGATCGTAGATACATGATATTTTCACTAAATGCTGACATTAGCATTTTCTATACATAATATTTTCAAAATGTTTTGAGCTGTTTTTTTTCATTAAATGTCAATAACATTTTATTTGTTGGGTTAAAAAGCGTGGAAATTTAATGCAAGGTACTCGTTATATTGTTACAATAGGAGTTTAATAATATGGAAAATACATACTACATAGGCACAATTTTTTAAGTAAAACTTTTTTCTTGAGGATGTAAAAAAATTTGTAACAAAAAATAAAACGATATGTTGGTTTATTTATTTATTTTGCAAGTCACGGCGGCGATGACGTGCACGTTTATTTTTATTGTACTGATTTTTCTCACTCTCTCCCTAATTCACTTATTATTTCACGGGCCCCAATACTTATGAAAAAAGTTTTACTTCCCCAGAGTGTAATGGTAGGCTCACACACTCTCGCTTTTTTTTATAAGCAATTAAAGTTTGGATTTTGACAAAATTTATCAAATGGTCCACTTTTATAACTAAGGAACAAACATTTAAAACAAGGTTCCACGTACCTAATTAAGTAAGTAAATTTATTTATTTACAATAATATCATCAAATATACTACTAATGTCATAAGCTGACTGACCGTCTTTGCTCAGAATTGTTTTTTGTATACAATAATATTACATCATTGAAATTTAACACCATCCATTATAGTGACCCATCACTATTGTAACCTACTGTACAGCAAAGCGACACCCACTTCTTTTTTATTTTGTTTTTTCCGTTTTTTTAGAAAATTACTGGGAAGTTTTGACAGTAGTTTGTATCACCACAGGCACCTAGTTAGTAGAAAAATCTAAAGAATTTTAAAATGTGATCTGTAAGTATATTTATTAATTCTAAATATCTGATTTTTAATAAACCAGTTATTAAATTTAAAATTGCGGTGCATCAGACTGAATTGGTATCATATTTTATGTTTTAGTATCCGTTTTTATGTAAGTAGATTACTGTAGGTTTAATCCCGAAATAGATTCACGACAATAAATTAAATAATTGACGTAATGTTACGAACCGATTGGCGAGTGAAAACCATGTCAACCCACCAGGCTTCACGTTAAGATAAGAGCTCAATTATTTGGTTGCATACCGAACCGTCCGTACATAATGTACTTCGTGCTCATCCACCTAAACACAAATTCAAATCACTGGCCGCAACTATGTTGAGATCTTATAGTCTATTACATCAGTATTCATCACTATAAGCCATTGTACGTAACGCTCCAAATATATAATGAGATGGTTGTCAACTACGGTTTTAAATGTGATAAATGTGTACGGAGTGATTCACCAAACATGCTCACCCCATTTTTTTACTTTAATAATAAATATTTTGTAAAATTATTATTTTTGGATTTTTTCAAAGTATACTAAAATACCATATTTTGAATAACTTAGATTTGTAAGCGTTCTAGGGCGATACATTTATTTTGTTCTTCAGACGAGTACCGCCCTTTTTTACTATGAATTATTTAGTAGTTTTTTTTTTTTTTGGAAATGTGTATATTGTATCTAAATTTAAATTCGAAGGAGTAGTTTTCGATTTATTAAACATTATGTAGAAAGGGTTTAATAATCGGTTTAAATATTTAATATAAAGGAGCATTAATAATATGAAAACTATTGTAGAAATTAATACTAATACATTAATATTTTATTATTTGTAAATATTGTTCGATTTTAGTAAAAGTACTAGATTAAATATTATAAACCTACATATATTATTAACATTATTGTAGAACCACTATTCTTAGCATAAACATTTTAATAATTCAGAAACTACTCATTCACCTCATAAATTTCAAAATAATTATCTACTTAGGTACTTATTAATTTACTGTAAAAAAAAGAAGGTTCTCATTTGAAAAACAGAAGTTAAAAAACTGCCACTAGAAAGCAAAAAAAAAAAATCCGAGTATTTAAAAATATCACTTTTATTTGAGCATAATATTTTAAAATTCCAAAATTTAGAATTTTAATAAATGCTTATAGTTATTATATTATAAGGGAATATTTGCAGCATGTGGCCGCATTGAGCATGTTTGGTGAATCTTTTTGTGAGATTGTGAATTATAGGCTAGTTACTTTACCGATTTGGACGAAAATTTCAAAGATTTTTATAAGAGATACCGAGACAGTTAAAAAAGGTAGTCTGAATCACGTGGCTCTATTAAATTTAAAAAAAAATATATTTTTCTTGGTTACATTCCAACTATACAATGCTTACAATAATAATAAGTGCCATACAATTATTCAGTTTAGTGGGTTGAAGTAAATCTATAGTGTTAAGCTAGTGTTTTATATAGTATAAGCATATCCTTCTAGATTCTGAGCGTTGCGATGAATGTATTGATTTTACAATGATGTGTGTTTTCTTTTATGTCTGAAGAGACTTTTTCCAATAGAAAAAAATATTCTGATCTGATCTTTAATTTTGATGGAGGTTTTGTTTATAAAGTTGGATCTAGATGGAACTTTTAGGATGAAAAAATTGAAAATTCCAAGTACTATTTAAAATAATCTAGAATAACCAAAAAAAAAAAAAAATACAAACATTTGTTAAAAATAGAACATTATTAATAATATAATCGCTTGATTTTGACTTTGATTTTGAAAAAGTCAGACGATCTTCGCTCAGAATCATTTTTCATCATTTTATACACTGATTAAATGTTATCATTAAATTAAAATTTGATACGTTACTACAACTGTACAGCAGTTCTTAAACATTAATAAGCATTAATTGTTTATAGGATTAGGATAAAAGCATATTATATTTAATATTTTGCTTTTAACTAAACTTTATATTATCATCAGTAAATAAAATATATAATGGTAATTTTAAAATCATTAGAAATTAAGCGGGAAGGGGTTAAATTATTGTGGCCCGCATATGAACCCCACGAGCCTCCACTGATTGTATTTACTATATTGTTATTCCTATTAGTATATTGTTTATTTTACTTTGTCCGTAATAATAAAATAAATAAAATGTAAAATATATGAGACTATACTGAAATTGTGGTGGACCAGTAGTCCAACGCATATGATTAATATAAATCAGATTATATATTTATCAGTTTTGATGTTTATCACATATAATATTCTGTTGCACCGTTTATTCCGTACAATATTAAATATGATAGAATTATGAATTGTATTATAATAGTATACTGCTATAATTATTATGATGACACAACATTTTTTACCGAAATAATATTTTAAATCGATATGTAGGTATTATCGTATCCCCTACGTACTGCAAAAAATTTTAAATAAATCATAATAAATAAAAAGAAAATTCAAAAATAAAAATAAAAATTTAATTTTAAATTGAAAATTATTTCCCCCTGTTCGTAATGACCACGCGCGTATATTTCCGTACGTCAAGTCGTCAACTTGCTGGAAACTTGCAACGTACGTGTATGATCACTGTATATTGTTTTAAATACGTCATAATTTATATATGTACATTGTACGTATATAGTATATTTTACATAGGTATATAAATACATACTGTGCTCATTTCTAGTAACTATAACTTAAGCAAAAAAAAACTATAACTTAAAAAAAAAACTTCGCGTCGTCATTTTGTTTTATTACATTTAATGTAATAAAACAAAATAACGACGCGAAGTTTATTTTTTTTTTTAAAGTAAACAATAATAGTAGAAGGTGTTTATTTTTCCTTTCAAGTATAAATATATAAGTTTTCTTTATTGTCGTCACCACGGAGTGAATACAGTTAGGTTCCAGTGCTCGTGCACAGATTACACATCCATAATAATAATACAAAGAAACGCGTAAAGGCACCATTACAATATAAAAATGTTTGAGCACAAAAGGGCAAACACGCGTCCCATTCCCTCTAATCTGCCCTCCCAAAAAAACGTACTGTGATCCAATTCAAAAGTCGAAATTGAAAACTACTACCATCACTTCTGTAAGTAGGTAGGTAGAAAGGTACACACAACGTGGTCTTTGTGAACGTGAATTTGTATTCGGTACCCACACTAAAACAATTTTTTTGACGTCCACACGGCATATTTGAAGAACGGGAACTCTATTTCATGATTTTCTGTCTATAAAAATAATACAGTCACACAATTGAATAAAAAAAAAAATAACCATTATAATATATTTTTCTGTTTGTTCAAACGTTCATGCGCCGAGTCGTCGCAAACGTCGAATTCGAAAGTAACGAATTTTTTAATAACAGCCAATTTAAATTCACAAATATTACGATTTTGCTATTTAAAATATACCAATAAGTCATTGTGCAAAAAAAAAATAATTTATAACGTAAAATCTATGGTTATGGTCTTATAGACACTGATACGGTTATGGATCGATTTATTCTGAGCGTCACCCTTACGCAGTAATGCCATCTCTAAAACGTATATTTTCAGATAATAACTGTTGAAGATTTAAACACGGTTATTGTAATATAATATATTGACATTTATTGATACATATAGTTGTACGATATTCTTAAATATTTTAATTCAGTCAAATCTTGAATACCTGCTCAAATTCCCATTACGGTTCCCGACACGGTTATGTAGAACATTTGCCTATACATAACGCCGCGTTAAAAATAAATAATATGACGACACGACACCACTAGCAAACTATCGTCTTGCTCAAATATAAATTCTGTTGATATATTGACTACCTAGGTACTTGCAATGTTGATCAATTATTTAATTTGTCGTTCTGTACATCAAAATTAACTGTTGTCCCACAACGGTAATAATAGAAAATATTGTGCCAAATACCATGAAAACAAATTTAACATGCCTATTCAAATTTCTTGTCTCTGAAAAAATAGTTTCCTTTTTGAAGTGAAAACTCAGATTGAATCATGGGAGTTAACACGTTAAAATATCAGCGACACTAACAAATATAACGCTTTCAATTCAATATATATATCTGTATACATATACATTCCATATATTTATGAATATAATAAATTGATATATATAATACGTGTACGCGTTCTATCAGCTCATGTATGGGAGTAAACACACTGAACTAAATGCATGGAATGCGTATTATGTATAATTTTTATATATGTAAAATGAGACCATCAAATCAGAATGCATATGGCTCCCGATTTGATTTTTAACATTATTATTATGATAATGATAACAATTTTCATAGATTACATAACATTTTACCATGTTTTCCCTTGGCTTGGAATGCATATGGCGACTTCTTATGAGGTTCATATTTTGAACAATGCACACGTTCCATGTATTTAGTTCAGTGAGTAAACACGTGAAAGAATCAGTGACACTGATAAATGTAAGGTTTTCAATCCAATGCATCTATGTTATATACAATTTACATTTTATATAATATATAATATGTGTGTGTTCGTGCGTCTTTGTCAGCGGATAGTGGCCCTTATCCCGTGTGATTTAAGATAGTATGGTTGGCCATCGACTACGGTAAAAATAAATAAAATGAATTATTTGATGGTCATCGATACAGTCGCGAGAGTAACGACATTACTTTGCTCACAGTTCACATGGAGCGCTGCTATAGTAAAAAGGGGAAATTAACGGTACTGGCTTTCTTACCACAAGTCGATGGGCAACCAAACTATCTTAAATCGTGTCTTACGCAAATACTATACAAAGGAGTGGGCACCAGTGGCGGTTTTGGGGGTGAGGCAAGTGAGGCGCCGCCTAACCTAAAATTTTAAGTAAAAAATACTATTAAAGTTTTTTTTGTCCCACCGATAGCATATACATATTTTGATATTAATTTTTAACGTTTTTATGATTTTATTTGAGAAAAAAATCTTCTTTGCCAAGTTTAACAATATAAATTATTATTTATTATATTGTAAATGATAAATCATTATATTATTTAGTGTTTATTACCAAAAATAGTGATAAACCGATAATAAATGTATGAAATAATTATTACGTAAACAAACGCTAGTGTTTCAACCGGTGGCAATGTTCCGATGACGTCAGTAAGCACCGTTTAACTCCGCCTCAGAGTATGTACTATTGTGTACATGAATTACACACACAATCGTATGTACGCGAATGCACGCGACTATTAAATAACTAGAGTTGCGCATGCGCAATAATCATTGTGAGGCTCGACTAATATCGCCTTATGTACTAAAAATAGACTCGGTATACAGGAATATATAGTCAGCCGGCATTTCAACGTAAAAACACATTATCAGTAATGATGTTATTGTTACAATCGAGACTCGGGACAGTTTTCCGTTGTAATATCTATTGATAATAATTTTATATTTATCATTAGTGATTTCTGTCTTGACGTCTTGTACGAATGGTCGCTTGTGTCTTCCACTTTTTCGGTGATTCCGGTTCGTCTTAACGTCTACGTTAAAATATATGTGCGAGTGCTGCAGTTTTTTGTAATAAACATTATTAAATTAATTACTGTTGGAGTTATGACGTATCCAGTGACAGACGTGGTAGTTATGTTGTTGGAGACGCCGTTTTGACGATGGAATTCTGATAGTAAAAATGATTTAGTAAAAGTGGGTAAGCCTATTCCGATTTTGTCAGCTTTGGCTCCTGACAAGAAACTAAGTAAGGTATTCTGTAGGTCATTTAATCTAAATTTTTATCAACAACACTTGGTTATGCGGGAGTCATTATATACAAAAATTGTTTTGTTGGCCATGTTTGTTGTTGGGTAAAGTGAAGTCTGTGTGGATTTTTTTTATGTTTTTAAATTAGATTTATTGTGAATTCTAATTTTGTATGGGGGGGGGGGGGGGGTGATACATAGGTTGCCTCACCAAAAAAATACTACCAGAACCGCCACTGGTGGGCACCATCTATATACAGTATGTGCGCGTGCGCCAGCTGTGATGTCACTGTAGCAGTACAGATACGTTTCACCTAAATACACGTATATTATATTATATACTTACTTGTGATTTTTAAAGTGATAAATTTCATTATATTATAATGGAAGAAACAAGTGCAGAATCGTCAAACAATGACATCGTAACTAAGTATACTGAGTAACATATATGTTTATATTGAAAATATACTTATTTATTGTATTTATTGAGTTGCATAAAGTTTCTAAAATAATAATTGATAAAGAATACAAAAATGTCTATTGATTTGATTTCTATTATTTGTTTTTATTTTTAACTGTTAGTGTCAAAAAACAAAAGAAAACAAATGCTGAACATCAGATAGAGAGCTTAAAAAAGAAAATGAAAAAAATGTGTAGTCCAATAAATTTATCAAATCCTGATTATCAACAAGGTGTGTATTTAATGTTAGTTATAATATATGTATATACCATCTTGTATAAGTGCAAGAAAGAGAGAAAGAGAAAGAGAAAATCCATAGAGCAGAATACGTGCGTAGGGAGCTGGTGCAGCCGATGCTTCTTAATATTTCTGCCTTATAGATATTCAATATACTCATTGTATATGCAGCAAGTTTAAATTGTATGTGTAGAAATGTTACTATGCGTTTAATAATTTTTTGCATACGATTGACACTTGATATTGATCGTGTTATATTTCATGTTAAAACTTTATGAATGTTTAAATACATTTTTTATGGTTTCAATGTGGGATATTTATCACGAATGTTTATATTAAAATATTTTTAGTAATAAAAATATTTTAATAATGCTGTAATGTAATTTAACCGTCGAAAAAAAATCCCATGCCCAACGTGAAAAAGAATATAATTGGTGACAAAAAAATTTACCTTCGCAGTGTTGTAAAAAATACCACCCAAATACCTACTATAAATAGTCAAGTATTTGAGTAATACTCAAATTCTTTTTAGAAATACCTATTTGAAATAATCTTAAAATATAATAAAAAAATGATATTTACCTAGTTCTGATATAATTTGTCAAAAATTTGTTTATTGCATTTTAAAAACAAGATTCGTTCAATAATCATAATGTTGTTCTGTTATGTTAGTTCTTTTTTAGTGATAGTTGCACCATAACAATGAATTTTTCTCTACAGAGAGTTATATATTAGTTTAAAATAGGGATTAGAACCAAACCTAAAAGAACCGGTTCTGGAACCAGAACCTTTATTTTAATAAATGAAGTACCGGAACTGAACCAGAATTTTTAAATTAAATAGGTTCCTTTAGGTTCAAAAATAAAAAATGTTATTTATCATAATTTAATGGTATTAGGTACCTACTGTTTTGTGTGTGTATGATCATATAAGTTTTCTAATATTTCTCGTACTATTAATTAAACCAGCATTCCGGATAAGTATTAAAATAATTATACTTTCCAGTACCTAAATTATCTGGAACCAGTACCGAAATTATTTAGAACCGGTAACCAGAACCAAACGGGAACATTTATTTTATTTTTGGAGAACCAGTACCAGAACCAATACTGATAAATTCAAAAGGTTCCAGTCTCTGGTTTAAAGCTATATTTGTATTTGAATATTCAAAATGTGATTATATAAATACTATATAATATAAATATAAATATTATATAATGTGGATATAATCTGTCATCGATATTCGTCGACGTTAAACAATAATGAAAATATTGACCCCACTCCGCTCAGAATCTGCCAAGTGCGAGTCGGACTCGCGCACGAAGGGTTCCATACCATCATCTATAAACATGTTGGCAACACTGCTTATATTATATATAATGTATTCTAAGATTTTTAGTATTTGTTGTTATAATGGCAACAAAAATACATAATCTGTGAAAATTTCAACTTTCTAACTTTTATGGTTCATGAGATACAGCCTGGTGACAGACGGACGGCCTTAGTAATTGGGTCCCGTTTTACCGTACGGAACCCTAAAAATTAAAAGAATAAAAAAACAGCATTCAATAAAATAGTATTAAATAGTAAAAAATGTATTTAAAACACCATTTAAACACTTCAAAATAAAAAGTATTAAAAAAAGTATTTGAATACTTTCAATCAAATACTCTACAACACTGAGTACAAAGCATAGGTGTACTTGTAATTTGATGACTGAATGAGCTGTACCTACCTATGGAGTAAGGATCTTGCAATATAGATATCATTATTATTATGTACACAATTTTTCAAATGTGTTTTATTTATCCAAATTTATTCGATACTAACTTTGCAATATAGAAAAATTGCTAAGTAGGTACCTACTTATTTTCTAAAATAATAACACTATTTTTATAGGACGCCTTAGGTATAGGTATTAGTCCACTTTCTAATCGATAATATTTCTATAGGAATATAACACTTGCAGTACCTACCTATAACCGCTACGTGTTATTATGATATAAATTTTCGTTTTTTCATCACTTAAAATTTGTTTCCATTAAAAGGGACACTCATCTGCAGTGTTTGTACCCACTAAGACGTCCATTATTTGGTCGCATCTTTTAAAATAATATCAATAGATATAAATGGTCCAAAAGTATTGGGTTACATAAAGGGTTTTTGGCCTTTGTGAGGATAATAATATTATGTGCATTAGTGAAATAGAATCACGGAGACAATTGTCAAACAATATGTCACTATCGAGTGAATTTTTATTCAAACAACAATTGATCCTTATACTATTATCCAACTTTATTTACCCATGTCTACCATTAACCCTGACGAATTGTCAATAGTACCTAACGGCCCTTGTGGATAGTTGCATTAATAGGTAGGTAGGTACTAGGTATTATTTTCTTTTTGTTAATTTTATTCCTTAGTAGTTATATACCTACCTAGAACTATAAGATACCTGGTACATACCTACTTAAGTAAGACTTAAAATATAATTTAATGAACAACACATAAATAAATGTATTATTTATTATTAAGGATAATATAAACAAAGGTTGTCGTTAACTAGGTAGGTACCTAGTTCAAAAGTTAAAGAAAATTTAAAACTAAAAAGTTAGATTTTCTTCAACAATATCTTTTCTGAATGTTGTAGTTACATTACATACATGTACAATGGACGACAAAAAGAAAAATACTCGGGAATATTTAGGATTAGAATTAGAATTATTCAAAATAAATTTTTTTAAATTTTTTTATTGAGCATATTACAGTGCATAGTTTATCATTTTTTTAGGCATATTATAGTGCATATTTCATGGTTTTTTAGTGCTAGAAGTCTCGAGCCCTGGTAATAAGTAATAAGTAATAATATAATATACCCTAAACTGACTAACCGTCTCCGCTTAGAATTGTTTTTCGTATACAATGATAATATTATATCACTGAATTCAAATTTAATACCATCCATTACAGTGACCCACTTGTAACCTACTGTACAGCAAAGCGGCACCCACTTACCCGCTTTTTTTGTATTTTGTATACAAACAAACAAATAATCAATATATGCATTGCGATTTAATAATTTTATTGACATAAACCAGTAATTGCTTAAGCCACCGTAAAACCTAGTAAGTATAATAATTTTTAAAAAAAAATTAAATTATTGAGAAACAGTTTAATAATATTTTATATCAAACCACTGTGCTATCTCTTATTGTGAAATAACGTAATTTTAACAGAGATAAAAGATTATGTCATATTCCAAAAACATCGCTCTGTATAATAGCTATAGATATATTATATGTACATTATAAATGCGTACGTATACATCACTGATATAATATCTAAATACCTATTTATTATAATACCTATGAATGAAAGTAATAGGTACCTACATAAATTAAAAAGAGTATTCATTAAAAACACAGGTTAATTAACGGTTGGGTTTATTTCTTTAACTTAAAAAATATGTATAAAAAAATCGTTTTAAATTACAAAGAAAATTATTTAATTTTGCATACAAATTAATAATTGTTCCTGTTACATAATTTTCCGCGATAAACATTCTTCTAATTTAATCCTTTCTGAGCGACTTTTATATAAACATATTTTAAGAAAATTATATTACCTATATAGGTAAGAACTTTCATCCTATAGGTACCATTAGATAATAAAGTAAGGAGTTTAGGAGTATAATGCATATTATGCATATTATTAAGGAATATTTATTTATAAAATCTAAAATATCCATAATAAAAACTATAAGTATTACAAAGCTTTTAGCTTCTATCATTATAAGAATCTTAATAATTATTACTTATCTGGAGTTGATTGTTTGAATATATATAATTATTTAAATATGAAAATAAATAAATACAATAGGGGGGGGGGGGGCGGAGTAGCCGAGCAGACTAAGGAGTCGATTGTGACGCATACGGCGCCGGTTCAAACCTCGGTTCATGGGCGGCAATTTTCTTCTGGCAAGTCACGGTGTCCGGAGAGAAGTGCCGCCATCCCCCACCTGGGCATGTCAGATACCCTCGGGTGCCCACTAAAAAATCTGCCAAAACTACGCACACGTGTTTACACCTAAAGTTCCCTCCCCCACAGTTTAAAAACCACCCAATGGCCTAAATTGCCGTGGGTTAACTAATAAAAAAAAAAAACACAATAGGTAAAGTTAAATCAACAAAAATTGAATGATATTTATGTATGTAAATTAGTACAAACATTGACCACTTATGTAGTTATTAAACATATATTAGTCAATTTGTTTAAAAAAAAAAATATGAAATAGTAGATACCGCTTTGACTTTGAACTATGTACAGAAAATATTTCGAAAAAATTAAAACACTTCAAAAATACTCAAAAAATTAGTGTTAATTCCTTAAATACTTTTTTTTACGTTTGATGTTTGCGAATCAATTCTATAACAGTATTACGCTTGAAGGTAGGTACGACAGGTACGTCATACACAATATTCGAAATTATATTTGCACTCCTATGCATATTTATTTGTTTATTTAATACAATTTCCGTTTTTAATTTTTGCATCCGGTTTATCTCTAGTGCAATTAATGACTATATTATAATATATATATATATATATACTTATTATATAGATTTTTAATCATACCGGTTTCATAATATACACCTTGATGCCGGTTCAGTTGGGTATAATCCACTTCAATTGACACAACTAATTGGATTCTGATTAAATTAAATAATTATACATCTCGTTTTATACCCCAGTGCTCGTGTTAACTTTTGTTACATTTTAGAAAGACACCGTTTCATTATAATTTGTACCTATGTATCACAATAATTTATAAGTTGATTCAAGTTTTAATTGGATCTTCCTGACCATCGGATCTGCTATTCACCTTTGCACTTTGCAGGCTCAACAGTCCAGAATATGTAGGTCGCAATAATTATAATAGTATACCTCAGCACCTATATTTATATAAATTAATCGTGTCGTCTGATGTCAAATTTCGAAGTAGCTTCGGTCTATATGGGGCCAGCTTGTGTGTAATAATAAGAGGCAATATTTAGACAATATCCAATTTAGTCATCGCCGCCCATGGAATTTTTGTTAGTCGTAAATTATGATTAGTTGGAGCATAGGCCTTATACTAAGGTATACTATAGTATAAGGTCTATGAGTGAGAGTGTGATTGTAGACCTAAGGGTATCGGGTTATCTACACACGCACTGTCATATTGTAAACGGCACCACCATGGTAATCGAAAAGTATGATATTTTGCTCAAAAAACGTTTTAGGTACTGGAAAATCTCTCACTCGTCGTAGATAATGGTCAGATGGTCTGATTTCATAATTTTTTTATTTGTAAGAAACCGGATAATTGTATACAGAATTACAAGGCGCATTAGACTTTGATTATAAGTTTCGTTGCTTAAAACAAACATAATAAACAAATCAAAAGCTTGTAAAAATTGATTATATTATTCAAAAAAATATTATTATATGGTTTAGAAATATAATTTTGTAAATCCAAGTCCAGTAAGCCCTGTAAAAAGTATTTCTCTTACCATAAAAAAAAAAATATTGTCACGTGCCTTAATCGTATATTTTTTCTATAAAATGATTTCAAGTATCACAAACTGTTTGTTTTCTAACTGTGGTCCAAGACTAGTCAAAGCGCATTAACGCAAAATAATTTTTTAGTAATATTAGATTAAAATCACTTAATATAAAATTTATCGAACTTTATGTATTTAAAATATACTTACACAGTTGAATAGACATATCTAAGATTTAAAAATGTAATACAAGATTTCTCATAAATAAAAATTAAATTAAATGTTTACAAGAAAGTCAAATTTAATTTTGATGAGCGTTCAAAGATCATATTTTTACAACATTTGATATTCACTCGATTTCTTGTGTGGCGATTTTCTTATTTTGTTATAATTCAAAAACGAATAATTGTAGATCAATGAAATTTACACCATGTTCATTTTATCAATTCCCATACTTGATAAAATGTTCTCAACTTTTATAGGTAAGGATTGCAAATTTAAAATAGGGTTCCACGTAAATAAGTTATATATAAATTACTTTATTCAAAAATATATCATCAAATATACTTAGTAATATCATATAGGCTGACTGAACGTCCTCGCTTAGAATCGTTTTTCTTATACAATGATATTATATCATTGAATTAAAATTTAACAAAATCCATTAGAGTGACCCATTTGTAACCTACTGTACAGCAGAGCTACACCCACTTGCCTACCTTTTTGTTTTTACTCTGAGATAACTTAAAAATCATAAAACAAAAAAAACGATTTCACGTGCATACGTTTTGTACTTTTGTCGACGCTGCACATGGACTTGATAGAGAACACAAATATTTCACTGACATCCTCTTAAATTAACTTTGAACATTTAAAAGTCAATAGGCATGTTATAATAATGACAAGTTATTATTTCAACCATCTGCATTCTGCATAACTGTGGCGTGTTTCATTGTGTTAATTTTTACAAAACTTCTGTTGTATGTACCTATATATATTTAATATATTTCAATGTGTACTGTGTAGGTTTCCTACCTTTCAAAAAAACTTATCAAGTACAAACACAAAAATATAAAGTACATTTGTATTATTAAAGAGCTTTTATCAGATTTTGGTGAAAAATATTTTCATTTAAACATCAACAGTTTTCTTTATTTTCAGCATTATAAAACAATGATGATTAATTTTTAAAGACTACTCGAAGTCATTAATAATTATATATTAGTATATTACTTATAGTAATTTTTAAACAATAATATTATATTATTATGTTTTTTTAAGATCATATATCTAGAAAAGTTTTTCCACAAAAAAACTTTCAATGATAAATAAAAATAATCTATTGTGTAAATTAGTATCTTCTTGTATTTTTTAATATATTGTAGGTACTTAAAATGTTTATTGTTTTCAAATATAACAACAATTTTCTCCGTCATAATTTCGTCAATTCTCTAGAACAATCAATTAAATCAGTCGAGTTGATATCATTATTGTTTTGATAAGTATTACATAACAATGTGTTTGGTAGATTTTATAATACCGACTACCGTTTCGATTTCAAAGTTAAGTACTTAAGTCCCTACGGTTGATCTGAATAAAACAAAAACGATATTATATATCAACGGTCATAAATCAATTATCTTGTTTATTAAATGGCATATTATTACTATGTTAAAATGTACAACAATGTACATAATAACCTTAAAATGTTAAGAGGACGTGATGCCCGCATGGCCGCATGTGTTGTCTTCGTCTTGCAAGTGTGAAATATACGCAAAATCCCGAAATTCAAAATGTTATAACCTTGGAACAGTTGGAACTAAGACCGACCGACAAATTCTGATTGTACCATTATGCTTAACTCGTTTAAATATACCTATTACCTATATAGGTTTCCCAAAAATCGAGCTAAACTGCTTTATTTCAATATAATATTTGTGCAATATTCAATTTGCAATAGTGATAAGTGTTTATTACGAAGTAATATTATCTTAGTTACAGCTAAACCATAGGCGATTTGGGTTTTTATTTTTTGTTTCTATAAAATATACTATATTAATACCAATAAATAATAAGTATATAAATATGGTTCGGCAGTTAAAAAAAAGTCATAGGGGGGGAGGGGGATATGACACCCAAATCTCCCAGCCCGTAATTACGCTACTGTATGGTTACACAGTTTTCAAAATACATTAAGTGAAGCCTTTAAAAAACTTAATAATTTTTTTAATGTTAACCTCTAAAAATTATTCATATTTTTAAATATTAAGTATAAAATTATTATAATTGCGTATTTGCGTTATACACTGAGAAGAAAATATTTTGTTTATATTTTATTTGTATTTTCAAATCATAAAATTCACAATGGAATACCGTAATTACTTATTTTGATTAATAAATTGTAGTATCAACCACGTAATATTAATATAGGTACACTGAAAATGTATTCCACTATTTGTGTAGATGACATTTATACGTTTTCATCTAATAAAGTATTGCAAAAGCTAAAACGTTTAATGTTAAATTAAGATGATGTCGTCGTAATATAAATTTATTTTCATTTCCTCTCTCAGACACAAATACATAATAAAACATATTCACATAAAATCGTATTTTTATGATTTTTGAGTAATAAAATAAAATCACCCATTACAAAAATTATAAAGAATATATTGAGGGTCTAATATTTAGCTATTATTTGACTTTATATTCGACTTTAAAAATAAAATTTGTAAATTAAAATATGGATATTAAATTGTTTTGAGACAATATTTAGATAAATCAATGTGTCAAAATGTTAAACTCTCAAAAATATTTATAATTTTTATAATGGGGAATAATTACTAACTTTACTTTATGTTAACTCAAAAGTCAAAAGTATAAAAAATTATTTTGCGTGAATGCTTTCTGTCTATGTTGCGCATTGTTCAGATAAAGAAAACAAATGACGCGCTAATAATTAACCAATCTAACTTAATCAGTTTTAACTTTAAGTATGCAATCATGTTACAAATATATAGTTTAAACGTTTTAATCCCAATAACATTTTGATAAAATTGAAAAAGTTGGAATGGTCTCTAATAGAAAATTGGATATAGTTGTAAGGGCTGAAGAGATTTGTCAAGGGGATAGAGGGGATTTTTCACTATCCGATTAGTGATTAAATATTGTTTGTGACATATTATTTTTCATAAGGTAGGGAATAGAAAAATTATTTATAATAATATAATATAATATGTAGATTGTAGATAGTTAAGACTTATAATATCTTACAGCATTAATTTTAGTTAATTGATATGTCATTTTAAATTAACGAATGTATTTTTTTTTAAACTTAGCTGACCCTGTTATTGTTTTCACCATTACATGCGATAAATCCATAAAATCAACGTTCTTAGTTATGACGTTCATAATTGAGTGTAATGAAAATCACTCACTTATTTTAAAAAATATTAAAAAATGAATTATGAGACACTTACAATTGATTTGTTTTTATTTTTGTTTATATTTATAAAGTCTGGTATACAGATTACAGACTCTCCCTTCCCCACCGCCTAGAGTAGGATATATTCCCCAATTGAATAAATACTAGGACAGATCCAGGCACCCATGTATATTACTTATAAATACCTATAAATATAAATATGACTTTGCCACACAATTATGGGCTATATGAGACTAAAAAAATGCAGTACACGATTGAAAGATTCCGCATAAGTTCTCATAAGTTACAACAATGAACAAATTTCTAAAATACAATTTTTTTGATAGACATTTGAAGATATAATTATAAAAACAAAATAGGGAGTGAGCGTGCTTGGCGAATCACCCTACTTGTCTAAGTAAATATAGTTCATTCCTACTATATTCGACAATGTCTTTACGAATCAACATTATAAGCAATGCTATTTAGCCTATATATATTATGGTTTACAATATATAAGCGTTAAAGTATTAAATGGTGCAATATATAGGTCCTTTATACACTAACCAAATTAAGGGGATAAACCATATAATCTACAGCTTAACAAGATGTTCCTCGTACTTAAAACATCTTTTAATAAAATGTATTATTAAATTTAAAAAACTATTAAATGGACTCTAGTATTTAATAATATATAATAATAACATAAGCATACATATACTGAAAGCAAATACTTCAACTAAAGCAGTACCTACGTTAAGTCATGAAATAACGGATTTTACCTATTTTACCGCTTAGGCCATATATCCGTACAATTTAATCATGGTGCACCGGAATCGCAATTGACATTAATTTATGTACCATTTCCTATCGACCCTTTTTTTTCCCCCGAAGAAATTGAGTTTAACCTAACTATACAGCTGTAATCACATTTAGTTCCTTCTATTCCAATTTAAAACATTCTACAATGATTGTGTGTGTTCAATGTATATCAGATGTCTATCAGTTTGCATTAATTAATTGCCAATAAAATGTAAAGGAAATCAAACCCTTCGTATTTTATACCTCAATGCCGTATAATATATTTTAAAAATGTATCAACTATATAACTACATAAATACATTATACAGAGTGTTCATCACTTGACCTGCTCACCTCCATATTTCCTTAAGTTATACAATTATTAAAATTTGTACTTTTGGGAATTAAAATTCTATTAGGTACTAGATATTTCAATAGCGCTACAGGCAATAGCGTATTGTGTGTAATCTGAGAGGGTAGGTAGGTGTATACTGGCTTGCTGCAATGGTGATGTATTAATTAATTATTATGCCTACAATTTGATAAAAAAAAAAAAAACCATATTTGTAATTATTTTTTTTATGTTGTAAAAATTACACGAAATTCAAATATTTATATTATTTAATTCTGTATAATTGTTATTCAAAATATTTTGTCATATATCCAACCATACGTTATATATATATATTTAAAAAACCAAGAAAATGAAATTTCCTTAAATATATACAATATATTTTGATAGATACTTAATGAGTTTTCTTAAAAAAAATGGACTACTAGAATTGACGTAAAATGCTTTTTTAAAGACAATATTAAAATTTATCATTTGGTTCTTTACATTTTTACGCTAAATGCTATAACTTCTGAATTCAATAAAAAAAAATAAAAAAAAAAACTACCATTTTTTTCCATATATTAACCCTCATACGGCACTAGAAGTGAGATCTTCCAAATTTTACCCAAATTGCTTACCCATATAACTTAACAAATAAAGGATGTACTGTATTAAAAAAATCATATTTGCAAAATAAGGACCACCTTTATTCAACTTAGGTTTTATTTTTACGAATATTCTTTCTTATTTTCAGTACATACCTACTATGTATAGTAATTTGGGTTTGATTAATTAAACATTTTATTGGTCTGTTTATCAAATTAAAATATTTTTATGATGCTTTAATAACTAGTTATATAAAAAATAAACTAGTTATATTTTAAAAACTCATTAATGAGTAATTAATTTTTTAAGGGGATTTGCTCTGATAAGATTTTTTTTTTTTACAACTAATGCAATTTTAAAGTAATGTTTAATAGTCTTAAAATATTAAGTTTATGAAAAACCTTTTTTGAGGTACTGTGGTGACCTCGTTTATATTTTAAATATTTGAACGAGCAACATATTTACACGAAATTTTAATTTTTAAAATAACTACTATAACTATTATGTTACCTACTTATAGTATTTCCATGATATTGAATGTTTTTGATACCTACTTTCAATGAATCTCTAATGATAGGGATAAAATAAGGGATATAGGGATATCAATAAAAATATACCAAAAGGACTTTAATAAGTGAAATAATAGGTAAAGGTATATAGTTATAGATGAACTTGTAAATAAAAAAACTGTTACGTTTCTTCAATAAGAATAAAAAAAAAGGAATTTAAATGAATTCTATGAATTGAATCGGTATAGTAATACTGCAGTTTACTCTACAGATCATGTGAAAATGACTAACTAGTAACTAGTCGAGACATTGAGTGATTTATATCATGTGTAAAACGAATATGCTGGTTTTTTTACCATTACATAATTAATCTGATTATTTTATAGTTAGACTATATTTTTAAACGTGGTTTCGTAAATAATTGTACATAAATAAATATGACTGTTCATATAAAGTTCTCAGTGGATTCGATGACGTTAGACACTTAGACCTATATTATATGGTATCCCATTTGAGAGTAGGTAAGTAAGTACATTTATATGATGATGTTTGTTTGATTCGAGACTTCGATGTATACACTATACACATTATTTGTTATTTCCTTTGAACCCGTTTTACAGATAATCAAAGTTGAAACTAATATCTCAGAATACAAACTTATATTCAAACTTGTCAAAATATTATTGTGAATATATACTAAACGTATATATGTATATAAAATCGTTTATTAACTCATCAATAACATTTCAAGTGGGGTTGGCAAACAACTTTCACATGTGCCGAAATATATATATATTTATTTTAAATAAGTAACATACAATCTGTATCAGTTGACACACCAAGCATTTAGGCTAAGAGTAAAAAAAAACACGAGGAGGTACCTATATTTGAAGAAAGAAGCCACTCAATGGTGACACATTCAATTGAGGCGCACCGAAACATAATTTTAAAATATTATATATTATAATTATAAAGTACCTACTTGATATCTTGCGTATTTCATAGCGTGACCTCGTATAGAATCCAAAAATAAAAACTACGTTGTTAAAAAGTTTTCAACTCAATCATTTACAAAACAATGAAAATATAACCACGCAATTTTCGATTTTTTTTTTTATAAATAACTGATATTATATGGATTTTTATTGTTTGGAGTTTTTGTCGAAGTCATACAAATTGAGTTTACTTAGTATTATCACATCGACCAACAATTTAGTTTAAACATTTATTTATATACATTTCCAATTACAGAAAACAGAATAATAATAAAAAAAATCTTGTGCGTACCTACTGACGTCCTTTTGTAAAAGTATACACAGAGCGTATTATAGGTATACGGTAGTTTCTCTCAGATAGTAATAAATGGAAAAATAAATTATTGTTATGACATTTTAAGTAAATTATTTTAAATGCTAAATATTGGTATAAATGCGTTGTTTGAAAATAATTGAAATATAACGTTTTACGCGTTCTAAAAACGTTCTTTTAACGAAAAATTGTATTGTTCCGAAACCTCGTAATACTACAATATGAATACTTCCAAAAGGAAAGACCTTTTGATTCCTTAACAAGAATTAAATTCAAACTTTTCACTAAACAAGTTTATATTTTATGAATCCTTTAAAACTTATAAGTACACTTATATAATTTTGTGATAGACATCTCTGAAAATTCTATCAGATGTTTACTGTCATTCCGTGATGAGAATTTGTAAACGTATGTATACAGTTGCTCTTATAGTATAAAAAAACTAAGTATTTATTTAAAATATAGCCTTTGAGAATAGCTGAAAATTCTAAATATCAGAGATTTAATCAATGCATAATTTTAAAGGGAAATGGGGTGAGCTTCGCTTTGTTTTGTATATACGGCTGCATGGGCCTGTTTTTCGTGACACCTTTGTTTTGTAGACCACAATAATAGGTGTGAATAGGGGGGCGGGGGCTTTATGGGCTAAACCCCCCCCCCCCCCCAAAAAAAAAAAAAATATTTCTTACATTTTGTTTTAAGCTTCTTCAATATTATCAAAGTAAGGCTTTAGCCGCCTCCCCCCTCCCAAATCCCAAACGCTGTTTGCGCCTATGACCACCATCTACACGATTGACATCAACGCTAATCATTAAAATATAAGGTCTGCCAATTCTGAAATAAGTATAAATTAAACAAATTACTTTTATTTGGTTTTAATTGAAAATTGGAACACTGTCAATTGACAAATATATTTAATTTTATTTAAAAAAATTGCATATAACTGTATAAGCATAAAAAAATTTGTGATTAAAATATAATTTGTCTATATCATTATATAGATAATCATTTATCAGTTTCAATTCTGCTATAAATTTTAATGTATACATTAAAATTTAACAGTATCTATGGATTTATAGTAGATACTGCTAAATATCAGTCATTAAAAATTATAAACGCTAAATAAAATGTGGAAAAGTAATAATATTTATAAGATATTATCTAAAATTAATATTAATTATTATTAAACTTATTAATAATTAATCAATTTTTTCTTAGTTCGTCAACCTCATTTATATGAAGTAGACTCATAACCACATTTATAAGAGGTTGAATCATAATACATTTACATTTACATTCATTATACACTTATTTTTAGCTTTTTTAGGACTAGATTTATTTTAATATATATTTAAATGCATGCATCAAAAACCATGTTCCACTTCAGTAAAATTAATTAACTACCGCGAACAATTAAAAATTAAATTGCATTTGAAAAAAATGAAAATATATATATTTATATTTGTATTGACGTTGAAAGCCATTCACTAAAATGTTATTATAAACTTATATGAATATAAAACAAATTTCATCGTGTTCATCACGTATTCCAACAATGGTTAACTGGTTAAAAATAAAAATTAATCTAAAAGGTTATGAACATCAAATTTAAAAAAAATAAGTTTTTCAAATTATTTGAGAATGTCAGTATGTCAAACATATTTTTTTCTGATCTCCACGGCTATTGCATTAGCAACATTTAATGGATTCAGAACTGTGGTTTACACTTTTAAAGATTTTGCATTAAAGTTTGAAATTGGGTAGGATATTTATTACGTCATAAAGAAATGAAAAACTATCGGTGATAAGTGATACGTTTTTTGCCATCATTTGAAAGCAGGACTATCATAATAGTATACTGAAAACAAACAATTGGAAAAATATCAGATTTTTAAGCATTGCCGCAATAGACAACGAATATTATTTCCATCTGAAACATATTGTACCTTCTCTAATGTTAGCGGCAGTTATGGTCTTGCGTATACGAAATATGATATTTTTGTCATGTTGTATTATATATATGGGAGACATAATATGATAAATCAGTGTTTGGCGTCCCCTTAAATCTTAATGTCCTCTATATAGTATTAATTTTAGATTCAATAAAGAAGAGAATTAAATAACGTCAAGTATGTTGAAAGTTTCAACTTGAAACCGATATTTTTGCTATAATAATATTACACGCAACGTATGTAATAGAACGATATTTCGTATTATCCACGATCCATTAATCATTTTTATGAATATAAATTGTCTGTTTTGGAATGTCAATAGCTGGTATTAAATTCGTGTATTGGTTTCAACGAAATCAACCTTCCAAACTATATAATATTATATTCGATAGTTTTTATAGATTTATTTATACACGTTTGAACTTTTCACATAAAACCGAAAGTAATCGACAATATAGTACTATATATATATATATAAATATGTGAGAAACCTATGAAAAATTATCATTTTTATAGATTATTATATATATTTTTTTTTATCAAAAATCTTTGAATGTCATGAAATATATTTGGATTGAGACATTTTTAGAGAAAATCGCTTTGGGATTTATTTAGTTTTAAATATATATATGACATGGCAAAAGTAACATTCTACGAAGATCAATCATAAATGACTGTATAAGGGATAATATATGTATAGTTCGTTATGATCGATCTTATGTGTGTAACATATTTTGTATTAGAAATAAAGGTTCAAACACGTATAACGTAATATATTATATTATAAGTTATTATACCTACATACAAGTATTTTTATAAAGAAAGTTATGAATATTTTAAATAATATTTCGACATTTTTTTCCATTTTCCATGAGTACTACTCAGATTTATTTCTAACTTAATAACTTCACCTCATGGTGAAAAATTTAAAAATTACTTAAAGTTTAATATGCAAAGTAGGGTTCAATAAAAATATGTTGTCTAATGACCAGTGAAATTCAATATTTATTAAAAACAAAAACAACTACACCCATATATTATTTTGTCAAAACAAAACGTTCCAACATTTGCTGCATATAGTAATAGTTAAATGAATTACCCAAATCAATGATGTATATTTTTTTAATTTAAATTTGTTATTACAGTATCTTTATTGGGCAGAGTCCTTAGTGAGTTTATTTGGTATTTTTTTTTTATAGATCAGAACATAAAGGAGAAATATATATAGAAGTATGGCTATTTAACCAAAATATATTAGATTCTGAGCGAAGCGATGAATGTATTGATTTTACAATGATGTGTGTTTTTTTTTTTATTTTTGTGTCTGTCATCACCTTTTAGGACAATAAAAGTGCTTGGATTTTCTTCAACAGTAACTTTTAACAGGGAATTTTTACACAAAATCTGTTTTCGAGAAAATCGATTTTGGTTTTTGGTGTTACTCTAAAACAAATGACCGTAGGGACATGAAATTTTGACTGAATGTTTATCATTGCATTTCCTATACACCATAACATTTTCCAAATATTTTGACTTATTTTGAGCTGTTTACGGACATTGTAAATTTCCATTTTTTTTAGTTTTTTTTTCTATAAATATCAATACAATTTTATCTGTTGAGTAAAAAAGCTTGAAAATTTAATAGAAGGCGCCTAGGTTATTGTTTCAAAGGCAGATGAAAAAAATTAAAAATCCTTAGTCACAGTTTTTATTTATAAGCATTTAAAGTTCAAATTTTGACAAAATACGGAAAAATCACGAAAATTAGCAAATTATTTTGAGTTGAGAATTCATAAAAATTGTTCTTTTTTAAATCTAAGATTTGAAAATGTAATATAAGATCACTCATAAGTTTGTCTACCTTTATCAAAAAAAAAATGTCTACAAGAAACTTAAATTAAATTTTTATGAGCGTCTGAAATTTATATTTTTACAACATTTGATATTCACTCGATTTCTCATGTAACAATTTTCTTATTTTATTGTAATTAAAAAACGAATGACTGTAGATACTTGAAAATTTCACTGAATGTTTATATTAGAATTTTCTATACACCATAAAATTTTAAAAAATATTTTGACTTTTTTTGAGCTGTTTACGGACATTGTCAGCTTTCAATTTTTTTAGTTTTTTTTTCTATAAATATCAATAAAATTTTATTTGTTTGGTAAAAAAGCGTGAAAATTTAATTTAAGGCTCCTGATATATCGTTCTAATAGCAATTGAAAAATATTAAAAATACATAGGCACAATTTTTTTTAGAAGCATTTAAAGTTCAAATTTTGACAACATTTATCAAATTTATAATTTATTAATTATTTTGTAGTTAAAAATGTATAAAATGTTTAACTTTTATGGCTAAGGATTGAAAATTTAAGACAAGGCTCCACGTAAATAGGTTATGTATAAATTACTTTATTCACAATAATATAATCACTTATACTTGGTAATATCATAGGCTGACTGACTGTTTTCGCTCAGAATCGTTTTTCTTATACAATGATATTATATCATTGAATTCAAATTTAACACCATCCATTACAGTGACCCACTTGTAACCTACTGTTCAGCAGAGCGACATCCACTTACCCACCTTTTTTTTTTCATGACGTTATCGAATTTCATTAATTTAATCATATTAATTGTATATGCTATGTGATAATTCAAGTAGGTGTATTATTAATTAGAATATTATAATTACGACGGAAATGTTAATTCTGATGATCGGATTAATGATTACCAAAGTGTCGAATTTGTTTATTAATTTTTATTCCTAGTTATTAGATTTATGATGCTTTATCACTTTTGATATGATTTCAGCTTTCTGTACCTATTTAATATTTATAGACTTAGCTTATTTTAGCAGTGAATTTGTTTTATTATTGTACATTATTGTAAGGTGGCACATAATGAAATAATGATGATGTATTGACGAATATTTTACTAATTACAACGTTTGCATTTAAAAATATTAAAATAGCTTTTTCAAAGTAACAATTAAGTTTACCAATTAATTGAAAAAAAATTTTTTAAAAGGTGACATTATAATTATATTGATAAACTGATTAATGTATTAAAATATATTAGAATAAATTGTGAATTTTCCAGTCGTATAGTATATACGTTTAGGTATAAATTGTAAATTACAGACTAATAACTTACATTAAGTATAATATTTTATAATGGGTACCTCGTTTAGTAAGAATATTCTATTCTATAAAAGAACCTATAAAGGGCCGGGCTAATGGAGCAAAATATATACTGAGACCACGTAATTAAAATTTGACGTACTTTAACATCGAGGACAGGTGTATGTTTTGTTTTAATTAATAATACACGAGTTTTCTACCGCACATTAGATTTTCTGGTAATCGTTTGACGTTCTTATCTTTTAAACACAACACCGCTGGGATAAACGTAATAGGTACCTACCAAGGTACTTTGAGATTTTAAATAGATGAAGTTTATTATTAGATATAAGCCACGCTGCGGACTATAAAATCTTGAATCAATGAGGTTTAGAAGGGATGAACGTAGAATAGATAAACGTGTTTCCATCGTATCTCACCTAAATAACAGTGCCGGCTAAATTAAATAATCGTATTGTCATTCGTTTAGAGACTACGGAGGTAAGATGGCGGCAGGTTTAATGCAAGTAATACCTACGAGTATACGACGGTATGTTCACTATAATGTTTGAAGTTTTCAACGCTTAAAACTGAATTATTTCAAAAGATTTAATATTAAGTAAAATATTTAACAGAGATTTTAATAAATAATTATTTGCATAATAAAGGATTTTCGTCTCATGTAAGCCATTAGGTAACTTAAAAATAATTTCTCGGAGACAAGTAGTTTCGAAGAAATTATAAAATCTTATAAGTTATAAATTATGATATTATTATTATATAGACACACGTTTTACGTAGTTATTTACGATATGTGAGCGATGAGAATTGCAATCTCTTTAACTTTGAAATATGCATAGGTACCTACTCATATATGCGTAAAGTAAACTAAACGAACTTAAATTCCTATGTAACGTACTAACGTATAAACATCACATAAATCAAAGCATTCCCTCTAAAGACAACAGAGGATGATGGCCCAAGGAAATATAAATAAATTATGAAGAATTTCATAAAAAAAACATAAGACAAATTGTACGTTAAATTCTTATACTAATATAAAATACATTTTTTAATATTCTTCTGACTCCAAAGTCACGAACTTGTAGCTTAATATTAGGTATTGGTGCGACCAATTCGCATAAAGTCTTCTAGATTATAATATATTCAATTGTATGGGGCTTAAACTACATTTATAGTTTTTTTTAAGATGAAGTATTACCTATATTTTAAGGATGGGCTATTCCGGGAAAACAGTGTGGTGGGAAATCTTAGGAAGGAATTCCCAGGAATGAGTGGAAATTCACTGGAATCATACAGAAACTTCGAGAAAGACTCTTCACAAATCTCACAGTTAAATAAATATAATCAGGTGGCAATTTTTTGTTTAAAAATATTATTATAACATTATACTAATATTTTCGTGATTGTAACATTAATATAACATTATTATACTAATATTCGTGATTATAATATTAATATAACATTATTATAGTAATATTATAGTATTATCATTACAAAATATTGTAATATAGTAGTTACTGCAGAAAAGTAATATAAATTATTAAAGGATACGATACGAATGTATAATAAGTAATAACGAATTATATATCTTGGGAATTTTGAAATCCTGATTACGATTTTTGGGATCCCAGGACGGCGGGACATCTAGGACACCCTTGTCCATATTATGACCACCCCTAAAATATACGAAACTTATGTAAAATGTAAGGGAACAGGATGTAGATGAGTACCCGCCCAGACGGCATTTTGTAATGATAATATTATATTATTATTATAATAGCATTATACTAATATTGTTCTTTATTATAATGTTATAATAATATATTTAAACAAAAATTTTCTGTCTGGGCGAGGTAAGATGGGACAGCGTTATTCATTTATAGTCGAAAATAATAATATGTATGACGACACTTTAGAATATTTTAAGGAGGAAAATTAGATGATTGTTGATAATAGTAAATAAGTTAATGAGTGATATCTGATTGATATGTCGTAATATCAGTGTTCTTTTATTCTCGTCTCAAAACAACTTATTTTGTTTAAATGTCTCCGCTATTTTAAGTAAAGAATAAGTTATTCAATTCATAAGGAAAGTTGTTCTAATAGGTGTATATATAATATATATACACAACTGTAGTTTAAATGTTTGCAGTATTATTAAATATTGATTGAAGTATTCAATAACAGCTTAGGTTTAATTGAATATTATTAGTCTATGTGGGGCGTAATGACTAATGAGACATGATGTTATATGGGGTAAACCGGGACTCTTGAATTGTATACATTAAAAAATGTTGTTCATAATTTTAAGGACTAAAAGTTTCTTAAAGCATGACCAAAGTCTAGCTATAAAATAAAATTAGTTTGTTTAATGTGTATGTGTTTTTTTGTATAATTTTTATAAATAAGTAGGTACCTATGTTGATATATTTGAAAAAATATATAAAAACAATAAATATTATATTAACTACCTATATATTATTTTTAATGAATATTTTTTTATGATATTTTAATTAATTATTAATATAAAATAAAGTGATCATAATTGTCTAAACTATAAAGTATACTTTAATACATTCTCATTTTTTTACTTAAGTATTTTATATGTTTTGATGCTTAAAATAGCAAACGAAATTAACATTTTCAGAAACAAAAATTGATCGTTGAATGAAAATATTAACATTTTCAAATCAAAATTTAAAATAAGTATTGCCTTTATATAACCACTGATTAATTAAACGGTAACAATTAAAGACTCACACACCCTATGGAAAAATAAAAATACACATAAAATCTGTTTTGAAATGGTTTATTTGACATGGGTTACCAATTTGCTATTGTTTCATTTATGTTCAGCTTTCACTCTTTATTTTCTATCATTAAACACAAGGACGTAAAAAAAATGTATATGAAATAAATCTTTTTTTACCGTAGACCCAGAGGAAAACATTCGATGACGCCCACAGACATATTTGGTATATGCAACGGGGAAAAAGTCAAATAAAAATGTATTAGTTCAAAATACTGATGTAAAATAGTATGTCTTACATAAATAAATTAATACACCATGATATAATATATAATGATGCATAAATATATAAACTAGTTAAGTATTAACTATTAAAGACCGGTCTACAAGTGTTGGATCCGTACTCTCCTGTTGAAGTCACATCTTTAAAAAATGTTTTCATGCCATTACAATTTAGTGTAAATGTGTAATAAAATAAAAACTATATTTACATAATGACACTGTATTTACAAAAACTTGTATCTATATTATTCATACATTATTATATTATTAGGGCCCAGCAGTCACATAAAATAAAAAATGATAACAATTTGAAAAAATATATAATATTATAGGTTTTTGTTACTTATTCAAAACATATCAAAACAAATTCACCTAAGGCTATATCAAAATGGAAACTCTTTACCTCTTAGTAGATCACAAATGTACACTACAAATAAAATGTTCAAGTTGTATCAGTAGGTTATGGTCGTTACGTGTTCCTATAAGTTGTTTGTGTAAAAGTGAATGATGTCATCCAAACGACGTGATTGTTTTAAAGGTAGGTATAGAATGAAATGCAACATAATACAGACGTCATCAAAATTCATTTTACTACTTAAAATTCCTCAAATAAATAAAAATTAAAACAATTTAATGTAATATACTTATAAAAACTTATTTTACCTTTTTTATATAATATATATATTGAAATATAATATGACTATATATTGTATAACTTAACGTGTCTTTATATAATATAAATGCATACAACTTATATTTATATAATATGAAAAAAATCGCGTATGATATTAAATATGACATAAATAAAAGCAATATTAATTTTGTGTGGTTAATATTGTATTTCACAGTGTGATTGAACATTCTATTAAACAAATTACACAATGTCAAATTGGAGTGACCATATTACATTTCGTGTAAGATTTTCGTATTTCACGAAGTGAGGTAAAGTCGTTTCCACATCATTAAGTGGACAATTTTCCATGGAAAGAGATATAGATTTCATGAAATGGCTACGACATTAAATAAGTCTGTTTATAATATGTATAATGCAAACATTTTATCAAACTCGTAAGACGTGGTAATAATATGCATTTTTGGTATGTTGAAATATTTAAACAGAATAAATAAAAAAAATATTTTATACAATATAATATATAGCGTACAAGGAACGGTTTGATATATTTCTAGTAAAGGACGCGGCAGAGGTCAAAAGAAAGTATAGGAAATATAGTGTCTCCCTTCGTGGTCCAGTCCAAACTGTGTATATTTACCTACGCACATATTATTATTATTATTATTAACTATAACAGCACTCAATTATAATTTAGTAATTAAAAAAAACCATTAAACAGAAAAATCGTCAGGTTGGGTTGATTGAAAATAAAAACATAAAATAATGGTTTACTATTTTTACCAAAATAAATTAAAATAAAAAAAAAAACTTAGTTCATTGAAAATGTCCGAATTTTGTCGGCAAGCGACAACAGTGATTATAATTTAATATAATATTATTTATGTATATAATTATAATGGTATAATTATAATCTTCGTCAGCGCCACAATATGTCATCAGCAGCTATTGGTGATCACCGATCATTATAATAAACTCACAGGTTCGTTCACAGTAGGCTGAGCAAACCGTTGAAGTTCGCGGGGTGTCGGTTGATGCGTTGACGGGGTCGGACACGCGGAACACTAATCGACGCGACGTGAGGACAATAATATTATAATTATCATTCCGAAGCCGAAAATTAAACGCCGCCGAAACGACGTGGTTTTATAATAGAAATAATAATAACAACAACGAATACGACTGTAACGATGACGGCTATGACGACAATGACGACGTGTAACTATAATAATAATAATAATTATGCGACATTGTCAAGCGACGTTGATGTCGCGTGCGTGCGATATACGTCAAACTGGATTTGTCCATTAACCGTACGATATGTTATTATTATTATTTATCGAATCATCTTGCAGCCGCCTACAACGCACCCACTACCCCACAGCTTGCCCAAGACTAATACTAGCACTCTCTCGAGTGAGAGAGTATGACCTCCTTTTAAATATATTTTAAAATTGATAGTAATTTATTATGATTTATTCAGCTGAATTTTCACGCTTTTTAAATTCGCGTTTTTTTTTTAGTGTATACCTGCAGTAGGTATATCATAAAGTCTGACGCGATCGCGTGGGGTAGGAAGGTGGTGGGGTGGTGGTAAAAGTGTTGACGAATTTCTGTTGTAAAAATAAGTTTATTTTGCGTTTAAAGTACGTCATTACGACGAGAGAGTATATATTTTAAATATTATTGTCATACCTATTTGAACATATTTTGAAAAAAGAAAGATGGAACATTATGTAATTCAAGTCAAAAAATATCTACCAATACATTAAATAATACATTGTAATATTGTAATCGATATAATAATAATAATAATAATAATAATAATAATAATAATAATAATGTAGTACTGATCATTATTATGCTACCAATACCAATTATAAAGTAAGCATGGGCGCCTAAAGTTTGAATTTTATGAATGTAAATACGTTATTGTGCTAGGTATTAATAATTAATAATTGTATTGTAATATTTATATAACAAAATTAATTTTAATTAGAAGGTACTTACGGAAAAAAATAAAAATAGAAATAGAAAATCAAGTTTAATAAAAAATATTATTTGGTAGCTATCGGTAAAAAATAATAACTGCACATTTCTTCGTTCCATCCAAAAATTAAAACAATGTTGGGTTTCATTGATATCCTGAATTGAAAGTTGAATCTATCTTTGAAGGTACGAGTTGTTCACTTTTTGACAATGACCGTTTATTAAATTATATAAGTTCATATTATTGTGTCAAGGTGATAGTGCCCCCCCCCCCTCACCACACACACACAATGGTTGTTGGTACTGAAACTATTTTGATTATACCTATAACTAGTACTATTGCTATCTTTTATATTTACGTTTGCAGGTGTTAATTATTTGAGATCATAATAACAACAGTAATAATAAGGTGGAATAAGTTATTTTAGGATGTAAATTTCTTCATATCTTAAGCCTTTCGTGGACTGTCAAGTACTTACATTATTATATTAATACAAAAATCGCGAAACGAATCAAAAAAATCGTAATGCCATCATTATAATAAATATATTAAATATTTATATTATGCACCAGGGCTTGCAAACGTGATAATAACGTTATATTTGACAAAAAAGTAATTATAAAGGAAAGTGATAATCAAAAATAATTAAATACCGCAAAACAAAACATAACGATTAACAAAATATATCATATTATATCATTAAACAAAACATAACGCAAAACGTAATTTATGGAACATCATTGACCATAAAATAACGCAAAACGAAATATTTTAAAATCTATTTATTTAAAAGGTCTATTGGTTTCGTAGAAACATATTTTATTTCGTGTAAACAATCTAAGAATCTAAGAATCTAAGAATTGATTATATTGTATTCCGTGCCGGGCCATTAGTCATTATTTTTAAATTTAATAGGTATTAACACGATTTTAAATAACGATAAACGCAAAACTTGTATAACGTTTTAGTTCTAAATAACGATTAACGCAAAACATGGATAACGTTTTAGTTCTAAATAACGATTAACGCAAAACATGGATAACGTTTAATTAATTCTGAATGACGATAAACGTAAAGTTGAATAACGTTTGTAATTTATTGTAAATAATATAAAACGTAATTTTTTTCAAATGCAGCCATAAATGCATAATATATAGATATGCACATGTCGTCGTGTAAACGCTACTGGCACGCAATTAAATCAGACTGAGTTCGAGCACAGTTTTATTTATTACGCGTGATTACGGCGGCGCTTAGCTTTATTCCCAATCGATTCCTTTCACCATCATGATAATAATTTTTGTTATAATAATAATATTGCGAAACGCACGACTCGCCGACTAGGTACTGTCGAGTGTATAATAGTATAACAATATAATATTATTATAGTCTAGTTTGCAGTGATTCATATCATAATATTATTATACATAATATTATAACGACATTAATGATATTACTGTTATTATTATTTATTACAATTATAATATGCATGCCCATACACTTTCAGGTGATCAAAAACAACAGTTGCCACACCACTCTGAAACGCATTACAATTTCGTCAACCCTAGAATTTTGCTGTTATCGTTAATGGGCCTGGAGCTTATTTTCGGAATTTTCCGCAATTCTTTAAAAGTTGAAGTTTTATTGAACCAGCAGCGACGTGTATCCCGGCTTAAGATACTGGTACATATACAACTGGTCCTCAACGTCCTACCATAAAAATATAAAATAGGCTTCAGAATTGAATTACGAAGTTTCAAGTGACCATATTATAAAAAATCTACAGTTGTGAACAATTACTTTAAAAAGCACCAATATTATGTCAAAATTCAAGGCTAATTTTTTTCTATTTTAATACGTCTTATATATTTAACCATAGGACCATTTGGAGAGCAATGCATTATAATTAGCTTGTCGTTTCATTATGTCCCCTTATGACCTTATCTGTAGAAGGCGATGAACAGTGTTCGGACTTATCTAGATAATTATTTGTTCATCTTTTATCTTATCTAGATAAATAGTTACAAGGTATCTAAACGTTCATCTTAGATAATTTTTTTACTCATCTAAATGAATTCATCTAGATACATTTTTTATTGATAAAAATCGCGAAATTTTACAAACGCATTTAAATATTTATACAAATTCTCAAACCAAGTTTATGGTTTATAAATAATGTAATTATTTTTATTTATATCATCATTATTATTATTATGTTCCTAGTGCCCAACTAAAAAATACCTAAATTTAAAACCCATTTAAAAAAAAATTGTATCTTTTTTTTTATCTAGATAAAAAAGTATTTATCTTTATCTTTATCTAGATAAAAAAGTATTTATCTTTATCTTTATCTAGATAAAAAAACTACTTATCTAATCCGAACACTGGCGATGGATAACCTGCACTGTATTATCTTAAATCATGCTTAGGTACACCCATGATATAATTAACTAATTATATCATGGGTACACCTAACCTAAAATGACCCAACTCCTATAGCTGTTATTATAAATGAGAAATGAAAATAATTTTGCAATAATTGTTAAGGTTGTTGAAACTTGAAATCGAGTCGTTTAAAATATTTATAGGTACCAATAAGCAAAAGAAAAAAATGTATTTCTAGAAATCAAATTTTAATTTAAAAAAAATATTTGATTTTGTTTGCTTCTTGTCTGCGTATTGTAGGAAATTAATTTTGTATTTTGTTTTTTTTTAGTAACATTACAGTTAAAGTTGATTTTGCAAAAAAAATAAAATTAATTTGGTACTATAGAAGTAATTAAACAATACAACGAATTGAAAATCCATTTTCTTCATAATCTAGAGAAGATAATAAGAAATTCAATCATGTTTTCAAAATCAGGATTTCGGTATTAGGCGAATTTTTTTTTCACTTTTTGCTACTTTTATAGCCACAGGAGTTGAAGCTTTTTTGATCGCAAAATATAGTAATGTGTGACTGCGTATAATATTACGCACGTTACGGATTTCCAAGAATATTAGCCACAGTTTATCTTCAATTACATAAAGCATTCGGAGAACTCACGCACACTTATGATCAGTCACCATACATACACTCACGGTAGATATAGAATATTGCCTAAATCCTACCCCTTAAAAATGGTACGCTTTCCACTGCCTTATAAGGGGTCAGGTGCCGTTTTCCAAATTTTCCTCTATTCTACAAAATGTTAAAACCATATTTTATATTATAGTTATGACCTTAATATTTCCATAAACTTTCCACTTATCTATACTACTAGATACCTATTGGAGGAGGGGGGCTTGGTACAATGTATTATTTTAACTTCTCAGGAAAAACTCTTAGGGCTCGTTCAAATATCAGATATTGAGAACTGCCATTTATATAAAAAATTACTCTCTACCATAGCTCTCATTGAAATTCAATTTTTTATTTTATTTAAAATAATTATAAAAAAGCTTGAAATTGTCTTTTTTAAGACATGTTATACATATTGAGATTAAAATATTTAAAAACAGAGTTCAATGTGTGCTGAAGTTTTCTTTCCCTCTATTAATCAAATACAATTTGGTATATTTTACTGGACTCGATCATTATTCCCGTAGAGTATATTTTTTAGGACTACTTCACATTAAAAATCGGAGGCAGTAGGTTAATGAGTAAATTTTAATTCTGCCAGCTATCCAGATAGTCCAGTTCAAAATATCAAAATTATAATATAAATTTTTATTTATTTTTATAAGTTATAACGTTGCTCTAATTACATTGAATTACATATTTACATAATATTCAACGTTTTCGAATATTTTGATCTTCCGCTATCATAACTATATTACCATTATTACTATCGTACGCGCAGTACGTAAGAATTGTTGTTTGTAAATTATGCTTTTGGAAGAATTCCTACTTAATTTGTCTTACCAATTGTAATGTTTTTACGATACAAAGTGAGACCATAACTTCATCAAAGTAATTAGAACAAAGCGTGCAGGAACATTTAGTTAGCTACCTATTATATTTTGAAAAAAATATTCATCATTTAATGACTTAAGACTATTGAGGGTAACTAATAAATTATTAATTAAAAACCAAAAAAAAACAGTATATTAATATATTATATTTAGTTCTTATTGTAGATAATATTATTGTGAGAATGTGATATGTTAGGTATGTTGTATCTTGTCATGCATTTATCTGTATTTTGTAATTTTAGATTCTGAGCGGAGCAGGGACTGGAACCGGAACCGGTTCTTCGAAAAAATCTAAGAACCAGAAACGAAACCGGAATCCATATTTTACAATGCTTAGAACCGGAATTAGAATCGGAACCCCAATTTAATATACAATAAGTTTTTCGGTTCTCTTAGGTTATTATCAGTTCTAAGAAAAAGTCCTGTAATTCAAATAACTGAACATTTTATTTAAATTGTTAAATGTACCGAGAATAGTCGAAAACAACGATGTGTTTTTCTACAATCTTTACCAAATACCTACGACTATTACGAGAAATAATATTTATATAGTTATTTATAACTCTGTCTCACAGTCTAAAACACAGTCACACATTCACACATTGAAACATACGAGTAATTTACGACTTATTAATCTTATGGTCATACTGTAATTTTATGTTTTGCTTATTAGTTATTAGCAACTTCTAAGACCTAGACCCAGTACACTTGTTAATCAATTAAAATAATTTTTGAAAATTGAATACACTTCTTTAATTATCAATTTCTTGCCTAGTAAAATTATTAAACTAATTTCTGATTTTATTAATAACTGTTTAATTCTTAATTACCTACTTAATAATAAATGATTTCAAAATTATTATATAGCCAGGTTTATTAGTTTTCATTTTCCAGTATAAATTTAAGAAGGAGGTTCAAAAAGTTCTAATAATATCTGTATGAATGTAACGAACTAACATTACACTATTTTAAATTAGCAATTATAAAATTAATTTTGCAAACTGAAATAAATTGAGTAAAATTAAAAAAGTATTTGGAATGTATTTTAAATACTTTTTGAATGGACGTATTTGTATTTAAATAAAATTTTAAAAGTATCTTTTATAAGGCTGGGCCAAGTCATTACTTAATGAGTAAAAAATCTACCTAATAAGCAATAGGAAATTTTTGAAAAATTACCTATTTTTTTTAAGAACCGGTAAGAACCGGAATTAACCGGAACCGGAACCCATATTTTGTAATTTTAAGAACTGGAATCGGGACCGGCACCAATTATATCTTTTTTATAAGAACCGAACCGGAACTAGAACCAGAAAAATCCTAAAGGTTCCAGTCCCTGGAGCGGAGCGAGGAAGCTAGTGGTTTCACAATGGTGTTTGTTTTATTTTATTATTTTTTTTTTTATCCTGTTTACAAAATTTCTACCAGAAGGAGTGCTTTAATTTCAACATATACTACCTTATATTTTAATAAATTGGATCAAGATGGTACTTTAGAGAGGTAATTTTTCCAACAAATTACGAAAAACCGCTAAAAATGGGATTTTAATTTCTAACGCTTTGTTAGCAACGAATAAAAATAATAATATTATAATATTAATTCAACTTACAGGATATAATAAATAATAACAATATAAAAAATCCAGACTGACAAACCGTCTCCGCTCAGAATCGGTTTTCATACACAATGATATTATATCATTGAATTCAAGTTTAATACAATGCATTATACATTGACCCACTTGTAAACTACTGTACAGCAGAGTGACATCAACTTACCCACTTTGTTTATTGGACATTATTTAAACGATCAATATTGTCATATTCCATCGTCAGACAGATGCTGTACCATAATATTGCGTATATTATACAATTGCTTTAATGATCAAAAATATGATTAGGTTGAACCTGGAAAATAGACTTCATGCCAAATGAAAATTATCGCAGAAATTGAAACTTTGAGAAATATGTACAACTCTTGCGTTTAACCTTTCAATTATGCAGCGTAACATACACAAACACACGCACAATAATAAAAATCTAAAAAATTCGATGAGAATAAACTAATGCGCCACTTATATGAGGAATCATTATTTTTAGTTACCTTCTAAACGAACTCCAGTGTAGTCATTCACAATATTCACCCTACTGAACGAAAAATATTTGGAGTTGCTAAGCCATAATATTATATTGTTATATCATATCATAAATTATAACGACGTTCCTATTAAAATCGAGTGGTGTAGAGTACTAGAGTTTGCTAACCTACCTTTAATCGATTACGATTATTAAAGCTTCAAAATAAAATCAATACCCCTTCACAGTTCCACTGAATATTGTTTTATTTACTGTACAGGCTCATACGGATTACGAATTGACACGTTTATTATATTTTAGATGTTTTCAATGTAATTAATGTTGGATTTCGTTGTAGACTAACAATTATTACGCATCGTAAGCGTGCACTCTGACATTAATTTGAAAAACATAAAAAAATAATCATGTAGTTATACTATGTTTTATAATACTAAATAAAGAAAATGACGATTCAAATAAACTTGTTTTATGTCATGTTTAGACAGATAAGATATTTGAGTTATGAAAAATATTATTAATTAGTATAATAATATGTCATCGTCGATAAAAGAAAAAAATCACTCTAAATAATAGACACATCCGCACAGTCGACTAATACCTAATAATATACTTAACTAAAAACTAACTATTCATCTCCTGATGATCTGTGAAAATTATTTTCACTTTCACTCTACCCCGGGTTGGCTTTACTCTGTACGTACCTATTCACTCGGTGAATGTTTTGTTATAAACACGTCATAAGTCAAACTTTCCGAAAACACGTGTATCGTTTTTTTTTATATTATTTAAAATTAGATACTTGTTGTAACACAGTTTTTCTATTGTAGACTTTTTCGTGTTTCGTGTTTAACTTAAAATGCTGATTCAAATTTAATTAGATTCCTGCAGAAGAAAATATTTATAAGAATTTTTATCTCAACTATAAATGTTCAGCAAAATAAAAATTATAAGATTTACCTGGGACCACAAAATATTGTAATTGAATAAAAAAAATAAGGATATTTCCATAATATTAAATTTTAGTCTTCAGTTAACACTTATCCAAATGTCCAACGGTACTATATAGGTACTATAATATCATGGTTGATATTACATATAATATATTAATACTTTCAAAATCATAAACTAATAACGCAAATAGTGTTGTCAGTGTGATTTCATAACAAAATTATGAATTTAATTATTTAGGAACGTAATGTGCAGATATAATAATGTAGTAATTCAGGTACTCGTAAAAAGCAAAAATATTGAATAATCTATGACAATAACGATGTATTTTGAAACGGATTAGCTACAATCGTATTATAATTATCATAAACCAATAAAGTGTATCAGACACATCTTGACAGATTGGCGTTCCATGATTTCTTTAGCTACAGTACTTACACAATATTATAAACTTTGTGTTGTACTATAGAACTTTAAATTGTATCTAATCTCTCACGAGGATGTACTATAGGTATTACATTTTATATAATATGTTTCTCTTATTTTATACTTTTGTAACTTAGTTTTTTTCAAACACATACTTTTATCAAGTTATATAATGTTATGCCATACCCTCGCACGCATGGTGTGTGTATGTGTGTGTTTGAGTGTAAGTGGTGAGAAAACTTATAACTAGATCAGAAGACATCTGATGTTTGCACCATTTGCAAATATTAGCATAATACACACGTGCGTAGTTGTCACGTACGACAATGATCAGTAAATTGTGTTTCTATATTTTACATACTTATTTTGTACTATTGTAAATTCTATTCAATAGATATTTAATTAATATTTCAAGATGATTTAATTTTTTTTAAGGTTTCCTTTGTAAATAGATTTATTTAACATCGGCACGAGCTCCAATAATTAGTATAATTGTGAACGGACAAACAATAATACATATTATATTATACCTGTATATGTTATACTTAATATTATATAATGTGATATTTTAAAGGTTAAAACTAATTTATTTAAAATTGTATTACCTATAGATTTTTTTTTCATAGTTATTAATTTTTTATTATTACAATTTTTTTAGTGACTACATTTCTGAATGTCAGCATACTATCGTTTTAATTTAGTTTTCCTAAACAAAATATTTTTTTCAGTTTAAATGTTTAAAAAAAGGTGGGCAAGTGGGTGTCGCACTGCTGTACAAGTGGGTCACTGTAATGGATGATGTTAAATTTGAATTCATTGATATATTAATATCATTGTGTACGAAAAACGATTCTGAACGAAAACGGCTAGTCAGCTTATGACCAGGCTTGCATTAAAAAAAAAATTCCGTTTTATGTTATTTACAATTGAAACGTTACAGAATTTTTGGGTTTGTCGTTATTTAGAATTAAAACGTTATCAAACTTTTGCGTTTATTGTTATTCAGAATTAAAACGTTATCCAAGTTTTGCGTTTATCGTTATACAGAATTGAAACATTGTCCAAGTTTTGCGTTCATCGTTATTTAGAACTAAAACGTTATACAAGTTTTTCGTTTATCGTTATTTAAAATAATGTTAATAACTATTAAGTTTAAAAATAATAACTAATGCGGCTTGGTAATGAATAATAGCCCGGATACGGAATATAATATAATCAATTTTTAGATTCTTAGATTGTTTGCATGAAATAAATTAATATGTTTCTTCCTTCTACGAAACCAGTAGACTTTTAAATAAATAGATTTCAAAATATTTATCGTATTGCGTTTTTTTTGTTCAATGATATTCTATAAATTACATTTTGTGTTGTGTTCTGTTTAATGATATATAATAAATTTTTTGTCACGCCTGCACAGAAAGTTTGGTTTTCGATAGCGGTTGAAGCGTTGGAAAGCGTCCTTTTTCCAGCCAGCGGGCGGTAAAGTGAAATCCCCAAAAGTGCTACGCGCACATTTCACGCGCATATACCCTGCACAAACAGATACTGAAATTTATACCACGGTCCTTACAAAACATAAACTTTTGATTACATCTTATAATTATATTATAACCTCCATGCGTGACGCTTAAAATAAATAAAACCAAATCGTTTCTTTCATGATATATTGTTGTCGTAAAATTATAGTCTAGTTGTTTCATAGATCCCTGCATTACCTCTGCCATGATAGATGCAGAGGCGTGACAAATAGTATGCGTGGCTCGTGCGGGAAGGAAATTTCAGTCTTGGGCGAAATGCGGCCCTCGCCTGTGTCCCACACGTCGCCCGCGACTGAAATAGCTCACTTCCCGCCCTTGCCACACAATATACTATTGTTAATCGTTATGTTTTGTTTTGTGGTATTTAAGTATTGTATTTATTATCACTTTCCAAAATTTGGTTGATTCTAGTATTCTACAAGGCGGTACCTATCGTTATTTCCGCTGAGTGAATTTTTTTAGGACAAAATAATGGCATCGGCACCTGGTGCCTTAACTTTAAATACGTATAAATCAGGACAAGTAATGGTAACGCTGTTTCTTCTCTGACTCTCGATTAACAAGGAAAAAAAAGTACGTATAACTATAGGTATTTCACGACGTTGTTCGAATTTTGATTTTTATACATTGAAGTTCTTAGAAAAAAATATTCTGTTTAGGAATATGGCAATTATTCATTTTAAATGAGTATCGTTCAAAAAAGTAAACACCTAATATAGCACCATCATCTATAAAAATAGCAAAAATACTTTTCCCTATAGTATGGTTTTGTAATGATTTCCATCTATGTAACAAGAATATTTGTTACATAGAATAAAACCTAGTATACTTTTCAATAAAATTAATATTTACCTTAAAAATAATCATCTTTTAGTTTTTATATTGCTATAAAATCAGATACAAAATATGTCCGATGGTTTTATTATAAACAGACAGAATTAATGTCATGAGTCAAATTGAATCAGTTTTTATTTCTATCCACAGACAAAATATAACTCAATTTAGGTACTATAAGTGCACATTTTAAAATCTCAGGCGGTTGCTGATTTTATTTACTAAAAGCTACAAGCCTTCTGCCCTACTTATAATAGCAAATATAATGATTTAACATAAGAGTATAATTCTTTTTTAACGATTTTATTATCTATCGTTTTTTTTTAACATAGTATGGAGTAATGACTAATGAGTAGGTACTGTTATTTTCGGAGTTGCCCGATTGCGGCCCGAATTCAAGTAGTCGTATTTTATCCCAAATATAAGTATCCCGATTGCGGCCCGTCTAAACACACATTGGTTCACAAAATAGCTTATAAATAATAAAATAAAGTATTTGAATAAAGTTGATAAATATGAAATTCAAATGTCTCGTTTATGATCATTATAAATAATATACAGACTTCTGAGAGTAGGATATTTTTTTTTTACAAGACTGTAAATATTATACAAACGTATAGTTAAATAATTGTTTAAGATACAATACTTAAAATAATAAATAAATTATAAATAAATTATTAATAAAATTAATAATATAGCAATAAATAGTCAAATAGTAAAATGATTGTAGAGTTAAAATTATAGTGGTTGATTTTTAAAACTCATTATTTTTACAAAATCAAAATTAGATATTCCCAAGTTACTTAATTTTGTAATTTGGGTTTGAATACATTTTTTTTTATGAATTTGCATCGTTGTTTCCCTAGGAGTATAAACTATATTGATTGGATTTTAATTTGAGCATCTATTTGGCATTGTTTTAAAATTTTCAAAAATTGATATACATATACTTGGATGCAAAGTGTAAAATAAGGAATTGAATTTCGAATGGAAACTTCCACACGCATTCGTTAACAAATACATCTAGAAATACAAGTAGCCCATATTTTAGGAGGGAAATCAGAATCATCATCAATATAAGTGTCTACCAAATAAACAAAATGTTTGGATTTTAGCCATTTCAGGTTGTATAGAAGCTAAATCTATGGCAAAAGTGCAGACTATTAACCTACAATTTCAGGTTCTAAAAATGGTAATCCAAATATAGGTATATGTTAAAAACTTGCCTATATTACTATTTTTTTCTTTATAATATGTAATTAACCCTAAATATTGTATTTTTCGCCACCACGATTGACCTAGATGGAACCTACAACCGTTTATAGTAGCCAATGGCCACGTAAAACGATTAAATAATAAAACGATAAAGTTAAATCATGAATGGACTGGAAATTACCACGCCGAATATTGGTGATCGTGGGAATCGTGAATGCGATATAGTTGTTATGTCAAAATACGTATCGGACGCAATCGAGATATTTATTTAGTTTTGATAGGTAACCACTGTATAGGCCTACCTATTGTGTACGGGCAATCGGGATAGGCAAAAAGGTAAAAAGGTTACTTTGTGCCGCAATCGGGCGACACCCATTGTTGTTAAGGTTCTGCGTATCATCAATGAAAATCCATCGCACTAAGTCAAGGCCTGGAATTACAGGCAAGCTATAAAAAAATATTCAAATTACAAAACTTCACACAGTAAATAGTTAATACGGCGAGTAAAATTTACCAAAAACAATAAAGATTAAAATTGTTTTGGGTCATATTATATTTAGGTACCTATTGTAATTTAAAACATTTTATTTCTTATGTAGAAAAATCATCATTTTCATCAATAGTTTTCCCACTCAGTCTAGCTCGAAACTTTTTGCATTTTCATCAAGTAAATAAAAATACATTGAAATAAATCAAAAGTTATACCTAGGTAATATGTGGATATATATTGGACATAGGTGTAATTAAATTGTATTTTAAAATTCAGATGCTCATAGAATTATAACAGGTTAGGTAGTTAATTTATTAGTAATAACTAGACACTAGTAGCTATTTAAATGTGGAATTCCGATGTTTTTATTTATTTATTTTTATTAATTTTAAGTCATCAACTTCATACAAGGTTATTAGCCTAAGTTACATTTCTTTTTATATTGGAAAAAAATATTAATTTGTTTATGTTCTATTCAACAACAAAGGTTATTAGCATTAAGTGTGTTTACAATTTTGTTTTTTTTTTTTTTAATTGCAAATTTTTTCCTAAAATGTATTACCAAATATTCCGCTATTTGTGCAAATAACTAAATATTAAACATTTGTAGGTACTGGCCAAAATTACCTCATTCAAACTTCAAAGTAATATATTTCCCTGCCATAAAAATTAAATATTACAACAAATATTGCATTAGTTTACTCACTACTTAGTTTAGACTCTAGACAGAACAATACGGCAAGAGTGAACTTGGTACTTACTACAACTACCTAAAGACTAAAGAGTAAAGACTAAAGATACCGCTTCTATTCTGTTAGCAGTCTTTGAAATTTGGTTATTGGAGTTCAATATTAAATTTACTATTAACATACATTATAAAAGTGAACACGTTAATAGGTAGGTACGTCTTGAATTGCAAGGTAGGTAAGTCGTAGCCTCGTGAATGTAATATACTTATGGTTTCTAATCAGTGAACATTTTAACTAGTAAATTAGGCGACAATTGTCGAGCAGTGAAATATTTTAGTTGTCTAGTGGGTAGTATTTTTAATAACTAGGTGAAAATAATTTTTTTACGTAGATTCTATAGTAAGTACCTACCTATATATTGAATTATTTGATTAAAAATTAATATAAGTTACATATTTCTAGGCAATTGTATAAAAGTTGAATATTTTAGTAACACACAATGATAATATAACAATAAGAATTGTATTAATACAAAATTATTAAAATTTTGTTCAATTTGATTAATTGTTTGTTCAAGCTATTAAGCTATTTCATTTAGATCAGATGGAAAATGTATTATCTTCTTAATATTTATTGTACAATACTAAATTAATTAAACATAATTAAAAATAGTTGACATGTACCTACATCTTAAAACAATTATACCATATTCCAAATATTTTTAGGCATAAAATAAACATAATATGCAGTTTTTACAATGCGGTATGTGTAAATTAGTGCATATTTTACAATATGTTTTGCATAAAAATATAGTCCCTAATCATTACAAATTAGTAATTTAAAAAATATCATATAACCAATTAGATATAAACCGTATATCCGTACGTATATTCCTACAAAGTAATTTGTACAATTTTACTTATAAAATACAGCATTAAAGCTGTTTGTACATTTTTTACATTAATTTAATTCATAGTTAATACCACAAAAAGTTTAGGTTCTCTAAATTACACAAATAGGTACAATAGTACAACTAAATGTGTCTAAGCCTTATATTTTAGACTAACATTTAATATTACATAATCAGAGTAAATAGTCAGCGTATTTGACTCTAACATGACAATACAAACTATTATGTACATTGTGAGGTTCTATATTTGGGATATTTAACTATACATTATGTTTATAAGTTTATTTACAATATAAACTTCTAACAAAGAACTTTTACAATGTATAAATATTCATTAAAATACATTAACTTTTCAGATATTTAAAAACAATATTATAATATAATGAGCTATTTCAGTATTATTTTTAATATTAAATTTATTAACTCAAGTACTTATTTGATTATTAAAATGTACGTAATACCACAAAACAAGTTTTGATTTTATTTTTTAATCTTTGTAATATAATTAAATTAATTAAATTAAATAACTGCTCAAACTGTTTACATGATAGTGAATATAATGCATCTAACTCGGTCATGTGATCAATAATTATATAATGGATAAAAAAAATAATTAATAATACATTTCACAATAATATAAGCAAAAAAAGTACATAAATACATTTTGATATAAAGCTAACTATTAACTTATAAAAGTAAATGGGAAAAACATATAAATTCAAAAATGTAAAATAACATATAGATAAAAAAACGTTTTTGGAATATGAATTAAGATTATAAAGTTAAACATTACAAAACATTTAAATTAGTTACAATAATTATATTTCACTTGCGTCAATATATTTAAATAATATATACCACTAAATAAAATAATTCAATAAACATACATTTATGCAAAAAAAAAAAAAAATTTCACATGAAATTATTCTTTCATTACACTGGAATAATAGTAATAACCATGGTAAAAATTCAATCATTAAGTTTAAAAGAACTAGTAACACACAGACAGCTATTTTTTTAAAGTATGTTTAAAAATAATAATTAGCTTTCTAATCAATAAAACTTTGCTCCACACACATCTTCACTCGTTTCTCATACTCTCTGCGATTCTCCTTATACAATTGGGCAGCCATAGAATTAGCTGGTGAATTAGGATTAGGATCACTAAGAAGTGATTGAATGGATGTCAAAATAGCAGCTACATCATAAGTAGGACTCCAGCGGTTCTGTAATATATCAAGACAAATGCCTCCATCTGCATAGACATTTGGATGAAACATTTTTGAAACAAATCTAACTGTTGGCGGCTTGTTAGGATATTCTTCAGTAAATTCTATTGTCAATTTAAATGTGCCATCTTCAAATGGAGTATCATGTGGTCCAAATATCACAGCTTTCCACAGCATGATATTGTTATCAGTGGGTGTGCCACTGATACCTGCAGGCGGATCTTCTTGTAATTTTTTAAAGTCTCGCATCAGTCTACGTCTGGCAGGAGTTGACATGATAAATGGTAACTTTTATGTTTCAATAAAAACAAACCTGTGAAAAATTGTATAAAAATTAGATACAATTTAATAAAATTACATAGATTGAGTTAGGTATGTCATAGATTTTTTTCCATCATATTCATTTGTCAGACATTTTAAATTAAATAAAAAAATATATGTGCACTCTGTACATGCAAAGAAGTTAGTAGTAGTTATTAACAAAAATATAATGGAAATTCTCAATGGCATTCTCAACATTTTTTAATGGATGACAGACAAATTGATTGCAGTTGACCATGACGTGGCGGTTATCTTGCCCAAATAACAGTAGGATATATTAAAAATCAATAAAAATTAATTTTACAATTCCTAATATTTAAAAAAATTGACAATCATTTATAAAAGCATACTTATCAATTTTTCTTATCTTTTGAGCCATGACATTAAAAACTTCTTCGGGATTAATAAATACTTCTTACTAGCTGGTCAACAATATTAATCTATTGAGATGGTTCTAGGAAATGTAGTTAATTTGGCAAAAATAATAAGTCACAAATACTATAAGTTTTTTCAGTCATAGTATTTTTATTAGGTAGGTTTTGAGTATTTTCGTACATAAAAATGTTTTCTCAGGAGCCAACGTAGACACTGGCATGGTGCATAATATTTTAAACAATTGGCAATTAATATTTAATAACAATAATAATGTTAATCATGTAAAGCTGTGTTACGAAAATTTAAAATTTATTTTTGCCTGCCTTACTTATAGTTCAGCAATAGTGGTTTGAATATTAGAGCTGAATGAAGGTAAAATGTAACAAGTTTTTCAAATAGTTGTTAAAAAAAAAAATGGTGAATCAAAAATCATTTATCAACTATCACAAAATATAATATACAATTTGTCACTTACAGAAAGCCCATGAAAAAATTCTAATATCAAAAGTCAAAATTGCAACAGAGTTAGAGTAGGTATCTTAGTATTAATACCATTTACATTTTACGTACTCTATGTATAATGTTTATGTATGTACTTATTATATTATATTTACGTAAATGAAACTGCAATAATTTAAGTAGATTTAGGTATAATAGATCTCAAATTTCAATAATACCTAGGTACTTATAATTTTTTTCAAGCAAAAATATTTAGTGCCTACTTTTTTAAATATTCCTAAAAGTGTTGTCGTTGTGCGGACACTATTTTATGTAAAGATAATATTTGGTCTCGCAGTAGTCATGATTGCTTGCAGCTACAGTAAACAACTATAGGTAAGAATATCATGTAGCAGATAAATTAGATAGACATGTAATAATCTAGGAATTGCCTAGCTTATTGGTTGCAGGTAGCAAGACCGTTGATGTGAGGAATAACTTAAGATGTTTGATAAAATATAGACTCGTTGAAAAGTTAAAGTTGTTTATTGTAAATATTCTTCAGAAAAATAAACTAAGTCCATAATGACAAAATCGTTATACTGTCTCTTGCGAAGGTGCTCGTATGTACGATGGTAAATCATGTCTGAATACAGGCCGTTCCAGGTCTGGTTTTATAAGGCCCCATACTCTCCTACCACCCCCCTGGTCCATTGTCTTATCCGCTTTGCATACGGAAATGCATAAAGCCATTACCTGTATCCTGCACACCAAGTTGGGTCAAGAGTCATATCGTCGTTTCCCTATATTTTAATATACATGAAATACCAATTATTATGTACTTGCTTATAATGTTTGTGTCGTATATGCATATGTGTTATACATAGTCATCATATAATATAATATGCGATCTATATTTATGATGTGGTTTTTTTAAATTTTAAGTTAAAATGCAAATTCATACTGCGTTTTAAAATACTACTCCTGATGGAATGTGAGCACTTGGCTGACCTCCTTCCTTATCTTAATCGTGTATTTGTTTATTTGACAATTGCCAAATTGATGTTGTGCTCGCTCTCATATTTCCCTCATAACTATTGTTTATTATACTTTCAATTAACTACCTATGTTGATTATTTAATATACGTTGAAATATAATATAATATACTAGATATACTAATAATATACGAATATTATCCGTTACAGAGATAAAAAAATTGAGCTCGAAATGCAACCAACGCTATTGCATCAGAATTTGCAATGAACATTATTCAAATCATTACTAATTACAATATAGGTGATTATACCAAATTAACGACCCTATATGATGACCCCAAAACTCAAAAGAGATGATAATATTGTACCTAACTTGTATTATGAGCGTATTGAGGATGACATGTTATCAGACGATCTTTTAACTCAGCAATAATAACCAGTCGGATCAGCTCCTCAGCCTCGCTATAATTATTGTAGATGTACCAACATTTATTTCACAGAAAACAATAAAAAATAGAAAACAATCGGAAAGTTTTATTTTTCCGTCAGAGCCCTGATAATACCGCGTTTGAAGGCGGTGACCGGACGGCCATTAAAAATCGTTATCTGGGGCGAAAATAACGACTTACTGCGACGGGGTAAACACTAAACACGCACTGCGACCGCCGTGAAACGATCTAAACGCGTTACGAAACAATTATTATTATTCAGACTTACCGACGACGACGGCCACTGCAAAAGTGCGAACGGCTCTGGAGTCTCGACGACTGGACGTCGGTGGTCAGTGGACGGCGGCGGTGGTAGTCCAGGCACGGATGTAGATTATTATTTATTTTTTATAGGTACTTATTACCTATTACTAAGTTTATTATTAATATTATATCCGATCTGCGGTGCCCAGTCAGCCAACAAAAGTCAAAACTAATAACTATAGAACGGCGGGCTCGTCGTTCCTCGTTATCTGTTGTGACTCTGTTGTGACTCTGAAACGCAATTTTACGATACGTCTTCGATGTGTTATTGCGGGCGAGTTGACGTTATCGATATTCGGCGGTAGTCGCGATTGTTGGCACCGTACTATCGTATCGATTTCGCAACACGGTAATAACTAATAAGTGATTATTCATAATATTTTTTTTTTCGTACCTCCTACCCGTGTCCCGTCTACCACCGGACAACAGCGCTTGCCGGCCGCGGCTGCCTCCACGGTTCACACTACGACTTCCGAAACCGGCTATCTAATCTATTCATTTTTTTAATTCTTTTACATTACTATTTACTACAACAGTAGGTAAACAATGCACCATCGTAGGTTGTAATACATTTTATAGTCACTGAAGACTGAAGAGTGAAGAAGACTGAATCACGACCGCCACTGCTTAGTTTAGGTAGTACTAGTCGGGTATGAAATCAGAAAATAAATGCATACCACCTATACGGCTATACCTACATTCGTGGGTGATTAGTAGGGTTCGGATTTGAATGCTATATAGTCAGTAAAAAAACCATTTAAAATGTGAAAAAATGCAAAAAAAAGCATTTAAATTTTATATAATTAAGCAATTACTTTTTAAATTTACTAAACAATCAAATAGATTTCAGTTGATTTAACTAGTTAGTATTAAAAAAAAAAATTAACTCCATGTTCTTCTACCTACAAAAACGATATATGAACTTGCCTTAATAAATACTTTATCGATATCAATGATATTAAATCCCATTAAAACTAATTACAAACATGGCATCAACAATGCGTCGTATTCACAAGCTCTTATCGATTTATTCTGTTTATATGTATAGAAAAATATCTGCTCGATTAATATAAATGCAAAAAAGACATTTATGGGTAAAAAAGCAAAAATTTCACCCATTATCTTAGAAATTGATGGAAACACATACTTATTTAAAAATTATTTTTTTATTATTACTTATCCAAAAAAAAAAGACATTTACCTTCAAATCCAAACCCTATTGATTAGATACTGATTTGTGGTGTGTCAATCGTGTGCAATATACTAGGAATATACTAACTACCTACTTATTCTTTTAAGTACCTATTTAATTTATGAAACCGTAATTGGTAACAACCTTACATTCACTAAATTGTAATATAATTTTGTTTATAATGTACATTACCTACCTATACAAATCATTTTTATTTTATTTATCTCTTTTTTTTTATTCATAATTAAGTCTATGTATGTATAGTTAAATAAATTATATATAACATTTTTATATCATTGAAACTTACATGACAAATAAGATCTTAATTGTCATGGAAACTTAAAGAACGCTACATACTCAAATATTAAGCCGCCTCTCATACCTAACTAATTTAAATTTTATCATTTTATCCATCATAAATTACTTTATTCCTTATTATATAACTAATGGGTAATCTAACTAACATAATATTAACTATTTAATATAATAGTTTTTTTCTTAATACCGATGATTATGCATTTTAATGTTATAATTTTTAAATGTTATGAGTTGCAAATATTAAATTGGTTATTCGATATTGAGTAAAAATGTATTTTTTAACAAATACCGATTGCAGTTTGACCAGTATTTTAAAACATTCAGGTGAATGATTGTACAAATTGCAATTAATAAGACTATTTATATTACCTGCAAGAGTATAGATATTATGATTGCAATGCCACTGGATCTGAAAAAAAAAACGTTCAGCTTACTAAAAATTTTATAATTTTCGAATATTTTTCTTATTTGCATACACAAATGTTTTTAATTTATACATTTTAGTGGAATAATTTACAATAAATGTATGATGGTGGACAAGAAGAAACCCAATCAGCAGAACCCTGAGCCCTGCAGAAACTACAAAAATGAACTGAGTTTACTATCTGATGAGAAAGCGAATGAAGTAGTGGGAAGATCACTTAAAATATATGTAAGTAGATTAACTGCGTGTTTAATACTTATTTTGTATAAATCTAATATCAATATGTTTTTTCAATTTTAAGAAAATCTATTATTTTGTCTAAAACCAAAATTAAACATGTAAGTAAAGTACCTACCTGCTTTAAAATTGGGTAGGTATTAACACGTTTGCTGCGGATGATGCATATTGGCTTCCTTAAGCATTGTTCACATATGTTGGCACTAAAAGACATCATGTAAATTATTATTCAATGCATTATAATTTAGTCAGTGTTACAAATAAACTCTATATAAAAAACATGGACAAAAAATCCCCGTCAGCTAAAAATATTATTTATTATAATTTTTTTATAAAAACAAATATATAGGATGTAACAGAAACACCTAAGAAGTGAATAATGAAAAATGAATACTAGTTAAACAATCATGAACATTATTTGAATAATAAATAATTTATTATTTACTAATGTCAGAAAATTCCCAAAAAAAAATAATTTGAAAAAACTGATTACATTTTGAATAAGTTTATTCCAAAAAAATGTTGATATTTTAAGAAATAAACTACTCGACTTAATTAAAGGTTTTCACTATAACATGTTTTTTAAAACTAAATTAAAAAAAGGTGGACAAGTGTTTGTCGCTCTGCTATACAGTACTGTTACAAATTGGTCGCTGTAATTGATTGTGTTAAATTTGAATTCAATATCATTGTATAAGAAAAACAATTCTGAGCAAAGACCGTCAGCCAGTTTATAATAAAACTAAGTATATTTGATAATATTTTTGTGAATAAAGTAATTTATATATAACCTATTTACTTAGAACCTTGTTTTAAATTTTCAAATCTTAACTATAAAAGTTGGACATTTTATAAATTTTTAACTACAAAATAATTTTTAAATTTTAAATTTGATACATTTTGTTCTAAGTTTTCATTTATCTACTGTTATTTGTTTTTGACACTAAAATTTTACAACAAAATAAGAAAATCGCTACATAAGAAATTGAGTGAATAGAGTGAATATCCAATGCTGTAAAAATATGAACTTTAAACTCTCATAAAAATTTAATTTGACTTTCTTGTAGACAATTTTTATTTTTGATTAAGGTAGACAAACTTATGAAAAATCTTGTAATATATTTTAAAATTTTAGATTTAAGAAGAAAAATTTTTATGATTTCTTAAATCTTAACTCAAAATAATTAGTTCGTGATTTTTCTATATTTTGTCAAGATTTGTACTTTAAATGCTTATAAAAAAAAAATGTGACTGGGTTTTTAATATATTTTAAATCTTATTAGGAATAAATTAGGAACCTTATAAGCTTTTTTACCCAAAAAATAAAATTTTATCGACATTCCTAGAAAAATAAACTAAAGAAATTGGAAGCTGAAAATGTCTGTAAACGATTAAAAACAAATCAAAATCTTTTGAAAACTATTGAGAATATTAAATTATTGGTTCTGAATGCACCAACTAGATTCACTTTCATGATTCATACAAGATACTTTTGAAGAAAATCGAAATAGTTTTACTGCCCTGCCCCAAACGGTGATGACAGTCATAAAAATAAACTAACCCATCATTGTAAAATCCATTCATTCATAATGTTTATCAGAATCTAAAATGTATGTTGAAACTGAAATTATAGTTAGGTATTAGGTTTCTCAAAAATTATTATACTTCTACATAAAAAAATTAATTAAAAAGGTTAATTTTTATATAAATTAAAATGTTACACGTGGATATGAGGTTATCCTCATACCAATATAAGTATGCTAGTATGCTACATTCGTTTTTATTAGTTAAAATGTACTGTCTAAATTGTATAGATATTTAATTTTTTTTCTAAGCATTTTGTCTTTTATTTTTATTGCATAAATCCTATAGTCTATCGTCACTTTAGCAGTGGTGAAAATGTATAAACCATGATGCATGGTGTATGTTTCAGTACCTACCCACTCTTAATACTTTGATATAATTAATATTCGACTGTAAATGTTTTATTTTATTTAATGTTATTGCTTACCATTATGCATCCAAAAAAAAATAAATATTTCCTTGAAGTATATGTGCCTAGGTATCATAAGACCCTGTTCACCCCTGTTCACCACTGGAGCCTAGTGTTTCCTAATAGGTGTGCATGATAACTAGACCAACGGTTCTAATCACCTAAAAACCTATAACCGAAAAAAAGATGCAATTAAAATAATATTATTTTTATAATATAATTTAATGATATAATAAATAAATATTGTTAATATAAATTTAATATTTGTTTTACTATTAGAAATTAGTAATACAGCCGGTTGAATTAATTTTTCTCAAAAATTTGTGTTTTGTATGTCATTGTGTGTATACAATATAATAATATACTTTAAAAGTTTAAAATACTCACAAATAATATGTTTAAACTACAACAATATACCTAACTATAATCATTATTATTTGTTCAAAATTTCAAATATCTAATTTCGTCCAAATTTGAATTTAAAATATCCATAAAAAAACTATCTTTAAATAATATATTTTTAGATTTTTTGGATATGAACTACTTAATATGACAAATCTTCAATTCTAAGCTATACAATTTTTAACAAACAAAATAATATGTTAGTTTTATAGATTTTAATGAACTTTATCAACATTTGAACTTTAAATGATCATAAAAAAAATCTTGTTAATGTATCTTTAATAGTTTTCAACTGCTATTATAACTAATGAGGAACCTTGTATTACTAGCAAGCTATTTACAAGCATTTTGAACCAACTAAAAATATTTTATTAACATTTATAAAAAAAAAAACTAAAAGGAAAAATATTTTCTACTTACTCAAAAAAATTCAATTTTTTTTTAAAAATTTCAAATATTTCAAGTATTTACAGTTATTTGTTTTTAATTACAATAAATTAAGAAATGCATTAGTGTTATTCATCATTTATGGGTGAACATAAAGAGTGTACAGAGAGTGTAAAAAATTGTACTTAAAACACTCATAGAAAATAAATTTGACTTTTCAACACTTTTTTTTTGTTAAATGTTAAAAAACATATAAGGAATCTTCTATTACATTTTCATGTTTTTTTACTGAGCGATAATTTTTTTACCGACAATGTAATTAAATAAAACCCAAAATGTCTTATGCCTAGAAAAAGTTCAAAAAGATAAATATTTTAAAATGTTTCTCATGTAGGGAAAATGCAAATGTAAATTTTTTTATAAGCATTTAAAGCTTAAAATTTACTAAGTCCAAGAAAAAATGTGTCATTTTTTTCTAGTTAAAATGTTAAATTATCATACCTATGCCTTTGAAATGTAATACAAAGTTTGTTATAAGTAGAAACCGGAATTATATGCACAAAAAATGTACGAAATATGCGAAAATATGCAAACAAAAATGAAAGTTTAATATATTTATTTAGTTTTAAAATGTATACAATTCATTAAATAATCTATACTAAATAGAAAAATGTATTCTAAAATGTATTTACAATATTTTTGTACGTTGTATTGAACTGCATTGAGTTGTAATTTGAACATTCACTCGTCTAAACAAAAAGTCATGAACGAAAATCAATTTAAACAAATGCAATAGATTTTTAAGATATTTTTAAATTTACCTGGGGAGTTACAATTAACTACTAAAGACTTGGCTAGATTTTCAAATAAAAATGCACGTCGGTGTTTAGCAAATATGTCCTTGAATCGAGAAAAACTTCGTTCTACATCCGTTGAAGATATCAGGGCATACTTAAAGTATACTAAGTCACTGCTTGAAAGATCTTCTGGTATATTGTTCGTTGAGGTATTTTCTCCAGTGATAATTTTAAATATATTTGATAACTGTCGAAATCAGTCATTTTTTTTCAATGACATTTTTAAATTTTTTGTATATTTCAACACCATTTGCACAAGATACTTTTTTAAACTTATTCTCAATATTTTCAACAATTTTAATGGAATCAGCTAACGGAAGACATTGCTTTTCTAAACTCGTTATGGCTGCTTTTAATATTCCATAATTTGAATAAATAAATACTAAATCGGCTTTCAAAATATTTTCTTCCAACATTATTTTTTTTACTTTTTCGATGCATATTGCGTCCTCGGCATTTAATTGCTGAACTACATTTAATATTGGTTTAAAATGTTCACAGTAATACATTGCTGTCTCCAACCATGTTTTCCATCGTGTGATAATAGGTGAAGGAGGTAAAGGGACATCGGGAGCTTCTTTTTTAAACAGTTCAACACGTGAAGGGGCTTTTAAAAAAACTTTTTTCATGTTTGCGATTAGTTCATCTACTTTTGGAAAAAGAGAACGGATTTTTTCTGATGTCCAATGTAGTCCATGAGCAAGACAAGTGATGTGGATCATTTTGGAGTAAAATGCTTTTATAGCATTTGCTGTTTTCACCATGTATGGCGCAGCGTCTGTAACGAATAGTAATACATTATCGTGTTGTATACCACTCGGCCATAAAGAAAACATTGCTTTGTCGAACAATTTACTAATTGTGGAATGGTTAGCTTTTTCTAAAACGTTACACGAAAGTAAAAATATTTTTCCGGATGTATCGACTTCTAAAGTACCAATCACAACATTTGCAATGTATCGGCCAGTAGCATCAGTTGTTTCATCTATGGACACCCAAATCTTCTTTTCCATTACTTCATTTCGTATTTTATTCATTGTGTCTTCATAACATTCATCAACGTATGTTTTTCTTAATTATGAAACCGAAGGTATATATCTATATCTTTACTTGTATATTTTTCAAGAAACAAACGAACATGTCTATTTCCCAATTTTTCCAAAGGGATATTTGCTAGTCGTAATGTGTTGCATAAATCTTTGGTGAACATAGATTTGTCCGGTATATTGGGCAATAATTGTTGAAATTTTGATTTATTCTCATTTTTCCTTGAACCGCACGGATGTGTTTATTCGTTTTCAAATGCTGTGTAACAGTAAATCGCTTTACACTATTGACTTTAATCTCACATACTTTACAAAAAAGAATTCCCCCGTCACATGCAAAAATATTTTCTCCAAATTCAGCAACATATTTACGAACAGACGATTCTACTTTTGAGATTTTAATTTAAGAAACACAAATAGTCGAACACTCGAACAAATACACAATATCGCGAAGCACTGTCGTATAAAAACTAAACCATTAGTCCATTAGGTAGGTACTAGTTTTTCGTTACCAAGTTTTATCGTAGTAATAAACTTTATCTTATCTTATTTCTTATTTCACTCGTTATTATAAATCTTATAGCCCATATCAAATTATACTTCATGATACACTGAATTGACGTAAGTCTTCCACATAATAATAGTATACTTCATACTATTTTTTTTTTATATATGCATTATATTTCAGAAAATTGCTGAAATATGCACAATAATTTAAAATGGTCCAAATATGCAAAAATATGCCAAATTTAATTTTGCATATCTAGCTACTTTTTAGATAAATAGATAGAATATGCAAATGCATACAATTCCGGGCCATGTTATAAGTAGTACTTTCTGAAACCTAAAAATCTAAAACTTATAATAGCACAATTTTATTTTTTAGACATTTTAAGTTTAAATTTGGAAGAAATCAGATATTAAAGGATGAATAATGGTTTTGGTTTTATTGTTGTTGTTTAAAAATATAATGCGTGAAAGTTTGAAACTTGTATATGTATTATTAAATTTTGTATACACAGTGTCATTTGAAAAATATTTTGATTAATTTTAAGCTATTGCCTATTTAAATTATCATGAATCTATTTACACAGTTTTACGGTAAGTTGGGTTTGACTCAAAAATTAATAATTATAATAGCCGATGTAAATATATACTATAATTAATTCAACTTACTGTATGACTAATAGTAAAATAAATTACTATAATCGAGCAATTAATGACAAAAATAAATTCAGTTATAATGTATCTTTTAGGCTTTGACGCTAGAGCTGTAAAATAACAGTTAAAAAAAATCCACATATACCTATATACATTTTAATTTTAAGTGATATTAAATAATCATAAGATAAATTGAACATTTTACAATTGTAGATAGTTTAAAATTAAAAATACAAATTTAAATTTATATTCATACTGTAGGTAGAAGGTTACCTACCCATCAATTATTATTAACGGTAAAAGAGTGTAATTTTTTTATAACTTTAATATACAACAAATTTTTACTTTAATAAAAAAAACATCAATCTATGGATTTTTTAATAATTATTAACCTATAAACTGATTTATTTGATATTTTACTGATTGTGAATATATTATTTTTCAGTATGTTGTAGAAAGTTTAAGAATCACTAATACATTTGAATACAAAATCAATGAATTTGTTGAAGCTCATATGTATATCATAGATCAAGAAGTTCAATTGTTTTTAAAAAAACCCAAACCTAATGAAGATGAACTTACTGTAGAGTCCATATATTCTGGAATGGCTGGAATTGCCTTGCTATACAATTTTTATGCTAACAAAACACAAAACAAAAATAAAACTATCGAGGTTTGTTTGGCCAGTTAAATAATAATATTTGATAATTATTTTAAGTTATTACTACTTATGTTCTTTAAATTAATTTACTACATTACTATGATTTAATGAGAATAAAATTATTTACAAACATATTTCTAAGATATGAATAATATTAAAATGATTTTTGAAATCTCGTATTTTATATAATTAACTATTTTTCAATTTGTTCTTATTCAATTCCCTCAGTGTTATCTGGAACTTGAGTTATTTAATATAATTAACTTATATTAAGTTCATAGATTCGATTAAATTAGAATATGTATTTGGATATTATAGCCTTTGTTTACTGTAGCATATGTTATGTTATACTATTCAAAATAATGGAAAATGAACTTATAGACTAACTCTAATTATTATCATTTACTTAATATTTCTCTTGCACTAAAACCTGCTTTTGTGAGTATGCTAAACATATATCATATTTGTAACAAGTTTACACTATTTACCTGTAATTTAGAAAACTAACAACCTTGGCCTAAAGTGAATTTAATAAAATGGTTACCTTGTATCTGTAATGTTTGTCATGGTTTTTATATTATAAGTTTTTCTTACCTGGGCAAGAATTTGTTATATTGTCAGACTCTGTTTAAAATTTATTTTATATATTACATTTATAGGCTAAGCTGATCATCGAAAAATGTATATCAATATTAGATGAAAACTCTGATAGTGTAACATATTTAACTGGGAAATCAGGTATATTTGTAACAGCTACTGAAATTTATCGAGATCTTGGTGATATTAAAAATGCAAAAAAAATGATTGAAAAGTATTTATCATGATATATACTATATTTTATAATTTGACATTGTTTTAATATATTTATTTTTTGTTTTTGATTTGGTATAAATAGAGTTGTGGATCTGTTGCCATTAGCATTGAATCAAAAAATGCCCGATGTTTTACTTTATGGACGAGCTGGATATCTATACTCTTTACTAATACTTAAAAAGCTTGGATGGGAGGACCCAGACAGAGATAGACTAATACGCAAGGTAACAAATCAAAAATGTTATGTTTATTTATTTTGTAATTTACTTGTACCTAGTAAAATGTATGAATAAAACAGGTTGTGACATCGATTTTTAACAACGGTATACAGACATGTGATAGAGATAAACCAAGAAGAACTTCTCTCATGTACAAATGTCACAACAAAAAATACTTGGGGGCAGCTCAAGGTTTATCGGGTGTTATACATTGCCTTCTTCTAGTATGTTTTTATTAAACACCTACGTAGTCTTGTAAAAAATACTTTTTAAATGTATTCAAGTACAGGTACTGATACTTATTTTGAATAACATTTAGAATACTTATTTGAAAACTAATTAAGAGGACGCTACACGGTCATTTGTCGACTTCGTCTTACAAGTGCGTTACATAGTAAATTTACGTTCAGGAAAACATGATTAGCTCTGTTAGTTTAAAAATTAGAGTGAATCGACATATTATCAAACTTAATGGCATGTACATTATCTGGGTTTGTAGGTGGGTTTTTTACGATCGTTAAATTTTTTAGTAAATTATGCGTATATACTATAGCGTAAATTAAAAATGCTCATAACTCACTTAAAAACTGAGCTATTGTAAAAAAACTCACATACAAACACAGATAATGTTCTTACCATCAAGTTTCATAATAGGTTGATTCACACCAATTTTTAAATTAATTGAGTTAAACGTGATCTGTTACTCGTAAATTTGTTATGTTATGCACATGTAAGACAGAGACAACAAATATCTGTGTAGCATCCTTTTAAAAAAAGTATTAGAATTCAAATACAGATATTTAAAAAAAAGTATATTTTATTACTTTCAAATAATTTCAAATTCTGGAGCAATTGGATTTTTTTTTATACCAATCTATTTTTTTGTCAAGGGGTTTGGTTGTGTATAAGTTGCATAAAATAAAATATATATATTATTTAATTTTTTAATTTTATTAATTTATTTCAGCCAAATCAATTACAATTAAATAATTAGGTACAGTAAATTACATTAATAATAGCTGATATGTATAACAACTATGCTTTAAGTTCATACCTGGTATACGGTAATTATTATTATATTATGTTCTCAGTTTTTATTTTTTTTTATTTTACTGTATTGAATTGAAAATAAAAAATATATAAACTAAAAAGAAAAAGTATTTGATATTAAATTTAGATACTATAAGAAAGTAATTAAAATACTTTTTTTCAAAAGTATTACAACTGTAATTGAGTGCTTAAAAAGTATTTAAATACTTTTAGTTAAGTACTTTACAAGACTCCCTACATTTTATCATGGTATTATAAAATTAAGTATGTTCGTCATTTTTTTTTTTTATATTGTTCCTTGTCTCTAAAAATTTTAAAACTTTATTTTGTATGTTTTAAGGCAAAAAGTTATCTAACAAAAAGTGAACTGGACGATCTTATTAAGCCAGCTCTTGACTACTTATTGACACTGAGGTATAAATCTGGGAATTTACCAGTTTCTCTGTGTAGTGATCCTGATCGTTTAGTTCAGTGGTGTCATGGTGCTTCGGGTGTCACACACACTTATGTACTAGCTTACAAAGTAAGAAACGTTTAAATGTATATATTGCAACACAGTGGCGTAGCCAGGAATTTTGTATGGATGGGGCTAAGTATACATATATAATATGTCTTTTATTTACACTTTTATTTTTTTATTTATTGTGATAAAATTCTAAGGTCAACATAGTCAATGGGGGAGGGGGGGCTATAGCCCCCTTAGCTCCCCTTGGCTACACCACTGTCGCAACAGATTTTACTCAAAATTATAGATACTTGGTAGTATTCCGAATAAATAATTGTTATTAATATAATATAGTACTATTTTAAATAATATTTTTAGTATGTTTTGTAGTATTAATTCTGTGTGTAATTTGATTTTTGAATATTTTTTCAAAATATCACTTTTTAAAAACAAAAATAATTTACTATACAGATTGAATTTTAATTACGCTCTGTGTTCACCCCATTTTATGCTTTATTTATGCAAATATTCAAATTTTGAATTTTGGAATTTTGAAGTGTAATCAAAAAATATTGTAAAAATATTTTATAATGACGTTCAAGAGACCAAGGTTGTAATAACCGATAGTCATAACTACCAATTAAATTTTACATATAAATTTACCTATGCATTTTTCTGGCTCTTTGTTATAAAATCTGAAAATAATAGACTATTTTCCTTAGTATTTACAGTAGAATAACTCAGAAACTTTTCGTTCAAATATTAACTACAATACGTCAATATTTTTAGAAAAATCATCAGATTCACAATTTGCATTAAACATGTAGGTTCATGTTTAAAAAACCATAATTTGTAACGCCACAGGATTTTTCTTAAATATGGTGAAAAATATAAGTATATGAAAATATTGTCATTAGCTAAACTTAAAAATTGCAAAAATCAGAATTTGAATATATGCATGGTTTAAACATAAAAATGGGGTTAGCATACATAAAAATTCATCCTGTATATTACCTACTAATACTCTTAATTATTTTATGTAGAAATGAAAATGTTTTCATATATTCCAGTGTGGTGTAAAATTTTCAAATTTTTCGACAGGGGGGGGGCTATGCATCTAACACTGATTAACAATTATAATAAAGCCAGATTGTATGCTTTTTATTATTTTATTGTAAACTATGGTGTGCTAATAATATTTTTTTGAGCTTAAAATTTAAATAAATCTGAATACTTTTTATACTTTATTTGCTTATTTCAATAATTTATAATATTAATATATTAAAAATAGGTACTATTATTTATGAAATTCAGATGAATTGTAAAGTATACGGCTTGCAAATACCCAATTTAATACAATTAACACAATGTTATTCAAAATCATCAGTTTAAGTAAAGTAATGGTTAGGTAAATTTGGAAATTGTTGTCCAGTATTTTATACAACTTAATTGTTGGACGGACCCATATATCCATTTGAGGGTGTTCTATTATAATTATTTCTATTTCAATAATTACAAACAGATCATTTACAATTTACTAATCTATGAAGAATATTATATTTATATTAATTTATGAAATGTTCTTTTTTTTGGATGTGAGTGGTTTTTTTTTTCTGGTTTATGTTTGAACAACATCTATAAAAAAACAACCATATAATATGACGTATTATATATTAATTTTATTATTATTTTAATAGGCTAAGCCCTTTTTAACATAACTGTTCTATGTACAATTTAAAATGAATTAAAATAATAATAGTATGTTATATTATATATGTGGTTAAATTAACATTAGCCAAATATAAGTATTGATAAACTAAACATTACTTGAATAAACATAAACATTCTAAATCTACATTCGCGTTTGTCATTATAGTAGGTTTTAGGATTCATATAACTGTAAAAACTTTTTAAAAATTTAATAAATGCACGTAAATATGCACAACAAATATCAAAATATGCCTTTAAATAATCAAATATGTTATTATTAAATAGGTACATTGAAAATTATTGTATTATCTTAGCCAGCTTTTGTTTTTTCATTTATTTCTAAAAAAAAACAAATTTAACTGTAGATTAAATCAATTTGAATATTTGATAAATAAAAATATTTTTGGTTAATATGTACATAGGTACTCTCTAATTTGATTTGAATAATGAGAATATTTTTTTAGTTTTCAAACAAAAACTCGCGTCAGTTGTTTATAACTATTGTAAAATGTAAACTTTTTTCATCATCTACAGAAGAATATTGAAATTTATAATTTCATTGGTTTGTTTTCTATTAAAAATTGAATTTCTAATTTATTTTTCATAGAATTTTGCGCTTATTTACTGTTTTTTTTAATAATAATATTTATTTATTCCTTTTAGTCCCTAAATATGCAAAAATATAATATATATAATATCATATAAAACAAATGTATAACTTTTTGAAATGTGCATAACTAAAAGAAAATTATATGAAAAAGTCATAAACATCCTTACTCTAGTTATTAGCCTTAGCACTTCATTTGGTAAGTAATTGGGTGTGATATACACATATTAATATATTTTAAATATAATAGTTATAGATACTTACTACTATTGATTTTATAATATAAAATATATAAGTATATTTTTTGTAAATTATAAAATCGTTAATTACTTATAAAAGGTTCTGCTCTTCTGATGATTTATGATAGACTATAATAATATTTACGTTTGAATAATAAGTTATGTTTTCAAATAAGGTTTTTCTAGATGAGAAGTACCTTAATGCAGCAGTACAATATGCTGATATTGTATGGAAACGTGGTTTATTGACTAAAGGATATGGATTGTGCCACGGCGTTAGTGGAAATTCTTATGCTTTTATGTCATTGTTCCAATTAACTGGAGTAAGTTTATTAAAATACTGTAATTATACTGTTCTAAGTTAAGTGTATATATGTAATACATGTATGTGTATAATAATGTATGCATGGTCTATTGATAATAGTAACATTGTAAAATAACAAATATTAATGTACCATATTTTTATTTTTACTTTGATGTTTAAAGTTTAAATAGATATGATAAACACAGTATAAACATGAAACTTGGTGGCCCTAGGGGCCTAGTAGTCGGGGCACCCATAAACACAGATATTTAAATATTAAATAGCAAAAGTGGGCATTAATGAGTTAAAAAGTTTATTTTATTTTAACTTTTTAACTTGATAGTCACTTTTGGGTTTTAATTAGTGCTAGGTATCTTAATACTGCTAACTTAACTTAATTGTTTTTTTGATGAACGGCAAATCGTCGTTGAGTTAATTTATTTTGTTTTTGATTTTGTTAGTACCTATGTCAAAAAAATATTTCCGGTAATATTTAGAGTAAATTGTTTTTTGGTTGAGTGATGAAAAACATCAATGTAGTTAAATGTACTTGTGTGTAGAAATATACTATAAATACCACATATTATAATATAGTTTTAAGTAAAAAAAAAAATAAAGTAGGCTAATTTTATAAATAATTTATTATTCCATAAATTCTGTTAAGACATATTTTTATATAAACGATTGCTTTATTTTGATAGATATTGTTGACATATTTTTGTACGGTAATTTAATATTGTTTGAATCTAAAATTATAATGGACATTTACTACCTATTAAAATTGTAATTAGTTTATTTTAAGTTATAATTGTTGTATAATTATATATTCGGTATGTAGGTCTTACAATTGTTGTGCTGTACTGAGTGTACTTCTAAAATTATGTAATATATGACCTACACTGTAGGACCTACAGACCACAATCATGTTGTTTATTTAAGATTTACCAATGCTATATTTTTGACAAAATTAACTATGAAGTTATATTTTATTAGATGTGATATGTTGAATAAATTTGGTTCAATAAAATAAAAAGTATCTATTATTTCAACTTTATTAGCATTAATAAATATTATTTTTTACAGAAAACTAAATATTTATATCGAGCTGCAAGGTTTGTTGACTGGTGCTTGACAACCAACCGTCAAAATAGAATACCTGACAACCCATATTCAATGTTTGAAGGTATTTTTATATTTATATAAAATGTTACTTATTAAATTGCTTAATCATTTTAATTGTTTTTAAAAAAATATCTATGAAACTAAAAAATTTAAAAAAATGTTTTATCTTTTATTAGTTAAGTGATTTATATTCAAGGTTAACTTTATCTTGTCGAACACATGTATATCTAAGTCAAAAACAGTTTATTGGAAATTTTGAGGAAACTAGAAACTTTCTAAAGTAAAGGAACAAAGCTAGTGACTTCATTTAAATCTATTTACATAGTATAAACCAGGCATGCCCAACCCGTGAAAGTATTCCAACCGGCCCATGACCGTTTTATACAATTAGAAATTTCTATTGGTATAAATAAATATAAAGATAAAAAATATTATGTTAATAAGCTTTTAAGAATTCCATAATACCTTATACATTTTAATAATAATAATAGTATATATTTTATCAAAATTACCGGTATATACGGCCAACAATAAAAATAAAAATTTTTAATGTGTGTCCCGTAAATTGAAAAAGGTTGGTACGCATGGTATAAACTATTAGTATTGTAGTCATTGTTCATAATATTAATCTTTTTCATGGATTTCTCTGTATATAGTTTATTGACATTTATAATAACTACGAAAAGGGATAATTAATTTATTGTTGTATATTTTGTCTAATACTATCACCATTGTTATCTTTTTTACAACTGTACATTTTTGGAAATACACTAGAGATCTGAAGCAACACTCTTTAATCCCTTCTTCTGTGCACCTTTCTGGTGTAACTGCAGATAACCTATTAAGCTCAGCGAATCTATTCTCCAAATTGTTTTCCTCAGTTTTCAAGCCCTCATTGCACTTTTATACTAATAATAACAATGAAAAAATGTATACATATGATCTTCCCTCTAACTGCTCCTTCTTATGTGATTAAGTACTTTCAGCTCTTCAATCGCTCAAAGACAATTATTCCAATGGACCTGATAACATCTCTGCCAGATTGCTCTATAACTGCCGAAACTTCCTGGCTTTCCCTCTATTCATCCTCTTTAGACGCTCTTTAAGTGAAGGAATCTTTCCAACTGTTTGGAAAATATGTTCAATTACCCCTTTCCTAAAATGTTGTGACCCCTCCAATGTGTCCAATTATAGGCCAATTCCGATTCTTCCCCACCTGGAAAAACTTTCCGAATCCATTATTTACTGTTCCATTAAAAGAAGTCTCAACTACATTATCCACAATAATCAACACAGCTTCAGACCAGGAAAATCCACCGTCAATAACAGCTTAGCATTTACCTCTTACATTTTGGACAATCTGAAAACTGGTTCTCAAGTAGATGCCATATTTACTGACTTTAAGAAAGCCTTTGATATAGTAGATCACGGTCTTTTAATAGATACTATTGATAATCTCGGTATTGGTGATCCTCTTCTCTCCTGGTTAGAGTCCTATCTAACATCAAGAAGACAATTTGTCTCCTTCAATGGAATGCACTCTCTCTCTGACTGTTGTTTCTTACAATCCGACCTTGATACATTTTCAGATTGGGTAAGCCGTATTAATCTTACACTTAACATCATTAAATGCCACGTTATGTCCTTCCCACGAAGGAATTCACTTCTCCACCACTCCTACTTCCTTAATGGTTCACTTCTTAATTGTATATCTCTTATTAAAGACCTAGGTATATATCTCACGCCTACTCTCTCTTTTGACCACCATATCAATATTATAATCGGTAGAGCACTCAAAATATTATGATTTGTTAAATGTAATACCGCCAACTTCACATCTAGCTCTTGTCTCTGTATACTGTATTACTCCTTAGTTCGCTTCGTTTTAGAATATGGAGTAGTGATATGGCACCCATACCTGGCGCGTGATGAACTGAGAATAGAGCAAGTACAAAACATATTTTTATCCTATGCTGCCTTCAAATTAAAAATTAAACATCCCATACATGATTACTCACTCATTTCCTCGAATCTTCAAATACCTTCTTAGCCTCTCGCCGCGCAGGGGCAGACCATAATTTCATGTTATTGAGGATCTCTAGATTTTCCTGAATTTCTTTCATCTATCTTGTTCCGTGTTCCTTCTCACTCTACTAGAAATCATTCGCTTTTTTAATTACCATACTTTCGCACTTCCTATGGATTCAACCACCCACTCCACAGAATGTTACGCAGCCTTAACTCAGACTAGTCTTTCACATTTTTGTTACCTGATATTTATTTCACATATTATACTATATTTTGTTTTCTCTATACTACTAGTATTCAATTGTTTTTGTTACATTTAGTTTCACCAACAAATTATTGTACTTAAATTAATGCCTGTCACGGCGTAAATCAATAAAATAAATAAATAAACATTTTTATTTATGCAGGTGTTGCTGGTGTTACATATGCTCTAATGGATGTGCAAGATCCCATAGCAGCCAATATACCAGGATTCTAATTTTTCAATCATTGCAGATTACCCATATTTTTACGAAACAATGTTCTGGTCCATACAAGCTGCCCAAGCAAATGGTATCTTATAAAACAATTTTATTTATATACGTTTTAATATTATTTAGATACTATTCATTATAAAATACTACAAGTCACTCAACGACATATTTAAAACTGATAGTTTTATATTTTTAAATTTTTATTCTTCATGTCTTAGTAGTGTTTTTACTCATGCAAACATTTAAGTTATTTATAGTCTATGGTGTATGGTGTATCGATGTCCTCTTAATAATACTTAATTAATAATATTAATGGTTCATTAATAATCATAACATTTTTATTAAGACTGGTCACATACTGTAGTTAAATACTAGTATGTAGGATTAAATGTACCAACAACTTCTAACTCTTTAACTTACTTTAATAATTCTTAAATTTAAATTAAATTATAAAACTTTTATAATATAGTTTATTTCCCAGCTATCTAAAATTAAATTAGTTTAAACAATGTACTAACGTTTCCAGCTTTGCCTTACCATAATACGTGAATTGTGTGAATGTATGCATTAATGTGATACATTGATTATTGAGACTTGAATATGTATAACAATTAGGGTTAGGATGTTTATGCATTAAAAAATGAATAAATATGTACACACTTATTGACAAAAAAAATTCTAAATATTCCATGAAAAAATTGAAAAATATTCATTTATTACTTTTATATTTTAATTATATAATGAAAATTAAAGAAGGCTTTTTAAAAAATATATATAATTATTATTTATAATTATAAATACTTATAAATGTCTTAATTAAAAGAGTTGCATTGAACAACAGTAGTCTGTTTTAAATGTTTGATTGTGTAGTGTGTATGTGCATGTATATCTCTGAATATCATTGTAGTATTTCTGACAATGAGTCAGTAGCGTCATTTCAGTTTTAGGGGGGGGGTGGGGGGTGGGGGGTCAAAATTGCTGATAAAACCATTATTAAATATATTAAATAAAATCGGTCGCTAACAATTACATTACATTTGCATTTTTATCTCAATACAAATAACCTTCTTACATAATTTTTATACTTACTAGTTACTATTACGGTTATCTGGTTACTATCATAGGTATAAATAACCTATTTTTGTTGAGATATAACAATGACTAAATAATTAATACAATATAATATGTAGAGGGATACCTAAATATATTACCTATTAGCTACTATATGAATGCCCAAAACAAGCCCACTACCCTGGCCCTCTAATGACAAGGGAGGCAAATTCCCACTCTGCCCCCCACCAAATGACGCAGCTGCAATGAGTAAATGATAACTTTTATATGATCTATATAAAATATAGATATTAAAAACTCAGATACAGTTTAAAGTTAATTAAATTTTTTTTTTTGATATTTTGTATTGAAAACCAAAAAAAATCCAAAATATTATGCACTCATATGCTAAATTTAGGATAACATGCAAATATAAGTAAAATAAAATGTTGGTATTTGAATCTAGACTATCATAAAACAAATTTCTATCAATAAAACGTGCATAGAACAGCCTAAAATAAAACATACAATATCATAAACACTCTAACCCTAATGGTATTAATAATTTTATTTTACTTATTTTACTTTACTTTATTATTTTTATATTACATTATAACAAATATAATATATATTTTAAAATTGTTAAGAATTATAGCTATAATATATGAATACGCAATACACATTTATTATTATTATTTATTTTTTTAATTAATTGACAGACTTGTATAAAAGTAGTACAACTATTATTTATAACCTTGACTGAAGTATAATAGTGAACTACAATAGTTTCCTATTCAAACTCCTTTGTTAAAACAATTAACTTTTATGATTTATCCAATAGGTATAATTGTTAAATTAACTATTCCTATTATTTTAATGTGTCGAAATTATATAATAACACATAGAACAAAACTTAATAGTGCCATAATATTATATATATTTTTTAGTTTATTTAATTGTACTTATAAAATGAAAGTCACATTTTTTTAACGTTTTGATTTTAATAGAATAATGTTCATGTCATAAATTATAATTTATTAGCATACATTTAAGTTTATTTCGTTGTTAATAAAATCTAATCAATAGTAAAAAGAATTTTAATGTATTCTTAGACCATTATGATAGTGAAGGAAGCTTATGAATTATTTACTTTATTATTGCTTGTATTTTGAGGTTGTTGGTAATGGACCAATTCAGTAGACAAGTCATTAAAATATATAAAAAGAGTATTTAGTTTTGTTAGAATTCAGTTTTTCAAATAAAGATTGAAGAATAACTTAAAGTATACTTAATTTTGTTCTGTTTGCATTTAGTTCTACGCTTTTGATTGAGTTGTTTTTTAAATTGTATTTTATTTTTGACTTTTAAACTATAATTTATGTATAATACAAAATTTATCTATTTGTTTTATTTTTTTAACTGTCTAAATTAACTAACATTGTTGTACATTTTGAAAGATTTACATAAAAAGTATAATATTACTAACCGTGTTAATATAATAATATACATTTTTATTAATATGAACTTATGGTTTAAAAAGAAAACTAAAATTAATTTAATTTTTCAATTCAGTTCAATTTATATTTTGAAACTATTTATTATCTAGTGTGGGTGCTCTGTACTAATCATAAACAATATGTTCTGTGTTTTTCCTATACCCTGCCATAGGTTCCCTAGTGCCAATATTGTTCAAAAGAGATAGCAAATACCTGACACCTGTCCATATTATGGTGGTTCCAATGATGTATGGCAGCAGTTCTTAACATGTAGTTATTGGCGCTTTTGAGAGGGGGAGGGTTATCTTTACCAACATCTTTCTGGTCATACAAACATACACAATATACGCAGATAATAACTCTAACTATTATTTTTATTAAATTATTATAGATATTTTTGGATTGTTTGTAATGAAAAAAGAAACTTTTGTGTAAAAACATTTCCAAATGTTATAAAAAATGGAATTATTGAATATACATTTTTACTTTCATCAATTCGAGAGTCTGTGGCTTCAAAGATTATTTTTACAGGGGTCATAAAAGGTTAAGAAACACTGATCTTTTCCAAAAATTTTGTTAAGTATCTTTGTTAAACTTTTCTATCTTGCTCACTGTTAGTAACTAATAAGTATTGATGTATCAAGTTGTATGCTATATTTTTTGAACAATTTCCTCCCCCAAATTGCTCTCTAAACAGTCAACACTCAATCCATATCTTTATATTAGGTCTATGGTATTTTAAACCATTGAGTTAAAGCTTGATGAAAAAAAAATAATAAGGGTATTAGATACTATAAAACAATAAAGAAGTTCCATACAACTATATAAGCAATATTTTTGTATCTAAGTGTTTGTATGCATTTTATGCAAATAATGTACATATTTATAATGTTTAAAATTAATTTATTGTATAATTTTATTTTGTTTTTGTGTTTCACTATTTTATATCTATTTAATTCTAGACATCTTAGACTTATTTATTTTATTGTATCATTTATTTTTGGAACTGTGTTAATTACTTAACATTTATTTATTTTAAGAACAAGCATTTTTCATAATTTTTGTAACTTAATATAATATGCTTAATTAATACAGAAGTCATATTTTTTGCTTTATTTAATATTTTAATCATAAATTAACTAATTGCTTAAAATATAATAAAAGAAAATGTGATATTGAATATACTAATGTTTGTTACTATTTATTTTAATATTAAAAAAAAATATGTTCAAAAATTACCTAAGCCAGCCTAAAAACAATTGTATTATTGTGTAAAATAATATTGTTTTCAAGCATCTTCAATAAATTGCTAAAATATATATTTTATTGAAAGTTATTACTGTAATTTTTCGTTATGTCGAAACTCAAAGGGAACAGAAAAAAGTTTGAGATATTGAGTTTTTTGCAATGGTTATTTCAATTGAGTTTGAGATTACAAAAAAGTAATTGAGATATCGACGTTCAACATAATAAGAATCTACTGTATAAACAAAATATTCTGTATTAGTGTACTAGGTGTTAAGTTTTATTATATGAATTAATCTATCTTACCTCTCAGATATTAAAGTAGACTATAAATAGATATTATGTAAATATTTTAATTTAGTAACTAGGTACTTATACTATCTACAATATTTGCAGTATTACATATTCAAAGGACATAATATTTGAAGAGGGGGTATATGGAGGCAAGGGGATGATCCCTCCGTATAGTCTCTCCAGTCTAGTAAATTAAGTAATATTACATGAACTGTGGATTACTGGAAATGGTGGATTAGGTACAGTAGGTATTACTTGTTTGTATATAAGTTGTTAAATTAATATACCTAACAGTTATGAACTTAGATATACTAAATGTTGATATGACTATACATTTTTGTTTAATTTAAAATAAGGTATATTATAATAATCATGGTCCATGAAAAATACTTCAAGAAAGTTGTTGTCTCTTGTGTAATGTGTTAAACTAGTCTATTGTACAAAATTGAAAATGTAAGTTAGCAACTGTGTTCATACCTAATTCTTTTCTTTTCCTTAAAACTAAACTATCTGTAAAATAATCGCTTATATCGCGATTCATGTCGGGTACAGTAGATTTGAAATAAATTAAATCAGGCATTGGCATAAGAGTTAGCACAGAAATCGATGCTTAAATTATGCTTAGCCTATTAAATAACACCAGTATAAAAAGAAAACAAATGTTTTTATTTTAATAATATACAAATACCAATGAGTAACTCTTTTAAAGCAATGTCTTGGGCCATTTCAGAATTTGTATCCACACCACAACCGTAAACATGAGGGTATACATCAGTTAAAGCATAAGTACACCAATAATAATTATTAAAATTCGATTTAATCTTTTCGGTTTTAAAAATGAAGTGCATATTTTTACTTTCAGTGATAATTTTCTTAAAAATGTTATAAGGATCAGGTAAATCTAATCCACCATTTTTTAAATACTGATTAACAACCATATTTAATGTATCTGATTTTTTCCATTCAGTTTTTTTAAGAACCAAATGATAATCTTCGCAGGTTGAATGCTTGGTTATAGATTTTTTCATCAGCCATGATTTCGTATTGAGCTTTCCTTGGGCTTGTATGGAGCCTGATACGTTCTGACACTTTTCTACTACAATGTCACAGGACATTAAACTGTTTACCATTTGAAAAGCGGCTAAATATTTGGCTTGCTTTTTGGTTTTGCATGTTGCTGTTTCAATCATTTGACCTGCATGACAACTGATAGTAAATAGTTTATTATGGTCTTGTCCTTCTTCTTTAACTAAATTATACTCAGGCAATTTGATATTTTTATGTAAACACATATCAAACAATTTTCCAATATAGTTAAGTTTAATATTTTTATCATATTGAGGGATTGCACACTCATTAAAATCAGTATTCAATACCTGAGGTTTATCATTGATAATTTTTTTAAGAAGATTTGAGGCTGCCAAAAGCTTGGCTTGTTTTTTGGAAATCGCTTCGCCCTCAGCTACAAATTTATCCAGATTCACAGTATATTTAAAGCTGACTATACTTAGTGAAGAACCATTGTGTATGAGAGTGTAATGAGGTACAAGGTGATTTTTGGCTGCATATTCATTTAGAATAGCGACTGGATGTTTGTTTGATGAACTTAAGTATGCAGACATATCTTGTTGATCTACTTCAATGGCTCTATTCATTTTTGTAAAAAAAGCGTTTTGTTTAATATTGTTATCATATGGAGAGATTGCGCACTCATTAAAATCAGTATTCAATAACTGGGGTTTATCATTGATAATTTTTTTAAGAAGATTTGAAGCTGCCAAAAGCTTGGCTTGTTTTTTGGAAATCGCTTCGCCCTCAGCTACAAATTTATCCAGATTCACAGTATATTTAAAGCTGACTATACTTAGTGAAGAACCATTGTGTATGAGAGTGTAATGAGGAACAAGGTGATGTTTGGCTGCATATTCATTTAGAATAGCGACTGGATGTTTGTTTGATGAACTTGAGTATGCAGACATATCTATTGGATCTATTTTGATGGCTTTATTCATTTTTCTAAACAAAATTAATAATAATAATGAATTAATAAGAGTCATAAATAACAATTTATTACCTACCATATAAAAATTAAAAATGTTATATTAAATATTTTCATTGTGACATTTTTTTATTGAGTGATTAGTAGAACATATTTTTTTTTATACAATACTTTTTTTTAGTAATTAATAATAATTAATGATTTTTAATTATAAATGTTGTAACTTGTCATTGCAACTTCAAATATTAGATTTAATTGACCTATTATCAAGCTTAAATGTAGGAACATTACCTGACATATGTGTTCTCTCGTTGGTTGTTAACTATACTTTAATTTTTAAGTGAATTATGAGCATTTTCAAATATTAATATTTTATATACTCATAACTCACTTAAAAGTTAAAATATTGCAAAAAACCAATGAAAGAACACAATGTATAATGTTTCTATATTTAAGTTTGATAATAAGTAAATTTACTCTAATATTTAAGCGAACCTAACAAAATTGGATCTGCAAGACAAATATTTTGGTTTAGTATGCATTAGTAAGTCAGAGACAACAATTAATGCTGGTGAAACATTCTTTTAAGTATTAATAATTAATACTTAAGAGGATGTGGTATCCGAATTTGTTTAACTCTCCTTTACTTATAGATGGACCCTGTAAATTAAGGTCGGTTCAGTGATAAAGAGGGTTGGTGGTAGTAAAAACTATAACTTTAATTTACTATACATATATATTATATAATTGTGTAGATCAATCACTCAGTAACTTAATATTTATTAGTGTCCAATACCTCTACTCACAATGCACAATGTTAGTGATAGGTATAGATTACTAATAGTAATACCGAGAGTAATACTATTAAGGCTCTTAGTAGTTAGTTGAGGTATACATAATCCATTTTATTCTAAAACAGAATGGTATTTTAATAAGAACACAAAACTAATACATTGTTTAATTTGATTATTTCCAAAACTATTTCAGTAATCGAGTTATGGCTACTTTTTTTTTATTGAACATATATGTATATATTTACAATCTGTATTTAAATGTTATATAATAAGTAAATTTGATGAGATTTGATTGGGGGAAGTCATACATGGTGGTACCTTAAAAGTTTGACTACTTAAGTAACAATTATTTTAATAATACTACTGAATATGTTTGATAAGATCTAGAATAAAAGTTATAAGTTATAACAAAAAAAAAAAAATTAATTAATTAGGTAAAATATTGTTAAAATATACAATTGTAAAAAAATCAAACCGTCTATATTTGTATAGATACCTACTAATAACATATTATTATCTATGTCCTGATTTGTATTTGTTATAAGTTATTTTTATAGCTAGTTATACATATTTCCACCCTGGACTTCAGATTTTTTGATGGTACAGAATTTTCCCCCCATGCACCAAAACATAATAAATCAAATTTTAGGTTTCTATTATTTAAAGATAACAGATTGAATATACTCTACAGTCGTGTATACAGGCCCAGATTAAAACCTACCAGTGAATTTCTAATCTATAAGTAACTGTTGTAAACTCTTTTACTTAACAAAACAAATTTTTTAAAAATGATTTGTAATTTGTATGGAAAAAAAATAATTTAATAAAAAAATAAAACAACTTGGATGGTGCATTGGTGCACTTAAACTTGTGGTCAGTCACAATTATTTGTGTTGTAGCTTGCACTACTTATGGCTTACCCAGGACTAACTTTGGATATTTTGAACTCTATTTATTTATTTTTTTTTGTTTATATCTATATATATTGTTTATATCTATAGGTTATATTATAAGTTACATAATGTTTTATTAATTTGGTTATGTACCTAAATATTAAATAAATACATTTTATTAATATAGAGGAAATGTCCCTGATTTGAAATTTGAAGACATTTAACTAGATAGCATACATGCATATACTTTAACTTATTTATAAATTCAAACAAAAATATTGAACGACCCTAATTTAAAAAAAATATGTTATTAGCGTTTATTTTAAAGAATAATTGGCATGCTCGTGTGGGGGCCCCTGCGGACTTGACTTACAACTTTTTACATTTTTTCTTATACCTAGTTTGTTAATTACAGTCTTGGTGCCAAAAGATACTCATGTTAAAGAACATAAAAATAAACACAAAGTAAACATAGGTAGGTATATAGGAAAATACATAAGGGTAGCAATTATTAATGTCACTGAAAATTATTTATAATAGTAGTATTAATTTAAAATCGAATATCGCGTCGTAAATAAGTTATTGCGTATAATATGTTGTTGAATTAATTATTTACCTGATGAATAAATAAAAACAGATGTACGATCAGCGTCTTGAGTTGGATCACACAGTTAGGACGACTCCACGACAGGATTGATAAATGGTTTCTTCGTCCGTTTGTAGACGATGAAAAGAAAACAAACAGTTCTCGATAGATTAGATATTCGAGTCCAGTGTGCAAAGGCAAATTATGACGAACTATTCATGAATTAAATTAATAAATAAACTACCTCTAGTCCTGGACCTACTCGATATGTTTATTATCTAATTTGTCATGGCTCATGACCATGAGGCAATTGATATTTGATAATGACTACAATAACTGTTGCTGAAAAGACTGCACGAACTAAGATAAACTGGACCACAGGTTTATAAATATTTAATTCGAAACATACTCCGTATTTCTTAATAGGACGCGACACCCGCATGCGCATGATATAACTAACATTATTATAGTTATATCATGCGCATGCGTAGTTGTCTCCGTCTTACAAATGTACAACAAAGCAAAAAACTGTTTTGCGCGGGACAGAACCACTCCATTGGTATTTATAATAGAATTACCAAAATTCCACAACGCATAGGGAACAACTTTATCTGTGTTTTGGCGTTTTTATTATTTGGTTGAAATGAGTAAAATTAAAGTTATCAGTTTGTAAACATTAGGATTTTTTTATCTTTTTTATTAAATTTATTGGTAATTGCTACACAAAAAAAATAAAAATGCCACGTCACAGATAAAGTTGTTCCCTATTAGGAGCGCTAAATCAGTTTTCATGTCCCCGAGACCCCCATTACAGAAACGAAACGCTTTATATCAGTATCATGGAAGAAAATATCATATCCTATTGGCTTGGAATAAATAACCGAACCGTCAAATTTAAATATTTAAAATATTTTACTCTTTTGTTTGCTCAGAACAGATACGCGCTCAGGTGGTATACATTTTAACTAGAGCAACTGGGCACCCTAACAACAGTCAAATAAGAATTTGGTGCAAAAATATGAGCTTGATGTTGTTTAAAACTTGATTATAGTTTATTAGGCGTTAGTTCTACAGTAAATAACTACTTAAATAAACTTTTGCGAGAAAAATTGCATTTGAAAATGTCATTATGTGTAAATAATATAAAAATACATTTTAAAAGCTTCAAGTACCCACGAATAGTATTTTTAAATTACAACAAAATAACTAAAATCGTTATTCTTGGTTTTAATATGTAATTTCGTTCAAATTTTTACTTAAAATAACTTTAAAAAAAAAACAGTATAAATATATTTTTAAATTTTTTGGTTACAGAATATTGTACTACTTACGTGGAACCTTAGCTATAAGAATTGAACATTTTATAATTTTTAACAACAAAGCAAGTAGTAAATTTGAACATTAAATGCCTATAAATAAAGTCTTACCTATATATTTTTAATATTTTTAAGCTGATGATGTATAAAAATGTGTGAGGATCCTCGCTTTAAATATTTAAGCTTTTTGATCTAACAAATACGATTTCATTAACATTTATCGGAAACAATAACTAGAAAAAGGTGGATAAGTGGATGTCGCTCTGCTGTACAGTAGGTTACAAGTGAGTCACTGTAATGGATGGTGTTAAATTCGAATTCAATGATATAATATCATTGTATAAGATATATATTCTGAGCGGAAACGGTCAGTCAGCCTATGATATTACTAAGTATATTTGATGATATTATTGTGAATAAAGTAATTTATATTTAACCTATTTACGTGGAACCTTGTTTTAAATTTTCAATCCTTAGCGATAAAAGATAAACATTTTATACATTTTAACTACAAAATAATTAATAAATTATAAATTTGATAAATTTTGTCAAAATTTGAACTTTAAATGCTTATAAAAAAAATTGTGCCTATGTATTTTTAATATTTTTCAACTGCTATTAGAACGATATATCAGGACTTATATTAAATTTTCACGCTTTTTTACCAAACAAATAAAATTTTATTGATATTTATAGAAAAAAAAACTAAAAAAATTTAAAATTGACAATGTCCGTAAACAGCTCAAAAAGAGTCAAATTATTTTCTAAATTTTATAGTGTATACAAAATGCTAATATAAACATGCAGTGAAATTTTCAAGTATCTACAGTCATTCGTTTTTTAATTACAATAAAATAAGAAAATTGTTACATGAGAAATCGAGTGAGTATCAAATGTTGTAAAAATATGAATTTCAAACGATCATAAAAATTTAATTTCACTTTCTTGTAGACTTTTTTTTTGATAAAGGTAGACAAAGTTTTGGATAATCTTGTATTACATTTTCAAATCTTAGATTGAAAAAGAAAAATTTTTATGAATTCTCAACTCAAAATAATTTGCTAATTTTCGTGATTTTTCCGTATTTTGTCAAAATTTGAACTTTAAATGCATATAAATAAATACTGTGACTAAGGATTTTTAATTTTTTTCATCTGCCTTTGAAACAATAACCTAGGAGCTTTCTATTAAATATCTAAGCTTTTTTACTCAAGAGGTAAAATTTTATTGATATTTATAGAAAAAAAAATGGAAATTGACAATATCCGTAAACAGCTCAAAAAGAGTCAAAATATTATCTAAATTTCATGGTGTATAGAAAATGCTAATATTAACATTCAGTCAAAATTTCATGTCCCTACGGTCATTTGTTTTAGAGTTACACCAAAAACCAAAATCGAATTTCTCAAAAACAGATTTTGCGTAAAAATTCCCGTTTTTCCTTAATTTTTCTTTTGTTTTTCAAGTCGCTTTAGAAAACAACTGGGAAATTTTTACTTTTGACCCCCAAAGTACCAACTAGATTCACTTTCCTATCAGAAAAGTTACTATTGAAGAAAATCCAAGCACTTTTACTGTCCTAAAAGGTAATGACAGACACAAAAATAAAAAAAAAAAATAAAAAAAAAAACACACATCATTGTAGAATCAATACATTCATCGCTTCGCTCAGAATCTAAAAATGGAAAGGACTGGAAGTCAAATATTTTCTATACCTGATACAATTTTTGACTCGTGTTAAAATGTTTACGGACATTTTCAATTTTCAATTTTAGATTCTGAGCAAAGCGATGAATGTATTGATTTTACAATGATGTGTGTTTTTTTTTTGTATTTTTAACATTTTTCAACTGCTATTGTAACAATATATCAGGAGCCTTGGATTAATTTTTCACGCTTTTCTACCCAACAAATAAAATTTTATTGATATTTATAGGAAAAAAAATAAAAAAATTGAAAACTGACAATGTCCGTAAACAGCTCAAAAAGAGTCAAATTATTTTAAAAATTTTACCGTGTACAGAAAATGCTAATATAAACAGTCAGTGAAATTTTCAAGTATCTACAGTCATACGTTCTATAATTACAACAAAATAAGAAAGTCGTTACACGAGAAATCCAGTGAATATCAAATGTTGTAAAAATATGAATTTCAAATGATCATAAAAATTTAATTTGACTTTCTTGTAGACTTTTTTTTGATAAAGGTAGACAAACTTATGGATAATCTTGTATTACATTTTCAAATCTTAGATTGAAAAAGAAAAATTTTTATGAATTCTCAACTCAAAATAATTTGCTAATTTTCATAATTTGTCAATATTTGAACTTTAAATGCTTATAAATAAAAACTGTGACTAAGGTTTTTTAATATTTTTCAAATGCCATTGTAACAATATAGTAGGAGCCTTGTATTACATTTTCAAGCTTTTTTACCCAACAAATAAAATTTAATTGATATTTATAGAAAAAAAACCTAAAATAATGGAAACTGAGAATATCCGTAAACAACTCAAAATATTTGTAAAATATTATGGTCAATAGAAAATGCTAATATACACATTCAGTCAACATTTTATGTACCTGGATATCTTATATTTAACTGGTCGTTCCCCCGACCACGTTACAGCACCTTTATAAATACTCAAATAATTAGGTGTCAGCTCCTTGGTCAGGTAATCAGCTACAAAGGTGTTGATCTGCGATATACTGGTTCTGAGCAGTTTGTTGACCATCGAAGCTCTAGAGACCATCTCCTTCTTCGTAACACGAAATGTGTGACTTTTAAAGTACAGCACTTATAATAATTACTAATAATTGTTACATTACCCCCTCCCTTTAGAAAAAAAAAAAAAAATTTTAAAATATAAAAATTGTTTTTATCCCTTGTCCGACTGGATTGATTGAATATAACGACCAGTTAAATATAAGATATCCAAGGAGAATCGTAGGATTCTACAGATATAAATACCGTAGCCAGGGGCAGATATGTAGATATCAGGATCTTAAATATATTTAAATTACTAGGATTCCTTTTCAGTTATAATTATGTTTTATTGTCTGCTAAACACTTACAAATATTAATACTCACAAATATATCAACTATGTTCTATTATACTATGTAACTGTATCGCAGTCATACGGAGTCCGGTAATCGTAGTGTGTATTGAGGTCTAAGGTGCACACCGAACTAACTTACTAATAAATTGTGTGTGTTGGCCATGGGCCTTACAATTATGTGTGTGTTTTAATATTAATGTATCGGTCAGCAGTTAATCGTACATACGGTAGAGTTTGTAACGATCATCGACATCGTACATTACTCCCTACGTTGAGCACGGCTAATATGCTGAGTGTTAGTAATGACAAATGTGAATATATATATATGAAATATATATTATGCTGACGCGATGTTTAGCTCACATCGTGTAAATAACCGACCTGGACGCCTGGCGAGAGTGAGTTATGATAGAGTCGACAGTGAGGTAGTCGATAGAATAGGGTCGGCGGTTGATAGTTGGATGGTCAAGAATGAAGAGTCATGGTTGGTGGTCGATAGTGGAACTCGAGGGCTGACAACGACCTGAAGAGGACCTGCGGACGACCAGCTCAACCCACATTTGGACATCGGCACCCACGACACACCATGGCCCGATCGGTAGCCCGGAGTTATAATTTATAAGTATATTTCAATATTGTAACTTGTAGTAAATAATAATAATACATCAATAACAGATATATATATATATACATTACGTTGAGTACTTGCTTCACATAAGGTAACCCTGATCCCTAGTAATAATATCACACACCGAGGTCGAGTCTCCGAGACCTCGTTAATAAGAACAGAACGACACCGGAACGGGGAAGAGCCCAGGTGAAGAGGAGACGTTACAGTTGGTGGAGGCGCCCGTCCCTGGAGTCCCGATTTTTTTTTAGAAATTATATTTTGTTTTTTCTCGAGAAAAATTTCGATTCTAAGGTACACCCCTTGTGTTGTGATATTATTGTTGGGTGTCATGTGAATCTTATGTGAAGTTATTGGCCTAATAATTCTTAATGGATGTCAAATTTTATATTAAACGAAATACTAATAATCAGATTGCTAAAGTAACAAAATTAAATATTTTATTTTTAAATGAACACTTCGATTCAGAAATAAATGCAACAGAATTGATCGGCATATTACGACAAATCGATGAGAATAATTTAGGAGATTTTTTTGAAAATTCGAAATTTGGAAAGATACCTTTATCCTATTACCTAAAATAAAATGGCAAGACCTCAACAATTTGTACCTAATATTTTCAACGGTTCGGGCGATGAATGCGTTTTAGAATTTTTCGAGTACTTTAACGTGGTAGCTACTGCTAATGAGTGGTCTCCGCAAATAAAACTAACTTACTTGCCATTATATTTAAAAAATTCCGCTTATAAATTATACAAGACATTAACAATTAATAACTTATATCCGACTTTTGATGAAATAGAACAAATATTTAAGGAAAAATTTGCATCGCCGGCTAGGAATCGTATGTTAAGAAACAAATTACGAAGTAAAAAATTAAAATCGACAGAAACAATATCGGAGTTCTTAGCAGATATTTTATACTTAATCAGTCAAACAAATTGCACCATTCCTGAAACCGAGAAAATTGATATAATATTAGAGGCACTTACACCAGAATATTATAACACCGTAACTATTATGAATAATGACACTTTAGACAATTTGGAAATTAATTTAAAGAAAATAGAAAATTCGAAATTGATGCACACAGATTTTCAAAATATAAATTCCGTAGATATTGACACTCTTAGGAAAGAAAATGAATTTTTAAAATTTAAATTAAATAATATTAACAATGGTAATAGAAATTTTAACCAGAAAAAGAAATTTAATAATAATATGCATGTGAATAGTCCTAGCCCATATCACAATCTTCAAAATAATCCAAACAATGCATTCAATAATAATATGTGCAATTACGACCCATGCAATAATAACAATAATAGTTATAGTAATCAAAAACAGAATTTAAATAATTCATTTTATCCAAACAACAATTTTAGTAATCAAAACTATGGTTCAAATAATTCATTTATTCCAAACGATTATGTTAATAATCAAAATTATCACCCAAACAATACTTTTTATCCAAATAATAATTACAACACAAATAATGAAATTAGACCGAATCAATATATAGATCCTAATAAACACTTCTATCGAAAAAATACATATAACCCTCCAAATCATTTTAATAGTAATAATAATAACAACCAAAGTGGGATGATAGGTATAAAAATAGGCCTAACCAAAAAAGTCAGCAATATTATAAAAATAATGTGTATAATAGTAATCAAGGTGCAAATTTTAACGAACAAAACGTAGGCCAAAATTATCAAAATCCATCGCATGCTACAAATGGTATCAATCAAAATAATGTAGACGTAAATAACGTGATGAATCAGCACACTATCAGTCAGGTGCCTGATAATGATACACGTAATTTGAATAAAACATATTTTCATAGTAATCAAAAAAAACTATTAAGGCAAGAGAGAGTGGTTAGACTCCCTCTATGCCAGCAAAAAAATTCTAACGATACCATTTCTAGTACAACATTGTTGAAAACAATAATAGCGAAAAAATATAAAAATGACGAAACCTTATTTCCAATTCCAAAACAATTAAAAAACTTAAAAATTAACGATAAACACAATGAAATTGATATTAATAAAAACACTGACATAGACGATTATAATATAGATAGTTTATTCAATGAAAAAAAAGTAGCAGTCATGAGTGACCATAATATTCATCACAAATTCGCAAGTAAAAATTCAGTAACTGTTGAAAAGCAAAAAAATAATGACAATACGATAAAAAAATGTATAACGACGTGTAATCCGACCTCGCTTCCGGCAGCATTCGAACCAGGTCAAAGACTTGAGGTAGTAGGCAAAATTGAAAACATAGAACATAATTTTGTAATAGACACAGGGGCCACTGCGTCTATAATTAATGCTGACAATTTACCAGTAGGAATCACTCCAAAGGCAATCGATTGCGTAAAGCTAATTACGGCAAACGGTTCCGATTTAGAACTACTTGGTATTATTAATACAGTTGTTGTGTTCGAAAATATTAAATTCCTTATTAAATGCATGGTAGTTAGGAACTTAGTTGGACCTAGTTTAATAGGTACAGACTTTTTAGAATTATATCAAGCCAAAATAAATTTTGTTAATAAACAGATAGTTTTAACAGGTGATAAAGGTTTAGTTGTTTTGGAATTCGATCAAAAACGTAGAACGTCAGATAATATTAAATTGAAAATTGAAAAAATAGTTGATGAAACTACATTAAATAGGGATACGGATAATGACAACAAAATTGAAAAAATGAGAAATTTAATATTAATTCAGCCAACGTTACGTGAAATTGTTAGATGTAGTAGTAAGTTGATTGAGGTCCCGGGAGACGGATTTTGTGCAATATATGCGTTGACAGTAATGCTGGCGCACGAAAATATTTATGTAACAGCAGAAACCATTTCCCATTTACTTGATTTAAATTTACACGAAAAACCAATTTGGTTAGACGGTGAGGACGTAGCAGCAGTAGCTGATTTTTATAATTTCAATTTAATAATCATATGCCCAAATTACGAAAATTCTAAAAAAACTGCAGGTTTAGGGTTTTATAAACCAGGTAGGAAATTTCTAGTAGTTTTTTTTGAAAATGATCATTGGACACCAGGATGTTATGACAAAAAATATGATAATCCCGACCTAGAAATGACACAAGTTACTTTTACGCATGATTTTCGTTCTCTTCATACTTCTCGTGCTTTGCTAAGGGAAAGGAAAATGTTAGAAGCAATCAAGTTACCCGAAACCGAGGTAATAAACAATGAAAACGACTTGAAACGCGCAAATTGTCCATTGACCGAAGTTCTCGAAATAAAACACATTTTATTAAATTCAAACAATCCAAATATTCTTTGCCAAGATAGAAATATAAAACCTTATACGGCATTTCAAAAAGTCGACCAAAATCTACCTCACGACAGCAAAGATTAATACAAGAAAAAATACATTTTCGGATAGATATGAGCTAGGGTCCCCACACAATATTAAAGAAAATCAACCCAGTTACTTATTTAATCGAAATAGATAAAAACGGAAAAAAACAAGCTGAGAAAAAACATATTCAACAATTAATAAAAAAGTATAGAGATCGATCGCAAATAGAAAACGTGTACTATTATAGTTAGAAATAATAATTACTTGAACATTTTATTATAGTTATTTATAATATGTAATATGTAAATAGAAATCAAAACATGTTTAAGGAGTATTTTTATTCCTGGACAATTTAATTAGGTATATTTAAAAATATAAGAAGACAATATGGTCTCTCACAACATATTATTTACCACGTTGTAAATAATATTACTGTCGAGAGACCACCATAATATATTTCACAACTACTTAATTTCTTAATATTGTTAAGCAATATTAACGAAGCTAAGTTGTTTGTAAAAAAAAAATGTGTGTGTTCATCACTTCATTTCCTAACGATAGATTTTAATATAATATTATAGTGTAGGTATATAACGTAATTTTTAACAGTTTGGCATTTTAGCTGAATAAATATAGGTCAATGAGTGAACAACATAAATATTAATTCAGCACAATTTCATTCATGGGCATATATTATAATATTATTAATATTATAAGTAAGGATATATATATAGCGTATACATTAGCGAATGATATTATAATAACACACCTAGAGCGTGACTACGACAGTCAATGAACAATGTGTCATAACTATCGTTTTTAAAATTGTAATTTAATATTTAACATTAATAATATTTAATCGGCAATCTTTATACTATATTATAATTAATCATTTCGTTTTAATTTTTATAATCTAATAAATTGTAAAATGTTCGCAATAGTTACAGTTGTTCTAGCATTAAGCGTGATAATACCAGATACGTTGCAAACAGAAGAGACAATTATCGACAACTACCAAGGACATGGATCGGGTATTTATTATGAACCAATTTATAAAATGAGAGTATATTCGAGTGAATTTAACTTACTAACACATGTAAACATTTCCGTTTTTGTTGAGAAATTTGATGAAATTAATAATTTAATGAACTACAATGATAGATTATGTTCCGTCAACAAACATAATGTTTCAAATATATGCAGTAACTTTAATTCAACGTTAAAAATAACTAAGACGGAACTATTGAAACGATATACAACACTTATGTCTTTACAGGATGGTGTAAGAATAAAGAGGGGTTTAATAAATGCAATAGGAGAATTTGAAAACTGGGCTTTCGGAGTAGTGGGAGACAACGATTTTCAACAAATACAACAAGAATTAAATACGAATAAAAAAAATAATAAAAATACTCTAGTTACTATGAAGTCGCAAGTAAAATTAGTTCAATCATCATTAAATCAGATATCGAATGTATCATCAACGATTTCACAAAATTTCATAAAACTACAACGAGAATATAACGATTTGGTAGATAAAATTAATGTTAGGAAAAATGATCTAATAGAGCTTCAAGTAAATCAGCAATTAATTAATTACTTAACAAATTTTAATTTCATTTTGACAAGTTTTTCCCTTGAAATAGAAGAATTATTAGATGCTTTACTACTAGCACATCAAAATACACTACACCCACTAGTTCTTAATAGCATTCAGTTGAAAACAATTTTGGAAAATATACAGCGAGAATTACCTGTAAATCAAGTCTTACCAATAAATATTGACACTAATTCATCACTGGAAGGTTTTATGAAACTTATAAAAGTGACTACTAAATTTTCAAATTTTCAATTAATTTTTATTATAAATTTTCCTATATGTACTCCAGAGATTTATACTTTATTTCAGATATGGCCTATGCCAATAGAACTAACAAATTTACAATTTATATTTATCCAGCCCAATAATCCATATCTAGCAATTTCATCTGATAACCAACATTTTATATCGTATTCTGATATTGAATACAATAAATGCACTCTAGGGGTTACTATAAAATATTGTGCTTTAGATATGCCGGTTTATTTGGGATCATACCCGTTGTGCGAAATACAGCTTCTCAAATTGACGAATAATACTGTACTTCCGAAACAATGTACTGTGCACCATATCTATCATAATAATGCTTACTTTGAAAAACTAAAAACAAAAAACACATTTTTATATTGGGTAGCTACGGAAATACAAACCACCTTAGTTTGTTCTACGTCAACAACGTTTCATATTTTAAAAGGGACAGGGACTATTAGGTTACCATATTCATGCTCGTTATATACACCAACAGTGATACTTAAGTCATCAGGAGAGGAAATCAAAAATATAAATATATCAGTTAATATAAATCCAGACATATCCTTATTAAATGTTTCTGAATTAGGTTTGAAAATAGACAAAATACAGAATTCAAAAACAAATTTAAAAAAGATTAACTTTCAAATGCCAGAATTAAAAAATTTACACCAATCCGCCCAAAAATTAGACGAAATTGTAGATGATATAGACAAAGAATTAGAAAACGTCGTAACCAATAACTATCAGGATTTATACATTTATGGATTGTATTTAATAGGGGCTCTCGTAGGATATTTGGTAATACATACAATTATTACTAAAATAAAATTATATTGTAGAGGAGAGAGAGGGCCAAGGGAAATGGTTAACAGAACCAGAGGTAGAGGGCTACACGGAGATAATATAATATAATTAATGTACCAATTGAATAGACAATAATATGGTGAATAATGGCTCAGCGACTGAAAATTACTTGGTAAATTTTTAATATTACATCTAATACTATATTAGTGCATAATTTGTGTAATATTTATCATATTAAATATTAATTGTTCATACTATTTTATCATCCATTACAATTCATGTACAATATTTTTTTTTGTTAACCATTTGCTTAATCGTCATTATTCAGTCATAACTATATAGGTAACACTATTTCTAAACAAGGATTTTGAAATTTAAATAATATATTTAATATTTATAATATATGATATGACTAGTGTACCATAATAATTAAAATAACGTGTCAATGTTTTTTTAACAATTTATTCAATTATGGTATGTTTATTATTATTATTATTATTTATTACAGGTAATAATTGATTAGGTTTATAAATTATATTATAGCAAGGTGTATTGATACACCTTGATTATGGAGTTATCGTCTATACCTACGATATTTATACTATCATTTTTATTATTATTTTAATACAATAGAATACCTATTAATCGAATTAATAATTCTTAACTTGGTGTAAAATGTGAATTTAAACCTTTTTCCCAAGAAAATTTGAAAAAATACATTTTTAATGTAAAAATACTGCGTTATTGAATTAGCAACCAATCCAAGTTTAGCCAAAAATTGGTGCTCTACTGTTGAGTTTATTTATAGTTAACTAGTACAGTTTTGATTAATAAAAATTATGTACTAAATTATGTAATTAGGTTTTGTACTAGTTAAAACACTAGACATAACTTGAGTATAATATTTAAATGTATATTATTATATCAGAAAAAAAAAAAAAAAAAAAAATTTTTTTATTATTGTAATTTAAATTATATATTAAGTTGAACAAAACAAATATTTGTACATTGTTTTGTATGCTATTTTTGAATTCAAACATGTTATAATGTATTATGAACATTTATTATAATAGTGATAAAAAAAAAAAAAAAAAAATGTTAATAGTACCTACTTGCAATGTTTTTGTAACCTTATAATATATTTCATGTACCATCTTCAATGTAATTTGTATGAAATTAAACACTATTTCTTATATACATATATATATATATAAAAAAAAAAAAAAAATGTCTTTATACTGCATACTTAAATTTTAACTAACTCGAGGCAACTGAAAGGGGTAAGTGAAGACAGCCGTGGGTGTCGGTATTCAAGGACGGAAGAGCCAACGACAATCCACTTCACTATCCAGAAGTTATCAAGCAATAATATACAATGAGCATATATTATTAATATTATTATATACGCATGACCATTGCCTTGGTGGCTTGGTGTTTGTATACCTAAAAAATTCATGTTTCACAGTCCAAGCAAGAAAATACAGTCGGAGGAGGTTGGAGTACCGTTATTCTTTGCTACTGGATGAACAATGAACATGAAATCAGAAAATACAACACTACCACTAACACAGCTACCGTTGCTTGACTTCCCAAATCTGGGGTCCAGATTTAAATGGACAAGGGGTACATGTAACGATCATCGACATCGTACATTACTCCCTACGTTGAGCACGGCTAATATGCTGAGTGTTAGTAATGACAAATGTGAATATATATATATGAAATATATATTATGCTGACGCGATGTTTAGCTCACATCGTGTAAATAACCGACCTGGACGCCTGGCGAGAGTGAGTTCTGATAGAGTCGACAGTGAGGTAGTCGATAGAATAGGGTCGGCGGTTGATAGTTGGATGGTCAAGAATGAAGAGTCATGGTTGGTGGTCGATAGTGGAACTCGAGGGCTGACAACGACCTGAAGAGGACCTGCGGACGACCAGCTCAACCCACATTTGGACATCGGCACCCACGACACACCATGGCCCGATCGGTAGCCCGGAGTTATAATTTATAAGTATATTTCAATATTGTAACTTGTAGTAAATAATAATAATACATCAATAACAGATATATATATATATACATTACGTTGAGTACTTGCTTCACATAAGGTAACCCTGATCCCTAGTAATAATATCACACACCGAGGTCGAGTCTCCGAGACCTCGTTAATATAAACAGAACGACACCGGAACGGGGAAGAGCCCAGGTGAAGAGGAGACGTTACAAGTTCGTATTATATACATAGGTGTCATGTAACATATTTATATTTATAATTGTTACATTACCCCCTCCCTTTAGAAAAAAAAAAAAAAATTTTAAAATATAAACATTGTTTTTATCCCTTGTCCGACTGGATTGATTGAATATGGTGAAGGTGGACTGTTGATTGAAGTTTTTTTGTGATTGAACAATGCTTCTTCATGGATTGGTTAGTTGATATGTTTGAAAACTTACATTTTTTTATTATATTTTACAACAATAAATTTTTTTTTTCACATCCTATATACTATACTTTAGTAAACTCTACTATCTCTATTCTTAACTAATATTCCCCATATTGTCAATTATCATTACTAAACTCTATTTTAACTGGATGTCCCTCCAACACAATATTTCTTTATTAACAAAGTGCAGACTATTTGTGTATTATAAGTATTTGCTTGCAAGTATTTCTACTATGCCAGAGGCCAATACTTTTTATTTATCCAAATAGTGTTTGTATTACACTCTATACATTTGATTATATTTTATTTTTTGTTTTGTTACTTAATAATTTTTCTATTTAATAGTTATAATCGACAATATGAGTATGTCTGATGATACAAATACCCAAAATAATTTAATATAATATTAAAAAAAAAATAAAAATAAAAGATATAAACATTTATCCCAAAATTAATATAATAGTTTTAATACAATAACCTTAATCTATATTTAATTATATAATCTGAATATTGTTGGTTAAGTTAGGTTGGTTAACTCCACTATACTGGTATTTGACTTCTCCTGTAGGTATCTGAAACTTGACTTTTAGGTTAACGTTATAAAAATATCCTTAGAATTATTGTATAGTTATTGTATTAACCAGATTTAATTAAAGCCGTTTTTTATTGTAATTATTTTTGTTATTATAATTTTTATTTTTCCCGTACAATTGTTCATAAGAGTCACGTTACCAAATGTTAATTTGATATTTTATCGTCATAAGTAGTGACATATTTAAAATTATGGTGCAGTGTGACTTCTTGTATATTAAATTTCAGGTGACAAAAAAAAAAAATATATATCATTAATGTAATAAGTGCGATCTCCTTATATTTTAAACACTTGTGTGGTTATATATTGTATATCTTATGCTAATTACTACGTATCTAAACTGTATAATATTTATATTAACATGCAATAAATACGAATTAAAATAGAAATATAATGCGCTTAACCGTTTTCTTACCTATATTATTTATTTATTTTCTCGATTTTTTTTAGTTGACTAACGTTTTTATAGTCGTTAATTAATTGTCCATTCTTAGTTATTTCTACTACATATGTAACATCTGATATTTGTATCTGTATGCAAATTTTGACCCTTTATTTTCTATCTTTACTTATACTTTTTCCCCTACTATTTGTAATCTGATTTGTTTTTTGCGTGAATCATAATGTTTTTTATTTTTTTGAAACTTTTCCTCCAGTAATTTTGGTAACTCGTCTCCTATGTTATTGTGTCATAATGTCCCCACGTTAGATCAGTTATCGGTGAAACTAATTCTGCAAATTGAGGGATAAATTTTCTAAAAAAATTGCACAAACCTAAGAAACTCCGTGTTTGTTTTATTGTTTTGGGAGTTGGACAATTTTTTATTGCAGCCAGACCTTCGGAATTCGGTTTAATTCTGTCCTGATTTACTATTTTCCCGAGTATCTTAAGTTCGAAATATCCGAATTTACACTTGGTAGTTTTTAATTTAAATCCAGATTCTCTTATTCGTTGTAATAATTTCTGTAGTATTATTAATAGGTCATCAAATGTTTTTGCATAATTTATAATATCATCAAAATAGTTAATAGTTCCAACATATAATAATCCGGCGAGAGTTTTTGCTACTGCTTTTGAAAATTGTCGTGGTGAATTTTTATAACCAAATAGAAACCGTGTCCATTCATACAGCCCGAATGGTGTTATAAATGCTAATTTGTATCTATCTGTTGTTCCTAATAGAATTATTCAGAAATCCCTGTTGCATGTCCATTATATTAAAAAATGTTGCTACTTCTAAATAATCGAAAACCGTTTGCATTTGAGTTACTGGAAAATTTTGATGTGGTACTTGTTTATTTAATTTTCTATAATCGATCACTAATCTATTTGAACTGTCTGCTTTGTTCACTAGAAATACCGGGCTGGTGTATGAGGAAATAGATAGAGTTATTAGACCGGATTTTAATAATTCATTAATTTGCCTCTGTAGTTCCTGTTGTTCTGTTAACGCTAATATAAATGGTAGTAAATTAACAGGTTCTGTTGTTGTTGTTGACATAGGTATATCTCCTACGTCTATCGCCCCTAAGTCCCTTGAGTGTTTGGCAAAGCAATCTTTATAATATATATTCAAAATTATTTTTAATTGTGTCTGTTGTAATTGGGATGGTTTCGGATTTATGTCAAGTTCGTCCGTGTTTTGTTTGTCAATATATAGTACATTATCATAGTTTGACATTTCATTATCATTTTTCAGATTAGCTAATTTTAAACTGTTTATATGATGGAATTTTGTTTTTTTATGTGTATCTACTAAATTTTTTTCGTTTTCATTCATTAGTATATTACGATATTCTCTAATATTCGTTCCGCATACATCGCAAAACATTACTTTTCCGCCTTAGTCCAGTAAGGATGATTCAAATATTCGTGAGATTTTAATGCCGACTCAGATGTTGACAGATGTTCACAATCCTGGCAAAACTGAGTGTACCACATAATCGGTGTTTTGTTTACGTCATTATTTTTTATTTCTATGGGACTGTTTATGTTACATTTATCTAATGAGTATTTTTTTTTGTTAAGATAGGATAAACTTAATCGATCGTGACATTCGTCTAAGTACCTGTTTATGTGTTTTGTAATAGTATTTATATCGGGTATAACTGTATACATGCATGTGTTATGTAAGGTGAATGGTGATGATTCTCGATTTATTAATGCTGGATTCCAGTGATTATTTTCATGAATTACTCCTATCGTCGGTCGGTTCTTTTTCCAGTATATTATAGCGGTATTTAATGCGTTATTATCTGCGTTTTTGTGTTTTGAAATTATTGTTATATTTTTATTAAAATGGTCTGCTAAATATTCTAAATCATCCTCTGTCATAATATGATATCCTGATTTTGTATTTGGTATATTAATTTTCTTTAGTATTTCTATAGTGGATACCTCTAGCCCTTCTTCTCTCAAGCAAACACGTAGTGCATGTGCACCGCAATCGCCGCCAGACGGTACTTCCTCGATTTTGTTTAAGTATGACGTATCTAATAAAATATTTTCCCTCAGTGTGTGGTTAATATTGTCGGCAAAAAAAAATCCCATTCCATTATTATTAATTTTGTCGATAGTTCCATTATTATTTAATTTTGATTTGTTTATGTTAGTGGTTTCATTATTATTTAATATTGACTGGTTTATGTCATAAATAGATATTGTTATGCACGTATTTCGAAATATGAACCTCAGCATACTGGAGATAACGGGCCATTCTTTTCCGTCTTGTCCTGCGCATATTTTAGGTAATGCTACTCTTTTAATTTGTTGTTCTAAGCAAAATGTTCTCAGGTTTTGTAATGTGGCGAATATATTAACGTATGTTGGTTTTTCGTAATAGTGGTTTTTTATAATTAAATATAATAGCCATTGTTTTTCTGTTTTAATGAATGCGATTTCCCTTACTCTTTTTCTTTGTAAAATCAAATTATCGATATTGTTAAATTTTTTACGAAACTGTAAAGCGATACCATGGTTTATCGTTAGGCATTCGCTGACGCAGTGAGCGATTGCGTCACTTGACCGATCGCTGAACGAATCGCCAGTTATTTCCTCGTATCTATGGTTAAAATGTTGTGAATTATTATCAAGCAATAAAAATTGTTGATATTCGTTTAATATTTCGTGGGAAAAGTTTTGTATTTCGGTTCCCTGTATATCGTTTTTTATTTCCCGAGTTTCTATTTGTAATTTTACTTCTTGATCATCGTATCTGAATAATACAATATTGTCTTTTAAATCCATGGCTGTTTGTGTTTTTTTCAAAAAATCTAAACCTAATAAGATTGGGGAGCATAAACTATCTACTACCACTGCCTGATGGTGTATTATGAGCGATGCTATTTGTATTTTAATTATCGTTGAGCCTATAATGTTTAATTTTGAATTATTGGCTGTTTTCAAATCTATATCGTTAATTGGCTTAATATTATCAAGTAATGTCATTTTTTTATCTATAACTGTCACGCTGGCTCCTGTATCTAACAGTAGTAATGTCGGTTCGTCATTAATTTTTCCTAATATTTCAATTTTATGTTTTATTTGTTCGTTTATTTTGTAGCAACTATATATTACATGATTTATTTCATTAGTTATACTATTGTAATTCCTGATTTTTGGAAATATACCCTTCACAGGCCCAGGTGCCTGCAGGACTTTTAGTTTTTTTTTGGTTGTAACAATTTTTCTTAATATGTCCCACCTTGCCACATCCATAACACGTTGGTATCGGCCTCGGAGGGTTCCAATGTTGATAGTTTTGATACTGATTTTTTTGTTGTGTAAATGTATTTGGTATATTTTGACTAATTTGATTGTATGTAAATCTAGAGTTTTGTTGGTTTGGATTAAAATACGGTGAAAAATATTGATTTGGAAATTGTTGATCATAAACTTCGCTATTATTGTTATTAGCTCCATTGGTATAATTTGGTATATGATTTTGTACCGGTTTATCCCTTATATCTGTGGTTAATTGTTGAATGTGTTTTTTTAGAATATTTATCTCTTCATTTAATTTATCTACAGTTGAATTTTGTTTTTCATCTGTTTTTCTAACCAGTTTTGCTAATTCATATCTTTTTAAATTTGCTGTTATTTTTGTTATGTTTGTGTTGTCTAAAATGTCTATTTTATTGTATATTTCATCTGGTAAACCCGCCAATATTTTCTCGCAAATTTCTTCCTCTATCCTGTTTGGATTAATTTTATAGCAAAGTTCCATCATATTTACTATAAATTCATTTAAAGTTTCGTTTTTCATTAACTTTCTTTGGTTTAATTGTATTCTAAGTAATTTATCATTCCCAATATTAGTAAATTTCTCCTTTATTTGTTTTTTAGTCCGTTCCCAGTTTATGTTTGGTGTTTTGGTTTTTATTAATTTAAAAAAATTTGATGCCGAGTCTTTTAAATATAATGGTAACAACGTAATTTTTTCTGTTTCGCCCCAGTTATTTATTATTGCAGCTAAGTCAAAATTTTCTATAAAAGAATCAACGTCCACTCCCATTTTTCCCATAAAAGTTTGTGGTTGATGGATTATTATTTTAAATTCCATTATTTATCTACCACTATTAATAAAAAAAAGACTCGTTCTAAATAGATTAACTATGGTTAACTTTCCTAACCTATTTTTTGTGTATGTTTAAATTTTAAACAATTCGTTATATTCTAACATATATACTAATATATTGTTACCTTAATACCCTTAATACTTAAAATCTATGCTTAATATTATCACTCAAAACTCGTTATTTCAAACTTTTCTGGTTTATAATTAAATTTATTTATTTCACATTCGTTTATCTTTCTTAAAACTTAAAATTTCTCTTATAACCTATAGTCAGTATTAATCGCTTAAAATTCCTTTATTCAAAACTTTATCTCACTTAAAATTAAATTTTTTCTTTAAATTCAATAGTCTCTCTTAAAACTTAAAATTCCTATTAAAACCTATTGTCAGTATTAATCACTTACACTATCTTTATTCAAAACTGTATTTCACTTATAATAATTATTTCCTTTAAATTCAATTATCTCTCTTAAAACTTAAAATTCCTATTAAAACCTATTGGCAGTATTAATTACTTAAATTTTTACTAAAGACAAAAAAAAAATTTTTTAAACTACTTAAAATTATAAATTTATTAAAACTGAATCAAAATCCTAGGAACCAAATATAACTGTAATTATTACAGGCTACGGCGCCTCCAACAATATGTAACGTGGTCGGGGGAACGACCAGTGAAATATAAGATATCCAGGAAGAATCGTAGGATCCTATAGATATAAATACCGTAGCCAGGGGCAGATATGTAGATATCAGGATCTTAAATATATTACCCATATAAATACTCAAAGAATTAGGTGTCAGCTCCTTGGTCAGGTAACCAGCTACAATGGTTTTGATCTATGACATACAAGTGGTGATTAGTTTGTTGACCATCGAAGCTCTAGAGACAATCTCCTTCTACATAACACGAAACGTATGACTTTTAAACTACAGCACACACATCATGTTACGTCGAAAAAGACGGTCTAATACATCTTTCATAATCATATAATTAATATTTAAATTTACCCTATAGTTGAACCTGTTTAAATACTCAAATGATTAGGTGTCAGCTCCTTGGTCAGGTAATCAGCTACAATGGTGTTGATCTGCGATATACAGGTGGTGTTAGTTCGTTGACCATCAAGTTTCTAGAGACCATTTCCTTCTACGTAACACGAAATGTGTGACTTTTAAACTACAGCACACACATCATGTTATGTCGAAAAAGACGGGCTACTACATCTTTCATAATCATATATTTAATATTTATAGTTACCCTATAGTTGAACCTGTTTAAATACTCAAATGATTAGGTGTCAGCTCCTTGGTCGGTTCATCGGCTACTAAGGTGTTGATCTGTGACATACAGGTGGTGATTAGTTTGTTGATCATCTAAGCTCTAGAGACAATCTCCTTCTACATAACACGAAACGTGTGACTATTAAACTGCAACTCACACATCATGTTACGTCGAAAAAGACGGGCTATTACATCTTTCATAATTATATATTTAATATTTATAGTTACCCTATAGTTGAACCTGTTTAAATACTCAAATGATTAGGTGTCAGCTCCTTGGTCGGTTCATCGGCTAATAAGGTGTTGATCTGTGACATACAGGTGGTGATTAGTTTGTTGATCATCTAAGCTCTAGAGACAATATCCTTCTACATAACACGAAACGTGTGACTATTAAACTGCAACTCACACATCATGTTGCGTCGAAAAGGACGGGCTGCTACATCTTTCATAATCATATATTTAATATTTATAGTTACCCTATAGTTGCACCTATATAAATACTCAAAGAATTAGGTGTCAGCTCCTTGGTCAGGTAACCAGCTACAAAGGTGTTGATCTGCGATATACAGGTGGTGTTAGTTCGTTGACCATCAAGTTTCTAGAGACCATCTCCTTCTACGTAACACGAAATGTGTGAATTTTAAACTACAGCACACACATCATGTTACGTCGAAAAAGACGAGCTACTACATCTTTCATAATCATATTATTAATATTTATAGTTACCCTATAGTTGCACCAATATTAATACTCAAAGAATTAGGTCACAGCTCCTTGGTCAGGTAATCAGCTACAATGGTGTTGATCTGCGATATACAGGTGGTGTTAGTTCGTTGACCATCAAGTTTCTAGAGACAATCTCCTTCTACATAACACGAAACGTGTGACTTTTAAACTACAACACCCACATCATGTTACGTCGAAAAAGACGGTCTACTACATCTTTCATTATCATATTTGTAATATTTATATTTACCCTATAGTTGCACCTTTATAAACAATCGATGAATAAATTAGGCGTCAGCTCTTTGGTGGGAAGGTCGGCTATAGAGGTCTTGGGCAGCAGTTAGTTGACCATCGAGGCTCTATAGACTATCTCCTTCTACGTAACACGAAATGTGTGACTTTTAAACTACAGCACACACATCATGTTACGTCGAAAAAGACGGGCTACTAAATCTTTCATAATCATATATTTAATATTTATAGTTACCCTATAGTTGAACCTGTTTAAATACTCAAATGATTAGGTGTCAGCTCCTTGGTCATGTAATCAGCTACAATGGTGTTGATCTGCGATATACAGGTAGTGTTAGTTCGTTGACCATCAAGTTTCTAGAGACCATCTCCTTCTACGTAACACGAAATGTGTGACTTTTAAACTACAGCACACACATCATGTTATGTCGAAAAAGACGGGCTACTACATCTTTCATAATCATATATTTAATATTTATAGTTACCCTATAGTTGAACCTGTTTAAATACTCAAATGATTAGGTGTCAGCTCCTTGGTCGGTACATCGGCTACTAAGGTGTTGATCTGTGACATACAGGTGGTGATTAGTTTGTTGATCATCTAAGCTCTAGAGACAATCTCCTTCTACATAACACGAAACGTGTGACTATTAAACTGCAACTCACACATCATGTTACGTCGAAAAAGACGGGCTATTACATCTTTCATAATTATATATTTAATATTTATAGTTACCCTATAGTTGAACCTGTTTAAATACTCAAATGATTAGGTGTCAGCTCCTTGGTCGGTTCATCGGCTAATAAGGTGTTGATCTGTGACATACAGGTGGTGATTAGTTTGTTGATCATCTAAGCTCTAGAGACAATATCCTTCTACATAACACGAAACGTGTGACTATTAAACTGCAACTCACACATCATGTTGCGTCGAAAAGGACGGGCTGCTACATCTTTCATAATCATATATTTAATATTTATAGTTACCCTATAGTTGCACCTATATAAATACTCAAAGAATTAGGTGTCAGCTCCTTGGTCAGGTAACCAGCTACAAAGGTGTTGATCTGCGATATACAGGTGGTGTTAGTTCGTTGACCATCAAGTTTCTAGAGACCATCTCCTTCTACGTAACACGAAATGTGTGAATTTTAAACTACAGCACACACATCATGTTACGTCGAAAAAGACGAGCTACTACATCTTTCATAATCATATTATTAATATTTATAGTTACCCTATAGTTGCACCAATATTAATACTCAAAGAATTAGGTCACAGCTCCTTGGTCAGGTAATCAGCTACAATGGTGTTGATCTGCGATATACAGGTGGTGTTAGTTCGTTGACCATCAAGTTTCTAGAGACAATCTCCTTCTACATAACACGAAACGTGTGACTTTTAAACTACAACACCCACATCATGTTACGTCGAAAAAGACGGTCTACTACATCTTTCATTATCATATTTGTAATATTTATATTTACCCTATAGTTGCACCTTTATAAACAATCGATGAATAAATTAGGCGTCAGCTCTTTGGTGGGAAGGTCGGCTATAGAGGTCTTGGGCAGCAGTTAGTTGACCATCGAGGCTCTATAGACTATCTCCTTCTACGTAACACGAAATGTGTGACTTTTAAACTACAGCACACACATCATGTTACGTCGAAAAAGACGGGCTACTAAATCTTTCATAATCATATATTTAATATTTATAGTTACCCTATAGTTGAACCTGTTTAAATACTCAAATGATTAGGTGTCAGCTCCTTGGTCATGTAATCAGCTACAATGGTGTTGATCTGCGATATACAGGTAGTGTTAGTTCGTTGACCATCAAGTTTCTAGAGACCATATCCTTCTACGTAACACGAAATGTGTGACTTTTAAACTACAGCACACACATCATGTTATGTCGAAAAAGACGGGCTACCACATCTTTCATAATCATATATATATAATATTTATAGTTACCCTATAGTTGAACCTGTTTAAATACTCAAATGATTAGGTGTCAGCTCCTTGATCGGTTCATCGGCTACTAAGGTGTTGATCTGTGACATACAGGTGGTGATTAGTTTGTTGATCATCTAAGCTCTAGAGACAATCTCCTTCTACATAACACGAAACGTGTGACTTTTAAACTGCAACTCACACATCATGTTGCGTCGAAAAGGACGGGCTGCTACATCTTTCATAATCATATATTTAATATTTATAGTTACCCTATAGTTGCACCTATATAAATACTCAAAGAATTAGGTGTCAGCTCCTTGGTCAGGTAATCAGCAACAAAGGTGTTGATCTGCGATATACAGGTGGTGTTAGTTCGTTGACCATCAAGTTTCTAGAGACCATCTCCTTCTACGTAACACGAAATGTGTGAATTTTAAACTACAGCACACACATCATGTTACGTCGAAAAAGACGAGCTACTACATCTTTCATAATCATATTATTAATATTTATAGTTACCCTATAGTTGCACCAATATTAATACTCAAAGAATTAGGTCACAGCTCCTTGGTCAGGTAATCAGCTACAATGGTGTTGATCTGCGATATACAGGTGGTGTTAGTTCGTTGACCATCAAGTTTCTAGAGACCATCTCCTTCTACGTAACACGAAATGTGTGACTTTTAAACTACAACACCCACATCACGTTACGTCGAAAAAGACGGTCTACTACATCTTTCATTATCATATTTGTAATATTTATAGTTACCCTATAGTTGCACCTTAATAAACAATCGATGAATAAATTAGGCGTCAGCTCTTTGGTGGGAAGGTCGGCTATAGAGGTCTTGGGCAGCAGTTAGTTGACCATCGAGGCTCTATAGACTATCTCCTTCTACGTAACACGAAATGTGTGACTTTTAAACTACAGCACACACATCATGTTACGTCGAAAAAGACGGGCTACTAAATCTTTCATAATCATATATTTAATATTTATAGTTACCCTATAGTTGAACCTGTTTAAATACTCAAATGATTAGGTGTCAGCTCCTTGGTCATGTAATCAGCTACAATGGTGTTGATCTGCGATATACAGGTAGTGTTAGTTCGTTGACCATCAAGTTTCTAGAGACCATCTCCTCCTACGTAACACGAAATGTGTGACTTTTAAACTACAGCACACACATCATGTTATGTCGAAAATGACGGGCTACTAAATCTTTCATAATCATATATTTAATATTTATAGTTACCCTATAGTTGAACCTGTTTAAATACTCAAATGATTAGGTGTCAGCTCCTTGATCGGTTCATCGGCTACTAAGGTGTTGATCTGTGACATACAGGTGGTGATTAGTTTGTTGATCATCTAAGCTCTAGAGACAATCTCCTTCTACATAACACGAAACGTGTGACTTTTAAACTGCGACTCACACATCATGTTACGTCGAAAAAGACGGGCTACTAAATCTTTCATAATTATATATTTAATATATATAGTTACCCTATAGTTGAACCTGTTTAAATACTCAAATAATTAGGTGCCAGCTCCTTGGTCGGTTCATCGGCTACAATGGTGTTGATCTGCGATATACAGGTGGTGTTAGTTCGTTGACCATCAAGTTTCTAGAGACCATCTCCTTCTACGTAATACGAAATGTGTGACTTTTAAACTGCAACACCCTCATCATGTTGCGTCGAAAAGAACGGGCTGCTACATCTTTCATAATCATATATTTAATATTTATAGTTACCCTATAAATGCACCTATATAAATACTCAAAGAATTAGGTGTCAGCTCCTTGGTCAGGTAATCAGCAACAAAAGTGTTGATCTGCGATATACAGGTGGTGTTAGTTCGTTGACCATCAAGTTTCTAGAGACCATCTCCTTCTACGTAACACGAAATGTGTGACTTTTAAACTAAAAAACCCACATCATGTAACGTCGAGAAAGACAATCTACTACATCTCTCATTATCATATTTGTAATATTTATAGTTACCCTATAGTTGCACCTTTATAAACAATCGATGAATAAATTAGGCGTCAGCTCTTTGGTGGGTGGGAAGGTCGGCTATAGAGGTCATGGGCAGCAGTTCGTTGACCATCGAGGCTCTATAGACTATCTCCTTCTACGTAACACGAAATGTGTGAATTTTAAACTACAGCACACACACCATGTTACGTCGAAAAAGACGAGCTACTACATCTTTCATAATCATATTATTAATATTTATAGTTACCCTATAGTTGAACCTGTTTAAATACTCAAATACTTAAGTGTCAGCTCCTTGGTCGGTTCATCGGATTCTAAGGTGTTGATCTGTGACATAAAGGTGGTGATTAGTTTGTTGATCATCTAAGCTCTAGAGACAATCTCCTTCTACATAACACGAAACGTGTGACTTTTAAACTGCAACTCACACATCATGTTGCGTCGAAAAGGACGGGCTGCTACATCTTTCATAATCATATATTTAATATTTATAGTTACCCTATAGTTGCACCTATATAAATACTCAAAGAATTAGGTGTCAGCTCCTTGGTCAGGTAATCAGCAACAAAGGTGTTGATCTGCGATATACAGGTGGTGTTAGTTCGTTGACCATCAAGTTTCTAGAGACCATCTCCTTCTACGTAACACGAAATGTGTGAGTTTTAAACTACAGCACACACATCATGTTACGTCGAAAAAGACGAGCTACTACATCTTTCATAATCATATTATCAATATTTATAGTTACCCTATAGTTGCACCAATATTAATACTCAAAGAATTAGGTCACAGCTCCTTGGTCAGGTAATCAGCTACAATGGTGTTGATCTGCGATATACAGGTGGTGTTAGTTCGTTGACCATCAAGTTTCTAGAGACCATCTCCTTCTACGTAACACGAAATGTGTGACTTTTAAACTACAACACCCACATCACGTTACGTCGAAAAAGACGGTCTACTACATCTTTCATTATCATATTTGTAATATTTATAGTTACCCTATAGTTGCACCTTTATAAACAATCGATGAATAAATTAGGCGTCAGCTCTTTGGTGGGAAGGTCGGCTATAGAGGTCTTGGGCAGCAGTTAGTTGACCATCGAGGCTCTATAGACTATCTCCTTCTACGTAACACGAAATGTGTGACTTTTAAACTACAGCACACACATCATGTTACGTCGAAAAAGACGGGCTACTAAATCTTTCATAATCATATATTTAATATTTATAGTTACCCTATAGTTGAACCTGTTTAAATACTCAAATGATTAGGTGTCAGCTCCTTGGTCATGTAATCAGCTACAATGGTGTTGATCTGCGATATACAGGTAGTGTTAGTTCGTTGACCATCAAGTTTCTAGAGACCATCTCCTCCTACGTAACACGAAATGTGTGACTTTTAAACTACAGCACACACATCATGTTATGTCGAAAAAGACGGGCTACTAAATCTTTCATAATCATATATTTAATATTTATAGTTACCCTATAGTTGAACCTGTTTAAATACTCAAATGATTAGGTGTCAGCTCCTTGATCGGTTCATCGGCTACTAAGGTGTTGATCTGTGACATACAGGTGGTGATTAGTTTGTTGATCATCTAAGCTCTAGAGACAATCTCCTTCTACATAACACGAAACGTGTGACTTTTAAACTGCGACTCACACATCATGTTACGTCGAAAAAGACGGGCTACTAAATCTTTCATAATTATATATTTAATATATATAGTTACCCTATAGTTGAACCTGTTTAAATACTCAAATAATTAGGTGCCAGCTCCTTGGTCGGTTCATCGGCTACAATGGTGTTGATCTGCGATATACAGGTGGTGTTAGTTCGTTGACCATCAAGTTTCTAGAGACCATCTCCTTCTACGTAATACGAAATGTGTGACTTTTAAACTGCAACACCCTCATCATGTTGCGTCGAAAAGAACGGGCTGCTACATCTTTCATAATCATATATTTAATATTTATAGTTACCCTATAAATGCACCTATATAAATACTCAAAGAATTAGGTGTCAGCTCCTTGGTCAGGTAATCAGCAACAAAAGTGTTGATCTGCGATATACAGGTGGTGTTAGTTCGTTGACCATCAAGTTTCTAGAGACCATCTCCTTCTACGTAACACGAAATGTGTGACTTTTAAACTAAAAAACCCACATCATGTAACGTCGAGAAAGACAATCTACTACATCTCTCATTATCATATTTGTAATATTTATAGTTACCCTATAGTTGCACCTTTATAAACAATCGATGAATAAATTAGGCGTCAGCTCTTTGGTGGGTGGGAAGGTCGGCTATAGAGGTCATGGGCAGCAGTTCGTTGACCATCGAGGCTCTATAGACTATCTCCTTCTACGTAACACGAAATGTGTGAATTTTAAACTACAGCACACACACCATGTTACGTCGAAAAAGACGAGCTACTACATCTTTCATAATCATATTATTAATATTTATAGTTACCCTATAGTTGAACCTGTTTAAATACTCAAATACTTAAGTGTCAGCTCCTTGGTCGGTTCATCGGATTCTAAGGTGTTGATCTGTGACATAAAGGTGGTGATTAGTTTGTTGATCATCTAAGCTCTAGAGACAATCTCCTTCTACATAACACGAAACGTGTGACTTTTAAACTGCAACTCACACATCATGTTGCGTCGAAAAGGACGGGCTGCTACATCTTTCATAATCATATATTTAATATTTATAGTTACCCTATAGTTGCACCTATATAAATACTCAAAGAATTAGGTGTCAGCTCCTTGGTCAGGTAATCAGCAACAAAGGTGTTGATCTGCGATATACAGGTGGTGTTAGTTCGTTGACCATCAAGTTTCTAGAGACCATCTCCTTCTACGTAACACGAAATGTGTGAGTTTTAAACTACAGCACACACATCATGTTACGTCGAAAAAGACGAGCTACTACATCTTTCATAATCATATTATCAATATTTATAGTTACCCTATAGTTGCACCAATATTAATACTCAAAGAATTAGGTCACAGCTCCTTGGTCAGGTAATCAGCTACAATGGTGTTGATCTGCGATATACAGGTGGTGTTAGTTCGTTGACCATCAAGTTTCTAGAGACCATCTCCTTCTACGTAACACGAAATGTGTGACTTTTAAACTACAACACCCACATCACGTTACGTCGAAAAAGACGGTCTACTACATCTTTCATTATCATATTTGTAATATTTATAGTTACCCTATAGTTGCACCTTTATAAACAATCGATGAATAAATTAGGCGTCAGCTCTTTGGTGGGAAGGTCGGCTATAGAGGTCTTGGGCAGCAGTTAGTTGACCATCGAGGCTCTATAGACTATCTCCTTCTACGTAACACGAAATGTGTGACTTTTAAACTACAGCACACACATCATGTTACGTCGAAAAAGACGGGCTACTAAATCTTTCATAATCATATATTTAATATTTATAGTTACCCTATAGTTGAACCTGTTTAAATACTCAAATGATTAGGTGTCAGCTCCTTGGTCATGTAATCAGCTACAATGGTGTTGATCTGCGATATACAGGTAGTGTTAGTTCGTTGACCATCAAGTTTCTAGAGACCATCTCCTCCTACGTAACACGAAATGTGTGACTTTTAAACTACAGCACACACATCATGTTATGTCGAAAAAGACGGGCTACTAAATCTTTCATAATCATATATTTAATATTTATAGTTACCCTATAGTTGAACCTGTTTAAATACTCAAATGATTAGGTGTCAGCTCCTTGATCGGTTCATCGGCTACTAAGGTGTTGATCTGTGACATACAGGTGGTGATTAGTTTGTTGATCATCTAAGCTCTAGAGACAATCTCCTTCTACATAACACGAAACGTGTGACTTTTAAACTGCGACTCACACATCATGTTACGTCGAAAAAGACGGGCTACTAAATCTTTCATAATTATATATTTAATATATATAGTTACCCTATAGTTGAACCTGTTTAAATACTCAAATAATTAGGTGCCAGCTCCTTGGTCGGTTCATCGGCTACAATGGTGTTGATCTGCGATATACAGGTGGTGTTAGTTCGTTGACCATCAAGTTTCTAGAGACCATCTCCTTCTACGTAATACGAAATGTGTGACTTTTAAACTGCAACACCCTCATCATGTTGCGTCGAAAAGAACGGGCTGCTACATCTTTCATAATCATATATTTAATATTTATAGTTACCCTATAAATGCACCTATATAAATACTCAAAGAATTAGGTGTCAGCTCCTTGGTCAGGTAATCAGCAACAAAAGTGTTGATCTGCGATATACAGGTGGTGTTAGTTCGTTGACCATCAAGTTTCTAGAGACCATCTCCTTCTACGTAACACGAAATGTGTGACTTTTAAACTAAAAAACCCACATCATGTAACGTCGAGAAAGACGAGCTACTACATCTTTCATAATCATATTATTAATATTTATAGTTACCCTATAGTTGAACCTGTTTAAATACTCAAATACTTAAGTGTCAGCTCCTTGGTCGGTTCATCGGATTCTAAGGTGTTGATCTGTGACATAAAGGTGGTGATTAGTTTGTTGATCATCTAAGCTCTAGAGACAATCTCCTTCTACATAACACGAAACGTGTGACTTTTAAACTGCAACTCACACATCATGTTGCGTCGAAAAGGACGGGCTGCTACATCTTTCATAATCATATATTTAATATTTATAGTTACCCTATAGTTGCACCTATATAAATACTCAAAGAATTAGGTGTCAGCTCCTTGGTCAGGTAATCAGCAACAAAGGTGTTGATCTGCGATATACAGGTGGTGTTAGTTCGTTGACCATCAAGTTTCTAGAGACCATCTCCTTCTACGTAACACGAAATGTGTGAGTTTTAAACTACAGCACACACATCATGTTACGTCGAAAAAGACGAGCTACTACATCTTTCATAATCATATTATCAATATTTATAGTTACCCTATAGTTGCACCAATATTAATACTCAAAGAATTAGGTCACAGCTCCTTGGTCAGGTAATCAGCTACAATGGTGTTGATCTGCGATATACAGGTGGTGTTAGTTCGTTGACCATCAAGTTTCTAGAGACCATCTCCTTCTACGTAACACGAAATGTGTGACTTTTAAACTACAACACCCACATCACGTTACGTCGAAAAAGACGGTCTACTACATCTTTCATTATCATATTTGTAATATTTATAGTTACCCTATAGTTGCACCTTTATAAACAATCGATGAATAAATTAGGCGTCAGCTCTTTGGTGGGAAGGTCGGCTATAGAGGTCTTGGGCAGCAGTTAGTTGACCATCGAGGCTCTATAGACTATCTCCTTCTACGTAACACGAAATGTGTGACTTTTAAACTACAGCACACACATCATGTTACGTCGAAAAAGACGGGCTACTAAATCTTTCATAATCATATATTTAATATTTATAGTTACCCTATAGTTGAACCTGTTTAAATACTCAAATGATTAGGTGTCAGCTCCTTGGTCATGTAATCAGCTACAATGGTGTTGATCTGCGATATACAGGTAGTGTTAGTTCGTTGACCATCAAGTTTCTAGAGACCATCTCCTCCTACGTAACACGAAATGTGTGACTTTTAAACTACAGCACACACATCATGTTATGTCGAAAAAGACGGGCTACTACATCTTTCATAATCATATATATATAATATTTATAGTTACCCTATAGTTGAACCTGTTTAAATACTCAAATGATTAGGTGTCAGCTCCTTGATCGGTTCATCGGCTACTAAGGTGTTGATCTGTGACATACAGGTGGTGATTAGTTTGTTGATCATCTAAACTCTAGAGACAATCTCCTTCTACATAACACGAAACGTGTGACTTTTAAACTGCAACTCACACATCATGTTACGTCGAAAAAGACGGGCTACTAAATCTTTCATAATCATATATTTAATATATATAGTTACCCTATAGTTGAACCTGTTTAAATACTCAAATAATTAGGTGCCAGCTCCTTGGTCGGTTCATCGGCTACAATGGTGTTGATCTGCGATATACAGGTGGTGTTAGTTCGTTGACCATCAAGTTTCTAGAGACCATCTCCTTCTACGTAATACGAAATGTGTGACTTTTAAACTGCAACACCCTCATCATGTTGCGTCGAAAAGAACGGGCTGCTACATCTTTCATAATCATATATTTAATATTTATAGTTACCCTATAGTTGCACCTATGTAAATACTCAAAGAATTAGGTGTCAGCTCCTTGGTCAGGTAATCAGCAACAAAAGTGTTGATCTGCGATATACAGGTGGTGTTAGTTCGTTGACCATCAAGTTTCTAGAGACCATCTCCTTCTACGTAACACGAAATGTGTGACTTTTAAACTACAAAACCCACATCATGTTACGTCGAGAAAGACAATCTACTACATCTCTCATTATCATATTTGTAATATTTATAGTTACCCTATAGTTGCACCTTTATAAACAATCGATGAATAAATTAGGCGTCAGCTCTTTGGTGGGTGGGAAGGTCGGCTATAGAGGTCATGGGCAGCAGTTCGTTGACCATCGAGGCTCTATAGACTATCTCCTTCTACGTAACACGAAATGTGTGAATTTTAAACTACAGCACACACATCATGTTACGTCGAAAAAGACGAGCTACTACATCTTTCATAATCATATTATTAATATTTATAGTTACCCTATAGTTGAACCTGTTTAAATACTCAAATACTTAGGTGTCAGCTCCTTGGTCGGTTCATCGGATTCTAAGGTGTTGATCTGTGACATACAGGTGGTGATTAGTTTGTTGATCATCTAAGCTCTAGAGACAATCTCCTTCTACATAACACGAAACGTGTGACTTTTAAACTGCAACTCACACATCATGTTGCGTCGAAAAGGACGGGCTGCTACATCTTTTATAATCATATTATTAATATTTATAGTTACCCTATAGTTGAACCTGTTTAAATACTCAAATACTTAGGTGTCAGCTCCTTGGTCGGTTCATCGGATACTATGGTGTTGATCTGTGACATACAGGTGGTGATTAGTTTGTTGACCATCAAGTTTCTAGAGACCATCTCCTTCTACGTAATACGAAATGTGTGACTTTTAAACTGCAACACCCTCATCATGTTACGTCGAAAAAGACGGGCTACTACATCTTTCATGATCATATTTTTGATATTTATAGTTACCCTATAGTTGCACCTTTATAAATACTCAAAGAATTAGGTGTCAGCTCCATGGTCAGGTAACCAGCTACAATGGTTTTGATCTATGACATACAAGTGGTGATTAGTTTGTTGAACATCGAAGCTCTAAAGACAATCTCCTTCTACATAACACGAAACTTGTGACTTTTAAATTGCAACTCACACATCATGTTACGTCGAAAAAGACGGGCTACTAAATCTTTCATAATCATATATTTAATATATATAGTTACCCTATAGTTGAACCTGTTTAAATACTCAAATAATTAGGTGCCAGCGCCTTGGTCGGTTCATCGGCTACAATAGTGTTGATCTGCGATATACAGGTGGTGTTAGTTCGTTGACCATCAAGTTTCTAGAGACCATCTTCTTCTACGTAACACGAAATGTGTGACTTTTAAACTACAACACCAACATCATGTTACGTCGAGAAAGACGGTCTACTACATCGTTCATTATCATATTTGTAATATTTATAGTAACACTATGGTTGCACCTTTATAAACAATCGATGAATAAATTAGGCGTCAGCTCTTTGGTCGGAAGGTCGGCTAAAGAAGTCTTGGGCAGCAGTTCGTTGACCATCGAGGCTCTATAGACAATCTCCTTCTACATAACACGAAACGTGTGAATTTTAAACTACAGCACCCATATCATGTTACGTCGAAAAAGACGAGCTACTACATCTTTCATAATCATATTATTAATATTTATAGTTACCCTATAGTGGCACCTATATTAATACTCAAAGAATTAGGTCACAGCTCCTTGGTCGGTTCATCGGCTACTAAGGTGTTGATCTGTGACAAACAGGTGGTGATTAGTTTGTTGACAATCGAGGCTCTATAGACTATCTCCTTCTACGTAACACGAAATGTGTGTTTTTTAAACTACAGCACACAAATCATGTTACGTCGAAAAAGACGGTCTACTACATCTTTCATTATCATATTTGTAATATTTATAGTTACCCTATAGTTGCACCTCTATAAACAATCGATGAATAAATTAGGCGTCAGCTCTTTGGTGGGAAGGTCGGCTATAGAGGTCTTGGGCAGCAGTTCGTTGACCATCGAGGCTCTATAGGCTATCTCCTTCTACGTAAAACGAAATGTGTGACTTTTAAACTAAAGCACACACATCATGTTACGTCGAAAAAGACGGGCTACTAAATCTTTCATAATCATATATTTGATATTTATAGTAACCCTATAGTTTCACCTATATAAATACTCAAAGAATTAGGTGTCAGCTCCTTGGTCAGGTAACCAGCTACAATGGTTTTGATCTGCGATATACAGGTGGTGATTAGTTCATTGATCATCATGTTTCTAGAGACCATCTTCTTCTACGTAACACGAAATGTGTGACTTTTAAACTATAACAGCCAGATCATGTTAAGTCGAAAAAGACGGGCTGCTACAACTTTCATAATCATATTATTAATATTTATAGTTACCCTATAGTTGCACCTATATTAATACTCAAAGAATTAGGTCACAGCTCCTTGGTCAGGTAATCAGCTACAATGGTGTTGATCTGCGATATACAGGTGGTGTTAGTTCGTTGACCATTAAGTTTCTAGAGACCATCTCCTTCTACGTAACACGAAATGTGTGACTTTTAAACTGCAACTCACACATCATGTTGCGTCGAAAAGGACGGGCTGCTACATCTTTCATTATCATATTTGTAATATTTATAGTTACCCTATAGTTGCACCTTTATAAACAATCGATGAATAAATTAGGCGTCAGCTCTTTGGTGGGAAGGTCGGCTATAGAGGTCTTGGGCAGCAGTTCGTTGACCATCGAGGCTCTATAGGCTATCTCCTTCTACGTAAAACGAAATGTGTGACTTTTAAACTAAAGCACACACATCATGTTACGTCGAAAAAGACGGGCTACTAAATCTTTCATAATCATATATTTGATATTTATAGTAACCCTATAGTTTCACCTATATAAATACTCAAAGAATTAGGTGTCAGCTCCTTGGTCAGGTAACCAGCTACAATGGTTTTGATCTGCGATATACAGGTGGTGATTAGTTCATTGATCATCATGTTTCTAGAGACCATCTTCTTCTACGTAACACGAAATGTGTGACTTTTAAACTACAACACCCAGATCATGTTATGTCGAAAAAGACGGGCTGCTACAACTTTCATAATCATATTATTAATATTTATAGTTACCCTATAGTTGCACCTATATTAATACTCAAAGAATTAGGTCACAGCTCCTTGGTCGGTTCATCGGCTACTAAGGTGTTGATCTGTGACAAACAGGTGGTGATTAGTTCGTTGACCATCATGTTTCTAGAGACCATCTCCTTCTACGTAACACGAAATGTGTGACTTTTAAACTACAGCACACACATCATGTTACGTCGAAAACGACGGGCTACTAAATCTTTCATAATCATATATTTGATATTTATAGTAACCCTATAGTTGCACCTATATAAATACTCAAAGAATTAGGTGTCAGCTCCTTGGTCAGGTAACCAGCTACAATGGTTTTGATCTGCGATATACAGGTGGTGATTAGTTCATTGATCATCATGTTTCTAGAGACCATCTTCTTCTACGTAACACGAAATATGTGACTTTTAAACTACAACACCCACATCATGTTAAGTCGAAAAAGACGGGCTGCTACATCTTTCATAATCATATTATTAATATTTATAGTTACCCTATAGTTGCACCTATATTAATACTCAAAGAATTAGGTCACAGCTCCTTGGTCAGGTAATCAGCTACAATGGTGTTGATCTGCGATATACAGGTGGTGTTAGTTCGTTGACCATTAAGTTTCTAGAGACCATCTCCTTCTACGTAATCATGTTTCGTTGAAAAAGACGGTCTACTACATCTTTCATTATCATATTTGTAATATTTAAATATACCCTATAGTTGAACCTGTTTAAATACTCAAATGATTAGGTGTCAGCTCCTTGGTCGGTTCATCGGCTAATAAGGTGTTGATCTGTGACATACAGGTGGTGATTAGTTTGTTGATCATCTAAGCTCTAGAGACAATCTCCTTCTACATAACACGAAACGTGTGACTATTAAACTGCAACTCACACATCATGTTGCGTCGAAAAGGACAGGCTGCTACATCTTTCATAATCATATATTTAATATTTATAGTTACCCTATAGTTGCACCTATATAAATACTCAAAGAATTAGGTGTCAGCTCTTTGGTCAGGTAACCAGCTACACTGGTTTTGATCTGTGACATACAGGTGGTGATTAGTTTGTTGATCATCTAAGCTCTAGAGACAATTTCCTTCTACATAACACGAAATGTGTGACTTTTAAACTACAACACCCACATCATGTTACGTCGAAAAAAACGGTCTACTACATCTTTCATTATCATATTTGTAATATTTATAGTTACCCTATAGTTGCACCTATATAAACAATCGATGAATAAATTAGGCGTCAGCTCTTTGGTGGGAAGGTCGGCTATAGAGGTCTTGGGCAGCAGTTCGTTGACCATCAAGGCTCTATAGGCTATCTCCTTCTACGTAAAACGAAATGTGTGACTTTTAAACTACAGCACACACATCATGTTACGTCGAAAAAGACGGGCTACTAAATCTTTCATAATCATATATTTAATATTTATAGTTACCATATAGTTGAACCTGTTTAAATACTCAAATGATTAGGTGTCAGCTCCTTGGTCATGTAATCAGCTACAATGGTGTTGATCTGCGATATACAGGTAGTGTTAGTTCGTTGACCATCAAGTTTCTAGAGACCATCTCCTTCTACGTAACACGAAATGTGTGACTTTTAAACTACAGCACACACATCATGTTATGTCGAAAAAGACGGGCTACTAAATCTTTCATAATCATATATTTAATATATATAGTTACCCTATAGTTGAACCTGTTTAAATACTCAAATGATTAGGTGTCAGCTCCTTGGTCGGTTCATCGGCTACTAAGGTGTTGATCTGTGACATACAGGTGGTGATTAGTTTGTTGATCATCTAAGCTCTAGAGACAATCTCCTTCTACATAACACGAAACGTGTGACTATTAAACTGCAACTCACACATCATGTTACGTCGAAAAAGACGGGCTATTACATCTTTCATAATTATATATTTAATATTTATAGTTACCCTATAGTTGAACCTGTTTAAATACTCAAATGATTAGGTGTCAGCTCCTTGGTCGGTTCATCGGCTAATAAGGTGTTGATCTGTGACATACAGGTGGTGATTAGTTTGTTGATCATCTAAGCTCTAGAGACAATCTCCTTCTACATAACACGAAACGTGTGACTATTAAACTGCAACTCACACATCATGTTGCGTCGAAAAGGACAGGCTGCTACATCTTTCATAATCATATATTTAATATTTATAGTTACCCTATAGTTGCACCTTTATAAACAATCGATGAATAAATTAGTCGTCAGCTCTTTGGTGGGAAGGTGGGCTATAGAGGTCTTGGGCAGCAGTTCGTTGACCATCGAGGCTCTATAGACCATCTCCTTCTACGTAACACGAAATGTGTGACTTTTAAACTACAGCACACACATCATGTTACGTCGAAAAAGACGGGCTACTAAATCTTTCATAATCATGTATTTAATATATATAGTTACCCTATAGTTGAACCTGTTTAAATACTCAAATAATTAGGTGCCAGCTCCTTGGTCGGTTCATCGGCTACAATAGTGTTGATCTGCGATATACAGGTGGTGTTAGTTCGTTGACCATCAAGTTTCTAGAAACCATCTCCTTCTACGTAACACGAAATGTGTGAATTTTAAACTACAGCACACACATCATGTTACGTCGAAAAAGACGAGCTACTACATCTTTCATAATCATATTATTAATATTTATAGTTACCCTATAGTTGCACCTATATTAATACTCAAAGAGTTAGGTCACAGTTCCTTGGTCAGGTAATCAGCTACAATGGTGTTGATCTGCGATATACAGGTGGGGTTAGTTCGTTGACCATTAAGTTTCTAGAGACCATCTCCTTCTACGTAACACGAAATGTGTGACTTTTAAACTACAACACCCACATCATGTTACGTCGAAAAAGACGGTCTACTTCATCTTTCATTATCATATTTGTAATATTTATATTTACCCTATAGTTGCACCTTTATAAACAATCGATGAATAAATTAGTCGTCAGCTCTTTGGTGGGAAGGTGGGCTATAGAGGTCTTGGGCAGCAGTTCGTTGACCATCGAGGCTCTATAGACCATCTCCTTCTACGTAACACGAAATGTGTGTTTTTTAAACTACAGCACACAAATCATGTTACGTCGAAAAAGACGGGCTAAACATCTTTCATGATCATATTTTTGATATTTATAGTTACCCTATAGTTGCACCTTTATAAATACTCAAAGAATTAGGTGTCAGCTCCATGGTCAGGTAACCAGCTACAATAGTGTTGATCTGCGATATACAGGTGGTGTTAGTTCGTTGACCATCAAGTTTCTAGAGACCATCTCCTTCTACGTAACACGAAATGTGTGACTTTTAAACTACAAAACCCACATCATGTTACGTCGAGAAAGACAATCTACTACATCTCTCATTATCATATTTGTAATATTTATAGTTACCCTATAGTTGCACCTTTATAAACAATCGATGAATAAATTAGGCGTCAGCTCTTTGGTGGGTGGGAAGGTCGGCTATAGAGGTCATGGGCAGCAGTTCGTTGACCATCGAGGCTCTATAGACTATCTCCTTCTACGTAACACGAAATGTGTGAATTTTAAACTACAGCACACACATCATGTTACGTCGAAAAAGACGAGCTACTACATCTTTCATAATCATATTATTAATATTTATAGTTACCCTATAGTTGAACCTGTTTAAATACTCAAATACTTAGGTGTCAGCTCCTTGGTCGGTTCATCGGATTCTAAGGTGTTGATCTGTGACATACAGGTGGTGATTAGTTTGTTGATCATCTAAGCTCTAGAGACAATCTCCTTCTACATAACACGAAACGTGTGACTTTTAAACTGCAACTCACACATCATGTTGCGTCGAAAAGGACGGGCTGCTACATCTTTTATAATCATATTATTAATATTTATAGTTACCCTATAGTTGAACCTGTTTAAATACTCAAATACTTAGGTGTCAGCTCCTTGGTCGGTTCATCGGATACTATGGTGTTGATCTGTGACATACAGGTGGTGATTAGTTTGTTGACCATCAAGTTTCTAGAGACCATCTCCTTCTACGTAATACGAAATGTGTGACTTTTAAACTGCAACACCCTCATCATGTTACGTCGAAAAAGACGGGCTACTACATCTTTCATGATCATATTTTTGATATTTATAGTTACCCTATAGTTGCACCTTTATAAATACTCAAAGAATTAGGTGTCAGCTCCATGGTCAGGTAACCAGCTACAATGGTTTTGATCTATGACATACAAGTGGTGATTAGTTTGTTGAACATCGAAGCTCTAAAGACAATCTCCTTCTACATAACACGAAACTTGTGACTTTTAAATTGCAACTCACACATCATGTTACGTCGAAAAAGACGGGCTACTAAATCTTTCATAATCATATATTTAATATATATAGTTACCCTATAGTTGAACCTGTTTAAATACTCAAATAATTAGGTGCCAGCGCCTTGGTCGGTTCATCGGCTACAATAGTGTTGATCTGCGATATACAGGTGGTGTTAGTTCGTTGACCATCAAGTTTCTAGAGACCATCTTCTTCTACGTAACACGAAATGTGTGACTTTTAAACTACAACACCAACATCATGTTACGTCGAGAAAGACGGTCTACTACATCGTTCATTATCATATTTGTAATATTTATAGTAACACTATGGTTGCACCTTTATAAACAATCGATGAATAAATTAGGCGTCAGCTCTTTGGTCGGAAGGTCGGCTAAAGAAGTCTTGGGCAGCAGTTCGTTGACCATCGAGGCTCTATAGACAATCTCCTTCTACATAACACGAAACGTGTGAATTTTAAACTACAGCACCCATATCATGTTACGTCGAAAAAGACGAGCTACTACATCTTTCATAATCATATTATTAATATTTATAGTTACCCTATAGTGGCACCTATATTAATACTCAAAGAATTAGGTCACAGCTCCTTGGTCGGTTCATCGGCTACTAAGGTGTTGATCTGTGACAAACAGGTGGTGATTAGTTTGTTGACAATCGAGGCTCTATAGACTATCTCCTTCTACGTAACACGAAATGTGTGTTTTTTAAACTACAGCACACAAATCATGTTACGTCGAAAAAGACGGTCTACTACATCTTTCATTATCATATTTGTAATATTTATAGTTACCCTATAGTTGCACCTCTATAAACAATCGATGAATAAATTAGGCGTCAGCTCTTTGGTGGGAAGGTCGGCTATAGAGGTCTTGGGCAGCAGTTCGTTGACCATCGAGGCTCTATAGGCTATCTCCTTCTACGTAAAACGAAATGTGTGACTTTTAAACTAAAGCACACACATCATGTTACGTCGAAAAAGACGGGCTACTAAATCTTTCATAATCATATATTTGATATTTATAGTAACCCTATAGTTTCACCTATATAAATACTCAAAGAATTAGGTGTCAGCTCCTTGGTCAGGTAACCAGCTACAATGGTTTTGATCTGCGATATACAGGTGGTGATTAGTTCATTGATCATCATGTTTCTAGAGACCATCTTCTTCTACGTAACACGAAATGTGTGACTTTTAAACTATAACAGCCAGATCATGTTAAGTCGAAAAAGACGGGCTGCTACAACTTTCATAATCATATTATTAATATTTATAGTTACCCTATAGTTGCACCTATATTAATACTCAAAGAATTAGGTCACAGCTCCTTGGTCAGGTAATCAGCTACAATGGTGTTGATCTGCGATATACAGGTGGTGTTAGTTCGTTGACCATTAAGTTTCTAGAGACCATCTCCTTCTACGTAACACGAAATGTGTGACTTTTAAACTGCAACTCACACATCATGTTGCGTCGAAAAGGACGGGCTGCTACATCTTTCATTATCATATTTGTAATATTTATAGTTACCCTATAGTTGCACCTTTATAAACAATCGATGAATAAATTAGGCGTCAGCTCTTTGGTGGGAAGGTCGGCTATAGAGGTCTTGGGCAGCAGTTCGTTGACCATCGAGGCTCTATAGGCTATCTCCTTCTACGTAAAACGAAATGTGTGACTTTTAAACTAAAGCACACACATCATGTTACGTCGAAAAAGACGGGCTACTAAATCTTTCATAATCATATATTTGATATTTATAGTAACCCTATAGTTTCACCTATATAAATACTCAAAGAATTAGGTGTCAGCTCCTTGGTCAGGTAACCAGCTACAATGGTTTTGATCTGCGATATACAGGTGGTGATTAGTTCATTGATCATCATGTTTCTAGAGACCATCTTCTTCTACGTAACACGAAATGTGTGACTTTTAAACTACAACACCCAGATCATGTTATGTCGAAAAAGACGGGCTGCTACAACTTTCATAATCATATTATTAATATTTATAGTTACCCTATAGTTGCACCTATATTAATACTCAAAGAATTAGGTCACAGCTCCTTGGTCGGTTCATCGGCTACTAAGGTGTTGATCTGTGACAAACAGGTGGTGATTAGTTCGTTGACCATCATGTTTCTAGAGACCATCTCCTTCTACGTAACACGAAATGTGTGACTTTTAAACTACAGCACACACATCATGTTACGTCGAAAACGACGGGCTACTAAATCTTTCATAATCATATATTTGATATTTATAGTAACCCTATAGTTGCACCTATATAAATACTCAAAGAATTAGGTGTCAGCTCCTTGGTCAGGTAACCAGCTACAATGGTTTTGATCTGCGATATACAGGTGGTGATTAGTTCATTGATCATCATGTTTCTAGAGACCATCTTCTTCTACGTAACACGAAATATGTGACTTTTAAACTACAACACCCACATCATGTTAAGTCGAAAAAGACGGGCTGCTACATCTTTCATAATCATATTATTAATATTTATAGTTACCCTATAGTTGCACCTATATTAATACTCAAAGAATTAGGTCACAGCTCCTTGGTCAGGTAATCAGCTACAATGGTGTTGATCTGCGATATACAGGTGGTGTTAGTTCGTTGACCATTAAGTTTCTAGAGACCATCTCCTTCTACGTAATCATGTTTCGTTGAAAAAGACGGTCTACTACATCTTTCATTATCATATTTGTAATATTTAAATATACCCTATAGTTGAACCTGTTTAAATACTCAAATGATTAGGTGTCAGCTCCTTGGTCGGTTCATCGGCTAATAAGGTGTTGATCTGTGACATACAGGTGGTGATTAGTTTGTTGATCATCTAAGCTCTAGAGACAATCTCCTTCTACATAACACGAAACGTGTGACTATTAAACTGCAACTCACACATCATGTTGCGTCGAAAAGGACAGGCTGCTACATCTTTCATAATCATATATTTAATATTTATAGTTACCCTATAGTTGCACCTATATAAATACTCAAAGAATTAGGTGTCAGCTCTTTGGTCAGGTAACCAGCTACACTGGTTTTGATCTGTGACATACAGGTGGTGATTAGTTTGTTGATCATCTAAGCTCTAGAGACAATTTCCTTCTACATAACACGAAATGTGTGACTTTTAAACTACAACACCCACATCATGTTACGTCGAAAAAAACGGTCTACTACATCTTTCATTATCATATTTGTAATATTTATAGTTACCCTATAGTTGCACCTATATAAACAATCGATGAATAAATTAGGCGTCAGCTCTTTGGTGGGAAGGTCGGCTATAGAGGTCTTGGGCAGCAGTTCGTTGACCATCAAGGCTCTATAGGCTATCTCCTTCTACGTAAAACGAAATGTGTGACTTTTAAACTACAGCACACACATCATGTTACGTCGAAAAAGACGGGCTACTAAATCTTTCATAATCATATATTTAATATTTATAGTTACCATATAGTTGAACCTGTTTAAATACTCAAATGATTAGGTGTCAGCTCCTTGGTCATGTAATCAGCTACAATGGTGTTGATCTGCGATATACAGGTAGTGTTAGTTCGTTGACCATCAAGTTTCTAGAGACCATCTCCTTCTACGTAACACGAAATGTGTGACTTTTAAACTACAGCACACACATCATGTTATGTCGAAAAAGACGGGCTACTAAATCTTTCATAATCATATATTTAATATATATAGTTACCCTATAGTTGAACCTGTTTAAATACTCAAATGATTAGGTGTCAGCTCCTTGGTCGGTTCATCGGCTACTAAGGTGTTGATCTGTGACATACAGGTGGTGATTAGTTTGTTGATCATCTAAGCTCTAGAGACAATCTCCTTCTACATAACACGAAACGTGTGACTATTAAACTGCAACTCACACATCATGTTACGTCGAAAAAGACGGGCTATTACATCTTTCATAATTATATATTTAATATTTATAGTTACCCTATAGTTGAACCTGTTTAAATACTCAAATGATTAGGTGTCAGCTCCTTGGTCGGTTCATCGGCTAATAAGGTGTTGATCTGTGACATACAGGTGGTGATTAGTTTGTTGATCATCTAAGCTCTAGAGACAATCTCCTTCTACATAACACGAAACGTGTGACTATTAAACTGCAACTCACACATCATGTTGCGTCGAAAAGGACAGGCTGCTACATCTTTCATAATCATATATTTAATATTTATAGTTACCCTATAGTTGCACCTTTATAAACAATCGATGAATAAATTAGTCGTCAGCTCTTTGGTGGGAAGGTGGGCTATAGAGGTCTTGGGCAGCAGTTCGTTGACCATCGAGGCTCTATAGACCATCTCCTTCTACGTAACACGAAATGTGTGACTTTTAAACTACAGCACACACATCATGTTACGTCGAAAAAGACGGGCTACTAAATCTTTCATAATCATGTATTTAATATATATAGTTACCCTATAGTTGAACCTGTTTAAATACTCAAATAATTAGGTGCCAGCTCCTTGGTCGGTTCATCGGCTACAATAGTGTTGATCTGCGATATACAGGTGGTGTTAGTTCGTTGACCATCAAGTTTCTAGAAACCATCTCCTTCTACGTAACACGAAATGTGTGAATTTTAAACTACAGCACACACATCATGTTACGTCGAAAAAGACGAGCTACTACATCTTTCATAATCATATTATTAATATTTATAGTTACCCTATAGTTGCACCTATATTAATACTCAAAGAGTTAGGTCACAGTTCCTTGGTCAGGTAATCAGCTACAATGGTGTTGATCTGCGATATACAGGTGGGGTTAGTTCGTTGACCATTAAGTTTCTAGAGACCATCTCCTTCTACGTAACACGAAATGTGTGACTTTTAAACTACAACACCCACATCATGTTACGTCGAAAAAGACGGTCTACTTCATCTTTCATTATCATATTTGTAATATTTATATTTACCCTATAGTTGCACCTTTATAAACAATCGATGAATAAATTAGTCGTCAGCTCTTTGGTGGGAAGGTGGGCTATAGAGGTCTTGGGCAGCAGTTCGTTGACCATCGAGGCTCTATAGACCATCTCCTTCTACGTAACACGAAATGTGTGTTTTTTAAACTACAGCACACAAATCATGTTACGTCGAAAAAGACGGGCTAAACATCTTTCATGATCATATTTTTGATATTTATAGTTACCCTATAGTTGCACCTTTATAAATACTCAAAGAATTAGGTGTCAGCTCCATGGTCAGGTAACCAGCTACAATAGTGTTGATCTGCGATATACAGGTGGTGTTAGTTCGTTGACCATCATGTTTCTAGAGACCATCTCCTTCTACGTAACACGAAATGTGTGACTTTTAAACTACAACACCCGCATCATGTTAAGTCGAAAAGGACGGGCTGCTACATCTCTCATTATCATATTTGTAATATTTATAGTTACCCTATAGTTGCACCTTTATAAACAATCGATGAATAAATTAGGCGTCAGCTCTTTGGTGGGAAGGTCGGATATTGAGGTCATGGGCAGCAGTTCGTTGACCATCGAGGCTCTATAGACCATCTCCTTCTACGTAACACGAAATGTGTGACTTTTAAACTACAGCACACACATCATGTTACGTCGAAAAAGACGGGCTACTAAATCTTTCATAATGATATATTTAATATTTATAGTAATGCTATAGTTGCAACCTTCATAAATACTCAAATGATTAGGTGTCAGCTCCTTGGTCAGTTCATCGGCTACTAAGGTGTTGATCTGTGACATACAGGTGGTGATTAGTTTGTTGATCATCGAAGCTCTAGAGACAATCTCCTTCTACATAACACGAAACGTGTGACTTTTAAACTGCAACTCACACATCATGTTACGTCGAAAAAGACGGTCTAATACATCTTTCATAATCATATAATTAATATTTATAGTTACCCTATAGTTGCACCTATATAAATACTCAAAGAATTAGGTGTCAGCTCCCTGGTCAGGTAACCAGCTACAATGGTTTTGATCTGCGATATACAGGTGGTGATTAGTTTGTTGACCATCGAAGCTCTAGAGACAATCTCCTTCTACATAACACGAAACGTGTGACTTTTAAACTACAGCACACACATCATGTTACGTCGAAAAAGACGGTCTAATACATCTTTCATAATCATATAATTAATATTTATAGTTACCCTATAGTTGCACCTATATTAATACTCAAAGAATTAGGCCACAGCTCCTTGGTCAGGTAACCAGCTACAATGGTTTTGATCTGCGATATACAGGTGGTGATTAGTTCATTGATCATCATGTTTCTAGAGACCATCTCCTTCTACGTAACACGAAATGTGTGACTTTTAAACTACAACACCCATATCATGTTACGTCGAAAAAGACGGGCTACTACATCTTTCATGATCATATTTTTGATATTTATATTAACCCTTGTCGTATATTGCAGACAGTCGTCAAAATAATATTATTTTATATATATGTAATATAGGTGGGAATATTTCAAATTGTAAATTATTGACATAGGTCAGGCCAGTGAAGCAATAATGTGCTGAGGCGACAATAATATTTTCTATATAACACCGCCGTACGCGCAGGCACGGCCCCCGTTGTCGCTGAGTGATTCGGCGAGGACGTAGCTACGACGTGCGTGTGAAACGCCGATCGTAGTACGGGCTAGGCGATCTGAATTTGCTAAGTGTATTATTTATGTTTGTTTTAAATACAATAAAAGTGTTTCCGACCTGAAAACCCGAGTTAAACATTATTTTAGTCATTCTTACGTTCTTACCTTTTATAGGAACAGCGCCGGGATATACGTACTATGTGTCAATGAAGTTTTATTAAACTGAATAGTGCCAAGGTATATGTAATCTTTGAGTCATTCCAACTAGATAGGAACGAACTAAGAATTGACAAGCGCCTACCATCGTACCTCAACGAGTTAACAGTGCCATTCTAATTAACTTTAGAGAGTGTTAATTACTAGAGAATACGAGGGTAAGGCGATAGTTGGTTTACCGCGTATTGTCTAATACGGGTGATACCACAGAGTGGCGCCCAACGAGGTTCTTATTCACGGGCGGAGACATTTTTTTTTTTTTTGTGCGTGTGCCCTGGTACCTCAACCTTGGCACGTTTAATTTTTCGAAGTGTTTATGTACGAGAAGTACAACAGTTTTTACGTGTGGTCTGGGAAAAATTCCCTTGGCACACCAATTTTTTTGTACAAGTGAAGTACGACAATTGTGTACGTTTTGGGTAGTAAAACCCGGAGCAAGTTTAGTGTTTTTACCTGTTAAAGTAAAATATACTTTTTGTGTGTGTTTTGGGGTGCAGTAGTAACCCAGAACGCAATTTTGTGCGTGTGTATACCGAGTGAGTAACACATACGCGTTCGATAAATTTTTCTTACGGAAAAAGTAACGCTTGTACCTCGTGAGTACACCAATATATAATTTTTTGTTTTTTTTTTTGTACAAGTGAAGTGCGACTAATTGTACATTTCTGGTAGTGTAACCGGGAGCAAATTTTTAGTGCTTTACAAGTTAAAATAACAGTTATAAGAGTTTTGGGTACAGTAGAAACCCAGAACGCAATTGTGTGCGTGTATACCGATTAACTAACAAATACGCGTTCGATTTTTGTCTTACCGACAAGACAACGTTTGTGCCGCGTGAGTACAATTTTGCTAACCGTGCGTCTACACATATACGCCAAGGTGAGCAACGTTTTGTAATATACTTAAATATTAATATTAGGATTGTAGATTAGTTTTTTTAATAATTTAAATAATTTTTATTTTAATTTTCGTTCGCCCTTTAAAATTGTATTTAGTTTACTTCAAAAAAAAAAAAAAGAAAAATAGATTTTAATTTTAATTCTTAAATTATTCAAAAATTAAGTAGTTATTGTTAAGTATAAATATATTAATAAAAATCAACTTTCACTACAAAATAACAACGCAAATAAATTAATAATTCAGGCAGAAAAAATTTTAAGACACTAGTAATACTTTATATCAAAATAATTTTAAAAAAAAAAAACAAAAATCCAAAACACAAAATGGAAAAAATGATAATTAAACCAGATAGTTTTTCCGGACAAGGAGACATCAAAACATTTCTTAGACAGTACGAAAAAGCAGCACAAATAAACAATTGGGACGACAATGAAAAAATGAAATTCTTATCAATATTTCTGAAAGATACTGCCAACAAATTTTTACAAAACTTGGAAAACAAAGGAAGAAACTGGTCATGGGAAAATCTAAATAGCGAGTTCATAAACGAATTTCAACCAATAGGATACTCTATAATACTGAAAGCCAAATTAGAAAATAGGAAACAAAACGACTTAGAGTCAATTTCTAGTTTTGTTACGGAAATAGAATATTTATGTAGTCAAGTAGACAAGGATATGAAAGAGGAAGATATTTGTGTTTACATACTAAAAGGTATAAAAGAACCTATATTACACACAATTTCACTTCACGACAACAGTAACTTAAAAAAGTTAAAAGAAAATTTAAAAAAATATGAACTTATGCAATTTAGAATTAATTCAAGAAGCTCAGGACTTAGCGAATACACAGAAATTTTGAACAAACAAGTAATGCAATTAAATACCGAAACAAAAGACAGCAACCAAGAAATTCAACGTTTAAATACAAAATTAGAAGGAATAGACAGTTATTACAAAAACAAAATTGATCAACTATGTACTGAAATGAACAATTTAAAAAAATACGACAAGACAGTAAATTTTGAAGATAGATCACGCAACAGAGACAAAAGTCCATATCCACACAAATCAGATTACAAAGGCGGGAACAATAATAGGGAAAAAAGTCCTTATCCCGATAGGTACAACGACTATAATTTTGATCTGTGATATACGGGTGGTGATTTGTTTGTTGACCATCATGTTTCTAGAGACCATCTCCTTCAACGTAACACGAAATGTGTGACTTTTAAACTGCAACTCACACATCATGTTGCGTCGAAAAGGACGGGCTGCTACATCTTTCATAATCATATATTTAATATTTATAGTTATCCTATAGTTGCACCTATATAAATACTCAAAGAATTAGGTATCAGCTCCTTGGTCAGGTAACCAGCTACAATGGTTTTGATCTATGACATACAAGTGGTGATTAGTTTGTCGACCATCGAAGCTCTAGAGACAATCTCCTTCTACATAACACGAAACGTGTGACTTTTAAACTACAGCACACACATCATGTTACGTCGAAAAAGACGGGCTGCTACATCTTTCATAATTATATATTTAATATTTATAGTAACCCTATAGTTGCACCTATATCAATACTCAAAGAATTAGGTGTCAGCTCCTTGGTCGGGTAACCAGCTACAATGGTTTTGATCTGCGATATACAGGTGGAGATTAATTTGTTGACCATCATGTTTCTAGAGACCATCTCCTTTTACGTAACACGAAATGTGTGACTTTTAAACTACAACACCCACATCATGTTACGTCGAAAAAGACGGTCTACTACATCTTTCATGATCATATTTTTAATATTTATAGTAACCCTATAGTTGCACCTTTATAAACAATCGATGAATAAATTAGGCGTCAGCTCTTTGGTTGGAAGGTCCGCTATAGAGGTCTTGGGCAGCAGTTCGTTGACCAACGAGGCTCTATAGTCTATCTCCTTCTACGTAACACGAAATGTGTGACTTTTAAACTGCAACACACACATCATGTTTCGTTGAAAAAGACGGGCTACTACTCTTTCATAATAATATATTTAATATTTATAGTAATCCTATAGTTGCAACCTTCATAAATACTCAAAAAATTTGGTATCAGCTCCTTGGTCAGTTCATCGGCTACTAAGGTGTTGATCTGTGACATACAGGTGGTGATTAGTTTGTTGATCATCGAAGCTCTAGAGACAATCTCCTTCTACATAACACGAAACGTGTGACTTTTAAACTGCAACTCACACATCATGTTGCGTCGAAAAGGACGGGCTGCTACATCTTTCATAATCATATATTTAATATTTATAGTTACCCTATAGTTGCACCCATATAAATACTCAAAGAATTAGGTGTCAGCTCCTTGGTCAGGTAACCAGCTACAATGGTTTTGATCTGCGATATACAGGTGGTGATTAGTTCGTTGACCATCACGTTTCTAGAGACCATCTCCTTCTACGTAACACGAAATGTGTGACTTTTAAACTACAACACCCACATCATGTTACGTCGAAAAAGACGGGCTACTACATCTTTCATGATCATATTTTTAATATTTATAGTAACCCTATAGTTGCACCTTTATAAACAATCGATGAATAAATTAGGCGTCAGCTCTTTGGTTGGAAGGTCGGCTATAGAGGTCTTTGGCAGCAGTCCGTTGACCATCGAGGCTCTATAGACTATCTCCTTCTACGTAACACGAAATGTGTGACTTTTAAACTACAGCACACACATCATGTTACGTCGAAAAAGACGGGCTACTACATCTTTCATAATCATATAATTAATATTTATAGTTACCCTATAGTTGAACCTGTTTAAATACTCAAATAATTAGGTGTCAGCTCCTTGGTCGGTTCATCGGCTACTAAGGTGTTGATCGGTGACATACAGGTGGTGATTAGTTTGTTGACCATCGAAGCTCTAGAGACAATCTCCTTCTACATAACACGAAACGTGTGACTTTTAAACTACAGCACACACATCATGTTACGTCGAAAAAGACGGGCTGCTACATCTTTCATAATAATATAATTAATATTTATAGTTACCCTATAGTTGAACCTGTTTAAATACTCAAATAATTAGGTGCCAGCTCCTTGGTCGGTTCATCGGCTACAATGGTGTTGATCTGCGATATACAGGTGGTGAGCAGTTTGTTGACCATCGAAGCTCTAGAGACAATCTCCTTCTACATAACACGAAACGTGTGACTTTTAAACTGCAACTCACACATCATGTTGCGTCGAAAAGGACGGGCTGCTACATCTTTCATAATCATATATTTAATATTTATAGTTACCCTATAGTTGCACCCATATAAATACTCAAAGAATTAGGTGTCAGCTCCTTGGTCAGGTAACCAGCTACAATGGTTTTGATCTATGACATACAAGTGGTGATTAGTTTGTTGACCATCGAAGCTCTAGAGACAATCTCCTTCTACATAACACGAAACGTATGACTTTTAAACTACAGCACACACATCATGTTACGTCGAAAAAGACGGGCTACTACATCTTTCATAATCATATAATTAATATTTATAGTTACCCTATAGTTGAACCTGTTTAAATACTCAAATAATTAGGTGTCAGCTCCTTGGTCGGTTCATCGGCTACTAAGGTGTTGATCGGTGACATACAGGTGGTGATTAGTTTGTTGACCATCGAAGCTCTAGAGACAATCTCCTTCTACATAACACGAAACGTGTGACTTTTAAACTACAGCACACACATCATGTTACGTCGAAAAAGACGGGCTGCTACATCTTTCATAATGATATATTTAATATTTATAGTAATCCTATAGTTGCAACCTTCATAAATACTCAAAAAATTTGGTATCAGCTCCTTGGTCGGGTCATCGGCTACGAAGGTGTTGATCTGCGATATACAGGTGGTGAGCAGTTCATTGACCATCGAGGCTCTATAGACTATCTCCTTCTACGTAACACGAAATGTGTGACTTTTAAACTACAGCACACACATCATGTTACGTCGAAAAAGACGAGCTACTACATCTTTCATAATCATTTTATTAATATTTATAGTTACCCTATAGTTGCACCTATATTAATACTCAAAGAATTAGGTCGCAGCTCCTTGGTCAGGTAATCAGCTACAATGGTGTTGATCTGCGATATACAGGTGGTGTTAGTTCGTTTACCATCAAGTTTCTAGAGACTATCTCCTTCTACGTAACACGAAATGTGTGACTTTTAAACTACAGCACACACATCATGTTACGTCGAAAAAGACGGGCTACTACATCTTTCATAATAATATAATTAATATTTATAGTTACCCATAGTTGAACCTGTTTAAATACTCAAATAATTAGGTGCCAGCTCCTTGGTCGGTTCATCGGCTACAATGGTGTTGATCTGCGATATACAGGTGGTGAGCAGTTTGTTGACCATCGAAGCTCTAGAGACAATCTCCTTCTACATAACACGAAACTTGTGACTTTTAAATTGCAACTCACACATCATGTTACGTCGAAAAGACGGGCTGCTACATCTTTCATAATTATATATTTAATATTTATAGTAACCCTATAGTTGCGCCTATATAAATACTCAAAGATTTAGGTGTCAGCTCCTTGGTCGGGTAACCAGCTACAATGGTTTTGATCTGCGATATACAGGTGGTGATTAATTCGTTGACCATCATGTTTCTATAGACTATCTCCTTCTACGTAACACGAAATGTGTGACTTTTAAACTACAGCACACACATCATGTTACGTCGAAAAAGACGGGCTACTACATCTTTCATAATCATATAATTAATATTTATAGTTACCCTATAGTTGAACCTGTTTAAATACTCAAATAATTAGGTGTCAGCTCCTTGGTCGGTTCATCGGCTACTAAGGAGTTGATCGGTGACATACAGGTGGTGATTAGTTTGTTGACCATCGAAGCTCTAGAGACAATCTCCTTCTACATAACACGAAACGAGTGACTTTTAAACTACAGCACACACATCATGTTACGTCGAAAAAGACGGGCTGCTACATCTTTCATAATGATATATTTAATATTTATAGTAATCCTATAGTTGCAACCTTCATAAATACTCAAAAAATTTGGTATCAGCTCCTTGGTCGGGTCATCGGCTACGAAGGTGTTGATCTGCGATATACAGGTGGTGAGCAGTTCATTGACCATCGAGGCTCTATAGACTATCTCCTTCTACGTAACACGAAATGTGTGACTTTTAAACTACAGCACACACATCATGTTACGTCGAAAAAGACGAGCTACTACATCTTTCATAATCATTTTATTTATATTTATAGTTACCCTATAGTTGCACCTATATTAATACTCAAAGAATTAGGTCGCAGCTCCTTGGTCAGGTAATCAGCTACAATGGTGTTGATCTGCGATATACAGGTGGTGTTAGTTCGTTGACCATCAAGTTTCTAGAGACTATCTCCTTCTACGTAACACGAAATGTGTGACTTTTAAACTACAACACACACATCATGTTACGTCGAAAAAGACGGTTTACTACATCTTTCATGATCATATTTGTAATATTTATAGTAACACTATAGTTGCACCTTTATAAACAATCGATGAATAAATTAAGCGTCAGCTCTTTGGTCGGAAGGTCGGCTAAAGAAGTCTTGGGCAGCAGTTCGTTGACCATCGAGGCTCTATAGACTATCTCCTTCTACGTAACACGAAATGTGTGACTTTTAAACTACAGCACACACATCATGTTACGTCGAAAAAGACGGGCTACTACATCTTTCATAATCATATAATTAATATTTATAGTTACTCTATAGTTGAACCTGTTTAAATACTCAAATAATTAGGTGCCAGCTCCTTGGTCAGGTAACCAGCTACAATGGTTTTGATCTGCGATATACAGGTGGTGTTAGTTCGTTTACCATCAAGTTTCTAGGGACCATCTCCTTCTACGTAACACGAAATGTGTGACTTTTAAACTACAACACCCACATCATGTTACGTCGAAAACGACGGGCTGCTACATCTTTCATAATGATATATTTAATATTTATAGTAATCCTATAGTTGAAACCTTCATAAATACTCAAAAAATTTGGTATCAGCTCCTTGGTCAGGTCATCGGCTACGAAGGTGTTGATCTGCGATATACAGGTGGTGAGCAGTTTGTTGACCATCGAAGCTCTAGAGACAATCTCCTTCTACATAACACGAAACTTGTGACTTTTAAATTGCAACTCACACATCATGTTACGTCGAAAAGACGGGCTGCTACATCTTTCATAATTATATATTTAATATTTATAGTAACCCTATAGTTGCGCCTATATAAATACTCAAAGATTTAGGTGTCAGCTCCTTGGTCGGGTAACCAGCTACAATGGTTTTGATCTGCGATATACAGGTGGTGATTAATTCGTTGACCATCATGTTTCTATAGACTATCTCCTTCTACGTAACACGAAATGTGTGACTTTTAAACTACAGCACACACATCATGTTACGTCGAAAAAGACGGGCTACTACATCTTTCATAATCATATAATTAATATTTATAGTTACCCTATAGTTGAACCTGTTTAAATACTCAAATATATAGGTGTCAGCTCCTTGGTCAGGTCATCGGCTACGAAGGTGTTGATCTGCGATATACAGGTGGTGAGCAGTTTGTTGACCATCGAAGCTCTAGAGACAATCTCCTTCTACATAACACGAAACTTGTGACTTTTAAACTACAACACCCACATCATGTTACTTCGAAAAAGACAGGCTACTACATCTTTCACGTTCATATTTTTGATATTTATAGTTACCCTATAGTTGCACCTATATACATACTCAAAGAATTAGGTGTCCGCTCCTTGGTCAGGTAACCAGCTACAATGGTTTTGATCTGCGATATACAGGTGGTGTTAGTTCGTTTACCATCAAGTTTCTAGGGACCATCTCCTTCTACGTAACACGAAATGTGTGACTTTTAAACTACAACACCCACATCATGTTACGTCGAAAACGACGGGCTGCTACATCTTTCATAATGATATATTTAATATTTATAGTAATCCTATAGTTGAAACCTTCATAAATACTCAAAAAATTTGGTATCAGCTCCTTGGTCAGGTCATCGGCTACGAAGGTGTTGATCTGCGATATACAGGTGGTGAGCAGTTTGTTGACCATCGAAGCTCTAGAGACAATCTCCTTCTACATAACACGAAACTTGTGACTTTTAAATTGCAACTCACACATCATGTTGCGTCGAAAAGACGGGCTGCTACATCTTTCATAATTATATATTTAATATTTATAGTAACCCTATAGTTGCGCCTATATAAATACTCAAAGATTTAGGTGTCAGCTCCTTGGTCGGGTAACCAGCTACAATGGTTTTGATCTGCGATATACAGGTGGTGATTAATTCGTTGACCATCATGTTTCTATAGACTATCTCCTTCTACGTAACACGAAATGTGTGACTTTTAAACTACAGCACACACATCATGTTACGTCGAAAAAGACGGGCTACTACATCTTTCATAATCATATAATTAATATTTATAGTTACCCTATAGTTGAACCTGTTTAAATACTCAAATATATAGGTGTCAGCTCCTTGGTCAGGTCATCGGCTACGAAGGTGTTGATCTGCGATATACAGGTGGTGAGCAGTTTGTTGACCATCGAAGCTCTAGAGACAATCTCCTTCTACATAACACGAAACTTGTGACTTTTAAACTACAACACCCACATCATGTTACGTCGAAAAAGACAGGCTACTACATCTTTCACGTTCATATTTTTGATATTTATAGTTACCCTATAGTTGCACCTATATACATACTCAAAGAATTAGGTGTCCGCTCCTTGGTCAGGTAACCAGCTACAATGGTTTTGATCTGCGATATACAGGTGGTGTTAGTTCGTTTACCATCAAGTTTCTAGGGACCATCTCCTTCTACGTAACACGAAATGTGTGACTTTTAAACTACAACACCCACATCATGTTACGTCGAAAACGACGGGCTGCTACATCTTTCATAATGATATATTTAATATTTATAGTAATCCTATAGTTGAAACCTTCATAAATACTCAAAAAATTTGGTATCAGCTCCTTGGTCAGGTCATCGGCTACGAAGGTGTTGATCTGCGATATACAGGTGGTGAGCAGTTTGTTGACCATCGAAGCTCTAGAGACAATCTCCTTCTACATAACACGAAACTTGTGACTTTTAAATTGCAACTCACACATCATGTTGCGTCGAAAAGACGGGCTGCTACATCTTTCATAATTATATATTTAATATTTATAGTAACCCTATAGTTGCGCCTATATAAATACTCAAAGATTTAGGTGTCAGCTCCTTGGTCGGGTAACCAGCTACAATGGTTTTGATCTGCGATATACAGGTGGTGATTAATTCGTTGACCATCATGTTTCTATAGACTATCTCCTTCTACGTAACACGAAATGTGTGACTTTTAAACTACAGCACACACATCATGTTACGTCGAAAAAGACGGGCTACTACATCTTTCATAATCATATAATTAATATTTATAGTTACCCTATAGTTGAACCTGTTTAAATACTCAAATATATAGGTGTCAGCTCCTTGGTCAGGTCATCGGCTACGAAGGTGTTGATCTGCGATATACAGGTGGTGAGCAGTTTGTTGACCATCGAAGCTCTAGAGACAATCTCCTTCTACATAACACGAAACTTGTGACTTTTAAACTACAACACCCACATCATGTTACGTCGAAAAAGACAGGCTACTACATCTTTCACGTTCATATTTTTGATATTTATAGTTACCCTATAGTTGCACCTATATACATACTCAAAGAATTAGGTGTCCGCTCCTTGGTCAGGTAACCAGCTACAATGGTTTTGATCTGCGATATACAGGTGGTGTTAGTTCGTTTACCATCAAGTTTCTAGGGACCATCTCCTTCTACGTAACACGAAATGTGTGACTTTTAAACTACAACACCCACATCATGTTACGTCGAAAACGACGGGCTGCTACATCTTTCATAATGATATATTTAATATTTATAGTAATCCTATAGTTGAACCTGTTTAAATACTCAAATAATTAGGTGCCAGCTCCTTGGTCGGTTCATCGGCTACAATGGTGTTGATCTGCGATATACAGGTGGTGTTAGTTCGTTGACCATCAATTTTCTAGAGACCATCTCCATCTACGTAACACGAAATGTGTGACTTTTAAACTACAACACCCACATCATGTTACGTCGAAAAAGACAGGCTACTACATCTTTCACGTTCATATTTTTGATATTTATAGTTACCCTATAGTTGCACCTATATACATACTCAAAGAATTAGGTGTCCGCTCCTTGGTCAGGTAATCAGCTACAATGGTGTTGATCTGCGATATACAGGTGGTGTTAGTTCGTTGACCATCAAGTTTCTAGAGACTATCTCCTTCTACGTAACACGAAATGTGTGACTTTTAAACTACAACACACACATCATGTTACGTCGAAAAAGACGGTTTACTACATCTTTCATGATCATATTAGTAATATTTATAGTAACACTATAGTTGCACCTTTATAAACAATCGATGAATAAATTAAGCGTCAGCTCTTTGGTCGGAAGGTCGGCTAAAGAAGTCTTGGGCAGCAGTTCGTTGACCATCGAGGCTCTATAGACTATCTCCTTCTACGTAACACGAAATGTGTGACTTTTAAACTACAGCACACACATCATGTTACGTCGAAAAAGACGGGCTACTACATCTTTCATAATCATATAATTAATATTTATAGTTACTCTATTGTTGAACCTGTTTAAATACTCAAATAATTAGGTGCCAGCTCCTTGGTCGGTTCATCGGCTACAATGGTGTTGATCTGCGATATACAGGTGGTGTTAGTTCGTTGACCATCAATTTTCTAGAGACCATCTCCATCTACGTAACACGAAATGTGTGACTTTTAAACTACAACACCCACATCATGTTACGTCGAAAAAGACAGGCTACTACATCTTTCACGTTCATATTTTTGATATTTATAGTTACCCTATAGTTGCACCTATATACATACTCAAAGAATTAGGTGTCCGCTCCTTGGTCAGGTAACCAGCTACAATGGTTTTGATCTGCGATATACAGGTGGTGATTAGCTCATTGATCATCATGTTTCTAGAGACCATCTCCTTCTACGTAACACGAAATGTGTGACTTTTAAACTACAACACCCACATCATGTTACGTCGAAAACGACGGGCTGCTACATCTTTCATAATGATATATTTAATATTTATAGTAATCCTATAGTTGAAACCTTCATAAATACTCAAAAAATTTGGTATCAGCTCCTTGGTCAGGTCATCGGCTACGAAGGTGTTGATCTGCGATATACAGGTGGTGAGCAGTTTGTTGACCATCGAAGCTCTAGAGACAATCTCCTTCTACATAACACGAAACGAGTGACTTTTAAACTACAGCACACACATCATGTTACGTCGAAAAAGACGGGCTGCTACATCTTTCATAATGATATATTTAATATTTATAGTAATCCTATAGTTGCAACCTTCATAAATACTCAAAAAATTTGGTATCAGCTCCTTGGTCGGGTCATCGGCTACGAAGGTGTTGATCTGCGATATACAGGTGGTGAGCAGTTCATTGACCATCGAGGCTCTATAGACTATCTCCTTCTACGTAACACGAAATGTGTGACTTTTAAACTACAGCACACACATCATGTTACGTCGAAAAAGACGAGCTACTACATCTTTCATAATCATTTTATTAATATTTATAGTTACCCTATAGTTGCACCTATATTAATACTCAAAGATTTAGGTCGCAGCTCCTTGGTCAGGTAATCAGCTACAATGGTGTTGATCTGCGATATACAGGTGGTGTTAGTTCGTTGACCATCAAGTTTCTAGAGACTATCTCCTTCTACGTAACACGAAATGTGTGACTTTTAAACTACAGCACACACATCATGTTACGTCGAAAAAGACGAGCTACTACATCTTTCATAATCATTTTATTAATATTTATAGTTACCCTATAGTTGCACCTATATTAATACTCAAAGAATTAGGTCGCAGCTCCTTGGTCAGGTAATCAGCTACAATGGTGTTGATCTGCGATATACAGGTGGTGTTAGTTCGTTGACCATCAAGTTTCTAGAGACTATCTCCTTCTACGTAACACGAAATGTGTGACTTTTAAACTACAGCACACACATCATGTTACGTCGAAAAAGACGGGCTACTACATCTTTCATAATCATATAATTAATATTTATAGTTACCCTATAGTTGAACCTGTTTAAATACTCAAATAATTAGGTGCCAGCTCCTTGGTCGGTTCATCGGCTACAATGGTGTTGATCTGCGATATACAGGTGGTGTTAGTTCGTTGACCATCAAGTTTCTAGAGACTATCTCCTTCTACGTAACACGAAATGTGTGACTTTTAAACTACAGCACACACATCATGTTACGTCGAAAAAGACGGGCTACTACATCTTTCATAATCATATAATTAATATTTATAGTTACCCTATAGTTGAACCTGTTTAAATACTCAAAAAATTAGGTGTCAGCTCCTTGGTCAGGTAACCAGCTACAATGGTTTTGATCTGCGATATACAGGTGGTGATTAGCTCATTGATCATCATGTTTCTAGAGACCATCTCCTTCTACGTAACACGAAATGTGTGACTTTTAAACTACAACACCCCCATCATGTTACGTCGAAAAAGACGGGCTGCTACATCTTTCATAATGATATATTTAATATTTATAGTAATCCTATAGTTGAAACCTTCATAAATACTCAAAAAATTCGGTATCAGCTCCTTGGTCAGGTCATCGGCTACGAAGGTGTTGATTTGCGATATACAGGTGGTGAGCAGTTTGTTGACCATCGAAGCTCTAGAGACAATCTCCTTCTACATAACACGAAACTTGTGACTTTTAAATTGCAACTCACACATCATGTTGCGTCGAAAAGACGGGCTGCTACATCTTTCATAATTATATATTTAATATTTATAGTAACCCTATAGTTGCGCCTATATAAATACTCAAAGAATTAGGTGTCAGCTCCTTGGTCGGGTAACCAGCTACAATGGTTTTGATCTGCGATATACAGGTGGTGATTAATTCGTTGACCATCATGTTTCTATAGACTATCTCCTTCTACGTAACACGAAATGTGTGACTTTTAAACTACAGCACACACATCATGTTACGTCGAAAAAGACGGTCTACTACATCTTTCATGAACATATTTTTAATATTTATAGTAACACTATAGTTGCACCTTTATAAACAATCGATGAATAAATTAGGTGTCAGCTCTTTGGTTGGAAGGTCGGCTATAGAGGTCTTGGGCAGCAGTTCGTTGACCATCGAGGCTCTATAGTCTATCTCCTTCTACGTAACACGAAACGTGTGACTTTTAAACTACAGCACACACATCATGTTACGTCGAAAAAGACGGGTTGCTACATCTTTTATAATGATATATTTAATATTTATAGTAATCCTATAGTTGCAACCTTCATAAATACTCAAAAAATTTGGTATCAGCTCCTTGGTCGGGTCATCGGCTACGAAGGTGTTGATCTGTGATATACAGGTGGTGAGCAGTTCATTGACCATTGAGGCTCTATAGACTATCTCCTTCTACGTAACACGAAATGTGTGACTTTTAAACTACAGCACACACATCATGTTACGTCGAAAAAGACGAGCTACTACATCTTTCATAATCATTTTATTAATATTTATAGTTACCCTATAGTTGCACCTATATTAATACTCAAAGAATAAGGTCGCAGCTCCTTGGTCAGGTAATCAGCTACAATGGTGTTGATCTGCGATATACAGGTGGTGTTAGTTCGTTGACCATCAAGTTTCTAGAGACTATCTCCTTCTACGTAACACGAAATGTGTGACTTTTAAACTACAGCACACACATCATGTTACGTCGAAAAAGACGGGCTACTACATCTTTCATAATCATATAATTAATATTTATAGTTACCCTATAGTTGAACCTGTTTAAATACTCAAATAATTAGGTGCCAGCTCCTTGGTCGGTTCATCGGCTACAATGGTGTTGATCTGCGATATACAGGTGGTGTTAGTTCGTTGACCATCAATATTCTAGAGACCATCTCCTTCTACGTAACACGAAATGTGTGACTTTTAAACTACAACACCCACATCATGTTACGTCGAAAAAGACAGGCTACTACATCTTTCATGTTCATATTTTTGATATTTATAGTTACCCTATAGTTGCACCTATATACATACTCAAAGAATTAGGTGTCAGCTCCTTGGTCAGGTAACCAGCTACAATGGTTTTGATCTGCGATATACAGGTGGTGATTAGCTCATTGATCATCATGTTTCTAGAGACCATCTCCTTCTACGTAACACGAAATGGGTGACTTTTAAACTACAACACCCACATCATGTTACGTCGAAAAAGACGGGCTGCTACATCTTTCATAATGATATATTTAATATTTATAGTAATCCTATAGTTGAAACCTTCATAAATACTCAAAAAATTTGGTATCAGCTCCTTGGTCAGGTCATCGGCTACGAAGGTGTTGATCTGCGATATACAGGTGGTGAGCAGTTTGTTGACCATCGAAGCTCTAGAGACAATCTCCTTCTACATAACACGAAACTTGTGACTTTTAAATTGCAACTCACACATCATGTTGCGTCGAAAAGACGGGCTGCTACATCTTTCATAATTATATATTTAATATTTATAGTAACCCTATAGTTGCGCCTATATAAATACTCAAAGAATTAGGTGTCAGCTCCTTGGTCGGGTAACCAGCTACAATGGTTTTGATCTGCGATATACAGGTGGTGATTAATTCGTTGACCATCATGTTTCTATAGACTATCTCCTTCTACGTAACACGAAATGTGTGACTTTTAAACTACAGCACACACATCATGTTACGTCGAAAAAGACGGTCTACTACATCTTTCATGAACATATTTTTAATATTTATAGTAACCCTATAGTTGCACCTTTATAAACAATCGATGAATAAATTAGGTGTCAGCTCTTTGGTTGGAAGGTCGGCTATAGAGGTCTTGGGCAGCAGTTCGTTGACCATCGAGGCTCTATAGTCTATCTCCTTCTACGTAACACGAAACGTGTGACTTTTAAACTACAGCACACACATCATGTTACGTCGAAAAAGACGGGCTACTACATCTTTCAAAATCATATAATTAATATTTATAGTTACCCTATAGTTGAACCTGTTTAAATACTCAAATAATTAGGTGTCAGCTCCTTGGTCGGTTCATCGGCTACTAAGGTGTTGATCGGTGACATACAGGTGGTGATTAGTTTGTTGACCATCGAAGCTCTAGAGACAATCTCCTTCTACATAACACGAAACGTGTGACTTTTAAACTACAGCACACACATCATGTTACGTCGAAAAAGACGGGCTGCTACATCTTTCATAATGATATATTTAATATTTATAGTAATCCTATAGTTGCAACCTTCATAAATACTCAAAAAATTTGGTATCAGCTCCTTGGTCGGGTCATCGGCTACGAAGGTGTTGATCTGCGATATACAGGTGGTGAGCAGTTCATTGACCATCGAGGCTCTATAGACTATCTCCTTCTACGTAACACGAAATGTGTGACTTTTAAACTACAGCACACACATCATGTTACGTCGAAAAAGACGAGCTACTACATCTTTCATAATCATTTTATTAATATTTATAGTTACCCTATAGTAGCACCTATATTAATACTCAAAGAATTAGGTCGCAGCTCCTTGGTCAGGTAATCAGCTACAATGGTGTTGATCTGCGATATACAGGTGGTGTTAGTTCGTTTACCATCAAGTTTCTAGAGACTATCTCCTTCTACGTAACACGAAATGTGTGACTTTTAAACTACAACACACACATCATGTTACGTCGAAAAAGACGGTTTACTACATCTTTCATGATCATATTTGTAATATTTATAGTAACACTATAGTTGCACCTTTATAAACAATCGATGAATAAATTAAGCGTCAGCTCTTTGGTCGGAAGGTCGGCTAAAGAAGTCTTGGGCAGCAGTTCGTTGACCATCGAGGCTCTATAGACTATCTCCTTCTACGTAACACGAAATGTGTGACTTTTAAACTACAGCACACACATCATGTTACGTCGAAAAAGACGGGCTACTACATCTTTCATAATCATATAATTAATATTTATAGTTACTCTATAGTTGAACCTGTTTAAATACTCAAATAATTAGGTGCCAGCTCCTTGGTCGGTTCATCGGCTACAATGGTGTTGATCTGCGATATACAGGTGGTGTTAGTTCGTTGACCATCAATTTTCTAGAGACCATCTCCATCTACGTAACACGAAATGTGTGACTTTTAAACTACAACACCCACATCATGTTACGTCGAAAAAGACAGGCTACTACATCTTTCACGTTCATATTTTTGATATTTATAGTTACCCTATAGTTGCACCTATATACATACTCAAAGAATTAGGTGTCAGCTCCTTGGTCAGGTAACCAGCTACAATGGTTTTGATCTGCGATATACAGGTGGTGATTAGCTCATTGATCATCATGTTTCTAGAGACCATCTCCTTCTACGTAACACGAAATGGGTGACTTTTAAACTACAACACCCACATCATGTTACGTCGAAAAAGACGGGCTGCTACATCTTTCATAATGATATATTTAATATTTATAGTAATCCTATAGTTGAAACCTTCATAAATACTCAAAAAATTTGGTATCAGCTCCTTGGTCAGGTCATCGGCTACGAAGGTGTTGATCTGCGATATACAGGTGGTGAGCAGTTTGTTGACCATCGAAGCTCTAGAGACAATCTCCTTCTACATAACACGAAACTTGTGACTTTTAAATTGCAACTCACACATCATGTTGCGTCGAAAAGACGGGCTGCTACATCTTTCATAATTATATATTTAATATTTATAGTAACCCTATAGTTGCGCCTATATAAATACTCAAAGAATTAGGTGTCAGCTCCTTGGTCGGGTAACCAGCTACAATGGTTTTGATCTGCGATATACAGGTGGTGATTAATTCGTTGACCATCATGTTTCTATAGACTATCTCCTTCTACGTAACACGAAATGTGTGACTTTTAAACTACAGCACACACATCATGTTACGTCGAAAAAGACGGTCTACTACATCTTTCATGAACATATTTTTAATATTTATAGTAACCCTATAGTTGCACCTTTATAAACAATCGATGAATAAATTAGGTGTCAGCTCTTTGGTTGGAAGGTCGGCTATAGAGGTCTTGGGCAGCAGTTCGTTGACCATCGAGGCTCTATAGTCTATCTCCTTCTACGTAACACGAAACGTGTGACTTTTAAACTACAGCACACACATCATGTTACGTCGAAAAAGACGGGCTACTACATCTTTCATAATCATATAATTAATATTTATAGTTACCCTATAGTTGAACCTGTTTAAATACTCAAATAATTAGATGTCAGCTCCTTGGTCGGTTCATCGGCTACTAAGGTGTTGATCGGTGACATACAGGTGGTGATTAGTTTGTTGACCATCGAAGCTCTAGAGACAATCTCCTTCTACATAACACGAAACGTGTGACTATTAAACTACAGCACACACATCATGTTACGTCGAAAAAGACGGGCTGCTACATCTTTCATAATGATATATTTAATATTTATAGTAATCCTATAGTTGCAACCTTCACAAATACTCAAAAAATTTGGTATCAGCTCCTTGGTCGGGTCATCGGCTACGAAGGTGTTGATCTGCGATATACAGGTGGTGAGCAGTTCATAGACCATCGAGGCTCTATAGACTATCTCCTTCTACGTAACACGAAATGTGTGACTTTTAAACTACAGCACACACATCATGTTACGTCGAAAAAGACGAGCTACTACATCTTTCATAATCATTTTATTTATATTTATAGTTACCCTATAGTTGCACCTATATTAATACTCAAAGAATTAGGTCGCAGCTCCTTGGTCAGGTAATCAGCTACAATGGTGTTGATCTGCGATATACAGGTGGTGTTAGTTCGTTGACCATCAAGTTTCTAGAGACTATCTCCTTCTACGTAACACGAAATGTGTGACTTTTAAACTACAACACACACATCATGTTACGTCGAAAAAGACGGTTTACTACATCTTTCATGATCATATTTGTAATATTTATAGTAACACTATAGTTGCACCTTTATAAACAATCGATGAATAAATTAAGCGTCAGCTCTTTGGTCGGAAGGTCGGCTAAAGAAGTCTTGGGCAGCAGTTCGTTGACCATCGAGGCTCTATAGACTATCTCCTTCTACGTAACACGAAATGTGTGACTTTTAAACTACAGCACACACATCATGTTACGTCGAAAAAGACGGGCTACTACATCTTTCATAATCATATAATTAATATTTATAGTTACCCTATAGTTGAACCTGTTTAAATACTCAAATAATTAGGTGCCAGCTCCTTGGTCGGTTCATCGGCTACAATGGTGTTGATCTGCGATATACAGGTGGTGTTAGTTCGTTGACCATCAATTTTCTAGAGACCATCTCCTTCTACGTAACACGAAATGTGTGACTTTTAAACTACAACACCCACATCATGTTACGTCGAAAAAGACGGGCTGCTACATCTTTCATAATGATATATTTAATATTTATAGTAATCCTATTGTTGAAACCTTCATAAATACTCAAAAAATTTGGTATCAGCTCCTTGGTCAGGTCATCGGCTACGAAGGTGTTGATCTGCGATATACAGGTGGTGAGCAGTTTGTTGACCATCGAAGCTCTAGAGACAATCTCCTTCTACATAACACGAAACTTGTGACTTTTAAATTGCAACTCACACATCATGTTGCGTCGAAAAGACGCGCTGCTACATCTTTCATAATTATATATTTAATATTTATAGTAACCCTATAGTTGCGCCTATATAAATACTCAAAGAATTAGGTGTCAGCTCCTTGGTCGGGTAACCAGCTACAATGGTTTTGATCTGCGATATACAGGTGGTGATTAGTTTGTTGACCATCGAAGCTCTAGAGACAATCTCCTTCTACATAACACGAAACGTGTGACTTTTAAACTACAGCAAACACATCATGTTACGTCGAAAAAGACGGGCTGCTACATCTTTCATAATGATATATTTAATATTTATAGTAATCCTATAGTTGCAACCTTCACAAATACTCAAAAAATTTGGTATCAGCTCCTTGGTCGGGTCATCGGCTACGAAGGTGTTGATCTGCGATATACAGGTGGTGAGCAGTTCATAGACCATCGAGGCTCTATAGACTATCTCCTTCTACGTAACACGAAATGTGTGACTTTTAAACTACAGCACACACATCATGTTACGTCGAAAAAGACGAGCTACTACATCTTTCATAATCATTTTATTTATATTTATAGTTACCCTATAGTTGCACCTATATTAATACTCAAAGAATTAGGTCGCAGCTCCTTGGTCAGGTAATCAGCTACAATGGTGTTGATCTGCGATATACAGGTGGTGTTAGTTCGTTGACCATCAAGTTTCTAGAGACTATCTCCTTCTACGTAACACGAAATGTGTGACTTTTAAACTACAACACACACATCATGTTACGTCGAAAAAGACGGTTTACTACATCTTTCATGATCATATTTGTAATATTTATAGTAACACTATAGTTGCACCTTTATAAACAATCGATGAATAAATTAAGCGTCAGCTCTTTGGTCGGAAGGTCGGCTAAAGAAGTCTTGGGCAGCAGTTCGTTGACCATCGAGGCTCTATAGACTATCTCCTTCTACGTAACACGAAATGTGTGACTTTTAAACTACAGCACACACATCATGTTACGTCGAAAAAGACGGGCTACTACATCTTTCATAATCATATAATTAATATTTATAGTTACCCTATAGTTGAACCTGTTTAAATACTCAAATAATTAGGTGCCAGCTCCTTGGTCGGTTCATCGGCTACAATGGTGTTGATCTGCGATATACAGGTGGTGTTAGTTCGTTGACCATCAATTTTCTAGAGACCATCTCCTTCTACGTAACACGAAATGTGTGACTTTTAAACTACAACACCCACATCATGTTACGTCGAAAAAGACAGGCTACTACATCTTTCATGTTCATATTTTTGATATTTATAGTTACCCTATATTTGCACCTATATACATACTCAAAGAATTAGGTGTCAGCTCCTTGGTCAGGTGACCAGCTACAATGGTTTTGATCTGCGATATACAGGTGGTGATTAGCTCATTGATCATCATATTTCTAGAGACCATCTCCTTCTACGTAACACGAAATGTGTGACTTTTAAACTACAACACCCACATCATGTTACGTCGAAAAAGACGGGCTGCTACATCTTTCATAATGATATATTTAATATTTATAGTAATCCTATAGTTGCAACCTTCATAAATGCTCAAAAAATTTGGTATCAGCTCCTTGGTCGGGTCATCGGCTACGAAGGTATTGATCTGCGATATACAGGTGGTGAGCAGTTCATTGACCATCGAGGATCTATAGACTATCTCCTTCTACGTAACACGAAATGTGTGACTTTTAAACTACAGCACACACATCATGTTACGTCGAAAAAGACGAGCTACTACATCTTTCATAATCATTTTATTAATATTTATAGTTACCCTATAGTTGCACCTATATTAATACTCAAAGAATTAGGTCGCAGCTCCTTGGTCAGGTAATCAGCTACAATGGTGTTGATCTGCGATATACAGGTGGTGTTAGTTCGTTGACCATCAAGTTTCTAGAGACTATCTCCTTCTACGTAACACGAAATGTGTGACTTTTAAAGTACAGCACACACATCATGTTACGTCGAAAAAGACGGTTTACTACATCTTTCATGATCATATTTGTAATATTTATAGTAACACTATAGTTGCACCTTTATAAACAATCGATGAATAAATTAAGCGTCAGCTCTTTGGTCGGAAGGTCGGCTAAAGAAGTCTTGGGCAGCAGTTCGTTGACCATCGAGGCTCTATAGACTATCTCCTTCTACGTAACACGAAATGTGTGACTTTTAAACTACAGCACACACATCATGTTACGTCGAAAAAGACGGGCTACTACATCTTTCATAATCATATAATTAATATTTATAGTTACCCTATAGTTGAACCTGTTTAAATACTCAAATAATTAGGTGCCAGCTCCTTGGTCGGTTCATCGGCTACAATGGTGTTGATCTGCGATATACAGGTGGTGTTAGTTCGTTGACCATCAATTTTCTAGAGACCATCTCCTTCTACGTAACACGAAATGTGTGACTTTTAAACTACAACACCCACATCATGTTACGTCGAAAAAGACAGGCTACTACATCTTTCATGTTCATATTTTTGATATTTATAGTTACCCTATAGTTGCACCTATATACATACTCAAAGAATTAGGTGTCAGCTCCTTGGTCAGGTAACCAGCTACAATGGTTTTGATCTGCGATATACAGGTGAGCAGTTTGTTGACCATCGAAGCTCTAGAGACAATCTCCTTCTACATAACACGAAACTTGTGACTTTTAAATTGCAACTCACACATCATGTTGCGTCGAAAAGACGCGCTGCTACATCTTTCATAATTATATATTTAATATTTATAGTAACCCTATAGTTGCGCCTATATAAATACTCAAAGAATTAGGTGTCAGCTCCTTGGTCGGGTAACCAGCTACAATGGTTTTGATCTGCGATATACAGGTGGTGATTAGTTTGTTGACCATCGAAGCTCTAGAGACAATCTCCTTCTACATAACACGAAACGTGTGACTTTTAAACTACAGCACACACATCATGTTACGTCGAAAAAGACGGGCTGCTACATCTTTCATAATGATATATTTAATATTTATAGTAATCCTATAGTTGCAACCTTCACAAATACTCAAACAATTTGGTATCAGCTCCTTGGTCGGGTCATCGGCTACGAAGGTGTTGATCTGCGATATACAGGTGGTGAGCTGTTCATAGACCATCGAGGCTCTATAGACTATCTCCTTCTACGTAACACGAAATGTGTGACTTTTAAACTACAGCACACACATCATGTTACGTCGAAAAAGACGAGCTACTACATCTTTCATAATCATTTTATTTATATTTATAGTTACCCTATAGTTGCACCTATATTAATACTCAAAGAATTAGGTCGCAGCTCCTTGGTCAGGTAATCAGCTACAATGGTGTTGATCTGCGATATACAGGTGGTGATTAATTCGTTGACCATCATGTTTCTATAGACTATCTCCTTCTACGTAACACGAAATGTGTGACTTTTAAACTACAGCACACACATCATGTTACGTCGAAAAAGACGGTCTACTACATCTTTCATGAACATATTTTTAATATTTATAGTAACCCTATAGTTGCACCTTTATAAACAATCGATGAATAAATTAGGTGTCAGCTCTTTGGTTGGAAGTTCGGCTATAGAGGTCTTGGGCAGCAGTTCGTTGACCATCGAGGCTCTATAGTCTATCTCCTTCTATGTAACACGAAACGTGTGACTTTTAAACTACAGCACACACATCATGTTACGTCGAAAAAGACGGGCTACTACATCTTTCATAATCATATAATTAATATTTATAGTTACCCTATAGTTGAACCTGTTTAAATACTCAAATAATTAGGTGTCAGCTCCTTGGTCGGTTCATCGGCTACTAAGGTGTTGATCGGTGACATACAGGTGGTGATTAGTTTGTTGACCATCGAAGCTCTAGAGACAATCTCCTTCTACATAACACGAAACGTGTGACTTTTAAACTACAGCACACACATCATGTTACGTCGAAAAAGACGGGCTGCTACATCTTTCATAATGATATATTTAATATTTATAGTAATCCTATAGTTGCAACCTTCACAAATACTCAAAAAATTTGGTATCAGCTCCTTGGTCGGGTCATCGGCTACGAAGGTGTTGATCTGCGATATACAGGTGGTGAGCAGTTCATAGACCATCGAGGCTCTATAGACTATCTCCTTCTACGTAACACGAAATGTGTGACTTTTAAACTACAGCACACACATCATGTTACGTCGAAAAAGACGAGCTACTACATCTTTCATAATCATTTTATTTATATTTATAGTTACCCTATAGTTGCACCTATATTAATACTCAAAGAATTAGGTCGCAGCTCCTTGGTCAGGTAATCAGCTACAATGGTGTTGATCTGCGATATACAGGTGGTGTTAGTTCGTTGACCATCAAGTTTCTAGAGACTATCTCCTTCTACGTAACACGAAATGTGTGACTTTTAAACTACAACACACACATCATGTTACGTCGAAAAAGACGGTTTACTACATCTTTCATGATCATATTTGTAATATTTATAGTAACACTATAGTTGCACCTTTATAAACAATCGATGAATAAATTAAGCGTCAGCTCTTTGGTCGGAAGGTCGGCTAAAGAAGTCTTGGGCAGCAGTTCGTTGACCATCGAGGCTCTATAGACTATCTCCTTCTACGTAACACGAAATGTGTGACTTTTAAACTACAGCACACACATCATGTTACGTCGAAAAAGACGGTCTACTACATCTTTCATGAACATATTTTTATTATTTATAGTAACCCTATAGTTGCACCTTTATAAACAATCGATGAATAAATTAGGTGTCAGCTCTTTGGTTGGAAGGTCGGCTATAGAGGTCTTGGGCAGCAGTTCGTTGACCATCGAGGCTCTATAGTCTATCTCCTTCTACGTAACACGAAACGTGTGACTTTTAAACTACAGCACACACATCATGTTACGTCGAAAAAGACGGGCTACTACATCTTTCATAATCATATAATTAATATTTATGGTTACCCTATAGTTGAACCTGTTTAAATACTCAAATAATTAGGTGTCAGCTCCTTGGTCGGTTCATCGGCTACTAAGGTGTTGATCGGTGACATACAGGTGGTGATTAGTTTGTTGACCATCGAAGCTCTAGAGACAATCTCCATCTACATAACACGAAACGTGTGACTTTTAAACTACAACACACACATCATGTTACGTCGAAAAAGACGGTTTACTACATCTTTCATGATCATATTTGTAATATTTATAGTAACACTATAGTTGCACCTTTATAAACAATCGATGAATAAATTAAGCGTCAGCTCTTTGGTCGGAAGGTCGGCTAAAGAAGTCTTGGGCAGCAGTTCGTTGACCATCGAGGCTCTATAGACTATCTACTTCTACGTAACACGAAATGTGTGACTTTTAAACTACAGCACACACATCATGTTACGTCGAAAAAGACGGGCTACTACATCTTTCATAATCATATAATTAATATTTATAGTTACCCTATAGTTGAACCTGTTTAAATACTCAAATAATTAGGTGCCAGCTCCTTGGTCGGTTCATCGGCTACAATGGTGTTGATCTGCGATATACAGGTGGTGTTAGTTCGTTGACCATCAATTTTCTAGAGACCATCTCCTTCTACGTAACACGAAATGTGTGACTTTTAAACTACAACACCCACATCATGTTACGTCGAAAAATACAGGCTACTACATCTTTCATGTTCATATTTTTGATATTTATAGTTACCCTATATTTGCACCTATATACATACTCAAAGAATTAGGTGTCAGCTCCTTGGTCAGGTAACCAGCTACAATGGTTTTGATCTGCGATATACAGGTGGTGATTAGCTCATTGATCATCATATTTCTAGAGACCATCTCCTTCTACGTAACACGAAATGTGTGACTTTTAAACTACAACACCCACATCATGTTACGTCGAAAAAGACGGGCTGCTACATCTTTCATAATGATATATTTAATATTTATAGTAATCCTATAGTTGCAACCTTCATAAATGCTCAAAAAATTTGGTATCAGCTCCTTGGTCGGGTCATCGGCTACGAAGGTATTGATCTGCGATATACAGGTGGTGAGCAGTTCATTGACCATCGAGGCTCTATAGACTATCTCCTTCTACGTAACACGAAATGTGTGACTTTTAAACTACAGCACACACATCATGTTACGTCGAAAAAGACGAGCTACTACATCTTTCATAATCATTTTATTAATATTTATAGTTACCCTATAGTTGCACCTATATTAATACTCAAAGAATTAGGTCGCAGCTCCTTGGTCAGGTAATCAGCTACAATGGTGTTGATCTGCGATATACAGGTGGTGTTAGTTCGTTGACCATCAAGTTTCTAGAGACTATCTCCTTCTACGTAACACGAAATGTGTGACTTTTAAAGTACAGCACACACATCATGTTACGTCGAAAAAGACGGTTTACTACATCTTTCATGATCATATTTGTAATATTTATAGTAACACTATAGTTGCACCTTTATAAACAATCGATGAATAAATTAAGCGTCAGCTCTTTGGTCGGAAGGTCGGCTAAAGAAGTCTTGGGCAGCAGTTCGTTGACCATCGAGGCTCTATAGACTATCTCCTTCTACGTAACACGAAATGTGTGACTTTTAAACTACAGCACACACATCATGTTACGTCGAAAAAGACGGGCTACTACATCTTTCATAATCATATAATTAATATTTATAGTTACCCTATAGTTGAACCTGTTTAAATACTCAAATAATTAGGTGCCAGCTCCTTGGTCGGTTCATCGGCTACAATGGTGTTGATCTGCGATATACAGGTGGTGTTAGTTCGTTGACCATCAATTTTCTAGAGACCATCTCCTTCTACGTAACACGAAATGTGTGACTTTTAAACTACAACACCCACATCATGTTACGTCGAAAAAGACAGGCTACTACATCTTTCATGTTCATATTTTTGATATTTATAGTTACCCTATAGTTGCACCTATATACATACTCAAAGAATTAGGTGTCAGCTCCTTGGTCAGGTAACCAGCTACAATGGTTTTGATCTGCGATATACAGGTGGTGATTAGCTCATTGATCATCATGTTTCTAGAGACCATCTCCTTCTACGTAACACGAAATGTGTGACTTTTAAACTACAACACCCACATCATGTTACGTCGAAAAAGACGGGCTGCTACATCTTTCATAATGATATATTTAATATTTATAGTAATCCTATAGTTGAAACCTTCATAAATACTCAAAAAATTTGGTATCAGCTCCTTGGTCAGGTCATCGGCTACGAAGGTGTTGATCTGCGATATACAGGTGGTGAGCAGTTTGTTGACCATCGAAGCTCTAGAGACAATCTCCTTCTACATAACACGAAACTTGTGACTTTTAAATTGCAACTCACACATCATGTTGCGTCGAAAAGACGCGCTGCTACATCTTTCATAATTATATATTTAATATTTATAGTAACCCTATAGTTGCGCCTATATAAATACTCAAAGAATTAGGTGTCAGCTCCTTGGTCGGGTAACCAGCTACAATGGTTTTGATCTGCGATATACAGGTGGTGATTAGTTTGTTGACCATCGAAGCTCTAGAGACAATCTCCTTCTACATAACACGAAACGTGTGACTTTTAAACTACAGCAAACACATCATGTTACGTTGAAAAAGACGGGCTGCTACATCTTTCATAATGATATATTTAATATTTATAGTAATCCTATAGTTGCAACCTTCACAAATACTCAAAAAATTTGGTATCAGCTCCTTGGTCGGGTCATCGGCTACGAAGGTGTTGATCTGCGATATACAGGTGGTGAGCAGTTCATAGACCATCGAGGCTCTATAGACTATCTCCTTCTACGTAACACGAAATGTGTGACTTTTAAACTACAGCACACACATCATGTTACGTCGAAAAAGACGAGCTACTACATCTTTCATAATCATTTTATTTATATTTATAGTTACCCTATAGTTGCACCTATATTAATACTCAAAGAATTAGGTCGCAGCTCCTTGGTCAGGTAATCAGCTACAATGGTGTTGATCTGCGATATACAGGTGGTGTTAGTTCGTTGACCATCAAGTTTCTAGAGACTATCTCCTTCTACGTAACACGAAATGTGTGACTTTTAAACTACAACACACACATCATGTTACGTCGAAAAAGACGGTTTACTACATCTTTCATGATCATATTTGTAATATTTATAGTAACACTATAGTTGCACCTTTATAAACAATCGATGAATAAATTAAGCGTCAGCTCTTTGGTCGGAAGGTCGGCTAAAGAAGTCTTGGGCAGCAGTTCGTTGACCATCGAGGCTCTATAGACTATCTCCTTCTACGTAACACGAAATGTGTGACTTTTAAACTACAGCACACACATCATGTTACGTCGAAAAAGACGGGCTACTACATCTTTCATAATCATATAATTAATATTTATAGTTACCCTATAGTTGAACCTGTTTAAATACTCAAATAATTAGGTGCCAGCTCCTTGGTCGGTTCATCGGCTACAATGGTGTTGATCTGCGATATACAGGTGGTGTTAGTTCGTTGACCATCAATTTTCTAGAGACCATCTCCTTCTACGTAACACGAAATGTGTGACTTTTAAACTACAACACCCACATCATGTTACGTCGAAAAAGACAGGCTACTACATCTTTCATGTTCATATTTTTGATATTTATAGTTACCCTATATTTGCACCTATATACATACTCAAAGAATTAGGTGTCAGCTCCTTGGTCAGGTAACCAGCTACAATGGTTTTGATCTGCGATATACAGGTGGTGATTAGCTCATTGATCATCATATTTCTAGAGACCATCTCCTTCTACGTAACACGAAATGTGTGACTTTTAAACTACAACACCCACATCATGTTACGTCGAAAAAGACGGGCTGCTACATCTTTCATAATGATATATTTAATATTTATAGTAATCCTATAGTTGCAACCTTCATAAATGCTCAAAAAATTTGGTATCAGCTCCTTGGTCGGGTCATCGGCTACGAAGGTATTGATCTGCGATATACAGGTGGTGAGCAGTTCATTGACCATCGAGGCTCTATAGACTATCTCCTTCTACGTAACACGAAATGTGTGACTTTTAAACTACAGCACACACATCATGTTACGTCGAAAAAGACGAGCTACTACATATTTCATAATCATTTTATTAATATTTATAGTTACCCTATAGTTGCACCTATATTAATACTCAAAGAATTAGGTCGCAGCTCCTTGGTCAGGTAATCAGCTACAATGGTGTTGATCTGCGATATACAGGTGGTGTTAGTTCGTTGACCATCAAGTTTCTAGAGACTATCTCCTTCTACGTAACACGAAATGTGTGACTTTTAAAGTACAGCACACACATCATGTTACGTCGAAAAAGACGGTTTACTACATCTTTCATGATCATATTTGTAATATTTATAGTAACACTATAGTTGCACCTTTATAAACAATCGATGAATAAATTAAGCGTCAGCTCTTTGGTCGGAAGGTCGGCTAAAGAAGTCTTGGGCAGCAGTTCGTTGACCATCGAGGCTCTATAGACTATCTCCTTCTACGTAACACGAAATGTGTGACTTTTAAACTACAGCACACACATCATGTTACGTCGAAAAAGACGGGCTACTACATCTTTCATAATCATATAATTAATATTTATAGTTACCCTATAGTTGAACCTGTTTAAATACTCAAATAATTAGGTGCCAGCTCCTTGGTCGGTTCATCGGCTACAATGGTGTTGATCTGCGATATACAGGTGGTGTTAGTTCGTTGACCATCAATTTTCTAGAGACCATCTCCTTCTACGTAACACGAAATGTGTGACTTTTAAACTACAACACCCACATCATGTTACGTCGAAAAAGACAGGCTACTACATCTTTCATGTTCATATTTTTGATATTTATAGTTACCCTATAGTTGCACCTATATACATACTCAAAGAATTAGGTGTCAGCTCCTTGGTCAGGTAACCAGCTACAATGGTTTTGATCTGCGATATACAGGTGGTGATTAGCTCATTGATCATCATGTTTCTAGAGACCATCTCCTTCTACGTAACACGAAATGTGTGACTTTTAAACTACAACACCCACATCATGTTACGTCGAAAAAGACGGGCTGCTACATCTTTCATAATGATATATTTAATATTTATAGTAATCCTATAGTTGAAACCTTCATAAATACTCAAAAAATTTGGTATCAGCTCCTTGGTCAGGTCATCGGCTACGAAGGTGTTGATCTGCGATATACAGGTGGTGAGCAGTTTGTTGACCATCGAAGCTCTAGAGACAATCTCCTTCTACATAACACGAAACTTGTGACTTTTAAATTGCAACTCACACATCATGTTGCGTCGAAAAGACGCGCTGCTACATCTTTCATAATTATATATTTAATATTTATAGTAACCCTATAGTTGCGCCTATATAAATACTCAAAGAATTAGGTGTCAGCTCCTTGGTCGGGTAACCAGCTACAATGGTTTTGATCTGCGATATACAGGTGGTGATTAGTTTGTTGACCATCGAAGCTCTAGAGACAATCTCCTTCTACATAACACGAAACGTGTGACTTTTAAACTACAGCAAACACATCATGTTACGTCGAAAAAGACGGGCTGCTACATCTTTCATAATGATATATTTAATATTTATAGTAATCCTATAGTTGCAACCTTCACAAATACTCAAAAAATTTGGTATCAGCTCCTTGGTCGGGTCATCGGCTACGAAGGTGTTGATCTGCGATATACAGGTGGTGAGCAGTTCATAGACCATCGAGGCTCTATAGACTATCTCCTTCTACGTAACACGAAATGTGTGACTTTTAAACTACAGCACACACATCATGTTACGTCGAAAAAGACGAGCTACTACATCTTTCATAATCATTTTATTTATATTTATAGTTACCCTATAGTTGCACCTATATTAATACTCAAAGAATTAGGTCGCAGCTCCTTGGTCAGGTAATCAGCTACAATGGTGTTGATCTGCGATATACAGGTGGTGTTAGTTCGTTGACCATCAAGTTTCTAGAGACTATCTCCTTCTACGTAACACGAAATGTGTGACTTTTAAACTACAACACACACATCATGTTACGTCGAAAAAGACGGTTTACTACATCTTTCATGATCATATTTGTAATATTTATAGTAACACTATAGTTGCACCTTTATAAACAATCGATGAATAAATTAAGCGTCAGCTCTTTGGTCGGAAGGTCGGCTAAAGAAGTCTTGGGCAGCAGTTCGTTGACCATCGAGGCTCTATAGACTATCTCCTTCTACGTAACACGAAATGTGTGACTTTTAAACTACAGCACACACATCATGTTACGTCGAAAAAGACGGGCTACTACATCTTTCATAATCATATAATTAATATTTATAGTTACCCTATAGTTGAACCTGTTTAAATACTCAAATAATTAGGTGCCAGCTCCTTGGTCGGTTCATCGGCTACAATGGTGTTGATCTGCGATATACAGGTGGTGTTAGTTCGTTGACCATCAATTTTCTAGAGACCATCTCCTTCTACGTAACACGAAATGTGTGACTTTTAAACTACAACACCCACATCATGTTACGTCGAAAAAGACAGGCTACTACATCTTTCATGTTCATATTTTTGATATTTATTGTGCGACGGCTGCACATCAAGCCGGGTTGACGCGTGTAGGTATGTGCATGCGCTGAAGGCTGCCTACAAGTGTCGGATCGTGTGTGACTTACCTCGTCACTGCTGACCTGTCGATAACCCTGTAGGAGGGGGTGAGTGGACTGTATGGCGGATTAGGTTTGAGAGTAAGAAACGTAAGGTATGAGGTGATGAATAAAGGCTATTCAACAAGAACAATATTTACGATATGAAAGGGTATGATATACAATTTATTACAATATGCTGCAAATAAATAACTTAATACTAGTGTTAGTAGATACTAATACTACGATCGCACAACGATCGGCATAATTCAATGACAACGAATAAATAAGAACGTCGCGTAGGACGAGTAATAATTACAATGACAAAATAAACAAACAAATGATAACGGTGTGTACGACCTGATACGACGGCAAGTGATAACACGGTGATGTGGTTGTCCCGGAACGGTTATGACCAGCTGGAGATAGGCAGGACTGCGACAATGCTCCGAACGTCGCCTGCGGCGAATAACACGACAACTCGTTGACGTGCGACTGTTGGTCGACCGGTGGAGCGGAGGTAGTTTAAATTAACTGACCGACGCGTGTGCGAAAGAGTACTTATGGTTGACGAAGTAACTCAAAATCGTCACGCGTGGACGTGCTTGGCACGATATGAACGGCAACAAAAAAAGTCGGTTTTACGCCACGGTTCGCACTGCGTTGAAACGGACGGGCGGAACACGTGATACACGGGTACGTGGATGAGCAGGGCTCGAATCACACACTTAACGATCGAACGACAGGAGCCACTACAATATTTATGGCTCGTGACACGGGCGGTTGAAACGATGCAACCGGGTGCACAGCGCACGATAGAAAACAATAACACGGCGGCTACGACACGGTTCGCACTGCGTTAGAAACGGACGGGCGGAACACGCGGTATGTGGACGAGCAGGGCTCAAGTCACACAAAGATCAGACGAGCGACAAAGGTCGCTAGAAACACTGTCGTATCGCGACACGGACGGTCGAGACGAGAAAACACTAGTACAACGCCGGAGCTTGGATGCTCGACGTAAAACAAAAAAAAATGGCGTATAAACGGCGACGACGCACCGGGTCGTGGAAAAGACATAAACAAAAAAACTATAGAACGCCAAGACGACGGCTGAGTAACGACAGACACGGCGGTGGCGGGTGTCGGCGACCAACGGCTAGACCGCGACAGTACCCGTCCCCTCCTCATAGTAAAAGGTTCGGTTCGCGTAGATTTCGTCAGGGTGACAAACATTGCAACAAATTCGGATCGCATGCAGCGCGCCGGATTTAAAATTTGATTGTATATCCAACATTTCCTCCCCGGGTTGAAAGACCCAGGCGTCTTTCAAGAAGTCAAGAGTCTTGAATGTGGTTCAATGAAAATCAGATCGTACACATAACATAATAATCGAAAAAAATGAGTGGATAAGCCACGAGCAAAATCAACAAACATAAAAATAAATAATAATTATACATATATACATAATTGTAAAGAACCTAGTACTCATCAACCTCAAAAAAAATAATAAAATTGAAATAACTAGGGAAATATGGACAGGTAGATGCTTAAAAACTGGACTAGGATTCAATCGGTAAACGAACAAGCTTAACGACGGGCCGCTTGTAGACACCGTCTTGAGTACGCACAGACACAACGCGCACGACGTCATCAGATCCCGGATGAACTTCAGTGACGCGACCGAGACGCCAATCAGTTGGTGGTCGACTCGGAGCTTCGACGATGACCATGTCGCCGATCACTAGATTTGGGAACGACTTGAACCACTTCTGTCGACCTTGCAATGTAGATAGGTATTCGCGTGACCACCGTTTCCAATAGGACTGATGGCATTGCCGAATGAGCTGCCAGCGATTCAAACGGTTGATTTTGACTTCGGTGATGTTAGGTTCAGGCACGGCGTGTATCGGCTGTCCGATCAGAAAGTGTCCCGGCGTTAACGCATTTAGGTCGTGCGGGTCGGATGAACTCGGCGTAATCGGTCGGGAATTCAGAATGCCCTCGATGCGAGTGGTCAACGTATAGAATTCTTCGTACGTCAACACCTGCTGACCGATGACGTGTTTGAGGTGAAATTTGACGCTCTTGATGCCGGCTTCCCAAATTCCACCGAAATGCGGCGCGGCAGGCGGGTTGAAGTGCCATGTGCAGTTGAGGTGCGACGAGAGACGGTCTTGGGCCTTGGCGTCGCGAAATAACAATTTTAGCTGGCGGGCGGCGCCGACGTAATTTGTGCCACAGTCCGAGTAGAGGTTGGACGGAATCCCACGGCGGGCGACGAACCGGTCCAAAGCCGCGAGGAAGGCGTCAGTGCTGAGATCGGACACGATTTCGAGGTGGACCGCCTTGACGGACATACAAATAAATAAGGCGAGGTAGACCTTGACCGAATGTGCATTTCGACGACGGTGTTCCTTAACGAGGAACGGCCCTCCGTAGTCCATACCGACGTGTGAGAACGGACGATGAGGTTGAACTCGGTAGGACGGTAGGTCAGCCATCAGTGGTTGAGGGCGGACAGCCTTATGACGTGTGCACGGAACGCACGAAAAAATGGCACGTCGAACTGCCGCGCGACCTGACAGTATCCAATATTTTTGGTTTAACATTGATAGTATCAGCCTTGATCCGCCGTGCAAAAATGACAAATGGTAATGGCGGATGATCAATTCGGTGAGGTGCGAGGATCGCGGCAATAAAATCGGGTGCTTCGCGTCATGACCGGCACTAGAGAAGCGCAGACGGCCTCCGACTCGTATGATCCCCCTCTCGTCGACGTAGGGCGCCAACTGCGCCATAGACGGCGGCGAAATGATAGATTGATTTTTTAACATTTTGATCAGCTCGGCAAAATAATGTTGTTGCGTACGCTGTACGATGATCGATAACGACGTTTGTCGCTCGGCGAACGTGATAGGGCCGATACGGATTGGCTGTCGTCGTAAACGATGAGACAAATAACGTGAGACGTACGACAACACTCGTAACATTTTTTCGAGCGACGAAAAACGACCAATAAAATCTAATGACGACGGTGGGACATTGACGGTCAACGTCATGATGACATTCGGCCGGTTTTCGGGCAGCTCGTCAGGGGCGAGCGGAATAAATTTCGATTGTGGCCATTGGTCTTCGGGAAGTCGTAGGAACTCAGGACCGGTCCAATAGATGGGCGAGGACAACATTGACTTCGGTAAGAGCCCACGAGATGCGGGGTCCGCGGGGTTGTCGTTCGTTGATACGTAAGTCCAGCTGCACGTCGGTACTAATTGTCGTATTTTGGCAACCCGGTTGGTTACGAAAATCTTAAAATGTTTTTGGTCTGACGTCAACCATGACAAAACGACCGATGAGTCCGACCACGCTCGCACACGAGATACGGTAATTTCGCTGGACAACACGGAGTGCACGTGATGAAGCGTGCGGGCGAGTAGCAGGGCGCCGCACAGCTCTAGGCGCGGTATGGATAGCGATTCGTCGGCGGCAGAACTCTTCAGGGGGGCAACCTTGGTTTTGCTGGTAATGAATTTCACAGAAGTGTTGCCGGCGCTGTCGACGATGCGAAGGTAAATAACGGCCGCATAACCTTTGACTGATGCGTCCGCGAAGCCGAGTAGCTGGATGTCCTGCCGACAGGTGACGTCAATGTGACGTGGTAGGTTTAAATCGAATACTAGCGGCAACTCCGTGCAGAATTGTTGCCACATAGATTGTAACTCATCGGGCATCTGGTCGTCCCAGCCGAGTTTTGTACACCATAATAACTGCATGAAGCACTTTGCCCACAACAACATCGGGCCGAGCGCGCCGATGGGATCGAATAAACGCGCGATGATGGACAATACCTGACGTTTTGTGGACGACGTTTGTTGAAGGCTGGTATGGTAAGCGAAGCTGTCTGTATTCGTGTCCCAATGTAGGCCGAGAACCTTCACGGCGTGTTCCTCTCGCGGGTCGAATGACATAGATTGTACTCGGTCCTCGGACGGGACGGATTCGAGTACGGCGGCACTGTTGCTAGTCCACTTGCTCAATGTACAGGCGCCGCTGCGTAGTAGATCAACAATATCATTTTTCCGACGTAATAATAGCTCTTCGGTGGCAGCCCCGACAACGATGTCGTCGACGTAGGCGGCTCGAGTAAGTACGTCCTTTGCTAGTGGAAAGCGGTGACCTTCTTGGTGATCGAGCTCGTGAAGACAGCGTATGGCGAGATACGGCGCGCAGTTGAGACCGTACGTGACAGTGCATAGTTGAAATTCGACGAGTTCGTCGTTGGGCGAGTCGCGCCAAAATATGTGTTGAAATGTCCGATCTTCCGGACGAATTAAAATTTGTCGATACATTTTGACGATGTCGGCGGATAAAATGTACCTATGCATGCGGCAACGAAGTAGTATGTCGCGTAAGTCAACTTGTAGTTTCGGTCCGGTGCACAAGACGTCGTTGAGAGAGCGACCGGACGACGAAGCGGACGAGGCGTCGAACACGACGCGTATTTTGGACACGTCACCGTCAGCCTTGAGTACGGCGTGATGCGGAATAAAATATGTGCCCGGTGCCGGAGCTGGTACCATGTGTCCTAACGATTGATATGTTGACATGAACTTTCGGTAGGCCGCGTATAAAACGGAATCCTTGATCAACCGTTTTTCTAAATTATAAAATCGTTTTAGCGCTATGGAGCGCGAGTCACCGAGACCGTGACGCGGCGCGGCGTCTTGATGTTGATCTGAGTCGGTGAATAAATGTCGAAATGGTAGGGCGACACAAAATCGACCTGTCGTATCACGTGAAGTAGACGTCTTGAAATATTCTTCACACCATTGGTCCTCTGTGGTGGGCGACGATGGTACGGCGGGTTCTTCGACCAGCCAAAACTTCTGTAATAAATCCCCAATCGACGGCGGACTTACGGCAGTGGTCAACGCGGATAAGGATGACGAGTTCGGTGTAGTGAATGATCCAAAAACTATCCAACCGAGTTGAGTGTCCAATGCTGATGGAAGGCCGGGATGATGCTCGACGCCGGCATGTGCGCGAACAAGACTGGGTAATATGTCGGCGCCGAATAGGACGTCGACGCGCGACGGAACATCGAAATTGTTGTCGGCGAGACAGAGGTGTTGGTACTTAGAACGTACGCTCGCTGGTAACCGCGTAGACGGCATGGCGGTAGTGATTTGCGTAAGAATTACTAAATCGACTGACGGGAATAACTGAGGTTCAAAATGCGACGAAAATCGACAACTGGTTACGCCTTGTACGTGATTCACGGGACTTTGCGCGAGACCGACGATATCGGTTTTAAAACGACGTTTAGACAGGCCTAACCGAGCGAAGCAATCACTTGTCATGGCCGAAATTTGAGAACCACTGTCGAGAAGCACTCGAACTGAATGTGTTTGGTCCCAGGCGTCCTTAATGTGTACTATGGCCGTACCGAGGACAACCGTGGAGTTGGTGCACGCTGCACCCGAAAATGAGCTGGGCTTGTCAGCGGAGGGACCTGAACTGGTACTCTGAATAGCTTTGCTCGCGGCCGATGACTGATTGTTATCAAGATGTAGCAGGGAGTGATGACGCTTACTTTTGCACGAAAAGCAACCCTTGGTTGACGAACACGTATTGACCATATGACCCGGACTCAAACATGCGAAACACAATTTACGGGCTAACACAGTTTCTCGTCGTTTATCGACAGACATTCCGGTGAGCTTTGGGCATTGATATATTCTATGATCCGACTTATCACAACATAAACAATCCCTAGACTTAAGTTTAATCGAGGTAGACGTAGTAGCGGCGAACACTGATTTATTCGGTACGACTTTATTACGCGCATTATACTTTTCGTGCGGTTTTCCGACAATGTCAGGTTTACTGGGCTTTTTAATATTTTCTAATACTCGGCACCGTTGTTGTACAAATTGTATTAACTCGTCGAACGTCGGAATATTCGACGGAGACGTACTGGATTCAAACAACTGCATTGTGGTTGAGTCAAGAACCCGAGAACCCATGTGAAACAGCAGAAAACTGGCGAGGTCGTTGACACCGAGGGACTTAATTAACGACACATTTTTTTTAAATGTATTGACGAATAACGACAGAGCTGGTAACGACTCGTGTGCGATTGGCTTGAAAGCGAAAAGTTTGTCTAAATGTGCGGAAGCTAAAAGACGCTTGTTGTCAAAACGATCGGACAATGCTTCCCACGCGAGAGCGTAATTATCCGCAGACAGCGGTATTGATTTCACAACGGTTAACGCGTCTCCCTTTAAACTAGCCAGTAAAAAATGGAAACGTTGCGCGTCGCCGATGAGAGCGTTATCGTGTACGAGGGACACAAATATATCGCGATAAGACCGCCACTCTAGTAAATCACCGTCGAAGTGAGGTAACTCGATTTTCGGTAACGAAATATATTGTTGTGACGCGGCGGCGTTGGACGGCGACGGCGACGATTTATTTTCAGAAATATTCACGGAAACGGCACTCGCGTGAACAGCACTCGCGACGATAGTTTTTATTTCGAGACGTATTGATTCCATTGACGTAGCCACCGGACGATCAACCTGTTCGAACTCGGCAATACGGTTGAGGTCAGTTAACGCGTTAATAATAACATCCCGCTGACTTTGAAATTGTTCGACGAGCCTATTCAAATCCTCGGCATGAATAATTAACGACGGTACTCGACTGACATCGGAGCGTGCCTCTAATGCAGTGGCCTGAATGCCTTTAATGGAATTCAGAATGTCGTCTCGTTTAGCGCGCGCTCGCGTCAAAACGATTTCAGGACTCTCCTGGACTTTTGGTGGCATGACGATAGAAATGTAAAATTATGTAAACGACAAAATATTGAAGACGGATTGATACGAAGTAGCACACACAAATAATTATCCGGCCCGAAGGACCAAACAATGTGCGACGGCTGCACATCAAGCCGGGTTGACGCGTGTAGGTATGTGCATGCGCTGAAGGCTGCCTACAAGTGTCGGATCGTGTGTGACTTACCTCGTCACTGCTGACCTGTCGATAACCCTGTAGGAGGGGGGTGAGTGGACTGTATGGCGGATTAGGTTTGAGAGTAAGAAACGTAAGGTATGAGGTGATGAATAAAGACTATTCAACAAGAACAATATTTACGATATGAAAGGGTATGATATACAATTTATTACAATATGCTGCAAATAAATAACTTAATACTAGTGTTAGTAGATACTAATACTACGATCGCACAACGATCGGCATAATTCAATGACAACGAATAAATAAGAACGTCGCGTAGGACGAGTAATAATTACAATGACAAAATAAACAAACAAATGATAACGGTGTGTACGACCTGATACGACGGCAAGTGATAACACGGTGATGTGGTTGTCCCGGAACGGTTATGACCAGCTGGAGATAGGCAGGACTGCGACAATGCTCCGAACGTCGCCTGCGGCGAATAACACGACAACTCGTTGACGTGCGACTGTTGGTCGACCGGTGGAGCGGAGGTAGTTTAAATTAACTGACCGACGCGTGTGCGAAAGAGTACTTATGGTTGACGAAGTAACTCAAAATCGTCACGCGTGGACGTGCTTGGCACGATATGAACGGCAACAAAAAAAGTCGGTTTTACGCCACGGTTCGCACTGCGTTGAAACGGACGGGCGGAACACGTGATACACGGGTACGTGGATGAGCAGGGCTCGAATCACACACTTAACGATCGAACGACAGGAGCCACTACAATATTTATGGCTCGTGACACGGGCGGTTGAAACGATGCAACCGGGTGCACAGCGCACGATAGAAAACAATAACACGGCGGCTACGACACGGTTCGCACTGCGTTAGAAACGGACGGGCGGAACACGCGGTATGTGGACGAGCAGGGCTCAAGTCACACAAAGATCAGACGAGCGACAAAGGTCGCTAGAAACACTGTCGTATCGCGACACGGACGGTCGAGACGAGAAAACACTAGTACAACGCCGGAGCTTGGATGCTCGACGTAAAACAAAAAAAAATGGCGTATAAACGGCGACGACGCACCGGGTCGTGGAAAAGACATAAACAAAAAAACTATAGAACGCCAAGACGACGGCTGAGTAACGACAGACACGGCGGTGGCGGGTGTCGGCGACCAACGGCTAGACCGCGACAGTACCCGTCCCCTCCTCATAGTAAAAGGTTCGGTTCGCGTAGATTTCGTCAGGGTGACAAACATTGCAACAAATTCGGATCGCATGCAGCGCGCCGGATTTAAAATTTGATTGTATATCCAACATTTATAGTTACCCTATATTTGCACCTATATACATACTCAAAGAATTAGGTGTCAGCTCCTTGGTCAGGTAACCAGCTACAATGGTTTTGATCTGCGATATACAGGTGGTGATTAGCTCATTGATCATCATATTTCTAGAGACCATCTCCTTCTACGTAACACGAAATGTGTGACTTTTAAACTACAACACCCACATCATGTTACGTCGAAAAAGACGGGCTGCTACATCTTTCATAATGATATATTTAATATTTATAGTAATCCTATAGTTGCAACCTTCATAAATGCTCAAAAAATTTGGTATCAGCTCCTTGGTCGGGTCATCGGCTACGAAGGTATTGATCTGCGATATACAGGTGGTGAGCAGTTCATTGACCATCGAGGCTCTATAGACTATCTCCTTCTACGTAACACGAAATGTGTGACTTTTAAACTACAGCACACACATCATGTTACGTCGAAAAAGACGAGCTACTACATCTTTCATAATCATTTTATTAATATTTATAGTTACCCTATAGTTGCACCTATATTAATACTCAAAGAATTAGGTCGCAGCTCCTTGGTCAGGTAATCAGCTACAATGGTGTTGATCTGCGATATACAGGTGGTGTTAGTTCGTTGACCATCAAGTTTCTAGAGACTATCTCCTTCTACGTAACACGAAATGTGTGACTTTTAAAGTACAGCACACACATCATGTTACGTCGAAAAAGACGGTTTACTACATCTTTCATGATCATATTTGTAATATTTATAGTAACACTATAGTTGCACCTTTATAAACAATCGATGAATAAATTAAGCGTCAGCTCTTTGGTCGGAAGGTCGGCTAAAGAAGTCTTGGGCAGCAGTTCGTTGACCATCGAGGTTCTATAGACTATCTCCTTCTACGTAACACGAAATGTGTGACTTTTAAACTACAGCACACACATCATGTTACGTCGAAAAAGACGGGCTACTACATCTTTCATAATCATATAATTAATATTTATAGTTACCCTATAGTTGAACCTGTTTAAATACTCAAATAATTAGGTGCCAGCTCCTTGGTCGGTTCATCGGCTACAATGGTGTTGATCTGCGATATACAGGTGGTGTTAGTTCGTTGACCATCAATTTTCTAGAGACCATCTCCTTCTACGTAACACGAAATGTGTGACTTTTAAACTACAACACCCACATCATGTTACGTCGAAAAAGACAGGCTACTACATCTTTCATGTTCATATTTTTGATATTTATAGTTACCCTATAGTTGCACCTATATACATACTCAAAGAATTAGGTGTCAGCTCCTTGGTCAGGTAACCAGCTACAATGGTTTTGATCTGCGATATACAGGTGGTGATTAGCTCATTGATCATCATGTTTCTAGAGACCATCTCCTTCTACGTAACACGAAATGTGTGACTTTTAAACTACAACACCCACATCATGTTACGTCGAAAAAGACGGGCTGCTACATCTTTCATAATGATATATTTAATATTTATAGTAATCCTATAGTTGAAACCTTCATAAATACTCAAAAAATTTGGTATCAGCTCCTTGGTCAGGTCATCGGCTACGAAGGTGTTGATCTGCGATATACAGGTGGTGAGCAGTTTGTTGACCATCGAAGCTCTAGAGACAATCTCCTTCTACATAACACGAAACTTGTGACTTTTAAATTGCAACTCACACATCATGTTGCGTCGAAAAGACGCGCTGCTACATCTTTCATAATTATATATTTAATATTTATAGTAACCCTATAGTTGAAACCTTCATAAATACTCAAAAAATTTGGTATCAGCTCCTTGGTCAGGTCATCGGCTACGAAGGTGTTGATCTGCGATATACAGGTGGTGAGCAGTTTGTTGACCATCGAAGCTCTAGAGACAATCTCCTTCTACATAACACGAAACTTGTGACTTTTAAATTGCAACTCACACATCATGTTGCGTCGAAAAAGACGGGCTACTACATCTTTCATAATGATATATTTAATATTTATAGTAATCCTATAGTTGCAACCTTCACAAATACTCAAAAAATTTGGTATCAGCTCCTTGGTCGGGTCATCGGCTACAAAGGTGTTGATCTGCGATATACAGGTGGTGAGCAGTTCATAGACCATCGAGGCTCTATAGACTATCTCCTTCTACGTAACACGAAATGTGTGACTTTTAAACTACAGCACACACATCATGTTACGTCGAAAAAGACGAGCTACTACATCTTTCATAATCATTTTATTTATATTTATAGTTACCCTATAGTTGCACCTATATTAATACTCAAAGAATTAGGTCGCAGCTCCTTGGTCAGGTAATCAGCTACAATGGTGTTGATCTGCGATATACAGGTGGTGTTAGTTCGTTGACCATCAAGTTTCTAGAGACTATCTCCTTCTACGTAACACGAAATGTGTGACTTTTAAAGTACAGCACACACATCATGTTACGTCGAAAAAGACGGTTTACTACATCTTTCATGATCATATTTGTAATATTTATAGTAACACTATAGTTGCACCTTTATAAACAATCGATGAATAAATTAAGCGTCAGCTCTTTGGTCGGAAGGTCGGCTAAAGAAGTCTTGGGCAGCAGTTCGTTGACCATCGAGGTTCTATAGACTATCTCCTTCTACGTAACACGAAATGTGTGACTTTTAAACTACACCACACACATCATGTTACGTCGAAAAAGACGGGCTACTACATCTTTCATAATCATATAATTAATATTTATAGTTACCCTATAGTTGAACCTGTTTAAATACTCAAATAATTAGGTGCCAGCTCCTTGGTCGGTTCATCGGCTACAATGGTGTTGATCTGCGATATACAGGTGGTGTTAGTTCGTTGACCATCAATTTTCTAGAGACCATCTCCTTCTACGTAACACGAAATGTGTGACTTTTAAACTACAACACCCACATCATGTTACGTCGAAAAAGACAGGCTACTACATCTTTCATGTTCATATTTTTGATATTTATAGTTACCCTATAGTTGCACCTATATACATACTCAAAGAATTAGGTGTCAGCTCCTTGGTCAGGTAACCAGCTACAATGGTTTTGATCTGCGATATACAGGTGGTGATTAGCTCATTGATCATCATGTTTCTAGAGACCATCTCCTTCTACGTAACACGAAATGTGTGACTTTTAAACTACAACACCCACATCATGTTACGTCGAAAAAGACGGGCTGCTACATCTTTCATAATGATATATTTAATATTTATAGTTATCCTATAGTTGCAACCTTCATAAATGCTCAAAAAATTTGGTATCAGCTCCTTGGTCGGGTCATCGGCTACGAAGGTGTTGATCTGCGATATACAGGTGGTGAGCAGTTCATTGACCATCGAGGCTCTATAGACTATCTCCTTCTACGTAACACGAAATGTGTGACTTTTAAACTACAGCACACACATCATGTTACGTCGAAAAAGACGGGCTACTACATCTTTCATAATCATATAATTAATATTTATAGTTACCCTATAGTTGAACCTGTTTAAATACTCAAATAATTAGGTGCCAGCTCCTTGGTCGGTTCATCGGCTACAATGGTGTTGATCTGCGATATACAGGTGGTGTTAGTTCGTTGACCATCAATTTTCTAGAGACCATCTCCTTCTACGTAACACGAAATGTGTGACTTTTAAACTACAACACCCACATCATGTTACGTCGAAAAAGACAGGCTACTACATCTTTCGCGTTCATATTTTTGATATTTATAGTTACCCTATAGGTGCACCTATATACATACTCAAAGAATTAGGTGTCCGCTCCTTGGTCAGGTAACCAGCTACAATGGTTTTGATCTGCGATATACAGGTGGTGATTAGCTCATTGATCATCATGTTTCTAGAGACCATCTCCTTCTACGTAACACGAAATGTGTGACTTTTAAACTACAACACCCACATCATGTTACGTCGAAAAAGACGGGCTACTACATCTTTCATAATCATATAATTAATATTTATAGTTACCCTATAGTTGAACCTGTTTAAATACTCAAATAATTAGGTGTCAGCTCCTTGGTCGGTTCATCGGCTACTAAGGTGTTGATCGGTGACATACAGGTGGTGATTAGTTTGTTGACCATCGAAGCTCTAGAGACAATCTCCTTCTACATAACACGAAACTTGTGACTTTTAAATTGCAACTCACACATCATGTTGCGTCGAAAAGACGGGCTGCTACATCTTTCATAATTATATATTTAATATTTATAGTAACCCTATAGTTGCGCCTATATAAATACTCAAAGAATTAGGTGTCAGCTCCTTGGTCGGGTAACCAGCTACAATGGTTTTGATCTGCGATATACAGGTGGTGATTAATTCGTTGACCATCATGTTTCTATAGACTATCTCCTTCTACGTAACACGAAATGTGTGACTTTTAAACTACAGCACACACATCATGTTACGTCGAAAAAGACGGTCTACTACATCTTTCATGAACATATTTTTAATATTTATAGTAACCCTATAGTTGCACCTTTATAAACAGTCGATGGTTAAATTAGGTGTCAGCTCTTTGGTTGGAAGGTCGGCTATAGAGGTCTTGGGCAGCAGTTCGTTGACCATCAAGGCTCTATAGTCTATCTCCTTCTACGTAACACGAAACGTGTGACTTCTAAACTACAGCACACACATCATGTTACGTCGAAAAAGACGGGCTGCTACATCTTTCATAATGATATATTTAATATTTATAGTAATCCTATAGTTGCAACCTTCATAAATACTCAAAAAATTTGGTATCAGCTCCTTGGTCGGGTCATCGGCTACGAAGGTGTTGATCTGCGATATACAGGTGGTGAGCAGTTCATTGACCATCGAGGCTCTATAGACTATCTCCTTCTACGTAACACGAAATGTGTGACTTTTAAACTACAGCACACACATCATGTTACGTCGAAAAAGACGAGCTACTACATCTTTCATAATCATTTTATTAATATTTATAGTTACCCTATAGTTGCACCTATATTAATACTCAAAGAATTAGGTCGCAGCTCCTTGGTCAGGTAATCAGCTACAATGGTGTTGATCTGCGATATACAGGTGGTGTTAGTTCGTTGACCATCAAGTTTCTAGAGACTATCTCCTTCTACGTAACACGAAATGTGTGACTTTTAAACTACAACACACACATCATGTTACGTCGAAAAAGACGGTTTACTACATCTTTCATGATCATATTTGTAATATTTATAGTAACACTATAGTTGCACCTTTATAAACAATCGATGAATAAATTAAGCGTCAGCTCTTTGGTCGGAAGGTCGGCTAAAGAAGTCTTGGGCAGCAGTTCGTTGACCATCGAGGTTCTATAGACTATCTCCTTCTACGTAACACGAAATGTGTGACTTTTAAACTACACCACACACATCATGTTACGTCGAAAAAGACGGGCTACTACATCTTTCATAATCATATAATTAATATTTATAGTTACCCTATAGTTGAACCTGTTTAAATACTCAAATAATTAGGTGCCAGCTCCTTGGTCGGTTCATCGGCTACAATGGTGTTGATCTGCGATATACAGGTGGTGTTAGTTCGTTGACCATCAATTTTCTAGAGACCATCTCCTTCTACGTAACACGAAATGTGTGACTTTTAAACTACAACACCCACATCATGTTACGTCGAAAAAGACAGGCTACTACATCTTTCATGTTCATATTTTTGATATTTATAGTTACCCTATAGTTGCACCTATATACATACTCAAAGAATTAGGTGTCAGCTCCTTGGTCAGGTAACCAGCTACAATGGTTTTGATCTGCGATATACAGGTGGTGATTAGCTCATTGATCATCATGTTTCTAGAGACCATCTCCTTCTACGTAACACGAAATGTGTGACTTTTAAACTACAACACCCACATCATGTTACGTCGAAAAAGACGGGCTGCTACATCTTTCATAATGATATATTTAATATTTATAGTTATCCTATAGTTGCAACCTTCATAAATGCTCAAAAAATTTGGTATCAGCTCCTTGGTCGGGTCATCGGCTACGAAGGTGTTGATCTGCGATATACAGGTGGTGAGCAGTTCATTGACCATCGAGGCTCTATAGACTATCTCCTTCTACATAACACGAAACTTGTGACTTTTAAACTACAGCACACACATCATGTTACGTCGAAAAAGACGGGCTGCTACATCTTTCATAATGATATATTTAATATTTATAGTAATCCTATAGTTGCAACCTTCATAAATACTCAAGAAATTTGGTATCAGCTCCTTGGTCGGGTCATCGGCTACGAAGGTGTTGATCTGCGATATACAGGTGGTGAGCAGTTCATTGACCATCGAGGCTCTATAGACTATCTCCTTCTACGTAACACGAAATGTGTGACTTTTAAACTACAACACACACATCATGTTACGTCGAAAAAGATGAGCTACTACATCTTTCATAATCATTTTATTAATATTTATAGTTACCCTATAGTTGCACCTATATTAATACTCAAAGAATTAGGTCGCAGCTCCTTGGTCAGGTAATCAGCTACAAAGGTGTTGATCTGCGATATACAGGTGGTGTTAGTTCGTTGACCATCAAGTTTCTGGAGACTATCTCCTTCTACGTAACACGAAATGTGTGACTTTTAAACTACAACACACACATCATGTTACGTCGAAAAAGACGGTTTACTACATCTTTCATGATCATATTTGTAATATTTATAGTAACACTATAGTTGCACCTTTATAAACAATCGATGAATAAATTAAGCTTCAGCTCTTTGGTCGGAAGGTCGGCTAAAGAAGTCTTGGGCAGCAGTTCGTTGACCATCGAGGCTCTATAGACTATCTCCTTCTACGTAACACGAAATGTGTGACTTTTAAACTACAGCACACACATCATGTTACGTCGAAAAAGACGGGCTACTACATCTTTCATAATCATATAATTAATATTTATAGTTACCCTATAGTTGAACCTGTTTAAATACTCAAATAATTAGGTGCCAGCTCCTTGGTCGGTTCATCGGCTACAATGGTGTTGATCTGCGATATACAGGTGGTGTTAGTTCGTTGACCATCAATTTTCTAGAGACCATCTCCTTCTACGTAACACGAAATGTGTGACTTTTAAACTACAACACCCACATCATGTTACGTCGAAAAAGACAGGCTACTACATCTTTCGCGTTCATATTTTTGATATTTATAGTTACCCTATAGGTGCACCTATATACATACTCAAAGAATTAGGTGTCCGCTCCTTGGTCAGGTAACCAGCTACAATGGTTTTGATCTGCGATATACAGGTGGTGATTAGCTCATTGATCATCATGTTTCTAGAGACCATCTCCTTCTACGTAACACGAAATGTGTGACTTTTAAACTACAACACCCACATCATGTTACGTCGAAAAAGACGGGCTACTACATCTTTCATAATCATATAATTAATATTTATAGTTACCCTATAGTTGAACCTGTTTAAATACTCAAATAATTAGGTGTCAGCTCCTTGGTCGGTTCATCGGCTACTAAGGTGTTGATCGGTGACATACAGGTGGTGATTAGTTTGTTGACCATCGAAGCTCTAGAGACAATCTCCTTCTACATAACACGAAACTTGTGACTTTTAAATTGCAACTCACACATCATGTTGCGTCGAAAAGACGGGCTGCTACATCTTTCATAATTATATATTTAATATTTATAGTAACCCTATAGTTGAAACCTTCATAAATACTCAAAAAATTTGGTATCAGCTCCTTGGTCAGGTCATCGGCTACGAAGGTGTTGATCTGCGATATACAGGTGGTGAGCAGTTTGTTGACCATCGAAGCTCTAGAGACAATCTCCTTCTACATAACACGAAACTTGTGACTTTTAAATTGCAACTCACACATCATGTTGCGTCGAAAAAGACGGGCTACTACATCTTTCATAATGATATATTTAATATTTATAGTAATCCTATAGTTGCAACCTTCACAAATACTCAAAAAATTTGGTATCAGCTCCTTGGTCGGGTCATCGGCTACAAAGGTGTTGATCTGCGATATACAGGTGGTGAGCAGTTCATAGACCATCGAGGCTCTATAGACTATCTCCTTCTACGTAACACGAAATGTGTGACTTTTAAACTACAGCACACACATCATGTTACGTCGAAAAAGACGAGCTACTACATCTTTCATAATCATTTTATTTATATTTATAGTTACCCTATAGTTGCACCTATATTAATACTCAAAGAATTAGGTCGCAGCTCCTTGGTCAGGTAATCAGCTACAATGGTGTTGATCTGCGATATACAGGTGGTGTTAGTTCGTTGACCATCAAGTTTCTAGAGACTATCTCCTTCTACGTAACACGAAATGTGTGACTTTTAAAGTACAGCACACACATCATGTTACGTCGAAAAAGACGGTTTACTACATCTTTCATGATCATATTTGTAATATTTATAGTAACACTATAGTTGCACCTTTATAAACAATCGATGAATAAATTAAGCGTCAGCTCTTTGGTCGGAAGGTCGGCTAAAGAAGTCTTGGGCAGCAGTTCGTTGACCATCGAGGTTTTATAGACTATCTCCTTCTACGTAACACGAAATGTGTGACTTTTAAACTACACCACACACATCATGTTACGTCGAAAAAGACGGGCTACTACATCTTTCATAATCATATAATTAATATTTATAGTTACCCTATAGTTGAACCTGTTTAAATACTCAAATAATTAGGTGCCAGCTCCTTGGTCGGTTCATCGGCTACAATGGTGTTGATCTGCGATATACAGGTGGTGTTAGTTCGTTGACCATCAATTTTCTAGAGACCATCTCCTTCTACGTAACACGAAATGTGTGACTTTTAAACTACAACACCCACATCATGTTACGTCGAAAAAGACAGGCTACTACATCTTTCATGTTCATATTTTTGATATTTATAGTTACCCTATAGTTGCACCTATATACATACTCAAAGAATTAGGTGTCAGCTCCTTGGTCAGGTAACCAGCTACAATGGTTTTGATCTGCGATATACAGGTGGTGATTAGCTCATTGATCATCATGTTTCTAGAGACCATCTCCTTCTACGTAACACGAAATGTGTGACTTTTAAACTACAACACCCACATCATGTTACGTCGAAAAAGACGGGCTGCTACATCTTTCATAATGATATATTTAATATTTATAGTTATCCTATAGTTGCAACCTTCATAAATGCTCAAAAAATTTGGTATCAGCTCCTTGGTCGGGTCATCGGCTACGAAGGTGTTGATCTGCGATATACAGGTGGTGAGCAGTTCATTGACCATCGAGGCTCTATAGACTATCTCCTTCTACGTAACACGAAATGTGTGACTTTTAAACTACAGCACACACATCATGTTACGTCGAAAAAGACGGGCTACTACATCTTTCATAATCATATAATTAATATTTATAGTTACCCTATAGTTGAACCTGTTTAAATACTCAAATAATTAGGTGCCAGCTCCTTGGTCGGTTCATCGGCTACAATGGTGTTGATCTGCGATATACAGGTGGTGTTAGTTCGTTGACCATCAATTTTCTAGAGACCATCTCCTTCTACGTAACACGAAATGTGTGACTTTTAAACTACAACACCCACATCATGTTACGTCGAAAAAGACAGGCTACTACATCTTTCGCGTTCATATTTTTGATATTTATAGTTACCCTATAGGTGCACCTATATACATACTCAAAGAATTAGGTGTCCGCTCCTTGGTCAGGTAACCAGCTACAATGGTTTTGATCTGCGATATACAGGTGGTGATTAGCTCATTGATCATCATGTTTCTAGAGACCATCTCCTTCTACGTAACACGAAATGTGTGACTTTTAAACTACAACACCCACATCATGTTACGTCGAAAAAGACGGGCTACTACATCTTTCATAATCATATAATTAATATTTATAGTTACCCTATAGTTGAACCTGTTTAAATACTCAAATAATTAGGTGTCAGCTCCTTGGTCGGTTCATCGGCTACTAAGGTGTTGATCGGTGACATACAGGTGGTGATTAGTTTGTTGACCATCGAAGCTCTAGAGACAATCTCCTTCTACATAACACGAAACTTGTGACTTTTAAATTGCAACTCACACATCATGTTGCGTCGAAAAGACGGGCTGCTACATCTTTCATAATTATATATTTAATATTTATAGTAACCCTATAGTTGAAACCTTCATAAATACTCAAAAAATTTGGTATCAGCTCCTTGGTCAGGTCATCGGCTACGAAGGTGTTGATCTGCGATATACAGGTGGTGAGCAGTTTGTTGACCATCGAAGCTCTAGAGACAATCTCCTTCTACATAACACGAAACTTGTGACTTTTAAATTGCAACTCACACATCATGTTGCGTCGAAAAAGACGGGCTACTACATCTTTCATAATGATATATTTAATATTTATAGTAATCCTATAGTTGCAACCTTCACAAATACTCAAAAAATTTGGTATCAGCTCCTTGGTCGGGTCATCGGCTACAAAGGTGTTGATCTGCGATATACAGGTGGTGAGCAGTTCATAGACCATCGAGGCTCTATAGACTATCTCCTTCTACGTAACACGAAATGTGTGACTTTTAAACTACAGCACACACATCATGTTACGTCGAAAAAAGACGAGCTACTACATCTTTCATAATCATTTTATTTATATTTATAGTTACCCTATAGTTGCACCTATATTAATACTCAAAGAATTAGGTCGCAGCTCCTTGGTCAGGTAATCAGCTACAATGGTGTTGATCTGCGATATACAGGTGGTGTTAGTTCGTTGACCATCAAGTTTTCTAGAGACTATCTCCTTCTACGTAACACGAAATGTGTGACTTTTAAAGTACAGCACACACATCATGTTACGTCGAAAAAGACGGTTTACTACATCTTTCATGATCATATTTGTAATATTTATAGTAACACTATAGTTGCACCTTTATAAACAATCGATGAATAAATTAAGCGTCAGCTCTTTGGTCGGAAGGTCGGCTAAAGAAGTCTTGGGCAGCAGTTCGTTGACCATCGAGGTTTTTATAGACTATCTCCTTCTACGTAACACGAAATGTGTGACTTTTAAACTACACCACACACATCATGTTACGTCGAAAAAGACGGGCTACTACATCTTTCATAATCATATAATTAATATTTATAGTTACCCTATAGTTGAACCTGTTTAAATACTCAAATAATTAGGTGCCAGCTCCTTGGTCGGTTCATCGGCTACAATGGTGTTGATCTGCGATATACAGGTGGTGTTAGTTCGTTGACCATCAATTTTCTAGAGACCATCTCCTTCTACGTAACACGAAATGTGTGACTTTTAAACTACAACACCCACATCATGTTACGTCGAAAAAGACAGGCTACTACATCTTTCATGTTCATATTTTTGATATTTATAGTTACCCTATAGTTGCACCTATATACATACTCAAAGAATTAGGTGTCAGCTCCTTGGTCAGGTAACCAGCTACAATGGTTTTGATCTGCGATATACAGGTGGTGATTAGCTCATTGATCATCATGTTTCTAGAGACCATCTCCTTCTACGTAACACGAAATGTGTGACTTTTAAACTACAACACCCACATCATGTTACGTCGAAAAAGACGGGCTGCTACATCTTTCATAATGATATATTTAATATTTATAGTTATCCTATAGTTGCAACCTTCATAAATGCTCAAAAAATTTGGTATCAGCTCCTTGGTCGGGTCATCGGCTACGAAGGTGTTGATCTGCGATATACAGGTGGTGAGCAGTTCATTGACCATCGAGGCTCTATAGACTATCTCCTTCTACGTAACACGAAATGTGTGACTTTTAAACTACAGCACACACATCATGTTACGTCGAAAAAGACGGGCTACTACATCTTTCATAATCATATAATTAATATTTATAGTTACCCTATAGTTGAACCTGTTTAAATACTCAAATAATTAGGTGCCAGCTCCTTGGTCGGTTCATCGGCTACAATGGTGTTGATCTGCGATATACAGGTGGTGTTAGTTCGTTGACCATCAATTTTCTAGAGACCATCTCCTTCTACGTAACACGAAATGTGTGACTTTTAAACTACAACACCCACATCATGTTACGTCGAAAAAGACAGGCTACTACATCTTTCGCGTTCATATTTATGATATTTATAGTTACCCTATAGGTGCACCTATATACATACTCAAAGAATTAGGTGTCCGCTCCTTGGTCAGGTAACCAGCTACAATGGTTTTGATCTGCGATATACAGGGTGGTGATTAGCTCATTGATCATCATGTTTCTAGAGACCATCTCCTTCTACGTAACACGAAATGTGTGACTTTTAAACTACAACACCCACATCATGTTACGTCGAAAAAGACGGGCTACTACATCTTTCATAATCATATAATTAATATTTATAGTTACCCTATAGTTGAACCTGTTTAAATACTCAAATAATTAGGTGTCAGCTCCTTGGTCGGTTCATCGGCTACTAAGGTGTTGATCGGTGACATACAGGTGGTGATTAGTTTGTTGACCATCGAAGCTCTAGAGACAATCTCCTTCTACATAACACGAAACTTGTGACTTTTAAATTGCAACTCACACATCATGTTGCGTCGAAAAGACGGGCTGCTACATCTTTCATAATTATATATTTAATATTTATAGTAACCCTATAGTTGCGCCTATATAAATACTCAAAGAATTAGGTGTCAGCTCCTTGGTCGGGTAACCAGCTACAATGGTTTTGATCTGCGATATACAGGTGGTGATTAATTCGTTGACCATCATGTTTCTATAGACTATCTCCTTCTACGTAACACGAAATGTGTGACTTTTAAACTACAGCACACACATCATGTTACGTCGAAAAAGACGGTCTACTACATCTTTCATGAACATATTTTTAATATTTATAGTAACCCTATAGTTGCACCTTTATAAACAGTCGATGGTTAAATTAGGTGTCAGCTCTTTGGTTGGAAGGTCGGCTATAGAGGTCTTGGGCAGCAGTTCGTTGACCATCAAGGCTCTATAGTCTATCTCCTTCTACGTAACACGAAACGTGTGACTTCTAAACTACAGCACACACATCATGTTACGTCGAAAAAGACGGGCTGCTACATCTTTCATAATGATATATTTAATATTTATAGTAATCCTATAGTTGCAACCTTCATAAATACTCAAAAAATTTGGTATCAGCTCCTTGGTCGGGTCATCGGCTACGAAGGTGTTGATCTGCGATATACAGGTGGTGAGCAGTTCATTGACCATCGAGGCTCTATAGACTATCTCCTTCTACGTAACACGAAATGTGTGACTTTTAAACTACAGCACACACATCATGTTACGTCGAAAAAGACGAGCTACTACATCTTTCATAATCATTTTATTAATATTTATAGTTATCCTATAGTTGCACCTATATTAATACTCAAAGAATTAGGTCGCAGCTCCTTGGTCAGGTAATCAGCTACAATGGTGTTGATCTGCGATATACAGGTGGTGTTAGTTCGTTGACCATCAAGTTTCTAGAGACTATCTCCTTCTACGTAACACGAAATGTGTGACTTTTAAACTACAACACACACATCATGTTACGTCGAAAAAGACGGTTTACTACATCTTTCATGATCATATTTGTAATATTTATAGTAACACTATAGTTGCACCTTTATAAACAATCGATGAATAAATTAAGCGTCAGCTCTTTGGTCGGAAGGTCGGCTAAAGAAGTCTTGGGCAGCAGTTCGTTGACCATCGAGGTTCTATAGACTATCTCCTTCTACGTAACACGAAATGTGTGACTTTTAAACTACACCACACACATCATGTTACGTCGAAAAAGACGGGCTACTACATCTTTCATAATCATATAATTAATATTTATAGTTACCCTATAGTTGCACCTATATACATACTCAAAGAATTAGGTGTCAGCTCCTTGGTCAGGTAACCAGCTACAATGGTTTTGATCTGCGATATACAGGTGGTGATTAGCTCATTGATCATCATGTTTCTAGAGACCATCTCCTTCTACGTAACACGAAATGTGTGACTTTTAAACTACAACACCCACATCATGTTACGTCGAAAAAGACGGGCTGCTACATCTTTCATAATGATATATTTAATATTTATAGTTATCCTATAGTTGCAACCTTCATAAATGCTCAAAAAATTTGGTATCAGCTCCTTGGTCGGGTCATCGGCTACGAAGGTGTTGATCTGCGATATACAGGTGGTGAGCAGTTCATTGACCATCGAGGCTCTATAGACTATCTCCTTCTACATAACACGAAACTTGTGACTTTTAAACTACAGCACACACATCATGTTACGTCGAAAAAGACGGGCTGCTACATCTTTCATAATGATATATTTAATATTTATAGTAATCCTATAGTTGCAACCTTCATAAATACTCAAAAAATTTGGTATCAGCTCCTTGGTCGGGTCATCGGCTACGAAGGTGTTGATCTGCGATATACAGGTGGTGAGCAGTTCATTGACCATCGAGGCTCTATAGACTATCTCCTTCTACGTAACACGAAATGTGTGACTTTTAAACTACAGCACACACATCATGTTACGTCGAAAAAGATGAGCTACTACATCTTTCATAATCATTTTATTAATATTTATAGTTACCCTATAGTTGCACCTATATTAATACTCAAAGAATTAGGTCGCAGCTCCTTGGTCAGGTAATCAGCTACAAAGGTGTTGATCTGCGATATACAGGTGGTGTTAGTTCGTTGACCATCAAGTTTCTGGAGACTATCTCCTTCTACGTAACACGAAATGTGTGACTTTTAAACTACAACACACACATCATGTTACGTCGAAAAAGACGGTTTACTACATCTTTCATGATCATATTTGTAATATTTATAGTAACACTATAGTTGCACCTTTATAAACAATCGATGAATAAATTAAGCTTCAGCTCTTTGGTCGGAAGGTCGGCTAAAGAAGTCTTGGGCAGCAGTTCGTTGACCATCGAGGCTCTATAGACTATCTCCTTCTACGTAACACGAAATGTGTGACTTTTAAACTACAGCACACACATCATGTTACGTCGAAAAAGACGGGCTACTACATCTTTCATAATCATATAATTAATATTTATAGTTACCCTATAGTTGAACCTGTTTAAATACTCAAATAATTAGGTGCCAGCTCCTTGGTCGGTTCATCGGCTACAATGGTGTTGATCTGCGATATACAGGTGGTGAGCAGTTTGTTGACTATCTAAGCTCTAGAGACAATCTCCTTCTACATAACACGAAACGTGTGACTTTTGAACTGCAACACACACATCATGTTTCGTTGAAAAAGAAGGGCTGCTACATCTTTCATAATCATATTATATTTAATATTCTTAGTTATCCTATTATTGCACCTTTATAAACACTCAAAGAATAAATTTGGTGTCAGCTCTTTGGTTGGATGGTCTGTAATGGAGGTGTTGGTCAGCGATGCACATTTTGTCGACCGTCGAAGCGTTATAGACCATCTTTTGCTACATAACACAAGTGTGTGACTTTTAAACTGCAGCACACACATCATGTTACGCAGTAAGAGACGGTCCGCTAGATCTTTCATCGATATATTTAATATTTACAGTAATCCTATTGATATCAGATATAAAATATCTAAAAAATTAGGTGCAACTTATGTACCTTAGACGCTTATACTTTGCATTATTTCGGAGACAGTTGTATATTTTCGAATAGTGGTTATATTTTAACGTATTATAGCTAATTTATAAATTAATTTTCTAATGATTTTTACGCGGACGTGCTCTTACACGTAGTTGGTCTGACAACTCACACTTTACACAGATTTTGAGCTTATATAACTTCGTAATGTATATATATCAAGACATAATGTGACTAATAACTTTCGATGTGAAGTATATTATATTGTAATTGATTGTAACAGATAATAATTAAGTGGGTAAAAAGTAACGAATACGTCTCTCCGAACAGTACCTAAAACATACATATTTTAATACGATTCAAAACAATATTATTGTTTAATTAAGTTATTTAATAATATTAAAAATTAGGACTTATCAATGCCGATCGGTGGGTACTCACAGCCCGATCAGTGGCGTTGGTCTCGAATGCGTGGATGTCAATCTGAAGGACGGTGTGGGGTTGGCAAATATATCCATCGTCGTATTTATTGATCGGCGGCAGCGTCAACAGCGATGAGTGGTGGCAGCTGGGACGGGGGCAATGGTGTTGCGCAGTATGCGTATATTATAATATAGGGATGATGACAATAATACAATTTATATATTATATATATGCGTCTAATATCGACTATCGGCGCTACGGTTCAACGCACCCCATTTGTTTTCTCCCTCTAACCCACGCCCAATATAAATGGCAAACTTACGTTTAGCAAAACCAACCCTGTGTTATCACTTTAAATAATATTGTATGTAACGAGTGAATTCGCATATTATCTGACTTTAAGTTAAGAACATTACCTGTGTCCCTACGTTGGCTATTTTATGATATTTTAAATTGTATGCCAGTTATGAACGTATAAATTATTACAATTTAAAAATGTTCATAAATATTAAAAGACGTTACGATACAATATGGTCGGTTCTACATAAATGTGCTATATTATTGCGCGTGGGGCAGAGAGAGAAAACAAATGGCGCGCTGACGTCCTCTTGCGACAAAGATCGTCGGAACTTCCAAATAAATGGATTAATATTATTATAATGATATCTCATAAGCATACTCACATCGATTTGACTTCAAACGATCGTACGCGGTGAATTGCGGCACGACAAAAAATGGAGCGATGTAAACTTTTATGGAACGCGTCGTACCAAAACAAAAGGTTTTTGATCGATCACGGCGTACGCTAAAGGAGGAAACACGACAACTTGGGTATGCACCTCTCAAGGGAAGACGACTGACGAGTGACGAAGCGGCCACCAAGCGATGACTCAGCGGAAAGAGGGTAAAAGTTCTGGATCAATATTCTTCGTCTGATGCGCGCTTGCGTGGACGGAATCAGGGACCCCTTTCTTGAAATAGTGATTCGTGATGCACTTTATCACATGCGATAAAATCTGTATCGCAAGAAAATAAATATTTGATATTCTTGAATAATTATCGTGTGCCTGTAGTCTAACGAAAAACATTCGACCATTATAGTTGTCCACTGGTAAAAATTTGGTGACAAATATTATTTTACATATTTTGTGCGATTCTCGTGATTTGATTACAATTTAAAATTGTAATACCAAATTATACCTAATAATTTTTGCTAATACAACCGTACATTTTATAGTTATTTTACAGTGACTAATTACGATGGAATGACAATTTGTTTGATATTGAGGCCACTGTGGCGCACCCAGAGGCTAACCCCCCCCCCCTCCCACACACACACAAAAATTATGTTTATATTAGATTTTTTATTATTATAGCATAATGTTAATTATTTATATTAGATTTTACATTATTATAGCATATTGTTTTGTCACAAATATATTAAAATCATTATAATTGATAAAAAATAAATAATTGATGATATTTTATTTCGGAATGAAATATTATATTAGATAATGATAAGCTATAAAATGAAAATTATTTTTATAGATTTTTGGTACAAGGTAACGTATTATATAGGTACTACTGCAGGCACGGATCTAGAAGGTGTGCTCAAAAAAAAAAGTCTGGCTAGTGTGTGTCGCTCTGCTGTACAGTAGGTTACAATTGGATCACTGTAGTCTTTAATGGATGGTGTTGAATTCGAATTCAATGATATAATATCATTGTATAATAAGAAAAACGATTCTGAGCGAAAACTATAATATTACGAAGTATATTTTATGATATTTTTGTGAATAAAGTAATTTATTTACCTATTTACATGGAACTTTGTTTTAAATTTTCAATCTTCATAGCTATAAAAGCTAAACATTTTATACATTTTTAACTACAAAATAATTTTAAATTTTAAATTTGACAAATTTTGCCATAATTCAAACATTAAATGCTTATAAAAAAAAAGTGTACCTATATGTATTTAAAACATTTTTCAACTGCTATACTAAAAATAGAGCAGGGGCCTTGTATTTAATTTTCACGCTTATTAAAAACAATTGCTTACCCAACAAATAAAATTTTATTAGCAGTTAAAAGAAAAAACAAAAAAAATTTTTAATTTAAAATGTTCGTTAACAGCACAAAACGGGTTACAATATGTTGTACATTTTATCAAGTATAGGAATTGATAAGATGTCATATGGTGTATACATTTCAAATATCTACAGTGTTTGAAATTTGAATTACAACAAAATAAGAAAATCGCTACATCAAAATCCCTACAAGAAATCGAGAGAATATCCAATGATGTAAAAATATTATTTAACTTTCCGGTAGATATTTTTTTGATAAAAGTAGACATACCTACTTACTTATAAAGAATCATAAAAGGAAAAAAAATTAAAAAAACCACATCATCTCTTTGCTCAGAATCTAAAAAAAAAATGGTTACACCTTTCTATTTTAGATTATGTAATTTTGGATACAAATTTATTTTATTAGTGGCTCAGACGACAGGGGGTGCCCGAGCACCCATACCCCCCCCCCCTTAATCCGTGCCTGTACTACTCGGATTTGGTAAATTGAGTCCTATATTATTATTTTTAGGTAAACTGAGTCCCCTGTAAAAAAGTTAAAGCGGTGAATTGAGTACCTTATAAAATATTTATTCTAGTAAATTAATAATGCTTATTAAATAGGTAATCAATGTCAACTTTTAAATGAATAATACAGAATACATATAATAGTTAATATTTTCAATACCTAATAATAATAATAAATAATACTCTTGATATTAAACGGGTAAATATTTTAATGATACGAGCTTAATAAATTGAAGTCTACTAATTTCAGTATTTTTGTACTTCGTCATTTGTTCTCTTAATATATTCTCCTTTTCTATGTTGTGTTTTGATTTTTTGCATAGCTCTTTACTTCTTATTTGAATATAATATGTATAAGATTGGATTTCTTTGAGTGCATCAATAAAAATATAAATATTTGGATGTGAAGTATAAAATAAACTATTCAGCTTTGCGTGAAATGATTCACAACTATTTGTTGTACGATTAGATATTGTCGAAAATTCAGCCCAAAGATTAGGCGGGAATGTAGAATCTGATGCAATGCATGTTTTTAAAATATAATCGGTGAATAATTTTATATTTTCATTTGCAGGAACCTTTGGCATAATATCTTCAATGAATCAATCGTAAACATTGTTCGGTCTTAAAAATGGTAAACCAAAAAATTTTTTTAAAAAATTACTTTCTTTTGAATTTCGTTTTTTATAATTTGTACTTAAGCCAAGGCATTGTATTTTTTTCCACAAACTTTGTCCAAGGTGAAAACGACAACCTTTAATATTAATTGCTGGCCAAACTTGTTGCGCGGCACTTTTCAAAGTCAATAAAAATATATTTTGGTGAAAATGTTAAGCCAACAATTGTACACTGATCCATCTTAAAAGAAATAAAAATAAGATTTAGTTTCCTTATTTGGCAATAAAAAAAAACTAGTGGGACATACATTTCATTCACAAGTGCGTGAATCCTAAAGATTTGTAAAAAATGTTTAGGACAACTTTTAAAAGTACCGTCAACGTATATCGTATTTGTATCACATAAAACCATTAAGTTGGACGTTGTTGAAAATCCGATAATATTATTATCGTGATCATTAACCATTATAAAGGGTTCGTCCGTATTTGTTTTAATTATTATTTTATTAATTACTTCATGCGTTTCAATTACAGTTATTGGTAAATTAGGGTGGACAGTTGATCGAATATTTCGTATATTTCTTTTAATAAGAGTTGTATCTGACAAAGTTAATGTATTTACGTTTTCTCTTTGTAATTCAGAATGTAAAAGTTTGGATGGCTTACTTGAAATATCTTCGACAGCTTTTCGTTTGAGACTGTTGCTAAGTTTTTGGCGGTTCAAAGTTTTTTCGTCTGGTTTATTGTGTTTGTGATCTTCAAAACTATCAATAACTGTGTTGGAATCATTGATTTTCAAATAGCACTTACATGTACTTAAGGAGCAAGTCCACCGCTGAACTTCATTCTTTAACATTTTATGGAACCGAAATTTGTAACCATTAGAAATAAAAATTGTTTTATTACGTTCACTTTTCATTACGTCCATTATTAATGTTGATATAGATGTGCTTTATACTCGCAATAACTAATGGTGCACGACTGTCGACTGTATGTATAGTTAATTTTGAAAACTAGTCTACAGTAATCACATCTAAATACGATAAGATAAGTATCTTATTAATACATGACATTTGTGTGCTTATATGCTCGCAATAACTAATGGTGCACGCGCGATTATACGTATAGGTAATTTTGAAAACTAGTCTAATAATATACGAGGGACTCAATTCACCGCTTTAACTTTTATACAAGGGACTCAATTCACCGCTTTTGAAAAACAGTAATTTTGTTTGGGACTCAATTTACCTACGCCCGTACTACTGTACTATAGTGACTACGTCGGATCGTCAGCCTTCGCCTTTGATCCATAACTACGATACCTACAACCTACCTAACAATAATAATTACCTATGACTGTAGAGATGTCGAGACAGTCTGTTGCATGAATTCTCGTTTAGACAGTTCAGTTTATTCGATTTTGCCGTTGTGTATTATGAATGCATGTTCAAATTTGGTTACTAGTTTAAAATATAAATTCTACTTGTTTTCTACTTATTCTTAATTTAAAACATTTATTCCGAAAAAGCACTTAAAATAGTCAAAAACTGATTATATTTTAAATTAATACATCAATATGTTTAGTTATAAATATTATGAATATAATATTATTATAATTTATAAACACATACAACATATTATGTACTATTTTGTAAAAATACATTTTAAAAATGATTATTAAAAATTAGTGGTAATTGTTTACCTGCGTGTAAGGAAAGTAGAAACATTTGTAAGCCCCCCCCCCCCCCCAAAACGAAATTTCTGAGTGCTCGCTTGATTGAGGATATCAAAAGAACACAAACAATTAATTCACTTCATACAAATTCGGAATCATTAAATTACAACGGATCCCTTCACATTAACAAATCATCATCAGTAAAAAGTATAGACCTATTAACAAATTTAATACTATTAATACCTCATATAGGTAGTCTTAAAGTATTATTTTGTGATTAACTTGAAAACAAATTAAGGGAACTTTAACCATGGCTGATTCTAATAATAACTCATGAGTTAGGGAGGGGGGATCTATTGGTTATACCTATCAATTTGTCAACTTAAATTTTTCTTTTCTCAATTTTTCCGAAAACTATTATTAGCTTCGGGGCTCCCTAATATTTATATTTTTTTAGTTGCTCACGTGAAGATAAATATTAACAATTTATCACACTTTTACAGCACCTGCGATCTCTGATATAACTTAAAATCTCAAATAAGAAAATGTAATAACTAAAAAGTATGTAAGTAATATAATATATTAGTTTTACACAAAACATGTATATAAAATATATAAATAAGACGACTAATAAAAAATAATTTAATATCATCTATTGGTATAATCGTTCCTAATTGTTAATAACATAATAGTTATGGTTGGTATTATTTATTTGACAAAATAAATAGGTATTATCACAGTTGTACTAGCTTTTTCAGTATGCGCATCAATGTCGTAGTTCTCCACTTCTGATTGGATGATTTTCTTTTCTATCCAACGCCAGGGCCGTGGAGCGAGCTAAAAGTAAAAAAAATATATAGCGGCGGCACGACAGTGTATATTATATTATTATTATCTCGAAGCAATAGTTGCCCATTTAAACGGTGTAGGTACATTTTGTTGTTTTTTTAACCGGACTTAACAAATTACCTACTGAATTAGAAACAAATCAGAAAAATTGTGCAGATGATTTTTTTGTAAAAAAACGTACTGTAATAAATTAGGTTATTAAAATAAACGTGCAAACTTTTTAATAGGTAAGAAATTACAATGAAATTTGGAATCACGGCGACCGAATTTCGTGCTGCCGTGTCGACCGGTTCCCCCACTCTATGTCGTGTACGCAGTACAAGACCTTGGTAGCTTAGGTGGGACAAATTTACGACGAATTTCATTATTGCTATTTCACAACTTCACGTATTTTTCATTTGTTTTATTTCGTTATCGACTATCGCTTCATTAAACCACCTTAAATTTATTATATATTATTTAATATTTTAATGTAATTTGTTAAATTGTAATTATTACTAGTATTAGTGTATTAGTGTGTAATAACTGTTGTCAGTTATTACTGTGTTCGCACCTCGCGTAAAATAATATATTGGTATTATTTAGTTATAAATATGTCAAATAATGTGTACAAACAAAGAATAAAAATAAAGAAGTACTTATTGAATAAAAAAAAAAAAACTTAGTGATAAAATAAATTCCCTAAAAAAACTGTTCTCGACAATTTCTAAAAAATTGGTGAAATCACAACAAAAACACTTTATCAAACTCTATGTAGAAAACGGTCAAGTAAAAAAAAAAACAGATACTTAAGGCTTATTCTCGTTTAAATAGAACCATTTCTTTTTGCATATTTTGAACATAATGCATTATGCATATAATATTGCATATCTATAGATTTTTTAGATTTTGATTTTTTAAACTTAAATTTTTAAATTTTTAAATTTATTTAGTTTATTTAAAAAGTAATTTTTATTTTCTCGCCGAAGCTATTACTTAGCTTAGAAAAAAGTACACTATCTCTTGATGAGGGCTTAAAATTGATTTTAAATGTGAAAGATTAACTGTATAAATATAACTGGAGAGTAGCAGAATTGGTAAAAACTAAAATGGATTTGGTACTAAAGAAGAATAAAGGATTCAAAATACTTTTAAAAATGCGTAACATTGTAAACGGTGAATATGAAATGAAAGAAGATTTTAATATTAATTTAACTCCAGGACAAATCGCGTGATTTAAATACCTCTAATAACATCGTGTGATGTAGAAAGGAGTTTTAGTCAATATAAATCTATATTCTACATTCAAATAGCCAATCGTTCGTATTTGAAAATTTGAAACAACATGTCATAGAAGCATGTAATAATATAAACTAATATTTAATATAATTATATAAACTAACTAGCTGAACCCGTGCACTTTGTTGCCCGTAAAAAATCGCAATTCTTCAAAAAACTATGATTGTTCAACTCATTTTGGGTGTAGCTTGCTGCAGTAAGTGCAACCCAGCCACTATGGATCGCGGACAAGGGGAAACTCTTTCACCTTGGTAGGCAATGTTCAATAATTTGATTTGATTCAAACTTGTACCTGATCTGCGTGGATAACCAATAGCAACTATTCATAAAATAAATACAAATTAAATTTCCAATTTCCATCGCGAACCCAAGGTCACTGTTTGAACACCTCTTTATAATGTGAATGTTGGCAAATCCTTTCTAATTGAACTGTGAAAGTATTAGAGGAATCACTATTCCAAATTTCAAGTTCGTACGTTAAGTAGTTTTTGATATACAGCGATCAGTTAGTCAGTGATATTTGAATTTTATATATATAGATATTTAATGGAATTATATAATTTAGTATTTAATGTAATAAGTTAATAGATTTTAGAATTTTTTTAATGTTGTTGGATTAAGTGTTCATTTTATCATATTTTATTTGCATATTTCAACATATTTATTTAAAGTAATTTGAAAGAAATGTATAGAAAATGTGTTTATTTAATAATATTTATGTGGTATTATGTACATTTTAGCATATTTACGTATTTATTTGCATTTTAAAATGCATTTTAATAAAACAAATGCTTAATATTTCATCATTCATTGCATATAAATCCTAGCCCTAGCTCAATGATTATGTATTTAGTAATACAAATAAATTATAGTATATATTTAGTATTCCTTAATCAAATTTAATTACTTAACTACGTCCACTCAAAGAACAATAGACGACAATGCTGATATTTTGAAAGTATTGGGATCCCTTTCATTATTCCCTGCAAATAACTTTAAGATCTTTCGTTTAGGAGGTCCTAGCTCACATAAACCAAGGCCCTTAAAAATGATCTTTCCAATAAAAGATGAAGCCTCCAGTTTTTTCCAAAGTTTCCGCTCAGCACGGCCTAAGAATTGTCTGAGGCAAAACTACTTTTGAGTGTCAACTACTCCGTTCTTATCAAGCTGAACTAGAACGTAGGAAATAGGCCGGGGAATCAGACCCAACTATTTCATTTATAAATGGTGTTCCCTCTGTATTTAATTCTAAACTTATTGGTTGTCTCGCTGATTTATGTTCAAAGTTTGATGATTATTATTCACCTTCATAAATCATTTGCTAATAACTGTTTTAATTGTTCTAATAGTCTTATTTACTGTAATAACATTATTAATGAATTTATATCTTTAAAAAAAATATATCTTTCTACCTCAACATTGTCTCTTAGCTTTAATACTTTTCAGATTTCTTATTTAAAAATCTACTATCAAAATGTACATGGTTTAAAACTAAGTTAGTTAATATTAGGTGCTCCCTTCCTTTGTTTCTCTGTTATGACTTATGATATTCTTGTCCTCACCAAGACACGGGTCACCCCTGAAATCAATGACTCGGTTTATTAGGCTTTCAAATATTCAGACTGGACACGAAATCTGAAAACAGTCCCCATTTTTGGAGTGGTGGAGTGCTCATTGCCACTAAGCCCGCATTCAGCCCACTCTCTATAAGTAGTAGTTGACGTTAGGAACGTTGAATAAGTGTAACGATATCGCTTAATTCAACTACCATTTTAATTGGATTCATATATCTACAACCCCTGACTCCATTTCCAGTCATTGAGTCTCACTGATAATGTATTGATCATCTTTTAATGACTCTGAAACCTAACACCGTAATTTTATAACTTGGTTCTCAGTAGCAGTTTTTGTTGATGTATTTGACCTACGTATGAATATTTTTATTTTTGCTAGAAGAGTAAACACTGACTCTTTAAATGCTGCACGTATTTCTTCTTCTTCACTGTTCTCTATTTTTTCTTCCAATTGTATTTAAAGTTTTTCAGTTTTCCTGATGTTCGATAACCTTTCAAATAAAGCTTCCGACTCGCTAATGCAGGGCCGTCCTGACGATTTGCGGGGCCCATGGCAGATAAAATTGCGGCGCCTAAAATGTCATTATCGTTAGTTGGTAGTGGCATATTTTATAATATATACCTAGGTATATAGGGGCAGCGCGCAAAAGAATTAAAAATATAGAACCTTGTACTTACAACAATATGAATAAGGCATAAGAAAATACATCAATAACAAAACACGTCATATATTTAAACTTAATATATTAATATTGAAAAACTAATATGACAATAAATATAGTAGGTACCTAATACAATATAAAAAGGTGGACAAGTGGGTACCGTTCTGCTGTACAGTAGGTGTCAACCATGCTATTGTAATGGATAGTGATGTTCCCATCATTTTTTATGAGAGTATAATATGAAGAACGCTAAAATATAGGTATTTAATTTTTTTTACGATAAAAGTGGTGGAATGGTTTAGTTAATAACAAAAAAAATTACTATTATATTTTTTAATATATCAAAACAAAATTATAAAAATGAATTTTCTTAACGGTGTTTTTTGTTCTTCACTACGTAGAGCTGAATATGCCGATCTGTGGTTTCGCTGCCAAACTTTTACGTATGGTCGTGGATTGAATTCTTCAACTTGGGGGCCATTGATGGAGATAAGCATTAAATCTGACACATTTTCAATCGTTAAACGAGTTCTAAGATCAGTTATGATGAGATTCATATCAGAAAATCCTCGTTCACATTCAGAAGTTGTTGTTGGAAGTATCTTTAGTGTTTTTATAAGATCAGAAGACGCATTTTATGTACGAAAGTTTACTAAACTTTCAAATTCAGATAGACCAAATCTGTGTGACACTCTTTTAATTTCTTCTTCTCCTTTATCATCATCGGTTTCTATTTTAAATACTTCTAAAATATATTATATAACCTACAGGATGAAAAAAATGGAATTTAGATATTTGCGTACGGTAATAATTATTAATTAGATTATATTTTTCAATATTCCTTATCTTTAGATCTTGTAATATTGTTGTATTTTCAAGGTCATTGAATAAGCGATGACGCATTCTATCGACTATATTTGGCAAGAATTGCAATCTGTTGATTCCTACAGACTTTGTGATTGTAATATTTATGCCTTTATGAATTCGTTTTTGTATAGCTTCTAAAAATTTCTTTTTCTTTTTCACCAGGTTCTGTCTTCAGGCTTTCTAATTGTTCTACACATTTCTGATTGAGCGCACATTAATGTAGTTTTCCTTAATTGAAGTGTACAAGACAGCATTCCATGTCCGTGAAGTTAGTCACCCAACATTACCCCAACGAATTCATATTTGGTCTTCCTTTAGTAAGTCATTAGTAAGTATTTGTGAGCACAAAATCAGAATTTGTAAGTCAACAAAGGAGGGCTGGATCAACATATAGTATTTCTTTTAGCAAATTGGATCAAAATATTACTTTATAATATAATACGTTATTAGTTTGTAGGTTACCTATACCATATTACCATTGCTCAATTGCTGAAGTAGTATCTAATTTTAATAGTGCAGATCTTCGAGGACCAGGACATGCAATGTGAATTGGAAGGTGGCAAAATATACCTAGTTCAAACATTTAGTTGGACATGAGTTATTAAAATTGGATTCATTAATCTTTGGACATAGAAAGTAGCTTTATGATAAACATTAGTAAAACCCTATGGCCTAGTTATTTTTGTCTTGCGGTACCATAATGAGCAATATTGATAATATACCTTGAATGGTTAATACAATTTAAAATATATTTCAATTAACTTAAAATAGCATATCACTTGTTTTTAATTTGTTTTATCCATTGTCCTACAGTAATTTTGTATTTATTAGGAATTTATTTACATAGGTATTTAGATAGGTAGTCACAGCTCGCTACAATACTATTATAATATACTATTGTAAATGCTAAATATAGCCTAAAGGTAGCTATAACACATTACAAAAATAACTAACAAGTAATTGAGTGTTTTAGTTCTAGTCAACAAGGAACAATAGTGGGTGCAGATGTAGGAATGTTCCTGAGCCTCAAAGAGATAATATAATTGGAAAAATTCAGTGTGAACAATATTTAGTGTAAGTTGCTATTTTAGATAAATACTTAGAGCCATTGCATTATGTAAATATTGTAAGCATAACTTCAAAGAATAAATATACTGTGCACCAAATATCAATATTATGTACAATGATTTTAAGAATGACATTTGATAAATATCAAGTGTTTTTCTTACTTGAGCCTATCTAAATACATTTTTGATAATGCTTTTTATTTATTATATTCATTATTTAAGTTCCTTACATAATACTAACATTAATTTGTTGGTTTTTTTTTTGTATGTTATAGTCAACAAATAAGAGCTTAGTTTTGGATAAACTAGGTAAAGAATAATAAGAATATCTTACATTAACAAACATTGACTACTCAACTTTAATTCAGCTCATTTAGATCAATAAATTATTTCTTCTATGGACCATCACAAGTTTTTGTTTTCACCCTTTTATCCTTACGGTTGATTTTTGAATATTTAATTGTTATTAGTGTTTTATATACTTAAGTGTTTTTTACCAAAACATATTATGGATAATATTTATTGATAAAATGTTAACCATTATAATATAATATACAGGCATAAATATTCTAAATTTAAGACACAATTTATTTAAAAGATATAATTTAAAATCATATTTTTTTTTTGTTGTTTGAAACATATACTAATGGACATGTTCAAATGCATTTTGGTTAAAATTATTAGATAATTTAATATATTTTTGTTTAATCACAATGTAAAATATTATAATGATTTAAAAAAAAAACTAAACAAATAATTATTTTTTTAATTCAATTAGAAAACACATACATACTTAAATATTAACTTATGTCCGTATGTATAGTCAAGTATGTGTCACATAAGACATTTATACATGTTAAATTATGCCTTATGTGATACATAATTTACTGTGCAAATGGACATAAGATATAAAAGTGTTCAATAAAAAGGAATAATAATTATTATTATTACAAAATGGTTAGTTATTTAAATAATTTTAAATTATCCAACTACTACTCAACTCACTAATTAGTCATTTGGCTGATAATTTAAAAAAAAAATGGAAGAATTTGTTTTTAACTGAGTTGAGTTTGTAATTTTTTCATATTCACTTTAAATTGTTCATGAGCAACTTCACTTAAAGGCAAGTTACATAGCAGTCCACATGAAACCTCCACCACACAACTTACAATTAATGATGAAATATTTTCATTTATATTTTTTACATGATACACACTTATTTACGTTTTCCACATTACCACACTGGTGCCATAGACCTTATACGAGAGCTCACGCGAGCAAGCTCGAACTAAGTTCATGCCCCGTCTATTAGTATAACTAGTATAAGGTCTGTGGGCTGTGGCACCAGTGCGGTTAGGTTGAAAACGCTATTACAGAGCCACAAATTAAATATTCAATAAACCACAGTAAACAAACATTTTTAACAGTTATTTATTGGCTAGAACTTAATTTGAAAATGTTGTAAGAACATATTTGAAGAAAATGAGTTTAGACTAGTGTATATCCTATAGAACATGAATAATGTTAATGTTTGCAAAAACGTGGTTTGTGATATAGTACATAATATTTAATCTAATACAGTAGTACAACTCTGACCGTATACTAAAGACCTGCAAGTGCCGGGCCGGCCCGTAGTGACATTGGACCAGGCCAAGCCTTTGAAAAAAAAAAACGAATGACTGTTGTTAACGCAGAACAACTTTGTGAATTTTTAGATGTGATTTTTGGTATCACCAAAGTCCTAAAAGTTCTAGGGCCTTTGACGAAGCTTGTTTGGAGGTTGGAATTGAAATGAAAAAAAATGGTCGTATTTTAAACGTGCGTTGGTCTGCCAATAGTTTTCGTGATTGGCACATATAATAATTCACAAAGTTGTTCTGCGTTAACAACAGTCATTCGTTTTTTTTTTAATCAAAATGTAACAAAAAAAAACAAAATTGTAAGAAATCTCCGGTAAGAACCAAAAAGTTCTTCAGATAGAACGTTTTGGTTGTTAATATAATTTTTTTCACTTAATTAGAACTGTTTCGTTCTGAATTAAATGTATGTTCTTACTAACACATTACCAACCGCAAAATAATAAATAATGTGACATTGGCTTTTCGTTTATAGATCCCTATTTCAAGGCAGTAATTTGGGAGGGGGTCAAGGGTTAAGGGCTCAACCCCCCCCCCCAACATTCATCCCAAAAATTTGTCCTGAGTACGTCCATGCCTTCTTAATTTATGATTTGCAATTTTTTTATAGAAATCTTTGCTTTGCTGATAACTGTACAATAATTAATAATATTGTACCATCATATTATTATTGTTTTGGTTTTTGGTGCAGCTCTATAACAAATGACCGTCAGTACACGAAATTTCACTGAATTAGCATTATCTATACACGATAAAATTTTGAAAATTATTTGACTCGTTTTGAGCTGTTTACGGACATTGTCAGTTTTCAATTTTTTTAGTTTTTTTTTCTATAAATATCAATAAAATTTTATTTGTTGGGTAAAATAGCGTGAAAATGTAATGCAAGGCTCCTGATATATTGTTACAATAGCAGTTGAAAAATATTAAAAATACATGGGCAGAATTTTTTTTATAAGCATTTAAAGTTCAAATTTTAACAAAATGTATCAAATTTAAAATTTAATATTTATTTTGAAGTTAAAAATTTATAAAATGTTCAACTTTTATAGCTAAGGATTGAAACTTTAAAACAAGGTTCCACGTAAATAGGTTATGTATTATAAATTACTTTAATCACAATAATATCATCAAATATACTCAGTAATATCATATGCGAATAGTTTTTTCTTATACAATGATATTCTATCATATTGAATTCAAATTTAACACCATCCATTACAGTGACCCACTTGGAACCTACTGTACAGCAGAGCGACATCCTCTTACCCACCTTTTTTTTTTTTAAATGATCTCTTTTTTGACCCAATACTAAATTGGACATCACAAATCTCTATAATCCCAAATTATACCTTGTATCATATTATAGAAATATATTAATGATAATAGGAGATAATAACAAAATAGCCAATAGGTATCTAAATATTCAACTCTGAAAAAGAGCATTTATGTTCAACTGTCACAAAATATGTCACATAGATCCAGTGTTTAGAAGGAACGAGTTCCAAAAGGAATGGGTTCCTGGAAAGAATTCCTTTTTAAATAACGGCACGATGAACGATTCCTTTTTATAAAAAAACGTTGAACTCATGAACTAGTTCTTTTTTTCAAGGAAAAATAACAAAATTGTTCGTTCCTTTCTAGTTCCAATAATTTACACAGATAATTATGTAAATAATTGAAATTAAGATTTTTTTAATGTGTATAATGTATATTGCTAATTATTGATCGTTATCGAGTATCGACGTTAAGACAATCGACATACGTTGGCCAACAATTTAATTTCGAAAAAAATCTCAACATAGAATTATAAAATATGTACCTATACTGTCTTGTAGTTATATATTATAATTAAAAATTAAAGAAGTATGCATATTAAAAAAAAACATAAATGATTAAATAAGAATTTTTATTTTATTTGGAACTAAAAAAGGAATACTCAGTCACTCAAAGGAACGAATTCTTTTTTTTTTAAGGAACAAGGAACGGAACGAATTCCTCTTTATAAGGAACTTGCCAGACACTGCATAGCTCTATATAATATAATATAATAATACAATTCAGTCTTCCATTATAGTATAATTTATTATACTTTAATATATTATATTTATTTAGTAATCATAATATATAAGGCAGTTATTTTTGATTTTGTATGAATAATAAATATTGTGTAAAAATACTGAAGTATGAAAAATTAATCATATGAATCAAAGTCGGGGGGCTTTAAAATGTTGTTGCCAAAGTGCGGCAAAATCTTAAATGCTCTTGGGCCCACCAAATATATATTCGCGAAAGGTTTGCCATCTATCGGCCGGACTGGCGGTTTTCGGCGGTACAGGATGCGATCGGTAGACGGCGCGTCATATATCGTGACCTGAAACGCCACGGTCGCCGCCCGCCGCCCACGCAAATTCCGACCGGTATTGCGGCGGCAGCCTCGAGAACAGCTGTTTTCGAGACCGGCATAACCGGGTTATCCGATCGCGCGGAAAAAAAAAAGTCGTCGGTTCTGCGCTCGTCCCCGACCACACTTCCGAGTACTGATGCGACCGGAAGTCACCACACACGATTGTTAATATCGTCGTGGAGTGAACGGCCGTCGATATCACAGCGATAATAATAAAAATATTATATTATATATTTATAATCATATAATACATATTTTAATAATAAGTACGAAAGCGGGCAATAGCCCGTCAATCGATTGTATTAAAAATTGCAAATTTTCGGCGAAAGTTTAAAAGCCGCTCCCGCTTAACAGTCTTCCTGTGACAGTCCGCCGACGACGTCCCCGCAGCGGCCTTTTTCTGTTCCATGAGAGAACACACGCCGGTAAACCAAAAAATCGATCGACGGGGTGTGTGGGCGGCTCGTGTGCCGGTGGTGGGTATGAGCGCGGGTTTTTTCCCCACACCCTCTCACACGAGCCGTCGTATTTTTTTCCTCCGTTTATTATTACCATTTCAGGGATGGGTCACACCGTGTGACCGCCCCCGCCGAGGCTACCGTGTGGCACACATCCCTCCGATCACCACCGCCACTAGGTGGTAGTATTATTACTACTATTACTACTACTACTACAACCACTACAACCACTACTACTACTACTACTACTACTACTACTACTATTACTACTACTATTACAACTACTAGCGGTACTACTACTGGTTACTACCGAGTATCGACACTACTACAACTACGACCGCTTGCTGGGGCGTGTGTGGCATTTGGTTGTGTGCGTTAGTGTGCCCATTGAGCGAGTGTGTTACTGACTGGTGTGCGTGCGTGCGCGTATATGTGTGTATGCGCGCGCCGGCGTGTGCTAGCATTTCCTTATCCGCCGGCCGACGACGTGACCACGACGTCGCTGCCGACGCCGCCGTTCAGCACGACGACGACGAGGACGACGACGACGACCGCGACCGCAGACGACCCGACGGCGATTATTGTTATTATTATTATTATTATTATTATTACTATTATTTATTTATCGCGATAACGATTCGGGCCGGTTACGTTCGCGCAAAAAACCGCTCCCGATCGCCGTCGGTCATCGTCGTTTGTGTGTTTTTTCCTAATCACCATCATTTTTTACAGGTGACGGGTAGGTACCTATTATTGAATAACAATAATAATAACAATAATAATACCATCATCAATACACACGTCTCGTGGTTTTCAGCAACCTTACTACACACCAACCACTAAATTATCGCTCTTCTTTTCTGCTTCCACCGCGCCAGAAGAGGGTTTTCGACTTCCCTAAAGACCGATGCTCGAGTCATTCACATACCTAACTACAGCACGCCGCCACCCGGTGCCTTCTCCGTCTTCTACCGCAGCCATCGTCTATTAGCTACCTACTGCGGTGCAAGTCGTTATTATACCTACATCAATTTACTCAAGTAATCGTTCCATGGTCACAGCTATGTCAGGTGCGAACGGCGAACACTACACACTGGTAAGTACCTATTGACCACTGATAATTAATAATATTATTATAAATTAATGTTGTTCCGTCCTGTGGACGGATCTATGTGGTTTTGCAGGAGGAGCACACCGTCCCGATCCGTAATAAGTCCTCTCTGTATACACATGAGTATAGATAATAAGCGGTAGCAGGTCGTCGTCAGCTGACTGCAGCCATTTCACTAGTCAACCATATCGATTGATATTTCGTAAGTGTTAACCTTGTGGAAATTCTACAATCACACAGTATTGACCGCAGCTTGTCGCCCAGTAGTTATGAGTAGTGTATGAGTTGATAGAAGCTTTACCCTATTTTTTTACAGTTTGTATTGTTTGATGTTGAGTAAACAACAAATATTATTTAAGTTTTTTGTGTGCTCCGTTTGAAGCTAATGCATCACTGTAATTTTAATCCGTTGAAATTGGCAACCATACACCAGAGTGTGCAGAGTATGCAGATTTTTGTTCAAGATATCCATAAAAAATGGTTCTAGTTTTAATATTTTTTTGTTGAAATTAGTTATGCTATAACATGCAGTTGCATGTATATTTAAACACATTTTAAGGAGCTCCACCAATGATTCTTTATTATGCTGGTGCACACTCCTTATTTCCATTATTTTAGAACAATTATGCAAATTGTATTTTCTCTAATTACTACTATTTCAATTGTTATAAAACCTATGTCTTTATTTCTGTTCCTAGTAGCTTATGTTTGAGATAAGAATTTTTATATTTGATAAAATTGATAATAGTAATCAGTTTTAACTACGCATTAATAATATACAACCTATTATTTCTTTGTGTTTTTTTTTTTTTTTTTTTTTTTTAATTTTTAATTTTAACTAGTTTGTGTAAAATAATGGAATTATGTGTTAATCTAAATTGTTTACTTTTAGTGATAAGTAAGAAAATGTAAAATGTTGTGTTTGAAATAAATATTTAGAACAATTTAATGAAGTACTGTTTAATAAAGTAATTAATTAAGAATCTTTAAGTTGATTTTTATTAAAAAAAGTTGTAATTAAACTTCTTTGCTCCTAACTAAATTATTTCATACATATTTTATATGACTAATTTTTACAAAAATCTATTTGATTTTAATACAACACAATAATGTTTATTTGTTTAAACAAATAGTTATTGAATACTAGAATATTTGAATAATGTACTATATTTGATTTGTTTTGAACAAAGTCTATAAAGTTTATTGGTGTCTACCGATTTAATATATTATCTACTTAATATATTTAATATATTTAAAAATTCATGAATTGATTTAATTATAATTTAAATTTATTATAAACATTTTTATAGTTAAAAGTTTGTATAACTACAGAAATTAATACAATTAGTTATTATTAAATATTTTTTTTTGAGGTATAAATAGATAATAAAAACATTTGATATTTTAATAATACTTGTTATAGGCATCTAATAGAAGAAAGAAAAATATTATTTTCTTATTACAATATTATTATAACATTTATGGAGGTTTCAAAATTTAAAATGAACCTTATGTAATCATTTTATATAGATTATATTTATTAAATGTATAAATGAGACATGGTTTAGTTGGTGGCTTATTGTTGCAATTTAATAGAATATTTATTATCTTGTTTAATTGTCTTCATTAAATACATTTTTTTGTAAAAATATTTATAACAACTTAAACTACCAATTAAAATATATTATAATTTATTAGTCTAGAGTTATTTTATTGTTGATAATTATTTATAACATATTTAGCCTTAGACCTCAGTAGATTTGAATTTCAATTATTTTATCCAAACCCCATACTAAGTGCTTCAGTAATTGTAAGGGCTTTGTTTTTTAAAAAGTTATGTTTTTTAGACTAAAGTTTAAATCTGAAATATATCTAAATTTGAAATTTTGATGTACTGAGTTTATGATTATTGCTCACAAGCCAAAAATAGTATCTAATATATTTTATAAATAGTTACACAATAATCTCGACAATAATTGAACAATTATTTTTATATTTTAGCTGTTTAGAAGTTTCCTAAAAGCCGTTTGAATGCAAGTTGCAACGGTAATGCATCCCATGCAACATGCTGGAGGAGTGGCAACATATTATGCTACTCCTAGGCCAACTCACCCACACTACTCTAGTGTAAGTACCAATAAATTAATTATTTGTAATAACATGTATGTGATATACTAATATGAAATGCGTTTAATATAAAATAATTTATCACAAACAGAAAAGGTACTTTTTATTAGGTATTTATACGGTACATACAAGTATACGTAATATATCGTTATTAATATATAATTTATTAATTTATCTATAATTGTATTTTCTACAACTCAACTAAACATAATTGCATGTGTGAGTATTTAGTCATGAATACTTAGCTCCCACAAGTCGTACCCGCCATTATTGTTATGCATAGTTTTTGTATTCTTACAATTATGGGTCCACCAGTTAGGAAATGAAAATGTATTGATAGTTGACAAAGTTATTTGTAATATTTTAAAACATTTTTCATTGTACATTTGATAGATAGTAAAATAATCAGGGTACCTTGTATCTGTGTTTATTTATTAATTCCAAGTTAATTATAATTATTTTATAGCATTGTAACAAATTACTGAGATGTAACTCAATTATTTGAAATAAAGTATAATAACTTTTTAATTTTTAGACTTTAACATTATACTAAGTTATAATACATGATATTATGATATCTTTATCAATTTTATTCAACTTCCCTACAATTTGAATAGTTTGATTTAATCTTTTTTCAATATAATAACATAAACAATAGGTAATCATATTTAAAAAAAAATATATTCAACCTTTTTTTAAACTAAAAACTTTTAGTATTACCAGTTTGGTGAAGTTTAAATGTATTATGTTACGCTGTTATGACATATTGTTATATACTTATATAGAATATAGGTATACCTATACATATTTATATTAAGAACAAATGTAGACATTTTTTTTTGTATATTGAGAAGTGATATATGTATATATATATATATATATATTATGTATTCAAAGTATATTATTATTAAAACAAAAAGTGGTATAAAAATGCTAGTCCATGGAGACCGGTTATTTGGCAATCCACCTCACTTTACTCACCGTATTAAAAGATAGAAGTGTATTAATAAAAATGTACAATCTATGATGCACCAATAGTTATTTTTAGTAAGAAAACTATACTTAAATTTATAATATCCCCCAACCCCCCTAGTTGTACCTATGATCAAATAGATCAATAAATTCTGTTGATTGGGACAGATATTATGAATACGTAATATTTTTGTAGTTATTTCACTGTCAGACTTTTCATCGATAGAAAAATAAAAAAAATTAATAGCCTGTAATAGGTACTAACTCCATTATAAGTCAAAATTAATTGTTATAAAAATGTATATTTTATGTTTACAATATATGCTCACTAAAATTGTTTTATTTGGAATAATGTTCAACCAAAGTTATTAATAACTAAAAATTAAAAGTGATTTGATAATTACCCAAGTACAACACTAAAACATATTACTATTAATTAGTTACAATTACTATCTACATTTCACTATATAATTAAGATTTAAGTTATGTAATTTCAATTATTACTTCTATTATTTTTATTTTTAATGGCATTATAACGTTATGTATTCATATTGGTATAATTGTACATATTTTGTACCTATTGAATATTCAATAATTTTAACTTTTTATAATGTAGTTAGGTAAATTATATTTTAACTTATTGTGTCTACCTATGACTTGTAATATTGTTATAAGTGTATTGTTGAAGCTTGGTATCTAGTTATGTAGATTATGTTGACAAATTAAAATACATTTTATAATATTACCTATTAATTAAAATTTAAAATATCTGTGTCATAACTAAGTAAAGTTTTAAAGTTTTATTCAAAACAATCTATGTTTAAAAAGCTTTCATTTTTTATACAACAGAATATAACCGTGTAATTATGTAATACTGTTAACAATATTAATCTGTTTTCAGTGGGTACTGGGTTGAAGGTATGCAAATTATTTTAATTCGGGCATTGTAGTATTTACTTTTTCATACTTTTGCTTCAACTGCTATAGGTAACTAATAAGTCTGTAATTAGTAATTTTGTACAAATAGCTAATGATAACAATTCAAGCTATTATACAGAAACTTTTGGGTAAATATTTTCAGTGGCAAATAAAATGTTGTTATAATTTATATTGTCGTTATTAAGTTATGAATAAAGAGTATATTATATTTCACCATCGCAAGATAAATTTAAATAGTTTCACTATATTGGTACCTTCCTAATTATATTATTGGTTATCCCGTCATGAATAGGTAATTATGTAATTTACATAGTAGTATATTATATAAAGATAATCAGTATAACTTCATGAATTTCGAGTGATAAATTTGCATAGTAGGTGGTAAACTAAAATGAGAACCAATATAATTTTAAAATAATCAAGTATTAACCATTGAATAAGTATGTATAGGTTATGTTAGATTAGTCTATCGATTTTACAGAAATAAAACACAATTACTAATTTGATTTGAATAAATAAATTATACAAACATCCATTACTTAGGCACACAAATCGAAAGACCTACCATTCTATACGTTTAGAATACGAATTTAACTATTGAAAAACCGCGCCTGTACACTTTAACTTACAATTAGACATTATGATATATTATGTACAGACATGAAAAAACGTATTTAAAATATATGATATAGTCGTATAGATGGACAATTATAAGTGTTACGAAACACAATTTTCAAGAGGGTAAAAAGCATTTATAGTAAAGAATAATGTGGGGTGGGGGGGGGGGGGGGGGGGTGTGTCGTATATTTATTTTTTGGAGATATTATGTTACTAGATAGTACACTATAGGTAGTCCATATTAGATACTATATTGAGCAATGTGTATGGATTGATTATTGATAATTTTAGTAATAATGTATTGACCTATTGACAAACTACTTTTATAAAATATCTGGGTATTTGTAATTAGTGTTGTCTGTGGTCAATCGGAACATGTGTTATAAACGGGTATTTTAGGCGTGGTCGGGCACGCCTGGTAAGTTTATCGCACATAACGATCGTCGCTTGCGACGTTCGTCTCGTCCACACCAAAACCCCATTCATAGGCAATTCAAAACATCGTTAGTCCAAGTATACAGGAAGATCTTATTGACTAATTTATTTATACTAATAGAACGATATTATTATAGTATTATATACCTATATAATACAACATATATGTTCAATGGACATTCAATGTTAGTAAAAAAACAGTCAATAGATTATGACGTTCACTCGGCTTCTCAGTATCATAGTTTTTGAAGCTTTAATCATATTATTTTCTGAAATTGTACGCCGAGGTGTTAATATTAGATTTATTACAATTATTCTATTAAGTAGAGGTAGGTATTCTTATTGTAGTTTAGATAGTTTTCTTTTGAGAAAAACAATTTACACTTATATAATAAAATAAAAAAACATAAATTCCTTGAGAAACTTAATACTTATATAAACCAATGTCTCGAGTAATAATTTAAATACTGAAATAATTATTTTGTAACGACTTACGAGCATAGTGGTATTTTTAGCGTTTTTATTATGATCGATAAATATAATTCTTTATTTAATAAAAAATGAACTATAATAACTCAATTGTACGATAATATTATATGGGTTGTGAAATACACGATATTCTGTTATCATTTCATATAGTAAAAGTTTGATATGGAATGTAGGTTTTAATATATTTTTTTTATGTTTTTTATTAGTTTGTTAGATTAAATCCTTTGCAGTGTAATGTCAACTATTAGAATGACAATTACTTATTATTATATCCTCACATTATTTTAATAATATTATAACAAAATATTGTTATTGATTTGGTTTACAAATTCAGAATATTAAATCTTGTGACTAGTATGGTAAAAATACTAAAATACTACCTATCTATATTTATATCATAATTCCCTCATAGTACCTAGGTACATGCTTAAATTTTGAAAAATAATCATAAATATATATGTTGATTATTTTAGATGTAAATATAACATCATAATTCATAATTAATTTAAGTACTATATTGGCAAACCAAGATTCCAAAATTACTTCCCAGCTGCTTTCTTCGTTGTACCAACTCGAGGTGCCGTGGAATATTTACTATTTTAGTAATATTTTATCATCATATATATTTGTATAGTATTATTTGTATTGTACGACTTAGTAAACGCCGCCGCCAAGTACCTAAATATAAATATGACACACCCCGTGGAGTTTCATACATGTATACAGCATTAGTCTGGTAACCTTAATCCACATGATGGGATTAACATCCCCCATCCCTTGTCTCACTCAGAGAAAGAGAAACTGTTTTTGGTTGACGAGCTTTATATTTATATTTATATACCATCGTCCATCTGGTATATAGTATTTGTTATTTCACCATGTGTATTTATGTATATATTATTCACATATCACATGGCATACGACACACAGTGTAGTTTTTCTAGTATATTATGTATAAGTTTTGTCTGTAATTTACTGAACTACAAATTCACAACACTAAAATAAGTATCTATATAATAATGTACAGCCTCGATTGGTAACTGTATTCTCAGAAATTGTTTTAGATATTTATAGAATTTAAGAAAAATATTCGTTATTGTTTAATAAAAAGAAACGATTATAACAGTACAAATGTGTTATAACAACGAGATCGCATAGACAAAAATCAACTTGATAATATCATATAATATTTGGGTAGGTATAAGTATAAAATAGGTACCATATAGCTATATGTAAAATTCGTAATGATACGGAATATTGTTTTGGCAATAACAATGTACTACTAATTGCTATCTACCTACTGAATAGTATTATAGAATATAAGTACCAAGCTTTTTATGCCTGCTAGTTGCTACCTATAATATTAATAAATAATTTTGGTATCATCCAGTTTTACCTATATTTTAGCTATAAATATGTACAATGCATTTCCATTCCAAAAGCAACCACCCTAAACAGTTACTAGCTATATTAATAATAATATAATAATATTAAGTAAATTTGTAAAACTCAATTACAACGACATACCTACGTTGATTTTAGGAAACTTACGGTCATCTCAGAATCTTGTAAAATATCAATCTAAATATTTTTTTTTATAAATGTGAAACGAAGCAAGTAACTAAATAATTAAAATTTAAAATTATTTTTAGAACAATAATCTGAATAAGTTTTTGAGATTTTCGGAATACCCACAAGGAGATAGTTATAACTTATTATAATATATTGTGAATTCACAAATAACCTTGTATTAATTTATCAAGTCTATCAAAATAAAGTTGCGAACTTGTAATCGTATATTAACGGATATCCTGGACCAATGAGATTATGATATGTGGTCCGAGTGTGCCTACGCTGTGATGTACACTCATTAATTGCAGCACTGCAGTCCTTCTTTGCTGACACCATGGATACTAATTACTATTCAATAGCTAATTATTAATTAGTGTTACTGAAAATGTTTGGTATTTTAATTGAGTTTGACATTTCGAGGAAATGGTTGATGTACCAGATATAAGACTACCACACAAACATAACTTACGAAATAAAGTTATTTTTTAATAAAATAATTTTTACCCATCTGTTATGTTCTTTTGGAGTGCCTAAATTAATTTTCATTCAACTCAGAAGTAGGTTAAACTGTACTGTTTAAATCGTAACTAAGTAAAATATAATTTATACTATATTTAACAATATAAAATCTTAGTTAGGTACCTAGGTACTTGTATTCACAATAGTAAATGACAAATAATTTGTGTAAAACATTAATTCAAATTTAAAACTTACTTTCTTTGAAGTTACAAGTTACAACATACATTATTATTTGTCTAGTTATTGTCAAATATTTATATTACCTTTATCCACTATGTATAATAGATATATTTTTGTCTAGATACCAACCTAATGTCCTAAACTATGGTTTGATTAATGTTTTGTTAAAATAACCTTGGATCATTATATAGGTTACCTAAAGGTAATATAATATAGTAGCTTCATGGTTTTGGCTGTTATGCTATAAATGTTTATCTAAATCAAAAATTGTATTTTTATATCACATTTTAACAGGTATAAAAGTATTCTGATGGTTTTTTTTTACTTACGTGCCTAATGATAGCAGGCCTTGAAACCGGTATCAAAACCAATTTCAAAAACCGAAAATGAAAATAATTTGAAACTAGTATTAAATTCAAAACCTAAATCGAAAATATAATTTAAATAACAGTATGTTTTTTGAAAATTGTTGGTGTCTCAAACATTTTGGAAAGTTTACTTCTATGAGCCCCCGATTCAAATAAATTAATAAACTATGAATGAACGTAAATAGTCCAGTACTTGCAACCGATTTTAGAAACCGGTATAAACCGTTTACAAAACGAAACCGGGAAAAATTGGAAACCGAAAATGGAAAATATTGAAAACCGGTATTAAATTTAAAACCGAAACCGAAAAAAAAATGGAATCCGGTATACAGAATCGAAATCAAAACCGAGATTTCCTAACACTGGCATTGAAAAATTGTAACCAAAATCAAAAAAAATAAAAACTGGTAGGTATGCATAATTGAAACCAAAACTGAATTTTTTCAATCGGTTTCAAGCCCTGACATTTTATACGCACAGATAGTCAATGCAACATAAACATTGTACGTCTATTTGGATGGGTACAACGTCAAACATAAATATGACATATAACAGAATAAACAGAATCAAAAATAAATAGATAAGAACCAATTATAAAAATAAGGACATCGACAAAGTCCATAATATTATATTATAGACAGCAAACAATAATAGGTACCTGCTTTGTAAATAGTACAATTTTATTCATAGATATTGTTAGTTGGTAAAAAATCTAAGTAGGTATTTGAAATATTATCAGTTATAGTCTTCGAATATACTTAAGTACCTATACCTAAATATATGTTTAAAACTCCAAAAATCCGATTGTAAATAAATGCACATTTAAAAGAAAAAGAGGGGTGATCATACTTAGTGAATACCAATCCCCATTATGCTATTTACAAAATATTTTACTATAGTATGTTGTACTGTATGTTTGTTTTGGGTTTAATATTTTATTGATAATACCTATGCATTATTATTTGTTTTAAAGTAGGGCAAGGAGAATAGATATTAAAAACTAGAATTGCCTAGTCGAAAACTCAAAATCCAGTTTTGAATTATCATTTCAGTTCATTAAGATTGCAATAAGATTATACTACATATAATGGGTTTGAAAACGTTGGTTACGTGTTAGCTATTTTTTAAATTTAAGTATTAATTAAATTATGAGAGACACCAAGTTGCTTATTTATAGCGTCACTACCACTCTTCACTCCAAAATCATTCCAATCTTATAATTTAAAAGCTAGCTCCAGGTACCAATATGCCCTAAAACCCAATCTTAAAAGAAGCTGGTATCGTGATATTTTAATCTAAAAATATAGATTGTTTCCTCACACATTGAAAATGTTGCCAAAGAGTGACTTTTTTCTTAAGTAATTAACAGATGACACTCAACATTATTCTTCTCATACCCATTGTACATTTCACGTTGTATAGATCGCGTATAACTTTTAAATAATAACAAAAACAAATTAATTAAATTACTTATATGAGTTACAACCTGGTACTCGGCATTTGATTAAAATATTAGAATAAATTATATACATATGCTTAAAGATCATTGAGTTGTTATAAAATCGCAATAAAAAACCTTTGAAGTATTTTTACTTTTCTAAAAAGTATAGAATAAAAGACGTTTTAATTAGATTGTTTTTTGCTTTTGCAGAATCTTTAGGCATAAAGTTCAAGTAGTCTTCATACCAAAATTGATTTTCAGTTGTCTTTATATTAAACTGTTGGCTGTTGCCGTCTTGAAATCTAAGAGCGTATTTATGTATTAATGTATGAACTGTGTTTTTTTAGTATATTATATACATAAATAATTATAAATAATAATTATACAAATATGTGTGGTGTTATGAAATACTTAACTAATTGTGAAATCAAATATAAAATTGACGTACCTACCAACTAAACAAAATATTGAATTGTAGATTTTTTACGATTAACTACTTCTATACAATATTTTGAGAACCAAGTTTATTATATTCTATCGTTAATTTGGTTCTTCATTACCTAGTTGTACGAACGTTAATGTACAATAGTGATTAATACAATGTTTTTATAGCTCCTAATGGATTTTCATATGATTATGATATGTTAAGTCGGTTTTTCATCGGATCAATTCATACTTTTTATATTTTATATTAAAAATAATAATCCAATTTTAGCTATGGAACTTAAACCTATACAAAACTATTAGACATAATGAAAAACAATTAATAATAACTGTTATACATGTACAATGCGTTTGTTTTATATTTTTCATAATTATTAATTGTATTTAGATTATTTATCCTGAACCAAATTAGTACTTAATTTTAAACACAATTAAGATATGTACACTAGGCAGTTACTTATACTTATCAACTCAATGTACTTAAAAGTTTACTTAGTCACCATTAATTGTATATTTTTGTATACAAGTTTTAATTTACAAAGTCAAATTTAGCATGTCATAAAAAAGGTTGCCATTTTTCTTATACCTTTTTGATTTACATATCACTCTGCAGTCGTTCTGAAATGATTTGAATTTAATTTAATTTTCAATAATGTATTTATACAGTGTTTATACTTAAGTAGGTAGTCAAGTATAACTTTCTTAAATTCAATATAGAAAATCGTGATTCATGAAATATATTTTATTAATATAATATGGATATGTAAAAGTACACAACATTATACTACCTAACGTAAACAGTGTATTCTGTGTATTAATCAATAAAGGTTATTAAAATACTTTGAGCACATAACCTTGAAATTCCGTGGTTTTTTCTAATAATCAATAATTTTTGAAAAATTAAAATTGTCATCCACTTTTCCATAGTTGCGCAACAAAACAAAATTGTTTTAAATAGCGATTTCCCTTTTTGAGTTTAAATTGAAATTACCTACTTTATTTTTTTTTAGACAACTTTGACTCATAAAGATTTTTTCTATCTTAACTGATTGAAGATAAGTCAAAGTTTCGATTCATGCACATTAATTGCATGGTCCATTCCTTCGATTTTACAAATTTCCGTGTAATTTTAAATTAGGTATATATTGAAACTTTTACTCGTTACCAATTATTCAATTTTAATAAAAGAATAAAACTTTTTAGGTTATAGTATTTAAAAAAAATTGTTATTCAAAAATAATTTTAATATTAAATAAGTCTTTTTTTAATTGAAAAAACCCTATTAACTTTCAAGGTTGTACATTCAAAATATTTCTTGTTACCTTTATCGTTGAACACGCTGTACATAAATAATTCATAAATTATAGAACAAAATGGGCGAGTTAAATTATTAATCAATTAAGCAAGCAACTATATAAGAAACTATTCAGACGATTTAAATTATTATTTATACATAGATATCTATGACGTACTTAAATACGAATTAAATATCCTCCGACTCATTATATTATTCATAATTTTAATTACTTGTATATTATGCGTTTACTGATTACAATATTTCTAAAAAAGTTAAAATAAAAGTTAAAAAAAAAAATGTAGGAACTAAAAAATAAAATAAAGGTACTAATTAGTAATTTGAATGAATTTTTACACAAAAAAGTTAGAAAATAATGTAGGTAAAGCTATAGGTAATATTCATATATCGTCAATTTCAGTTTTATTTTCGATTGGAGTTAACTTTTTCAATCGATACTCAAAACTCAATACCATGAAAAACATACCTTTATTATTACCATTTTAGGTACTACTCGAAATGGATTTTTTTTTTGTTAAACCTAATTAGTACAATTTATGATTGATTGTGTATATTTTAATCATAAATATATAATAAAATAAATAATTATAACTAAACGTCCTAAATGCATGATTATTAAATATGTTAGTTCATATAAGGTGGACAATTTATATATGTAAGTTTCTATAGGTACAATATAAACCGTAGATGCTAGTTCTTACATCGCAGAAAATAAATCGTAAATAAGTACTAAATTATCACAACATTTTGAATTTTTGAACGAAACATTCTTAAGTATAATAACGTTTTTCCTTTTATATCCTAACATCAATGTAGGAACTTACATTATATTATATTATATTTTCTAGACCTGTGGTATTGGGGTAAAAGTTATGCCACAGTGTTATTGAGACTATTGAGGGACATTGGAAACATAATTGAAGAGATAATACTATATTAAAAATGGTCAAGCGACAAACACATACTACATATAATATAATACCTACCTAGTACCTATGTATAAATTGTAAATTGTGACTCATTGTTATTTCACTTAAATATGATACCAATTATTATTAATATATAATAGTATCTGCCTATATCAAGAAACATTCATATTATACTTCAATGCCTATAAATTACAATGTTGGTAATCCTAATGAGTAGGATTTTGATAAATGTAATAACCTTTTATTAATTATTACCCATACATAACTTAAAACAGTTTTTACTTTGAATTAATTCATAAAATATTTTTATAGTTTTTATCCATATTTTAAATAAATATAATAATTTTTCTTCTTAAAAATTTTCTTCGTAGATCTTGTTATTTACTATGATGTTCATAACGAACAAATCAATTCGTTTCTAAGTAGTGTTGTGTATTAATTGTATTATTAAATTCCAATATAATTTGATTTTGAAATTTAAAATAAATATTGACGTGAGGATATAATTATGTATAATATAACAATAATAGGAATGAATAATAAATCATTTTCTAAATACTTTTTACTTTTTAACTTATTAATAGAATAATGTATATTGTCATAGTTTAAGTATCATGAGTGTGTGGCTTTTTTTAAATATTGTTCATGTTTGTATTCTCTGTAGACATATTATTCATTTGCGATCTGGGATACTAATGGTATATTTTAAAAATAAAAATTTTAAATACGGTCTTGTGTGGAAACGGTCTGTCAGCATATAATTTTAAGGATATTTTATATTTGTATTAAGTAATAGGTAACTTATTATTAAAAACATATTATTAATATTAAAAGCAAATCGCTTATTATATAATGGTAATTAAAATATATTATTTCAAATAATATTACTATATTATGCATAGCTAATAAATAATTTTTATATTAATAGTTTTTAATATATATATATTTGAATAACTTTTATGTAACCATGGTTACGTTATTGCAATAACTATTGTTACCAAAAAGTAGAAGTTTTAAAATATTTAGTAATTATTAAAGTTTTCCCCATATTTAAAAAAAATTATTCTTATATTTTTACTTGTGATTCCTAAATTACAAACTAGATCCAATTTTCTATGCGAAACATCCATTTGATGATTGGGGAATTGTTGCTATTAGAAAAAGTTTCTTCATACACCAAAAGACCCACTTCGTTGTAAAACAATTATACATTCATCGCTTCGCTCTGAATCTAAAATTAAAAACATTAATTTAACTCTTCGTATTACTCTTTCGTATAAACTTTTTATCGATTATTATTAATACATTTTTATTAGGTATTTAATGGATGTTTAAAATTTATTACTCTATGATATGAATATTTGAAATCTTCAACTCAGCATCAATTTATGTCTATATTTATAATTTTAACTATATAACTATGATAGGTAGGTATAACATATGGTGTTTATGTCTAACCTATAAGGAAACATAAAAATGGTATTGTATTAACTAGGTACTAATATCTGAATTTTAAATTGTTTGTTTCATCGTTAATTTTCAAGTTATTTACGATTATTTATGCATAGTTTATACTCAAACTAAGTTAACCTTATTCAAGTTTTAATTTCTACTAATCGTGTGTTCCTGCCATTTTATTATTTTGTAGTAAATACCTAATTAGATAGATACCTAATTTAAATTGACCGTAATAGTTTTATTCATCATTATAAATTGTATTTGTTTGCTTAAAAAAATTTAAAACTGACAATGTCCGTAAACAGCTCAAAAAGAGTCAAATTATTTTCAACATTTTATCGTGTATAGAAAATTCTAAAATAAACATTCAGTGAAATTTTCAAGTATCTACAGTCATACGTTCTTTAATTACAACAAAATAAGAAAATCGTTACATAAGAAATCGAGTGAATATCAAATGTTGTAAAAATATGAATTTCAAACCCTCATAAAAATTTAATTTGACTTTCTTGTAGACATTTTTTTTGATAATGGTAGACAAATTTATGGATAATCTAGGGCTGATGGTATTTTCGGTATACCGTAAATACCGGTATATCGGTATTTTAAAATTATTTTGGTAAACGGTATACCGTAAAAAACCGTCTAAACGGTATACCGTAAAAAATCGAACCGTTTCGGTATACCGAAACCGAAATGGTACGGTATACCGAAATCATAAATAAAATTCAACTAGTATCGATATTTTTTACTTTTATTGTTTCACATTATATACTTTATTATATACTATAATATATAATATTATAATCTATAATATTGCCATTGATACTAGAAAACCGCACTAAAACCGTTCATTTGGTTTTTACGGTATTCCGTTCATTCGGTTTTTACGGTATACCGTTTATCAAAATAATTTTAAAATACTGGTATACCGAAAATACCGTCAGCCCTAACCGTACCATTTCGGTATTTAGGTATACCGAATCATTTCAGTTTCGGTATACCGAAACATTTCGGTTTTTCGGTGTACTGTTTCAAACCGGTATTGAAATCAATACCGTAATACCGCAAAATAATTTTCAATACTGTCAGCCCTAGGATAATCTAGTATTACATTTTAAAATCTTAGATTTAAAAAGAAAAATTTTTATAAATTCTCAACTCAAAATAATTTCCTAATTTTCGTGAATTTTCTGTATTTTGTCAAGATTTGAACTTTAAATGCTTATAAATGAAAACTGTGACTAAGGATTAAATTTTGAAGCTTTTTTACCCAACAAATAAAGTTTTGTTGACATCCATAGAAAAAAATACTAATAAAACTGGAAATTGAAAATGTTCCTAAACAGTTCAAAACAAATCAAAATATTTTTAAAATTTTATCGTGTATAGAAAATGCAAATATAAAGAACTAGTGAACATTTTATGTATATGCGTTCATTTGTTTTAGAGTTACACCAAAAACCAAAATTGATTTTTTCAAAAACAAATTTTGCGTAAAAATTCCTGTTTTTCCTTAATTTGTCTTTTGTTTTTCACGGCGCTTTTGAAAACTACTGGAAAATTTTTACTTTTGACCCCTCAAAGTACCAACTAGATTCACTTTCCTATCAGAAAAAATAGGTACTGTTGAAGAAAATCTAAGCATTTTTACTGTCCTAAAAGGTGATGACAGAAACAAAAATAAAAAAAACACATAATTGTAAAATCAATACATTAATCGTTCCACTAAAAATCTAAAAAAACTAAAAAAATTGAAATTTGAAATTGTCCGTAAACAGCTCAAAACGAGTCTAAATATTTTCAAAATTATTTATTTTATATAGAAAATGAGAATATAATCTTATGATATAAATCTCAAGTGTCTATACGGTTATTCGTTTTTAAATTATAACAAAATAAGAAAATCGCTATACATGAGAAATCCGATGAATATCCAATGTTGTAAAAATTCAAACGCTCATCAAAATTTAATTTGACTTTTCAACAGACATTTTTTTTTTTGATAAAGATTCTTGTATTACGTTTTAAAATCTTAGATTTTACATGTATTATATTAATTTATATTAATATTTTATGAATTTCTAACTCAAAATAATTCGCACTTTTTCATGACTTTTACGCCTTTTGTCAAAATTTGAACTTTAAATGCTTATAAAAAAAATTGTAATTATGTATTTTTAATATTTTTCATATGTCATTGTAACAATATATTAGGGCTTTGTATTAAATTTTCAAGCTTTTTACTGAACAAAAAAAATTTTATTGACATTCATAGAAAAAAAAAAATAAAATAAATTGGAAACTGAAAATGTCCGTAAATAGTCCAAAACAAAGTAAAATATTTTGAAAATTTTATCGTGTATATATAGAAAGTGCGAATATAAACAACCAGTGAAAATTTCATGTGTATTCGGTCATTTGTTATAGAATTACAACAACAACCAAAATCGACTGTCGAAAACTGATTTTGCGTAAACATTCCCGTTTTTCCTTAATTTTTATGGATGTTAGTTTTTTAACAGTATATAAACTATTTTATATTATTTTTTTCTCGTTTGGATATTTGGATATTTTAAATCTTAAATGTGTATTTCATGATTATATTTAGGATCCCCTACAAACGTTGAAGCTTATTGAAACGTTCATGGGCTTACCATAATATATTACCTATGTGTTTTATTTGCACTCTAAAATTAGAGTATCACTTCATAATGTCTGCATTTTAAATTTAACTCCTTTTGAAAGTATACTGATAACTTATTTTATCACGTGGAGTTAAATAAATTAGCTAGAAGAGCAGTATAAAACTGTTAACAATTTTAGCGTTATACTGTCCACTAAAAAAATATGTACATGTGTATATTTATAAATATACATATGTATAGGTATGTATGTTTCAAGTATAATCCCTGATTTCGGGTAAAGTCAATATTACTTAATTTCATACATTACCCATATACAAACAAATGTTGGAAATGTGATTTAACTTATACGTATATATGTATTACCCGCCACCCGGGCTATCATAAACCAAAAACTCTGGCTGAGTAATGACGATGAATATTAACATTATTTAAAATAATAGATGTACCTAGTACCTAATGTACTAATATCCCTTTTTAATTAAATTGAAATATTCAAATGTTATTGCTTTTAAATTAAAATAGTTTGCAATGAGTTGGTGGGACTTAAATCTAATTCCTTTGAGTAAAATGGTAATAGAAAATAAAATAAAATTTACTTATAATTATTTTATATTAAATAAAATTACCAACAAACATTTTCAAAATAAAAAAAATAAAATATTAATTTGGTTATATATTTATTGTTAGGTACTATATGTTTAATTTTTGCATTAGTTTAGTTAATCCCTTATAAATCCCTGCATATACGTTTGTTTAATTCAGATTTTGTCCTACGAAAACATTATTTTAGTGTCATCATAAAATAATTTTGCATGTTCGTTTGTTGTGGGAAATAAATCTCATCGTTTTTATGATATTATATAGGTATGTAATAATACGTGCTTATATATTATAATATATACTATACCTAGTATATTTATCATGTATGTATCACTAAAACTATATGTTAACCTATACAGCAACACGGGATAATTTGAAATAAACTTCAATAATTTTAAAACCTACTGCAGTATTGTTTGAGTTTTATTGTTTTTACTCAGAGTAAAAATTTTAATAACATTTTCGTATAGGTACAGACTATTTTAAATAAATAAACACGTATTTTATTTAATCTAGAGCAATCGATTTTAAGTTTTAACCTTTTGTTTTGTCACAGCTATTTTTGATTTCCAATATACCACTTTCTCTACCCACATATTTAATACACCGATTTTCATTATTTACAGAGCTTATGCTAATGAACTTTTAGAATTATACATAATGTAGTTTAACATGCATTATAAATTACCCGAATAGTATATATTTTTTTATACAATATAATACATGTTTATTTTTATTTTAACTCAAATTACACTTATTATAGCATTTATATTTAATTTTTTTTAATTTGTTTCACAAAAATACAATTTTAAATAGGTTAAATACCTACAGTAGTTGAATAGGTTATAAAATAACCATCATTGCATTATCAGAAAATGATTATAAATGGATTTCTATTACTGGTTTTAATTTTTAACTTAGTATGCATAATATATAAAATGCTAATAGAAAAATGTATGAATAATTATTTTAAAAATATGTTGAATTAGACTGTATTCATAGGTTATATGATACTATGATAGTCAAAAACTTCAAAATATACTAGTATTACAAAAAAATATATTTAAACTATCTTATTATAATTATGTAGGTATATTATTTCATAAAATCAATTCTAAAAACAACACATTTTTTAAATGATTATTGTATAATTAATTAAAATGGCAAACGCTTTACTGGATCAACTAAACAATTCCCAATAGTAATTTTTAGAAGTAAGGCGTACCATCAATGGTAAATTTAAAATTTAAAGGAAGGCTTTAAACATCTCGAGTCAGATAAAATAAAAAAATAAAAATAAAAATTGGTCGGAAAATCAATACTGGCTCCTCTCAGAATTTAAGAACTTACCATAATAAATCAATATTTATTGCCATTATAAGGTATAATAATTCAATTTTATCTTATTTATAATACTTAGTTTAAATATTATAAAATATAATTATAGTACATTTGACATTTCTTGAATTACCCACGTTTTGTTTTAGAACTGCACAATTTGTTTTGCACGATTATTCGTCACCAATATTATTAATTTAAAAATAAATACCTAATTGATATGTTACCAGTGCCAATGTACGGCATTATTGTTTTTCTTGGTCTACATTGCAACTGTAATATAAAAAATATAAAAAATTATATCTCTGAAAATTAAGACATTAATATTGCAGTATACTTTTAACATTTTAAATATATTTACTATTTAGTTTATTAATTTTGAAATTAAAATTAATTTAAATATGTAAAATCCTAATATTAATTGATATATAGTTGTAATTTACTAGGTAAACTTATCAACACTACAGTATGATAACTAATAAATAATAATGAACTGGGAAAATAATTTTTGAATCCAAATGTTTTCATTATTTATATATTATTTATTAAACAAAATTTACCTAATGAATTCAAGCATTTGGAAAATTATAAATTGGGAAATTCATTAATTTGCTTTTTAAACTCGATGTAGGTACCTATTATCTATAACATTAATAATGTTTAAACTCAATTGATATGCCAATCTATTCATATTTTATATAATTAGTTATTATTAACGATCAATAAATCATTTATGTGGATTTAAAATTTGTTTTGTAATTTTGTTAAATTATTACGGTTATGAGTCATATTTATATTGATAAATTCGATTTATTAATATATGATTACTTTTTAATGTTTAAATAGTTCTAATTTTAACAGAACTGTGTTGATTTTTAAAAATATTTTTAATACATCTAATTTGGTTTATTGTTTAACGTCCGATGTCCATTAGTTGTATTAAAGTACCTATGTCTAAAAAGTTTGAGTTTATTTGTTTTTATATTGGGTTATTATTATAGGTTAACCTAGTTATTATTATTTTTTTTTTATTATTCAACTGTGATTTAAATTAATTGTTGGTTTGTTATAAATTATAGTATATAATGACATGATCTCATGTATTCAATTATTTTCAGTTGGATGTGTTTTAATACAATACCATTTATGAAGTGTAGCAATATTAATCTGAGAAAGAATTTAATCTTTTTATTTTAAATTATAATAATATTAATTATTATTTATAGTTAAATATCAATTATAAATTATAGGTACTGCATATTATATATTTATATATTATAATATATCGTATATACTTACATACAGAGTGATTTTTTATGATGAACCAATAATTTTATATATTCTGGAGATTAAAGGACGCAATTTACGTTTTTCCATGATTTAACTATGTCCATCTTAAAATAAACATGGTTTACGGAAAAAATAATAAAAATAATATCCTGCATACAACTGTCAGGTTTCATGATGAATGTCATATGTGTGAGATATATATACATTTTTTATTAAAGTATAATTAAATTTATTAAATTTTTGCTGTTTCCCATAATAGTATTCACTAATATAGGTAATATAATACCTATTTTAAGTAATGATTATCCCGTAGTCGATACAACGTTTTTGCAAATGAATTCTCATTAAAATGCTACAAAACTGATGGATCCGTTTTTAATTAATTAATTTTATCGAGTTGCTACAACAAATAATAACATTTTTATCGTGGAATTTTCTGAAAAATTAATGATTACCTTGTCAGTTCACAAGCTAATAAATCCTATTGTTCGGATCATAAGCATTTAAAACATTTAAGACTAAATAAAAAAATAATATAATAATTATATAAACAAACCTTCTTCATATGTAATCTGCATGTAACATTGATTGAAAATATTGAATGGATTTCCATAAATCGGGAATTCAACGTGAATCTACAGAAATATCAACCTGTGTGACAGGAATTCACGGAACTATTTACTTATTTGTATTAAATGGATATCAAAATATTACATAATATTATACAATCGCCCAGTGTCGTTTTTATTTGTAATGTTCTTACATACACCAAATCTTCCGGTTCATAAACACACGCGTGTACTAATTTTTTTATTTTGACAGAAAAACTGTCAACTATTACGACAACATTAAACGAAGCTTGAGAACTATAAATAAGTATTGTCTTGTATACTTGAATTAAAATATAATTCAAGTATATTATTATCATAATCCGTAATGAAGAATAAGATTTATGACAACAAGATGTACTAATCGTACAGTTGTAATCGACACTCCCCCACATAAAAAGAAATTGTAAGCATTTTTTTTGCTTGTATTGGTATGATAGGTTTCATCATTTGCACGGATTTTTTTAAGAAATGCTAACGGGAAATGTGGAGGTGGTGGAGGCAGTGAAATAAAAAAAAAACTATTTCGTCGGGTAGGGAAGGACGAGCGAATATCGGAGAGTGCAAATCAATTCATGCTGAATATCGGCAAAATAAGTGCAAAAATAGTTGTTATTGTATTGAAAAGGTGGTCAGGAAGAGTAGCTGGAGATATATTTTCCGTTATAACCGAGGTATATTTTTCTTAAAGGAGCACAAAACACAAAAAATATTTTTTTTTAAATTTGAAAGAATGTACAATTCTAAGAATAATGGTATAGGTTTTACGTTTTTACTCACATTATTCAATAAGTTATGAGCAATTGAAAAAAGACACGTGTCGTCAAATTTCAAAAATAAAATGTTTAGATTGATAATAATCGTTGTGTGAAACGAGGAACTTTTACATGAATAAGATAGGCAAATACGATGAGCCGGGCCCAATGACGTCACGGGGCTATTCTACATTTCTTAATATCTCTTAAATTAATCATTTTTTTACATCGGATTTTCACCAAATCATTTAATATAGCTATAGCTACAATAATTAAACATTTAAAAAAAATTTAAAGAATTTTATTTTTTGTGTTGTGTGCTCCTTTAAATAAAATCATACAAATTATGAAACCTATGGACTTACCAGGCTTATACATGTTAATTGCATGCTAAAGTTTGCATTTTTTAATGCATGTGGGGGGGGTGGGGATTCCAGAGATACATACGTGATATGAAGTGAATGATTGCAGTCCAGATTTGAATGTGTTAAAGTTTTTATTTTGAGAGTATGCAGATCGATGAAAGTATTTAGTCAACGATTTTTTGAATGAATACAAAAAAAAATTTATATTGTTTGTTTATATTTGACATACATTATGTTAATTATGCATATTTTAGGGACAGCGGAAGGTTGATAAATTTTGTATATTTTAGCATATTTCTTAGAAGAGTATTTTTATTGTTATGCCTTGATCTTCTTTTATGTAAGTACATAAAATAAAATAAAATCTACTAAAACCATTATTGTTATTTTATTTTTTGCATAATCAAAGAAAAATTGTACCTGTAATATGTCCCAATTTAATATTTATAATCATTTTTATGGCGAGAAACTTTTTATATTTTTTAATACTTCAAAAAATGAGACTGCTTTAAACATAATTATAATTTAAATATCATGGAAGTCTCTCTTGTTTAAAGTTGATTTCGAATATACATCTTTATTGAGCGAGTATCTCTAATGGACTTAAAACCAACATTTTATTTTTAAATTTTAGTTAGAATAACTTATGAGGGTTCTTGTATTAAATCACTTTTTTTTTATTATTATTATTAAAATATAATTACAATTTATACACATTTGGTACAATAAGTAATTTTGATTAAAGATAATATATACATAGCGAGAATAACAGATATTGGGAGGGCACTCAGTAGTGCCACCCGACAGATTAAATTAAAAGATCTCTAGGCCAGGTTCGTTTAAGACGTCTCAGGGGGTTCTCGGGGATTGTAAATGAAGATAGGCGTTTTATTAGTGGTTTGTTGTGATGTAGTAACTTGGAGTGAAAGGATACGTAATGAGACTTATTTAGTTGAGAGAGCGAGGGAATATTTAGCTCTTTGTGGAGATTGTTATTCGTGATGAACCCTGGAGCAGAGACAATTTTCCGCAGACAGATTGGCTGGAATGCCTGAATTGTTCTCGTGTTAGAGGGTTTGACAGAGTCCCATATCTGGATACTTAAAAAATATCTCTAAATCACATTTTTAAACCTCAGATGCTAAAATAAAAATGTCGTAATAATTTTAAAAAAAAATTGGTGGGGTCACTCTAGTGATCCATTAGCTACGGCATTGGTTTATAATAATGATATATACATATTAGATACATTTGAAATGCTGCACTTATAATTATTTCTTCGATTATATTCCATTGTTCAGAATGATATTATTATCTATTTCTCGACATTATTTTATCGAAAATATATTCTTTTTCTGTATTTTAGAACTGTAACAATTGGATTTTGATTTTATTCAACGTTTAGTGTCATTATTTCTCATACAGCATAAACTGCAATACAAATATCGTATTTTAGAAATTTAAAAAATATTATAGTTATTTGTATTTTAAAATTTTGGTATTTGATAACACGTATTTATTAAAATATTAAGACGTACTTACTTGATAACTATAATTATACGTCATACTCATTGATAAATAAATATAATATATAGTTATCTACATAGGATTAGAATTTTTGTATTTTTTATTATTTATATTATTTATTTTTTACAGTACCTATACCTACAACAGCTTAACCATTTAAATGCAATAGGTATCTAGATTAAAAATGATGGTTATAATAACATAAAATTAAAAAATAGTCATATCATTGTTTGTAATTTATAATTTATAAGTACCTGCACCATTATAAATATTTTTAAAATTTGTTGAACGTTTATTCAAGATTGATATAATTTATTTCAAACCATTTAAGACAATTAATGAGTACCTACCATTTTTCATTATAAAATTATTTTTGAATTAATTAAAGTCTTAACATAATAATATGGTAATTCAAAAAAAATGTTTTTATAAAACAATTAATAATGGACCACATGCATGGAATAATTGTATTGTTACTGAAGTTGAATTATAATTTATTTAGACAATTAATGAAAAGAAAATTTAACTAGTCTTCGTTTTTGATTCCGCATTGATAAAAATATTGATTATCAAACTTGAGTATTTAATTAAAGTTGCATTTATTAAAAAATGGAAACTGCCTACCTATATTATAGTTTTAAAAACTAATTAAGTTCGGATTTTATATTTATAATATTATCCATTTCGTTGATAATAGTATATTTTATATTACGCAAATAATTAAATCAATATTGTATTAATGATTACTATACAACTTAAAAGTAATTTATAAATATAATATTAACTTTATGACTACTTAAAAATGTTTAATATTATTAGTATTAAATTTGCTGTTTAGTATACTAAAATTGTTGGCAGTATTAATATACAAACATTAATTTCAATTGATTAAACAATATGTTTTATTTTAGCTAATAATTTGTTGCGATTAAATATTAATAACTGTGTTTATAATTGTATAGATACCCACTAATGTAATTGTGAAAACTAAAACAAGTTTGGTTCCATTTATTTATCATTATTAAATAGCCTCCAATATATATATAAATAATATATCATAAAAAGTTCTCTCATTTACTTTACTTATTATGTCTAGACGTATTATAATCGTATAGATTGTAAATTCATATTCTTAATTAAATCATAATTTGTTTAGTATGTTCTTGAATATATTTTAATAAGTATTTACAATTTACTTTATTTGTACTTATAGAATTGATAAATTTAAACTAACCTATAAATTATAGCCATCCTATGCCTATTAATACGCCATTCTAAATTATTTTTTTTATGAACGAAGTGCATACAAACATATTAAAATATTACTTAGTTATACAAATTTTAGAACGTCTGTCTTAAAATACATTTACTGTGTACAAATAGGAACAATATATTAACAAGTATTTTAAGTTTCATAGTTGACCATACTTTGATACACGGCTATGCAGGTTGATTGTCGATTGGAAATTATGCGTACCTATAGCATAATAATCTGTTGGGGATTAAAGAGATTTGACTTGTAAAATATTGCATTGGACAGATTTATTATAAACAGTAAAGAAAATAAGATAAAATTAAGTGCATAACGTTCCTATGCATCTATGTCTATATGTTTAGTTCTTCAAAAGTAGTAGGTATAAAAGTGCACAATATTAGTAATTATTATATAGATATCAATACATATTAAACACGTAAATCAAACACTTTAAAATGAATTAATTTTTATAAGACAGATGACAAGTAGGTTTTTGATTTACCACAAACGTTTTAATGTTTAATGTTGTAAGAATGGTATTTGTAGGTACCTATAGGTACCGCTGTATTTTAAGTATTTTAATATGTATGTATAAGAATATAATAAGCGATGGTCGATGGATATAAGTCTTGGAAAATGGCCGTCCTTAGGTGACCTTTATGAAGTGATATATATTTTTTAATAACTTTTAAAATACAAAGTGATCCATTTAAGTGTCCACAAAAGTGTCCAAAAGTTTTAATTGTTGTGAAAATATTTTTTTTACATAATTTGGTGACATTGTAGTATAATATTTTTATCTTAATCGTTTTTTGATTTTTTGAATCACAGAATACATTTTATATTCTAAAGCAGATAAAAATATATAATTAAATATTAATTTACATACATTTCGTATATAAAAAATGTAAAATTTGAAGAAATAGGTGTGATGAACACTTAGAATTGACCACCACCACCTTAATGTCAATAGTATATTTACTCAAATAGGATAAAATTAGGAGAACTTAGCCCCCCTCCATTTAAGTGGAAAATAATTTATTTCATTTTCTCAAGACCTGGAATAATAATAATAATAATAAATAAAGTCTTCGTATCTTAATATTTAAGTTTAAAGTTGCCACAAGGTGCCACCATTGGATGACTTCCCCCACATCCCATTTACTTGTAAATACAGATTGTAAATATACATTTTGTTCAATAAAAAAAACAGTTAAACATTTTGAATTCGTTAATTCCTTGACATGATGTTATAATATTTACATCTATTAGTTTGATTATCTATAAAGTTGTGCTATAAAACTCTTGGATGCTTATACAAATATGGTTAGTCACTTTATTCTTATTCTGAACATTTTTATTATATTATTTTTGAAATCATCCACTTTTAAGAATGTAATAATAATACTTTTTTCTTACATTTATTTTGTTCAATGTTATTTATGTGTCATGTCTGTCAATTTCTTGACAATTTAAAATTTTAAGCAAATATTTATTGATTGGTATTAAACTTTTAGTCGTAGTCGCCAGACGTTTAACTATTTTAAAGGTATTTCTTACTTCGCAGTATGAATTTCTATGTCTGGGCCAGAGTATTCAGTATATTAAATTTGCATTTGTAAATAACTTTATTAAATGTTTATTAATAACTAAATTTTATCTGACAAGAAATATTAATTTACATGTTTTCACTTGTTATCATCTAAAATGATAATAATATATATTCATATCGAACACTTAATCAAAACTACGTTAGGTATATGAAGACTATGTATTCGTATTCACGGAAATCGATAGAACTTATTATGATTGGATTTATTATTATTCCTACACGAAAGCTTCTTTTTTTTAAGTATGACGTACCTAGGTATCGATTTGTCTAAAATAATTGTTGTCTCAAAATAGTTTAAACATCATTTAAAAGTACAAATTGTTTTTATTATTTTGAAAATCAAGTACAAAGTCAATAACCTAATGAAAAAATATAAAACCAATATGTCATGCCTTCAATAATATTATCATCTATAATTCTTGTAATAGCTGATTTTACTCTAGGATTACTCAAAAATCATATAACACATGGTATTAGTTGACAATGTCTTATCTATGTTTCACGTGGGTCTGTGAGATAAATAACAAGTATTGCGCTGACATCCTCTTATTACCTGTAGTCGGACTTCTCATAATTTATAAATTAAAAATATGTGTAAAGGTTCAGATTATAAGAAGTTTGACTAAAATAAAAAAAAATAAATATCTAAGAATACCTAATTAAAAATATGTAAAATGCAATGCCGTAATCTAATTTATCAAATATTAGTAAATTTCGTATAGAAGTATTTTATGATAATTTGTGTTTTATAGTTCTTTGTGGTGCAAGCAATTAATTATAAGCAATAAATAAAGTTAAAAAGTTTTATATCGGATTATATATTTATCGTTTGGAAATTGAAATACACTAATGTTACTTTCAATTTTCTCAGTAGTTTCCTTAATAAGCGTGAAAAAAAAATTGCCAACAATTGTAGGTAGGTATAACTCAGAAAGTGTGTTTTCTATCGATCTTTCTTCAAGTTTGTTGTTAAAATGTGAAGACATACCTACAATTTATTATTATTTATTTATTTTTGAATTTATAGTTATAAACTGAACCATTATCCTATAATGTAAATCAACAAAAGCAAATCTATTGCCTATAACCCCCGGTCTCCTTATCTTATTTATAAAATGTAATATTTAGTTAGAGCGAAATTGAAAACCTAGCATATTCTCATATTGCACACGTTATCACAATAATATATTGAGCATTCAAAGTTTCAAAAACATTATTTAAAATAAAATCATCACATTATCATATATTATAATACATTACAAATGTAAATAATATAGATTATTATTCATATATTAATGGGATTAATTAGTTTTTATCTACAGTTCTAAAATTTGATTATTAATTGCTGTTTGACAGATGACAAATATTTTTCATAAGTGTTTTTCAAACTATATTTAACTATTTATTAATTACATTTATTCACAAATTGGCTTTTTGAACTATATAATTGTATACATAAGAAAAGTCAAACAAATTTAAAGTGCATATTAAATGTGTAAACGGTTATATGATTATAATTAAAAATCGATTAGTCTTAGTTAAATTATTAATTTTATTCAACTAAACATAATATCATAATATAATGATTGTAACATCATTAAAAATTCAGTGAATTCTATGAAAGAACATGTTATTTGTTATTTGTTAGTGTAATATATTGAGTTCTTACAGGGGCTTTTCTTACCAGTAGATCTTTACATTATTAAACGTCAATCGTAATATAATTTTGTATCAAACCATTCACAATCGATTTTATATTTTATATTTTAGATACTTATATACATAGTATTATTAGAATTTTACAGATAAATATTAAAAAGCGGCAAGTAGGTATCTAACGCTTTACCGTACATTAGGTGCCTAAAGAAGGCGCTGTAATGGATGTGTTACATTTGAATTCAATTATATAAAATCATTGTCTACAAAAAACGATTCTTAGCGTAAATGATTCGTCAGTCTATAATATTACGAAGTATATTTTATGATATTATTGCGATTAAAGTGATGTATTTTACAATTAGGCATTACTTTATACTACCTATTATAATAACATATTAGGTATATAGTTACTACTATTTAATCTACTGTTAAATTATTTTTTCCGAAAAATGCATTTAAAAATGTCATTGTGCTTATAAAATACAAGCCTGGGAAAGTTAATGATAATTTTTAATTGAGTTAATTTAAATTGATATAAAACATTATAAAAAGTTTAAAAATCAATGGTTATACTATTTTTTTTTTAACTCAATTAAGTTATATAAGTAATAGTTATATGGAAACTTACAATTAACTTATTAACTTAAATTAAGTATTAAGCCAGTAATATGGTTTTAAAAAAAAAAAGTAAATCTTTATGCAATATAATAATATATCATCAATAAAAATCAGTTAAGTTAAAAGTTAAGTTAATTTATATTCATTTTTTAAAAAGTTAAAATTATCTTAATAAATATCAATAATAATTTACTTTATCAATGATATTAAAAATTTCAAATGCCTGTAAACAGCACATAACGCGTGTCAAAATATTTTGAACATTTTATCATTCATAGAAAATTCTAATATAAACATTCGGTGAAAATGTAATGCATCTACAGTCATTTTTTTTTTTTAATTACGCCAAAAATTAAATATAATATAATTAAATTTTGTCTAAATCGATTTTGCTAAAAATTCACGTTTATCTTTTAATTTTTTTTTTATTTCTGCAAATTTTAAAACTACTGGGAATTTTAGTTTTTAATCACACGAATACACCAACTAGATTCGCTTTCCCACCAGAAAAAATACTGGAGTTGAAAGTAGGGAGCATTAATTCAACTATTTATCGTATACTCAGTCACAAAAAAACAACACACACGTCATTGTAAAATCAATACATTCATCACTCTGCTCAGAATATAAAATAAATAGAGGTCAATCAGTGATAAGTAATAACTATATAAATTATAATTTTTTAATGTATATCATTAGAAGAAAAATATTTGGAAACCCTGAATACTATGAGATACTATATATACATTGTATGATTCACTGATTGTTTCTAGTCAACGACTTTTATTCAAACTAACATTTATGAAATATTGTCATTAGAGTCATAATTATTGTAATTTGTAGAAAAAATTGGTTTTTCTTTACTCAAAACTAAAATTAATAATAGTTGTCTTCGTGTTCGATAAAAATTTAAAGTATCCAATTAATTTAAGTAAATATTTAAAATGTGAATAACTAATTTTCATTAAGCATATTCAAATATTGATTGCATGTTTTGAACTTTAGAGAGAAGGCTAGTATATAAGTAGACACTTAAAGTGTATAGATTGGTCATGGGTAGGTAATACGAGATCAAATATGGCGAGAAAGTTTGTATAAATAATATGTGTATATTAAATTGCTATAGTTTACAAAGTTAAACATTATAATCTTTGCACAAAAAGCATTAAATTATAGGTTGGTAACGTAAGGATTTTATGAATTATACAACATATTTGCATACATAAGTACTGAATAAAATAAAATAAACAAATCAATTACAATTCACATGTAGGAGATACTATAATATGTAATACATGTTGTAGATATTTGAAGTGCTAGAATCTGAAAAACTCATTAAATCGAAAACAAAACTATAAAATGTTGTTTTTTTAAAAAAAAAAAGCAGTTGAAAACGTAATGTAGGTTTATATATATATATGTATTTGGATATATTTCGTGTGTTGTTTTTAACTATATCTATATAGTAGCACAAGCCAGTGACTTTTGACACAATATTTTGAAATTATATCTGTATATATTATGTCGTTATGAGGACAATTTCAAATTATTAATATAATGGTCAATTGTAATATAAGACACGCAGCTTATATTAATTTATAGCAGTATACGAATGCCTGAAGTATTATTATTTTTTAACGAATATCATCGAATAAAATACCAACGTTTCCGTGTATGTAGGTACCGAGGATTTAATTCTTTTTTTCTTTTTAATGTCATTGTTGAATTAAACGAGAAAACATTTTTGAATTACATTTGTAGAATGTGAATATATATTATATTACACATTTTTGAAATTGGTAGGTACCTACCTATAACGGAATATTGTCAATATTTGGATACTATAAGTAATAACGAACAAATCGAATCCCAGATTCCTAGCTATTATTTGTATACATTTGGTTTATTATTTTACTCAGAATTTAGGTGATTTTTTTTCTTTCATTTTAATTGACATTGAATATATTGACGACTGAATTAATTTGTATTGGAAAAGTACAAGGGAAACTATATAGGTTTATATCATGTATACATATATTTATATCTTTATTTTAAATTTTATTTTAAATACTTGTATTTATCTCATTAAATATTTTATTAAATAACAATACTTATAGTACTTACAAAATATAATGATATTGGGTTCGGTATTCAATATTTATGTTATCATAATAGTACAATTTAAAGAATACGAATGCTGTACATATTTAATTGTATAGGTTGTAATTTAGGCTCGATTGTATAAATTACAAAAATATATAGTATTCACTATAATAAAAACTAAAAAATATAATAATTTTATATCATTCATCATGTACTTATAGTTTTAAATAGCTTTAGCTAAAATATTATTAGATCGACTTGATTTCTTTAATAGAATAAAATAATTAATTAAAATAATAATAATCAATGATATATAAAATACTATGTAGTAATTTATTATAACAAATATTATACCATAGTTTGTAGAAGTATTACATAATAATTTGTGTATTAAAGTTATTTGTGATACGAGGATAAAATAGATGTTTTAATAAAAATTTGTTTTTTTTAGATACTTGTTCAAACAATAAAAAAATGTCCAAAAGTTTTATGTAACCCTATATTTATTGATTGAAAATTGAGTGCAGTTGGTATTTTTCAATTTTCTCAGCAATTTTTTTAACCGTAGAGAAAACTAACATATTTTTAAAGTAAAACTCTGAAAGAGCAAATATTTCCTCAGATTGTTCCTTTTAGAATCGTTGTTCAAATACAAATATTTACGATAATTATTTACTTTCAAATTCATATGGTGATTAAATGCACCACTATTACACTGTGAAAAGCAAGAAAATCGAATCTATAGTTATAAGTTTATAGTGCCTATAAATCCCATTCTAGGTACATTAAAATGTATCGTCCAGTTAAATGGAAAACATAGCATATTTTCATATTTCCTACTATTACATGTATATAGAGTATTCAAAGATTCAAAAATATTATTTGAAATTATAGCATCAAATTATCATTGCATTCATTATAGGTAATAATTTATACATATAATATTATTCATAATATGGTATAATATAATATATTATATGAGATAAATCAATTTGTATCTACATTTTTAACATTTTATTATTATTTGTTGTTTCACAATATAATTTTCATATATGTTATCGAACTATTTACTTGTTTACATTTGTTCACACATTATAGCTTATAGAACTATAACTGTTGTGTACATAAGAAATTTAAAATAAATATGAAGTTCATCCTAAATGGGCAAATGGTTATATGTTAGGTACCTATTATCATTATACATCGTTTAAGTTTAGTTTAACTATGTATTTTATTCAACTAAACCGTATAATATGTTTATAGCAACATAACAATTTAATATTTAGTATGAAAACATAATATATATATTTTTTTTAAGGCTTCGACGACTGAGGTCATTAGCCTGTAAGGTTGGTAGGGTTGGTGCAGTAGGGTTGGGACTGTTGGACATAATATATTATTTGCTATCTTTTGGTGTAATATTTTGTGCTATAGTTAGCTATAGTTAGGGGCTTTCTAAACTAGCCGATCTTTAAATGAATAAAGGTCGATCACATTACAATTTTATAGGCCAACTGCGTTCATCATCTATAGATTTTAGATAGGTACCTATAAAAAATAATATTATTGATGTTGATTTAAATCAAAGTAAAAGTTGTTATCCATATCGTTTTGCCATGCCTCTGCAGTTATCCTGAGATATTTTTCAATTGTCATACAATTATAATATGCTTATTACTTATACGAATAGTTACCTACCATATCAGTGATTTTTAGTGTAGCTCATTATTAGAAAAATGTTTGGTAGGTAACTCTGAATAATTATTATTCTATGTATAGTATCACATAAGTCATGATTCATGACTCATACTGATTGTTTTTAGACTTTAAATTGATAACTTTTATTCTGACTAAATGCTTTGAACAAATATTATTATTTATAGTTGTTTTTGGTTTTTAGTTTCGTTACGTTTTATATTTTATCCAACTAAACAGAAATAATTGGAATGCCTAACATAGTAACATTACAAATTCAATATGAAAAAAAATATAATATTATTTGTTACTTTTTGATGTAATATAATATAGTGAAGGGGGCCCCGCCAGTCGAACTTTAATTTAATACTATATTACTATTTAAATTAATCTCAAAAGTATAGTATTACTATCAAAATGCATTATTAAATTTTTTTTTAATTTAACATTTATAAAAATGTTTTGAATGTTGTAAAACGAATGTATATTTAGTGCACTTAGTAGGTATTCGTATGATATAACTACAGTTAATAATAAGGTATAATTTAAAGATTAAACTAATTTTATTTAATTTTTATGGAGTTGGTGTACTCTATGTTACCAGATCTCTTCTGAGATTTATGTAGTTTTTTTTATTTGTATTAGGGACTCACCAATAAAAATGTATTTCTTATTTCATAAAGTTATTATATATACATTACTTATTTTACATAGGTAAGTATTGTTTTATAATATAGTTAGATAATAGTCTATATATTTGTAAATATTGGTTAGAAAAGTTTCAATCTAAATATTTTAACCCAAATATACATAGTTTTTTAAATTTAAGGAACATTCTTTCATTCGAACCTTTTCAAAAGTCTGTATTTGAGACGCTCACGTGTGTGAGAAACAATACCATATGTTTTTTGGTCTGGCCACTGAATTCTGATGAGGACTAGCGGGTGGTTTACAACTTAAAAGTATCAGCGTATTTATCAGTATTTATCAGTGTTTATCAGTGTATATTATCAGCTGCTCATCTATATTTTGTTCCGGGGAATCACGTTGTGTTCACAACCGCCACCTCCACCACCACCCACCACATAAACTAGCTATAGTTAGGTACCAACTTTAATTCGATTAGGAAGTTTTTGATTTGTTTCTTCAACATGTAGATACCTATGTGTGTTTTTTATTATACTATATGGTATAATATAAAACACACACAATATATCACATTATATTATTATAAAAATATTATGTGAGGTGAATTATACTCGTTTTGTCGGTTTTTATTTATACAAATATATCGGGGCCGTCGCCGCACATGTGTTGATCGAACATAATTTTATAATATTATGTTTGAGGGTGTCGGTCTTTAAATATATATATTTACTCGAAATCTCTTTCGAGAAACCGCCCTAACCGCACCCTTTCAGGAGGAAAAAAAACAATACATCCTCACATATATATAAAAATAGAACGACGGCGCGCGACACGCGGCGACGGTGGCGTTCGTAGTCGTGTACAAAAACGCTCGTCGCCGGCGTCGGGTACATGTGAGTGCCGACGACGACGACGACGACGACGACGACGATGACGGCGGCGGCGATGATGACTCGGCGGCGGCGTTGGTGACGGCGGTGAGGGAAGGGTGATTTCGCCTGCGACTATGTTCTACGCGCGTATTGTAACGGGGCCGCGGTGAGCGCGCTCGGACGGGGCGGGCCGGGGCCGGGGGTAGTGCTAGGGAGTGGCCGCCCGGCGCGCGCGTGCGTGCGACACAACGCGGCGCTCACCGTCGCGGCGGCGGCACTTGACGCGCGCGGGTTCGTCCGAAGTCGGCGGTACCGCCGGCGATCGTCGACGCCGCCACCACTGCCACCGCCGTCATCGTCACCGGCCAGCAGCGCCAGCTATACACGGCACCGGCAGAGCACCAGCAACTTTGGTCGTGGTAGTATGCGTTTGCCGTTCGCCGTCGATCAGTGTGGTGTGCATGTGTGATATCGCATCATCATATTCGGTCGACGCCGCCGCCGCAACCAGTCGTCATATTGTTATCTGCACGGTCGTGTATGTCGGAGTCGCCAGTTATCCGCGATACGATAATAATTTTGTTTTTAAATTTAAATTTTAAAATACAGATATCGATAATCCGTTAATATTATAATATTATATTTTAAATATCGTCGTGTCGTATGAATTAAAATAAATTGTCATCAGTCGTCGTCGACGTCTCTCCGTCACAGCTGACATTCGAAATCGGCGGCGGTTTTTATCCGTTCAAATTTTTGTTTATTTTTAACGCCGAAATCAACACTCTCCGCCGCCCATCGGTCTACGAAAAGAAAACGTGCGTACTCTGTTCTAGCTTTAAGTAATAATATTATATCATACACTTGCCATACGTTTACTTGTATTTCACTATAGTTAATAAGACTTAAGTTGTATTCGATTTTCGTGCCGCATACGTCGGCCACTGTAACTTTTAAATCGAACCGGCGGCGTCTTTTGCCGTTTCGGTGGTTTTAATTTTCTGGCAGGTTCTTTAAGATTGATGCATATACCCGTTATACTTACCATTTGTTCTGTTTGTTTTCTGTTTTCCAGGTAAACTACCACGATTACAACGCATCCTATTCCAAGGTAAGTCGTCAATAACGATTTATTATACGTTTTTATTTGCAACCTTATAAGGTGCCGCAATGTCGTTTGGCACATTTCCACATAAACGCGCGCGCACACACACACACACACACATCTCTTTCTCACACACACAAACACACACACACACATACGCATATACGCACCCGCGCCTCACACGCACGCACATGCAGCATTGTAACATGCACGATACGGCAGCGCGGTTTTTCTCCTCCGATATAAGAGCGGGTGCAATATTTGAAAAAAAAATTTCTCAAGATTTCTCGCCATTTTCCGGCCGGCGGCGTATATGTTAGCATTATATGGTGGGGGGGGGGGGGAGGGCACCTATAGTTATAACACTATCATACTTATTAGAATCCGGCGCGATAGGTAAACGCTCGAGTCCCGCGGCGGCCGGGCGCGTTTTTATAGCGGTCAACAACAACTTGTGCGCCGCCGCCGCCGCGGGTTTCAAAGCACACGTCATCATCGTCGAGGCGGCGGCTGCGGCCAAGGCAAATCCAGCGATGACGATGACGAGAGGATAGTATATTAGAATAATAATAACAATAATAATAATAGTAATAATAATAACATAGGTACGTTCATGCAGTTTAATATTATTATATACTGTGTTATTGTTGTGTATGATTCGTGTTGTGCATCGTGAAGAAAGAGGCGGCCGCGGCGAATTCGGTGTGCCGCACGTATAACGTATATGATATACACGAACACACGCATTATAATGTACACTAATACTATATATACGAAAATACCTGAACGCGACGATAACGGTTTGGTCGCCGCCGAAAATTAATATACCTATATACCTACCTACCTATAGTCTCTTACAAATAATATAATATCATACCAATAGGTACCTATAATTATTATACAGTGTGTACCGTTTCGCGACGTGCTACCAACGGTAGATTTCTGGCATGTGCGCGGGGGGTTGTTTTGTGTGTTCAAACATCCCCCAAAATTGTGGGAAGTCTTTTTTATGGTTAATTATTATCATACAAATACTAGGTAGATAGGTAGTTAGTAGGTGTAGGTGTATATATAGATTTAATTTTGTGATTTTTATAGTTAGTACTTATACATTTCTAAATTATGAGATAGGTAAAACAATTGTTTTCATTTTTTTGATGACGTGGTGTGATGTATTGTTCTTGAAAAAAATATAGCTATAATTTTCAACATCCAATTTTCAAAAAGTTCAAACACCCACCCTCCCCCACCGCAACCAAACTTTTTCTGCGTACGTCCCTGATCGATTTTAATTTTGGGTATCCACATTCTTTTAACGCCCTTTTATATATTATATTCCGTTGGTGGTCTTGCGGACCACCTTTCGCTTAATATACCTACGTATATAATACCACTTTATACCACGGTTCAAACAATAATGTCTTTCATCCCACGACTGCCTTCACTGCCGCGGCTGTTTCCCGCGAACGAAATTCTCGATGATGGATCGATTGTCCGAAATAAATCACGTTTCGAAATGGTGGTCGCATCGTCGTCGTGTGAGTGTGCAGCGTATATGTGCAGTACAGGAAGTCATATGTCCGAGTGAAATATTATATATATATATTATAAGGGCGTGTGTCGGACTACCCCTGCCCCATCCTCGCCCTTGGTGCGTGTGTAATGACAACGGTCTGAAAGCTGCATTGAAACGGAAAACTGTATACGCGCCTGCCGCTGGCATATGTTTTACTTTCAGATGATGCACTGTATATGTAATATAAAAGAGGTAGGTATTATCGGCCTCGGTTATTCTTTTTTGTCTTTTACTTTTTTTTTCTTTTTTTCATTAGGCATATTTTTTTCTCTTCTCTCGCGGCGCGGCGGGGGACCACTTTTTTTACGTCGTCCCGTTTTGCGATATCATTATATCAAACGGAGCTTCTGTAATATTAAGTAACTCTCCCGTTATATCGCCCAACGTATATTATAGTACTGCACATAGTTGTTTATGTACTTATATCGTCATACGAATACCGTCAAGTATTTATAATAGGTATTTTATTATATTTTATTATAATTATGTTCATTATATATTATATCATGTGACGTGTTCAGGCAAAAAATCCTTAAGAACTTATACGTCATCGATTGTTTTAGACGTGGCGGGCACAAAGTTTATTTTGCTATCGATCGTTGTGTAATTGTTACAGAAACGATCGTGGTAGGAAAAAAATAAGTCTTCGTGACTTCACCGGTTTCTTAGGAGTCCGACTTATCAGGTCATAAATATTTTTTGTACCTACTGTCATTCTATATTTGTATTTATTTTCTTAATTTCGGTTTTAATTTTTTTTTTTTACTATACATCACGTTTCGACGTTTTTAGACCCTTGTTATTTTTGTACGTCGTTAAAATTGGATATTGTTTGAACGTTGAGCAATAACATATTTCAAGTTCTTAAATTACAAGTGTTTATTTTTCATAATACTTAATATATGTACTTCTTTTTCTATGTAAATATTTACCAAACTTTTGTCAAACAACGTGGAGTATAAATATATATTTTTTTAAGCCAATATTAATGGTTCCAATTTTAAATACTCAACATTTTTCTTTTATATAACCACTAAGTTTTTAAGCTGATATTAGTTGTATAATATATGTGTTGTAAATTTTGTAAAAAAAAACTTGAAATAAATATTTGAAGCAGTTTAAACGGTTTGTTTAAAAATATGTTGCTTAATGGTTAATATTGTTGAAGGTACCTAAAAGTAATTAGCATATTACACTTACGATTGTAATAAAAAAAAATGTATATTATAAATGTACAGTTTAGTCATACAAATATAATAACCGTGGGCTAGACTCGACGGGATTGATTTTTTTTTTTGTTTCGTTGGAAAAGGGTGGTTTTCCCAGCAAAGAACTATGATGTCCAAAATTCTGTTGATCTGTGTGTTAGTATGCGTGTGTGTCCCATTTACACTCTAAACGCCTACATTATTAACTTTGGCTCCTGTTGCTTTTCTTGACGTGTCCTTTTCCTCCCTTTTTCTCGTATATTCGAATTAATTCCAATTTACCAAACGTTAATGCATTTTTCTTTTTTTGTTATTATACGACGAAAAGAGAGGTGAATTGACTTAAAAATAATTTATCTTGTTTAAAATTCTCCTTTTGAACGGTTATCAAGGGAAAAAAGTGCGTTTCGAGTTTCACGTAATGACTACGGGTTTTCTTTTTAGCCGTCAATAATGATAGATGTGACATGTAACGCAGTGGATCATAATATTATACATTTTATGTAGAATCAATTGAATAGTTCGTTAAGGGCGTAAGTGGCGTATTACTTTTGCGATTATATAATAAAATCCTGATATGCAAAAGTTCTGACCCTATATTGACCAACCCCAACTGAAAATCATCCAAGTTGAGTACTAATATTTCTTTATTTTGAAATTGTTTTTACTCGTTTTTAAATATTTTTTTTAGTTCTTACAATATTCAACTAACACTTAACTAGCAACATTAGCTGGAGGACAAATGTAATGTCATAAAAACCGTATCCCATTATTTATTACTTAAAAAATTGGTTTTTTACAAAAGTTTAAAAACATTTACGATGAAAAGAAACACATTAATAATATAATACATCAAATATCAAAATTTAATACCTTTTGAAACATATTTTTATTATTTTTATCGAACATTTGTATTCATAAATGATTATCAATGTATATACCTATACTATACATCGTTAACGCGCATAATTTATTTAATATTATTAATAATTTTTAAATACATCTCACTGCTCCAATTATTTATTCTATTTTTTTGAAGAACAATAATTAACATTTTCATAGGAGTTTTGAGTATTTTCAATTTGATAAAATAGTTGCTTTTTTATTGTTAAGTGATAAAGCTGATCCACGTATTATTATAAACGTGTCACTTAATCCTGTATAGCCTTTATTTTATTTTTTGCTATACAAAAATCCATAAAGGCACTCTACGTTTTTTTAATTTCGTAATGCATATGTGCATTTTTATAGTGCACTCATTAATAGGGGATTCTTGATACAAACAATTAAAATTAAAAATAATTTATCCTTTTGTACAAACCCATATCAGGATACTAAAGTTGATCGCTTTTTTTAAAACCAGACAACCAATTGAGATAATCTTTTATCTCCTATGTTTATTTTAATTTACAAAAAAATGTTTTTTATATCGTATAGTTTGTTTGAAAATAAGAAATACACGATTGCATAGGTACATTGTTTTTGGAATACGCATTATATTTATACTTTTTATAAAATGTATTTAATATTTATGGTCAGTTAGTACAAAAGTATCTATAGTACCTATATACACTATTATATAAACTAAAACTATTAAATTCCACTATTTTGGAATCTATTCATACGTGCATTGCACCTATTGTGAAAGTATTGTATATATTTGTTTAAAACTTAATTTAATATACAATTATCTGTATAAATGCTCTGTTTAATGTCGAGTTATAGATGTACCTGACTAAAAATTAAATTAATAAAATGTATATCAAATATTCTTACACGTTTAAAGTTTTAAATGGCGGTAATTAAAAGATTATATTTGAGTAAATAAATAAATAAATACAATTTTAAGAAAGAGAATTTACTCATAATTAATGATTAGTAAATAAATAAAATATTAAAAGAGGATATTCACTTGTAAATAAATACAAATTAAATTAGTTAAACTTCCAATTTTGTATTTACTCGTATTATATTATTGTACATACATCCATATATTGATTTCATTCAGGGTCGTCTTTCAAAAAATTTTACATTCCGACACCTAACCACTCACTTTATAACACCCACTTATAATATAATTTACATTTGTTTATATAATTGACATTTCATGTTTGAACTCATTTAAGTTAAACTATTCTACCCATATAAAAATTCCGTTCTGTGTATAAATTTAGTTGGTCTGAGTTTAAACTACGATCAATGACAAATTGTCTATACTAATCATTATTAAGTAAGATAATATTGTGCTAAAATTTTTGTTTTTTTTAATGTGCTGTTAACAAGGTGTCAAAATGTGCACAACTGCAACTACAATTTCATTGTTGATTTTGTAAATATCATAATATTTTTAATGTAATTTTAAATCTGTTAGTAAAATGTTTGTGTTATTTGATTCAACGTATAACTTTAAGAACTTGAATTATCGTTTAATTTCATAAACATTTTTATTAATTATTGCTTATAAAAATATTTAAAAAAAATAAAAATAGGTTTTTGGTATTCTTTTCTTTTTTTACTTTTATTAGATTTATTGTTTACACATATTTACTAGGTACCTAACTGTTTTTACAATATATCATTCTAAACGGATTGTCTGATTTACAAATACATATTATTTCATCTAGATATTATAGAATAATTCATTAAATTATTATATGCGATCATTAAATGCCTATATGAAATAAATGTTCTCTTAAATAAATTGTCTTATGAATTATAATTATAAATGAATGATAAACTCAATTTTTAAAAGGTATTTTGTTGAAATGCTTAATATCTAAAATAATATTGATAATAATATTAGTTTTTATAGGGGTTTAAATATAGGTAGAGGTGTATATAAATATATATATGTATATATATTTTTAATTGTTTCATAATTGTAGACATTTTATGTTTTGTATATATTAATAATAATTAATGACAAGTACATATCGCTATTATATATACCGGTGGTAAGTACCACATTTTACAATATTTCTATTACTTAAGAATATTTATAATATGTTCTACAACAATGATAAAACAATATTTTATATCTTTGATGAGTACAAATTGCGTAGTGAAAAAATAGCCAAGGAGTTATTTACCCCAAGGGAAAATCGTTTCGTTTACTTTTTTATTTTTGTTGGATATGTTTTTAATTACTTTATAGGATGTTGTTTAGTTGTTACTGCAGTACGCATTGTTAAAAAAAAATTATTTTATCATTTAAATATACTATGCTTGATTAGGATATCATTGGTTGAATGCCTTTCTATTTCTTTTGAATTTTGAACTACTTGGGAGGTCCTTCTTTGCATTTCCTGGCAATGTATCAGCATTTGGGAACTAGGTAATTAAAAAAGTATATGCCATTTGACCCCTTTAAAAATCATCTCATTGACAATGGTCTAATTACTAAACGTTTTTAATAACACTGACCAAACCAAGGTACCTAAACCAACTTAAATTATATTCATAACGCATTATGGTGATTTTTTATTTTGTACTTGATAATGATTGTAAAAAAGTACGGTTAACTTTTATATTTTAATTTGAGTTTTTTTAATTTGGGAATTCGTCGAATTTTACCTTGCTTCCTCTTCGGAAATTACTTTTCTGGAATGTTTAGTAGGAAATTTATATATTATATTCTTGAATTAACGCCCTTCATACACTCTCGATTGTTTAATTATATTCAAGACTTCAAGTCTTCAAATTTCTCATTTACAACTTGAATGGTTTCCACTCTTTAAGTTTCACGTCTTTTGGTATATTTATTTATAAATATTTACCATGGTGTTTTTTTTTTTGAATCTAACCTATTATCTACTATTTTAACTGTTTAATATTTTCGGGTCATATCATATTACTCGTTATTTTCATTAGATAATTCGAAAAAAATATTATTCGTAAGCTTAGAATATTAACTGTCGCTTGAATAATTGATAATAGAGATAATAATACATAGAGTATATTAGGTACCTACTTACTCTTAATTTTTTTTATGTGTAATAAAAACTTTAAATCCATTTTTTAATATTATTTGTATTGGATAATGTTTTGATATTATGAGGTAACTTCCATAAAATTTTTTTAAAAGTATAAACTATTCAAAGTAGATACCTACTAATAATGTTTATCGAATTATATATTAGTTATAAGGTCTAGATTTAGGTACCTTATAAGTACCTATATACAATTTGCCTACAGCTAGTTTTGATTTTCTATATTTTTTTTGAAAACAATTCCAATATATATATATTATTATTTATTATATTTTATTACAATCCGAGAAGAGTAGAATTTCTATAATTTTATATCTATTTTTATATTCCATTTTGTGGGTTAAATTCACATTTTAGATAATTTTCTAAATAGAAAATTCTGATTTTAGTTGATATTTTTTTATGACAGTATATTTTTGATTGCATTTGACAAAGAAATAACTTATTTGAATTGTCTTATTTCTATATTAATTTAATCATTATCTATATAATGTATTCATAATTCTAATTATGTTCCATATTACAGCATACGTGAATAAAGTGCATGTTTGTGTAATAATAACTAGTGATATTATACTATATGTTATTGTTATCAGTATGTGTACTGTGTAGCTAAGAACTGATAAAATGTATAATTGTTGTTAACTAGGAATTTGTTAAACGTCTTAAATGTATTCGCACAGATAAAATATGTTTGATTTTTTTTTATGTATCTTTATAACTACTTATATTTTAATGGCTTATAAGTGCGTAATATCGTATTTTGTTTTTGAATTAGAATTTCGAAGAGTTCATTTTAATTATATAGTATGCTATATGATCATAATATATGAAATAAAAGTAAGTATTTTTTCACCAAAACTGTAACTATAATAATTGAATAAAACCGCCTAACAAACAATATTTGTCATGCCTTATTGTAAGTATACGATAAAATTGTCTATATAACGCGTCATAGTTTCAAATATAGCCCATAAAAAATCTTTTTTAATAAAATATTTGTTTTAGTAATACATTTAAAATATTCTAAAAATATTTATATCTATATTACGTTGCTCGGCTAGAAATTGAAACTAAAAAGAGAAAATGTGTGTGTGTGTGTGTGTGTGTGTACTGTGTGCGTGTTAGAAAGGATAGGATCGATAGCAATCGTTGTTTGCTGTAATGCAATGAGAAATAGGAAGTACGACATTCCATTAAGATACCCTGTCTATTCCATTTGGACTTAAACATATTGAATTTCATGATAAAAAATAAAACGTTTTGTTGTCATCCATTATTTTCGAGTATTTCTACAGACAGAAGTCGCGTCGGATAATATGAAGTAATGTGTACAATACCTATTCATTTTTAGGTCGATAATAATCGTTATTGCGTATAATGTTTTGGGGGATTTAAATAATTTCTTGAGTTTTATTACTTTGTCAACACCATTAGTAATATTAGTTATATATAATATGTTATTAATGTTTTTGTATCTATGGTCATAAAAATAATAGTGGTTTTGGGTTCTAATTGTCATATTTTTGTCTACCATAGTTAGTCGTTACATCGCATAATATTGTATCTACTGTATTTGCTTTATAAAGACGTCGTGTCGTTGACTGTAGTTATATATCTCGGCGCCTACCTCCAATATATGTTATAATTGATAATTGTTCAAGCTGTAATGTCATACTCTGACCTTTTAATACATACGATATAGTATAATTAAAATACTTTTAATGTTATTATCTGTATGTAATATGAAATTAAAAAATACATAAAATTCTATTTTCATCTTTCATCTTCATCACTATTGCTTTCACTGATATTCTTTGATTATATGCACATTTTCACTTTAATATTAATAAATATTTAATTACCTAGTCAATATAATATGTATTTATGTATAGTACTGTACAATTAGTATGCGTTTATAAATGATTATATATATAATTATAAAATATAATCGTGTTGAAGTTTATGTGGAATTGAATAACTATTATGGCCCACCACTTCTACGGAGATTAATACATATAAATTGTTTTGTAGTTCATAAAAAATATTGAAATATACATATATTATAGGTATACTGTATATTTGAATATTGTATAATGATGAGTGTAATATTTTGTATTTTAGTTATTTAACTAATTGAAAAAAAAGAGTTGTCAAAAAAATTCATGAAAATGAGTTTTAATAATATCTAATCTGATCCAATTAGAAATACATTTGATTTAACATAATTTTATTATATATCTTCTTAGTTTGTTTTTATATTATTTAAATATACTTTAAAATATTATGTCTTACGATTATCTTTTTTATTAAATTTATTTATTTTCATATGTTATTCAATATATACTATACTTTTGTTTCGTGGCCTGTCACCATTATTTAAATTTATTTATTTTTATCAATCTTGATCGTTTTATATAAAGTAAATTTACAATTTTATTTTTTAGGATTTACCTATTTAACATATAATATAATTTTTCATAGAAACTCCTTTTTACAGTTTATTAGTTGATGGTAGTGTAATATCCACAGTTTAAAATGTTGAGGTACTTTTCAATAGGCCTATAGTCCTTTCTATGGCCTATATATTATACCTATAGTATTTTTATTTTATTTAATTATTTAAAGATTCTCATTTTAAATTAAAATTTTCAAATTGCGTGTGTGTGTTTGTTTGTTTGTTTGTTTGTTTTTCTGTGTGTGCAGTGATGATCAATATGTTTTACGAAATAATAATCTTATACCTAATATAGTATAACTTTGGTTGAAGGTTATGTGTAAAGGTATGTTTATACAAACAAATTAATTTATTCAAAGGTTTTTATATTGTAAATGTTGCAATAGTAGTTTAATTTAAAACCAGTGTTGATATATTTATATAAGATAATGTTGTTAATGTAAAATATTATACTCACCATATTTGAATAACTACTTATACATGTTCATTTTTATTTATTTAATTTTAAATATAGTTAATATTTTAATATTTTTTTTATGCAAGATATCGGTAATATTGATATTTAATGTCTGTGATCAAAGTACATATTATATTCACGTAATATAATTTATAATACATTATAAGATTCTTTGTTCGCGTTTTTCCATGCTATTCATTAATCTTAATCTACTGAAAAATTACTTTATTTGACTGGATGTGTTGTGTTTAGTGAATATATAGACTGCCATTTGAGTATCGTAAAACATCTCGTCAAAAAATATTAATTGTATTTATTGAAGAGTGTTCAGTGCCGTTTTACATACTATTATGTATTTATGTACTAACCAACCTATAACATCACATATCAGTATTAGTGATTTCGCAAAAACCACTTGAAATTTAACAAATTGTGACAGTGCATATGTACCTACCTCAGGAAATAAGAATTACATGTTTACTATTAAAACATTAATTTATTTAAGTGCATTATAAAATGTACTTTCATAGTTATTTTTATACACTTTATATAGGTAATATTTTATATGTGTGTATAATTTAAAGTAATATTATCATGTAAAATCATTAAATTATATTTGTTACGCCGTATTACTTAATTCTAACTATTTCATATACCATCCGTTGTACCTACCTACATATTTATAGGTATTGATATTATTCAAAATCTAATTAGATTTCAATATTTACTGATTTTTCGAACTGTATATTATACCTATTAACAAACAGATTTTATTTGCCCTTTCGGATACTTCTTTTGGTGGTGCACATTTTTTTATATATTCTAAAATTTCACTATAATTGACTAGTGACTATAAGCTATTAAGACGCAAAGGTAGTTACAAAACGGGATTACAAAAACTAAAATTAGTGACATATTACACTATTTTACATAGATACTATATATTATATAATATAGGGATTTGTTGCGTCGCACGTCGAGTTTGTCAAAGATGTGAATAAAAAAAAAATGCTCTCGTTCTGTTCGTGTGAACTATATCATGATATTATTATTTATGAACAATAATTCGTTAATCGATTGGGTGCAGGCTCGGTCAATTATTGTTGATTCGTTTAATGTATAATATATATAGACACGAGTGCGGGCTGAAAAAATAAAAAAATCTCTAGTATAATAATATAAAGTCGCATCGCTCGCGCATTGTATGTGACCGACAACCAATATTATATTATTATTATTACATTCGTCGTCCATTATCAGCGGTCGGATTACAACAGTAATTTACATTTTATTGTACTCCAATCGATGCAAATAATAATAAAAAAATTATATACGACCGTTGTACGCTGCACATCCTAAACGACTGGGAACGATTAGCGTTCGTTAGATTGTTGTGAGTGTGTATCGTGAGTGTGTTTTTCGGTTAACACTTAACTTTATAGGCCTTTAGACGTGCGTGTGATACCCACATACGTCTGTTGATTGTTCGTATATATTATATTATATATATTTTACATGTACATACAATTCTGAAACGCACAATAGGTAAACACACGACCACTATAATAATACCATAACGCGTTATTTATTGTTGCGTGTGGTAGGTATATGCGTGGCTCGTCCTCTCGTAGGTCAATAATGATGGGAAATTATAACGATAACCGACGGCAAACCGTTTCCTGCAGCAGTCGGTGGACCTACATATTATTAGCGTAACTGAGAGCTTGTGAATTCCAATCGGTTTTAATCGTTTCCCATTAAGAATTTGAGCTCGAAGTAGTAGTGTACGGGGTGAGCCGAGGAGGAGGGAGGTCGCAACGATAGAAAATTCCTTGACAATAGGTTCCTTTGAGAAGTACAAAATATTTCCAACTATCTATTATATCAGCTTCTGACTGGGGAGGATAAAATAATGAATAAATTCATTATATGAGCAGTATAGGAATGGCACCAATTGAAAACAAAATAGAACAGGTTGAAATGGTTCGGTCAAGTTATAAAGGGAGAGGCGACTTGGGTGCAGTAAGGGTGGCTATAGAAATGAATGCAGAAAAAATAAAGGAGAGGAAACTGATCAATAGATGGATAGACAGAATAAAGAATGACGTAAAAATAGCTGGTATAAGTAAATAAGAGGTGGGTCAGTGCCCTGTGGAAGTGTAGGACAATGATGACTGCAGACTGACCCCATAGTGATGTGAGCAAAGGGTGAAGAAATATAAGAATAATAATCTATATATCAGCTATACTAGGTATAGTAATGTTAATTTGTAGTTTATGATACTCGGGTTTATCATCTTTAAACTTTTTTAAAAACACTACAATGCAAGCTACAATACATCTAAGGTTTTTTTTAAATGCAACGGGAGATCTGATGTCCTTTACGTCCCTTTGTATATAGCCACGAGCCTTATGTATTATATTGTTATGCACGTTTGTATAATATTATCGTCGAGTGGCATCATAAGGACATTAACCATCTGAATGATTTTGGGGTAGGACGTATACGCGGTAGAATCGATCTTATTTCCATTTACGTGTCTGAATAATGGTTTAAAATATATTCCTTTCGTTGTTTGTTCAAATAAAGAAATCAACCCAAAAGATATTTCTTTGTGGGTATAGTTTTTTATTTTATTTTTTTTGTTTTATCCCGACCCAGGTTGGAGTTTTTCCCGCATGTAAATGTGTAATGTGGTGATATATATTATATTATATAGTATACACAGACAATTTTGTTACACTCAGGGATTTAATGTATAATATACGATATCGTATGATATCCCCACCATTATTGTATCTTGAATTTCTGATTTCACCCCGTATATCAGTCACGCGTCGGTAACCTTTTCAATGAGCTACACACTCGCCCAACCACCGCTGTCACACCCGTAAAGTAGACGACAAACCGTACCATACTCCAGACGCGCGACTGTCTGTAAATTTGATTATGTAGAAGAGTTATTTCTATTAACGTATCCTTAGACACGGTTTGTGTTTTGAAAAATTGGTTTTCAAGAAATCTAACTTTTTTGGTATAATTTATTGGATGTCATAAACTCATTACTTGCACACATGCCATATATTATTATATCTTATGTATGAATGTATGATGTAGGTATAAGGTTACTTTTTGTACTATACTTAATGGACTTATTTTCAAATATTTAGGTTTTTCTTAGCATTTTAGTAGTTGACACTCCTTTAGTCTTGTGGTGATACAAACTTATTATTATCAAATGAGAACCAACCTTTTTTTTTGTATACTGTGAAGTGGTATTTTTGAAAATGTTGATGAATTCAAATCGTAACTCAAATGAGTATAGTTTTTGAGTAGTTTAACTTTCTGTAAAATGATTATATGTCCATGGACCGAATAATAGGTTTGGAAGATAATATTATGGTTACTATGATAATTAGAAAATAATTATAGTAGTTAATATTAATATATCAAGATTTTATATTTTTTAAATGTTTAGAATGTAATAAGTTATACATCAAATATAAACATTTATTTTAAAGTTATTTAGTTAAACCATTTTTAAGGACAGTTATCCTTAGTACCTATAGACTTTGTTTGTAACTCGTCTCGTTTGAATTTTGATTTAAATACATCAAGTCATTATCATAACAAAAACAAAAATCAACTGCTTCATAATTTACAGTATAAAAGGTATTGATATCATATGAATAAAAGGACACTCGTCACTCCTCGAACGGTTGAACATTTCAATATATGGTCCTTAGATATACTTAAAAATGCTAAAAATCAGAATTTTCATAAATTGTCTATTAAAGGAAACATGTGGGTGAACATGCTTGGTGAACCACTGTGTGTATAGTTGTTATTTTTAATAACTCGAAAAATGCGTTAATAACAATCCCTCGGTACATATATTCATTATATGCGTACCTATAATGATACGTATATAGGGACGCGTCCTACCGTCTTGTTATAATAATAATAATAATAATAATAATACGCCTAGTCTCGACGATGACCGCGACGAGCAGACGAACTATACGTGCGCACTGCACCGTATTCGACCGGTCCGCCGAGTTCACTAGGTAATGTATGCAAGGTAAATGAAATGTGGCACATCAAACACAGACGCACACTCACACACAGTAATACACTCTCACACACTTACACACATACGTACACTCGGTGTATTTCCGATCGCGCTTGTGTGTGTCGTACCTCTCTCTGCTCGCGATAGATGTTTGGGTCCTTGTTTGGAAATCCGACGACGACGCATGCCGGCCGGCCTGCTACACGATCCCGATTTTCCTGTCCCCGGTCGCCGCCGTCGGATTACATTTCAAACGGCCATAACGGTTTCCATCTTCTCTCCATCGCTCGGCGCAGTCCTTTTCAGTACATCTTCTCCGTGTCTGCGCCGAACAACTCCTTGTCGGCGTATATCGCGCGACTCTTATTATAATATTTTTATAATAGTATATACGCATACTGTCGTACATTTTTTTCCTACACTCACGGCTGTATACAATACTATATGGCTATTATACATAGGCGCATGATGTGCATATCGGCGTGTCGAAACTCGCGGGCTTTACTTACTCATTTTTGCTTAGACTTTCCCTCTCTAGCTGGTGCAGTATATATACGCAACCTAATACCTACACAATTATATATAGGACGTCCTCGCGGGGCCGTGTATCGTTCGGACGATTGACCGATTAGAACGTAATTTTCAAAAACTAACGGATCGTCTGCAGTAGTTGTATATACTAGTCGTGTCTCTGCGGGTTGGCTTACTGCAGTCGGTATTTTATATGTACCTGCGACCGTTTTTATATTACATCGGTTTATATATTTAACAACCCAACATTTTTAGCTGATACCGGCGGCGAATGTGCGTTAATTTGACGTCGATCCCGCACACCTCCTGCTTTCGTATTCAGATCTGTATAATATATATATTATATATATATATTACACACACAGAGACCTACATTTTTACTACGTACATTAATTATTATAGGTAGACATTTTTGATGGTAAATTGTGAATTTCACTATCTTAATACTTTTTATTACCACGTTACAGCGGTTCTTTTTTCCTAGTAATTTTATAATATTCGATGTAATATAGGTAAGTAGATTTTTTTACCGCAATCGATTATTATATGCGCATAAAAATGGTGCTACGATATACCGCGGTCGTATACGATTTAGGTATAGGTACGTTTATTAGTGTTACTGAATTATTACGATTTCAACTTAAAATTTTTTACAATATCTAAAATACAAATAATTTTCAATTTTTATTTAAAATGTCAATATAATACAAAAAAGAATTATTCAATCCATACAACAGATTGGAAAGTAAACTTTGAATGAAAAATAACACCCACACTTTTATTTGCAGTTGACATTTAAGTCGTTCAGTTTTACAATGCGTTGTAATAATAATATTATGTAATATTTGTTTGACACAAACAAATTGTTTCATAAAATATGTTCGTGAATGTATGACAACAAGTTGAGAGTAACAATTTTAAACGGTGGACACAGTTATATATATAAGAATTCCCCCCTAATGTGGGACTTACGCGAGCGCATCGCGTTTATGTTGTATTTGTTTACGTAAAACGTCTAAGACTTGTTCGTGATATAGTTATAATATACAATGTGTACACTGTTCACTGTACAGTTATGTCCTAGAATCAATGACGCATCATTTATTTCTCGGTTTGTGGTCAATGTATTTACGTGTGGTCATAACATGTTACATGTGAAAAATACCTAATGATCTATGTCTCTACGCGAAACGGATATCGTTTTTATATACTCGTTTTCTCGAACTCCGGACTTATTTATATATATAATGCACTTAATCGATATAGTGCGTACTTTTAAATCACACGTTCTTAATCGATATGATTATTGTCGTTAAATTACGTCCTAGTTTTGAATTATAGTACTCCTGCAATATCAAGTACGCATCTTCTACATATGTGTTTTTTTATGAGGCCGACGACTCCGTTATATTATGCTTGTTCGATGCGGGTATTATATACAGGGCGAGTATAGCATGGAAACAATTGGTAGAGGGGTCATCGTGTTTCAGTAGACGTCAACATAATGGTGATATTAGGTTTCTAAATTAGAAAAAAAACACGTGTAAATATTAAAACGATGAATTGTTTTTCTTTTGTAGCTTATTTTTAAATAATATAATACATTTTTTCACTTTTTTTGAGTTGTGATTGAACCTGATGGAGCTCAATTGATGTTTAATCTATGATCGTATTATACCTTAAATACCCGTATGACTGTATTGTATATAAGTTAAAACACATTTTTGAAAGGATATAGGCTATTATAAGTTCATTAAGTGATGCCAACGGTTGTATAGAACATTAAAAACCAAAGCCTAACCAATTTTATGTATTTTCGTTGATATATCTTTGGAGTAAACAATTATACAATTATTATAATGGTTATTACTATTATTAGTTATTATTATAACTTTCCATCACAATTATATAATATTATGATGAAGCATAAATCTACCTAATACAATATGTAGACAGGTACTTTATACAGCGAACATACTTGAAAATGTCCATAATTACCACGTTTTAATTTTTTTAATTAGTTTCACGATAGTTATATTGATTAATATATGAAGCTAAAATTGATGTTAATGCACGAGATAGCAGTAAATTATTGTTCTATACGATTTAGTATTATTTTGACGCCATATGTATAGTTATTATATAACGAAGTGTTAGGAATGATTTAAGTTTCTAAATTTCGTATCTGTGTTCACAAAAATACATATCCACATTAAATTATATTTACTATGTTGTCGTGACTGTCAAACTATACCGTATTGGTATCATAGTTGTAATAAAGTTTTTCTGTATCGTTAAATCTAATATCGACTAATATCGACAAATGGTTTTGATAAAATTACATTAGTTATTACTGAATTTCATATTATCCTGGTGCTGTGTGCCAATAACACTATTTTAGTAAGGCAATTTGTTTTTCGGCAACCGCTGCAATTATTCCAATATATTTTTATTCTGTCTTTTTCTAAACCTTTTGCTACATAAAGATGATAGTTTTGTAGCCCCATATAAGAATATTATAGGAATTCGCAATTTTTAAACAGTCTACATTCTTTACTCTGTTGTATATTTATATATATTATGCAGTTTATCTCGTAGAATGTATTTTTTTTTACTGCTATACGCAATGAATCCAAAGATTCACTTCTTTCTCAATACAATAATATACTTGTGCATCAAATAATAAAATAAAACTTGATTTATCTTGTTTTTTGTATAATAATGCACAATGGAACATCATTTTTCACTGAACGGTGAAAATCTTTGGAAGTTTAATAATGTTCGGCCATTTATGTGAAACAATGTACACGAAAAATTGTTACTTGAAAATAAATTCCACGTTAAAGCGTCTGAATGTATTAAAAAATAAGAATTTTGCATTCAATAATATGAATTTTGAAAATGTTAAACCAACAACATGGTTATGAAGACAATTTTATACCATAATTTTTTTTAAACTTATAATTAATGTAACGTATTTTTATTTAATTGTGAAACTAAATTGATGGGTTTCTACATATAAATATTGAATAACTAATCAAACAGGATGATATTTATATTACAAACTTAACTAAATAATATGCTGCAATAAATCACGTGGATCAGTTAATTTTCTATCGATAATTCACGAACGTGCTTGATACAAAGTTCTGTGGTTTTCATATTCCTCATTCTTCCGAGTATTACTAGCGATATATTTATTATTTATATAATGTGTATCGTGTGACCGGCCAATATACATTTTATAATTATTTTTACTATTTATTATAAATTTACAACAAAGTTGATAGGTATTTTTCATTCTAAGTTGGTTTTTACGACAGTGGATACCTTTATCTTATCGTATCGTTTCAACTTACAATAATTTACAATAATTAGAGTGAGAGAGAGAGAAAAAAAGAGAGCTAATATGTGAAGATGGGCACTATGTAGCCCATAGTTAATTTTGGTCATATCTTTGAACTGATGAAATTCCAAATTCCTAATTGAGTTCCACAGCGTACAATATTAGTTTCGTGTGATTTATACAAAGTGTGGGCTACCTTCACACACGTATTACAAATATATAATTTGAAATTTGAAATTTAAACAATACAATCTTTTTTATTTAAATTTAGATGTTTAAACTCAATAGTTTTAGATTATTATTTATTGTTGATACATAGTATATTTTAAATATTTTTCTTCTTACCTATATGTATGTAAACTATATTTTTAAATTACGATTTTCAATTTAAGTATGTAATACAAAATATTACCTATACCTACGGCTATAGTGACTATAGCCGCTGTACTGTATTCGCGACGTCAAATTTTGAAATTTAAACAAAACATAATATATTATATGTTTAAGTTTCAAGTTGTTTAGTTGATTAAGATTAAACTAAAACCTATAGGTACATATTACGCATAATAGATACCTACTATTCTTTATCCTCTCAAAGTGAATAACGATGCTTATGATGGTCATTTATTCAATACATTCATCATCATCTGCAACGAACGCGTGGCTGTTGGTTGAATCATATATAATAGTACCTATTTTGATACTTTTTTGATTAACCGGCTATTCTATTGATTATTTGTAACGGTCAAGGTCCTTTATTATTTGCATATAAGTTATATCAATAAATAGCAGTATAACCGTACAGGTAATATATATATAAAGAGAGAGAGAGAGAGAGAGAGTTGTGAATATGAAATATTATACGCGGATTTATGAATTGGATGCAAAGGCTTGGACAAGAGGAAAAGTATGTATTCATTTCGTTTTTATACCGAAGTCCTATGCAGTATGCATAATATGGTTTTTTCTATAATTCCGAAGTTAGTGAGCCCTGATTATGTATATGCTCGTAATATATATTATTATACATTGGTGTATATCTTGAAAGCCTTCTCGGTAAAGCCATACAAGGAAACGGATGAATAAAAACCCGTACACAATCGATTCATTTCACGTAATTCTAAACTGCTGTTGCTGTGAACACTTAGAGTTCAAGTTGAATTTTGAATTATAGAGTTAAAATCGTATTGTAATTATGAAACTTTATTTTACTTACATAGGTACATAGTGTTGTAATTTTTCTGCACTCACAATAAGTATCATTAGCTATAATACGTTTACATATAAGTACACCATATACCTAATATTTATTGCAAGATGTTTTAGTACCTATATAGGTGTACAATATAACATTTTCGTCGTTGTATTGAATTTTAAATAACATGGGATGCGTGCTTATGTTTGACACGAATGTTTAAGTAATAAGATATCCAAGAACACATATTTGTTTTATTAAATAACCTAAGTTAACTGATAAAGTATGATATTACCTATGGTTGATCAAAGTATACCAATAACATTAACATTATTATAGAATATAGATAATGATTTACCAACTTGTGAAACGTGAATAAAACATTTTTAATATAAATATTTACTTATAAATTACGGTAGTATATTATTGGATATATTAATTTTTAATGTCGTGTTGATGTTCAAAATGTCACGTTGAAAATGTGCAATCAACTATTTATTTTATTCTCTTCAGTTTAATTTCGTATATTAAACTAAGAAGTCAAGTATATATATAGCTACGTGTTTTCAATTCTGAGTGGCCGTTTTAATTTATTTCTCAAAAGTATTCAGATGTAATGGTTCAAAAATCCAATTCAAAAAATCTTGGATAGTTGTATATTCATGAGATTTATTTAAGCCACTTGTGTATACTATTTATATATTTATCTGTCTAGTCTTATATTTTACTCCGTGGAATTGATAATTTAATCATGTTGTCATTCAAATGGTGTAAGTTTATTTTTACGACTGCTTTAAATTTTTCCTTTGGCAATTTAAAAACGCACATATATAATATTATAATATATACATTTATATATATTTAAATTATATTGTTTCTTTAATGTAATTTTCGAAAATGAATCCACACGTTCGAGTCTCGCGTCTAAATGAAACTGTTTCTGAATCCAAAACGAATAAATAATTTATACTCTTCAATATCATAGTACATATAGGTATGTATCGTTCATGCTTGAGTTATAAAATATAACATATAGAGGATGGAGGTGATTTTTTTTTATAGTATTTGATTATTTACAAAATATGTCGAGATTGGGGCATCTGTTTATGCCCATCGAGGAACGATATTTTAAGTAACAACGTAATTTGACTTGACTACTTCTTGACATTGATTAATTATCATAATTTCTTTGTTTTTCGTCCCTTCGAAATATGATGAGTGAAACTTTGTTTCAAATAAAAACCAACGGTCGGAAAGTTTTGTTAAATTTTAATACCTATTGTCTCGATGTATTAAATTATTCATCAATGCGGTCCAATTGTTTTATTCGTGCATACAAATTTGTTGGTGGCTATATGCGAAAATACCGATCTGTCGTGCTTACAATTTTTGAAATGTTTTATTATGCGCTTCCGCGTGATTGAACTGGAGTGTTTCTATAGCTTTTATTATAAGTTTCTATATTGGAAAAACAGACCTTATATAATATAGAGAGAGTTATCAGAGATTAATTATTTATACACGATAATTCGAAGTAGTGGAAGAGTTAACGATTGAGTATGCCATAATATTAAACGTCATTATATTGTTTGTGCTATTCGTTCGGGGTGCAAGTGGAGAAAATTTGAATAGTTCGTTCGTAAAATTTTATAGTTGATTGACTTTTCGGTCGTATACGATTGGCGAAAAATTGTCTCGGCAACAGTGCAGGGACGGGATCGATAATATAATATCAATAATAAGCTTGGCATCCATATTATGGGTACATTTAGCTATAGAATAACCATTTATCATATTATTATATAGGTAGGTAGTAATATTATTATGTACGTGGCAGTTATCTAGCTAAAGTTCGGAGTTCCAAACAATATCCGCTTACGAATTTCGAACGAGGGTGGAACGAGTTTAACTATCGTAAAACATATTATTGCACTATACAGTATACACTATACATACATACACATGCGTATACGAATTGTCTGGTTCTTGTCACGCGTGCACAAAACACGTATTATAATAATAGGTAGGTAGGTGGGTACACTAACGCTTTAATTTTTATCAAAACGTCAGTGCAGTATAGGTACGTTTCTATCATTTCTACGTGCGTTATTCAAACGATTGTCGAGGAGTATACCTTAGCTACTTGTGCTGGTTGTTAGGTGGGGATGGGGATGGGGGGGGGGGGTCACTTATCTACACGGTGGTGGTCAGCTTATGCAAATGCGTTCTATATCAATCGCAACGTGTTGTGTGCACCAGTACTGCAGTTATTGTGCCATTGCGGGTCGTCTTATCTTACGAACGGCGATAAACACGCACACATTTGTCGGAACTACTGCTGTATATTGTATATAATTAAATATGTATGTACGACTGCGGTGATTTATTGGGGAGTACAAACAGCCTATTATCCAAGTTTTCGCATTTTTGCGCATTTTATAACTTGAACAAATTATTATTATTTTTTCTGGCACGTATACGATGTTAAATAATTATATGACATATAAAAATATCTTATGTAACACATCGTAAAAAGACAATCGATTTGTGGCAGGTCTATCTTATTTTGTAGAAACCTTAAAACCGATGTTAAATTATTGACTTCGAAAAACAATTCTATCAGAGCCCGATTTGTACATTAAAATTATCATTATTTTGACATTCTTCTAGAATCTTACAAAAACTTAACTTAATTCTTAAAGCATTTCGAAAGAATAACTTTTTTGAAATCCAATTCGTATATATTATATTATGTACATAATGAACGTTCAATATTAAATCTTAATTTCATATCTAGAGAGATGCCGTCCAGTAATAAACCGTGGTAGGTATGTACAATTACACCTAACCCTCTGACATTGTCTTAAAAAGCGTTTAGAAAATTAACATCGCATATTATAAAAGAAACTGGACACATTATATTATATCATAATAATATATTATAGTTGTGTATGTACATTTCTAGATGTACTCAGAAGCTAATAGGAAGGAAAAATACTTAACGGCACTACCCGTAAAACTCGAGTACCTCCATTCACGATAACTGCTTTTAAGTCATATATATATATATACTTATATAAGCAAAATGTTACAAACGCACTACTGTCCTGCGGCTATATAATATAATATTATCATACAGTAATATTTGTTTAATATACTTATACGCACATATACATTTCAAGTATACTGTATATTATACCATTTTATTATCGTGCAGTGCTACATCAGTTCAGTTGACTGTATACGGTGGTTATTGCCACTTATTGGTCGTGTGAGGTGGTGTTTTCTCTCGAGTCTCAATTGGGGGTGTATCGATTTGTCAGTTATAACAATAATATTATATTATATACACAGTAGCGCGTATATATGTATATATAACTGCAGTCCGCAGGGTGTAATTGCCGCGTATAATTTTATAAGGACACTGAAGCGGCCTCGGGTCCTATATATTTGGAGAAAAAAGTAATTTCGACTTGCGCATTTGTTTTGAGCTGCGGCAGTAAATACCGCAAGTATATCTTTCGTATGGTGTTTCGCGTGTACCGTAAGTTGTGTTGTTTGTAATCTTTGTTCGTTTCGTATTATCTTCTCGTGAACAGATCTTAGCGCCGTTTTAGATCAGCAGTTTTTATTTTGATGCATGATATCTGTCTATATAGGTGATGTTTTAAACGCCTAAAGCACTATATTGATTTCCAATATCGGAGCGACAGGAGCCGCGAGAGTGCGTGAGAGAAGAGTGTAAAAACATAATGTATAGAAACTGCAACAATCTGCAACGGTGACTTATCAGCCGAGAACGGTAATATAATATTATGATATTCACCAAGAGTTTGTTTATATATTTGATTTCTTTTTTTAACGGCGTCGGCCGCGCGCGCGGGTCAAAGATTAACGACGAGACCGCTCGCCTCCGCTATTACAATATTATTATTATTATCATAATATAATACCTACGCGCGACGGTGTTTTATAGCCAACATTTTTACCTCGTTGCAAGGTCGCCGCCGCAACCGATGCGTTTCGTGCAACGCGCGCGCGCGCGAGCGAGCGATTGCAAGGTCTCTCGAACAGCATAATAATATATTATACTCAGCTATTCTTGGCCCCCGCCGTTTCCTCCTGCGGTCCGCGGACGTGCAATTTTTTTTCTCCACTTACGGTTCGCCGAGACGTGTGGGTAGGTGGTATCTGGTATAGGTACGTGTTTCCGCATACTCGGCAGCCCATATCCGCGCGGTCGGGCGTCTCGACTTCCGTTCTCGGGACGAGGCGAATCTGTACGGTGCACAGAACTATAATAGTTGTTTATATACCACGTAGGTAAGTATAATATATATAGCCGGTATACTTTGAACCGACAGACCGTGTGGCGTGTACAGTGCAACCGCAAATATTATTAGGCCTGAAATGTTTTCCGTCACTGATTATACCGAGTGACAGGCTATTGGCTAATACTATATTCTTACATATATATGGGTAGAAATATGCACACAATATGCTGAGTGCAGGACGTTCGAAAATGTTTGTTATCGGCATATCCGCGGTGCGATGGTCAATCAATAAATAATAGCTGTGGTATACTATAAAATATATTTAATAGATTTAATTTTTATATTTTTTTATTTATTTCCATTTTGAACACACCTATACTTAATCTATCACCTATTAATGCAATTGATAATTGATCCAATTTATGAAACATTGTTATGTGATACTATGAACTGTTGTTTAATATATTATTATACTAATGAGCAAATCGTTATTGTTAAACGGAATTTGTTTACCGTGCAAATGATTGAATGGTGAAAATTGAGTTATATGAATATATAGGTATACCGTTTAATTGTATGTACCTATATTAATCACTGTAGTCGTGCATGCCAAGAGTGACAAAATTCCTGATAAAATATAACACAGATATTTTGGAGGACCAAGCCCCAACCTAACCCCATCTGATTCCCGCCTTATATACAAGGGTCTGAAACCAAATGTATGTGTAGTACAGAATTCGGGAATTTTAGGGATCGTCGTTAATTGCTTGCGCATGTCGATTATATACAATAGCCGGCCGTGTATTATCATATAAATGTGAATTTTAATCGCGTTGGTATACCCGAGCGTCCGTGCTGTAACAACCTCGATGTTCGAAAGGTAGGTTATCCGAATCTTAATCTTAATCACCGAAACCTCTGTGTACAGTCTAGTTTGGAGGGAGATCTGAACACGAATAGAGTAAACGAATCCCTGTATATTAAAAGCTGCACCTCTGCAGTATATTCTCTTTCCGATTATAATATTTAGAGTGTTCGCGGGGATAATACTTTGCTGATGGTATCCACATAATATATCACTATTATTATTTAATACATGTAATAAAATAAAGTATCAAACGCAATTTTTCAGATTGGTCGATTTTTCCTGATTAAGTATTAAAAACATACAATCGTATACAATATGTATTATACGTTATTTTATTATACTCACTGGGATTTTTATTTCACACATTGATATATTTTATTTATTTTACATCGCGCAACGTTTGTATATACATTTTATATTGATTTATAGTCATATTGTACGATGTCCATATATATATATATATATATTAATACAAACATTGTTCGAAACATTTTTATAGTGAACGGAGCCACATTTGATAAAACCATTTTAGTATACGTTCTCGGTATTTTTTTTTTTTATAAAATGATTTTCAATAAACTTTTTTTCTTTTTTTATTCGCCCACTTATTCGTCTGATGGATTAATTTTCCATTGGCCCGTTTTCGGGGGACCGTTTTCTCGTGCCCGTCAGATTAATTTTCTCTGGCCATTTTTTTTTCCGGGACTGCATTTTTTCCGTTGGGTCATTATTACCGATTACCCCTCAGGCGTAGTCACGTCGAATGCGAATTTAATTTCCCCGTCACGGTAGTCATCATTAATAACACACACACGCGTATGCAATTTAAGTCCGTCGGTGCATATACCATATATGTACGATACAATAAAGTTAAGTGCGAATGAGCAGAGTCCGGTATATATTTCAGTGACGATATCGGACAAACGCGCGCGCTACAGCGACTCGCCCAAAAACGATTATCTCTCCGTCGCACATACAAAACATAAAACATTATAATAGTATTACTATATTATCGCCGTCGTCGCCTATTTGGCACCAGCGCGACGACACGAACCGCGAGATACATACAGTCCAGGACGTTTATTTTTTCAATATCGTTCACTATTGAATTCAACGCCACTGCCGTAATACTGTTATTATTATTGCGTGTGGTTATATTTATAAGTTAATATATTATGTATAATATAATAATAATATAAAAGTTTATTCTTAAAGAATGATATCGACTGGTCAGTGAGAATATAAGCGTATAATAAATATTATAAGACATATTTATTGTTATAAAAATATTGACTTTACCCTTCGAGACTGAATGTGAATATATTATTATTATTATTATTAAAAACATCATCATTGTCCGTGTATCGATTATTCGATGAAATTCTGTAGTTGTCATTATGTTGTATTTGTATAGGAAACGCACAACAATGCCGTTGATGTCGTCTCTGCCGCGCGCACTCTGCACCCTCTCAAAATGTTCTATAGATAAAATCGCATTACGATCAAATATTATGACGTGACTCTCACCGTGATTTTACAACCGTGTATAGTACATTATAGATATGTTTTTGGCATTCGATAAAATATGTTACATTTCAAATTACCCAAGTATAATAATATTATGTGATATGAGGTGGTTGAGTTTTATTTATTTGCCTTGCATCGTATTAATCCGTATCGAAAGCGCAGCAATGCCGTAAGCGTGTGCATTTCAATAGAAAATTCAATCAGTTTTTGTGAAACTGCGTCGTACAAATTAGTCTAATGTGATTTATATTGTATGAAAACGTTTTTATAGGTGGGTACTACGTTACATTTTTTTAAATCTATCGATATGGTTGGTTTCTGCGTTTCAGTGTATTTTAGTAAGTATCTATAGTTATTATGGGCACTGTATAGGCAGGTCTTATACTAAGGATTAGGGATTTTTCACTTCTATACTCCAGTGTAGAATGTTGACATCTGATAAACTGATATGTACAAGGATAGGGTGTTATAGATATTTTATGATATTCAAGATAGAATCAGGTGAGACATCAGACAGTTGGAATTGAAAATAACATAATTTATATTATATTCTTAACTGTCCTTATCCATCAATTCAATTGCAGTTTTGGTATTTTCAATGGTTCGACGATTTGAGCTCTATAGTCTATACTCGCCGTTAAAGGATATTAAGCCTGGTGCATACCTATAATTGAGGACGTTTCTTCCCTGCTGTTTTGTCCCCATCAAAATACTGAGCTTACAGACTTTCTTCTCCGGAAATTATTACGAATTTAAGATAGGAAATTTAGTCTTCGGCACCGTGGGTGGCATTATATCCATCATAGGACGCTTGGTCCCTAGTTTTTAAATTCTCATATTCATTAATTTCTTAAAAATAATAATCTTTAAAATTTTAAAATCAATAAAATAAAAATAAAAATTGTTTACAACAATTACTATATTTACTATATAATACAAAATATAGAATTCAGGTACAAATAATTAAAAGTTAAACAACTATCGTCTCACAAATTCACACTTAATTATTAACAATTATTCATTTACGTCAACTATTTTTTTTAAATAGGACATCTGAAATATCACCATCATTATTATAAACTCAATTCTATACAGTAGGTATAATATTTAATTTTCTTTGTTTTAGAATTAATTGTTATTGGCACTTTTGTTATTTAATTTTTTATTTTGTCCCGATGAAACAATGAACTGATATCGAATTGATTTCCAAAATTTGTATTATTTTCTTACTGTTTATATGTAATTAAAAAAATTAATTAGTACAAATAATGATTTTAAAAAACGGGGGGGGGGGGGGAGGGTGAGGCAAATGTTCTACTGCAATCAAAATACGCTAGCTGGGACCAGACGTTTATACGGCTAATCACTACCGGGGATCAAAAATCCTATTTTAATATATTTTTCGGGAACAAAACGTCCTTGATTCACCTAGGTAATTGAACTTTTTTTTATGTCGTACTCGTGTCGAATAATAATAATGTGCGTATTACCTACCTACGGTTTTCGCGCGTAGTCCGAGTCGGTATTGTACATTATTACGTATAGGTAGGTTACGTTTGTTTAAATCGCCATTACGCGACTGTATACAAAATTATATTATAATAACTTCGGGCGATACAGTAGCAGTATTATAATAGTAGTAGTTATAATACATTGTATATTATGATAATGTTTTGAGCCGGGTGTAATACAAAATCGGTTGCGGCGGCGTCGGCGGTGGCACGCTAATGTTCGATATCACATTTCACGTCCTAAATACGTTCTTATCTTCGGTCCGCCGTGTGTGTAATGTTAAAATGATGTTATATTAATGGTGTGTATAAATGTTCACGTCGTGAGTGTGTGCGAGACTGGTTGACAAAAAAAAAAAAAAGAATGATGGTCTGTATCACATAGTGGCATTCTGGCCCTGTCCGGGCTACGCCCTCGTCGATTTCGTTCTTATCTAAAAAAAAAAAACATAACTCTAACAATGTATGTATAGTATATTATGTTCGTATAATAAAATTTTATTATAATCTCCTAACCGTCGCCGGATAATACGGAATTGGTAGGTCCCTTTTAAATTTTAATCCTCATTGTGATTCCTTCAGTGAATTTCCGCTAACGCTACAAGAACGGTCGCGCGTTTTGATAGTCGTTAATTTTTTTTTCTCTTGTCGCCATCTTATATATAGTATTATTAAATTACATCCTTCAGACTACAGTTACGTGACGACCCGTTCCTTTGGTGAGTTCTTTTTATTATCATATTATTATTATTATTACGAAGAAGTCGGTCTTTGAGCGCATTATAAAGTAAAGGTTATTCCTGCATACTATACACTGTATACGTGCATTTTTTAATATTTTCGTTGAATATCTTTGCGGCGATAATACGATTTTATAATGACTATAGTACGTGGATTACAAACACTCAATGTATTTATTATAATATATATAATAGGTGTATAATATTGTACTTCGCCGCGAGTCATTACGCACCACCGTTTTATTATCCGTATCTATTATATATTTTTTCGTTGTTATTTTTTTTTTTGTTAACATCGTTTTTTTATTTTTTATATAATATTCAAGAAATTAAAATCACAACCGACCCGCGATCGCTGAGCACGACCACGAAATCGTCACAGGCTGTATACAGTCGCAGATATTGTCAAAAATAATATTTTCACCTGCTAATATTATTATTTTTCATAATTTAATCATTAATTTATATTTTATGCCTTGGCCCCTATATACCTAATGTGCATTTAATCATACAAAATATAAGTACAGTTTGTAGTAGCCAATAGATACTAAGCAAACTGCCGTGCACTGTATGGTACCACATAATGTATTTTGACCATGTTATGAATCAGTGATTTTTCAGTCAGAAGAGCTATACAATTGAAAATGCACTTTTTTTTTTAGATTTTTGTATTTGAAGTCACGTATAGCCGTCGTAGGTCGTAGGTAATACCGTCAAAACGTTGGTCCCAATAACAATTATAGTATTTGTAATGTGCTTCAGCGCAGTGAAAATATTATTCACCATTCGCATTTTTTTAAAGTACAAACTGAGTGAGTCATTGTCGTCACGCGCGTACCACCGTACTTATAATATGTACGTACGGCACATTCGAATGTGCAAAATGTGTGCGCGCGCTTATTACAACAATAATTATTGTACCTACCTCTCTATTAATATTATACATAATAATCATAATAATAATATATACCGTACAACGTATTATACTGCTGCGCCAGCTCTAACTGCAGAAGTGCAGACGTGCTCGGCGGAAGGGGATATACGTGCGATATTATATTTTATAATCGTTTATATTTTTTTTTCCGCAGTCCGGAACCGTATGCGTATCCGGTTGAACTCTGATTTGTATTATATATAATATATATTACATAATAATATTATTTTATATACTTCTTTCTTATATATTCGCGTATGATATATCCGCCCGGCGGTAAGAGACGGCCCCGACTATATCCATTTATATATATCGCATACAAGTTTTTGCGGTGAAATGTGCGGCAGTGAGAATATATACTGCAATACACGTGTAAACGCATGTGTGCGCATTTATATACATGAGAAATAAAAAAAAAAGGCGGATTAGATTATTATTTCTTTTCCTCTTTCTTGTTTGTTCATTTACGTTCGAAACTACATATTATAGGAGCTATAGTAGGTAAGACCGTACGGTTTTTTTTTTTCATCGAGCACCGTAATTTTATACTATAGCGAAGTATATTGTTGCTGCAACGTTTATATAACTCATCATCAATCCCCCCCCCCTAGTATGTCGGGATAATAAGTGTTAATTACACTAATGAGAATACTAAAAAGAAATTGTTATTTAACGGTGTTGGCGTGTACCTCTACTCCGTATTATAATGGTATAATACGGGTACCAGCCATAGTCCAGTAAGTACTTATCATATTATGAACTTCATTATTTTCGTTCCCCGTTAAATTGATGGATTTAATAATAATTTAATAACTGCCTTGGGCGGGAAAGATATATTAATTTATTCGTATTATATTAATTATAATGTCAGAATACAGTGGAAAAGGCCTGGATGTTCGCTCTACACTTTTGTCGGTACCTATAATATAATACTATATACGTGGGTATACTGTACGCATGTATATATGCTAATTTTAAATGGAACAGTTGTTCAAATATATGACAAGTAGGTACACCACGCACTGAGCTTGAAACTAGAGTTTTTCAATTATCGTGGACACGGTGTGTGTTTACTGAAAAAAAATTATACATTAGTGGGTTTTGAAATAGGTAGGTATATACTGCAAAGAGCGAATTTACAAAGATTTGTCCAATGTTTACAACTATTGTTAATCGTATCGGCCTGTTCGATTACGATTACTACATTGATATTCTATATGTAATAGGTAACTAAAACTAAAAAAATCAATTAAACATACCTATTTAATTTAAGGTGCGGTTCATTTGAGTTTTTTGTGGTGTATACATTCGTATCTGTTCGAACATCGAAATCTTTTATTTTTGTTTGTTCTAAATACAATATTATACTTATCTGTACACGGACTATAATGTAATATAGATGTAAAGCACTGTGTATTAGATTATCAGTAAAATAATACACGGTTAACCTTCGTTTGTACTTTATTCTGTTTATCACGATGTGATCGCACGAAGTACCTACAACCCCCGCGGCTAATCTCGATGCGTCTATTATCCGTAAAGCCCTTTCTCTGGTGATATTCCATGTCGATAACGTTGCGTGACATGGTCGTCGGAAGTCAAAGGACGTCATCGGTATATATGGTTGTAAATGTGTCAAATATGCGTAAGGAGTCCTCTTTGTGATGATGACACAATATTGCATTTCGCATTATTATAATCATAATACATTTATATTATATATATTATAAAGCTATACCCATGCGGTTAATACAATTTTAAACCCTTTTATTATTATAATAATATAGTGTCATCGGCATGCTATTTCCTATAATCGTCTATACAACAGTATCGATTTCTCGCAAAAGTCTGGTTTGAAACACATTTCATGTGACATCGACCAACCACGTTTGAAAGAATAAACTTTCGGCGGTTAGAAACTGAAAAGATTTCGCGATTGCGTTGAACGAGTTGTGCGACTTGTGAGTAGCGGGTAATTGACTTTGTGAACTGCGTGTTCAGAGGAAGTTATTGTCACACGTTTGCCCCGAAACGGATATAATACGTTGTCTTATAAAATCCAAATATATATATAAATATATTTATTAGAGTGCTAGTTGCAGAGTTAACTGTATAGGGTGTTCTCGGAATAAACAGCAGAGAGGCGTCTGTTTGTTTCCTGCAACGGTCTGGAACGTATAAAATATGTTCAAAACGTCGTGGTTTTTGTCCATACACATTCTATACAAGCCATTTCGTTTGATCATATCGTTCAGGAACATGTGTGTTCAAAACGTTTCCGTCGAAATCCCAGTTGATATAAAAATGATTTTCTATAATAATAATATTATTAAGTGATTGTTCTGGAATGAATATTGGTGGTAGGGTTCATACAAATTACATAATATGGACTATTTGTTAGTTTAGTTCGAATTTCGTAAAAAGTATAATGGTATAAATAATAGTTGTATACACTGTTGGAAATTTTTTAATTTAACATAAGTAAGTACAACCGCACTGGTTACGCCTTTTTAATAATATTTAAATGCAAACTACGCGCATAATATATTTTGATGACATTTCATGACGTCTACCCAATGACCCACATTCGCACTCACTATACACATATGCGTATACTTATAGTATTGTTACCATAACTGTAGAGCGTATTAACAAAAACCGAGCAAAAACAACTACCTACTATATTATAAGTCCATACATATATATATATATATATAACTTCTAAAAACGGCACAATTGTCATTTTTGTCATAATGACGTGACATGGCGAATCCTACATTTGGCTTCCAAGTCATCCAATTAAAACATTTTTAATTCTATTTATTATTTTCGTACATAAAACCTATATGTTAACTATAGACCTAACAGGTATAAATAAGTAAGTATAATATAAGTGTATACTTAAATATAACTATACTTATAAGTGTCACGTTTGTCTCCAAACTTCCAAATTAAATTTTGTTTATATGTTATGTTCGTTACATACATATTGAATACACGAAGGTACATTAATATACCTATGTATAATATTATGCACTAACAAAAAAAAAATTAATTATATTTTCAATTTCTCTCTTTTTGAACGGTTTTAAATTGCTATTTGTTCGATTTATTTTTTAAACTTAAGATTATGTAGGAATGCCTTTTTTGAAGAAGTTGCAGAATAAATTATTTCAGTTAACTGCTTGGTATAACCTATTAGATATTGGATTTATAATGTAGGCTTACAAAAATATCAAATTATATTATTTGGTTTCCGCCCCTAATGTTCCTAATGTCATTTAAATTACACGTTTTTTTAAATCCTGGGTTTCAACTTGCATTGAATAGTTTTAACTTTTCTATAACTTACATTTTTGTGACTACAGCATATTTTAATAGTTATTTAACTGGTTTTATTGATAAAGCATTACTATTGTTGCCGTAATGTCAGTGACGCATTGGTATTCCGGAAAATTCCATCCATCGCCTGCATGTATCACAAATTCATAACTATAATGTGATTACTTTAATTTGACTAATTTAAGATAGTATATAGGTCATAAGGACATGCATTCAAATATTAAATTAATAGCAATTATTGTTGTATTTGTATTTCCATTGAGTACTCTTGTTTACCATAAAAAAACGACAAATTATGAAGTTATAATATTAGAAGGAGAATCAATTAAAAATGTCTTATTTTAAGCTCGTAACATTTAATAATATAAAATATAAATCGATTAAAATACTATCGCTATTTCTGATATTCTACATTTTTAAATGCTACATGACATTTTATATGTAAATAATGAATTAAAAACTGATTATTCAGTACATTATATTATTAATATGGAGTTATGTAATGATGTTATATTAAGAAATGTTTGAATACAATAAATTTAAAAAAAAAAAAACCTAAAATATAACTATTCTTTTCTACATTTCTAATTTGTGTGGTTTATTCGGTTAACAGATATCATCAATTTACGTCATTATTTTCGCGCAACTAATAATAATATATTATTTACATATTATATTTTAGGGAACATTATCATATAGTTATATTTGTGCTAACTGCTGATTGTTAATTTTATAAACTCTGTGTCGCCGTGGTCTTAAAAAGTCATCTTCTTTGTGCAAAGCCATATGTAATTTCCTTATCATAAAAAACTTATGTATAATAATTTATTTATATTTATTTCATTTCTCCTCTTTTATTCGTTAGAAATATGTATTTATTATGGCTATTTGTACATTGTGTAATTCTATGTACCTACTTAGTTAACTTCAGATAATCAGATGCATTATTATTACATTGAATGTATATAAATAATTGTATTATTTATTAAGTTATTAGTATTCAAAGTTATATTCATAGAATTAATTATAAGATTTCTTACAATTGTACAATTTTTTTCCGAGCTCTTGTGGAAAGCATAACTATTTTGAATGTATATAAAATAACTTTTCATCTGAAGTTTGTATCAATGTTATATCAAGTGTGCTACGAATATGAAAACAATTATTCTGAACATTTCAATTGATACAATCATAAAATATTTGGTTCTTCATAAGCTATGCAAAAAATATCAATAATAACATTATTCCTTTCATAAAACTAGTGAAATATTTTTTATAAGTACCTATACTATAAAAACAGTTTTTTTATAACATTGCCGGGTATCATGAAATATTGGCCTTATACTTAAACAGTATATTATAATAACAAGCGAATATTCAAATGATGTTAAACGGTGAAGTTCATTATACCGGAATCTTCAACACTACTTCCAAGACGCTTCCCAATACAACGTCCTGATTACCCCTAGAAAATAGATTTAAAAGCTTTTCACTGTGTACATAAATTAATGGAGCTGCGGCTGTGACGTTCTTCATTTCAATTTCCAGTCAATATTGACTCAATTACAGTATAAACTACCTGTGAATGTTCTATGTATTGCAAATAAGAAAATTCAAATTAGTTATACACGATCAGTGGAGCACACTGTTAGAAATGCACAACAATAATTTTATTAAATATTATGTATATATTCCTGGGTAATACTTATTGTTATTTGTGTTTTCGTGTTTGGCGATCTAAATGGCTATTCCGCGTTAATAAAACGTATTCCATTACCACGTTCGTTTAAACCTTTAATATTATATTTTTCACAAAAAAAGATAATTTTGTCATACATTCCACTATCTCTGTCGGGAGTAAAAAACAATATTATATAATATGTATTTGTACAATTAAAACAAATTTGGTCTGGGGAAGTTTTCATGTCCGGAAATCGCGCATATCCTAATGTCATCGACCTTGATCACAGGCCGGAAGTGTATATATATATAGTATATATATACTGTATGCGGTCGTGTGTGTGTTGTGATGTGTGCGTGGCTTATCGCAAGAACAATATTCGTTCGCATTTATTTATAATGACTCATTGTAATAACATATCATATACGTTTATACTTTAAACTCTCCAAAAAATTAATGTAAAAAAAAAGACGTGCATGCTCGGTACACGATAGCTCTCGCAGATTAATAATAATTTTATGAAAATAATAGTACCTAGTATTAATGTTTTGGTCGGCTTTTGTTTTATTTGTTTCAGCGCGCGCAGTTGGGTTGCGGTTACAACACTACCGGCGGTAACCAAGGTTTGACCAACACGACCTTTGGTGGCAAATCGGGCACGGTACCTGGCCATCACAGTGGTCCGCCCGGTATGACCGGCAACTATGCTAGTGGCGCCCCTACACAGTACCATCACAGAGCGACGGCCGGCTGGAACTCGGCGCCCTTACCTGCCCAACAGTATCGATACGGAACCGGTCCAGTAACGCAGACCACCATGTCGCCGTACACGTCCTACAACCCCAATCCGACCACTGTGAGTATTTTTCGCTTTGTTGTTTTATTAAGTTTTTTTTATTTTATCGAACGCGAAACAGTTTTATACAAATTCTGATAACTATAATTATGTAGGCATCAATATATTATATAGACTATATTTTATACGATTGTAGAAAACAAGTCGTATTGTGGGTAGGATATTTACAATTTTTTTTCAGTACTATTACGCTCGTCTGGTGTTGGTAAAATACCCATTTTAGATTTTTAGCGTTTTATTATTATACCTATATAATGTAGTCCGAAGTCTGTTAAAAACATTTTTTTTTTTATAATGCACTGCTTGACCGTATCATTATTTTAAGTTGAACATTTTATCTGATGATTTTAATTGTACGCTCTTCAGGTTGTAAAATGTTGCTTAGCATACTTAGACTTTTAAGTTTATCGACTATTAATTAGAATGATATATAAGACATACGCATGTAAATATATTGGTCTCGCGCTTATTGTTAAACAGCTTATCTAAAGAGAGGATTGTCTTTATTTTAAGTATAACTTATTCTAACATTAAAAAAATATGTTATCAGTTACCGCCTACTTCAGTTATAATTTATAGTTATTAGTACCCAAGGACAAGTCCAGTGTTAATAAGTTGAAACCGAGCTCATAATGCATAAGAATTTCATGGTTTGCGTGGGATTAAAAAAAAAAAATGTTGAGGTTGGTTAGTGTCAATGGCATTTTTATTTTTCATCAGTTTTATTATAATAAATATTTCGCAGTTCGCTAATTATTCGAATAAATTATATATAATATTAAATATCGTATACTATAAACAAGTCTTCTTATAAATAGGAATAGAAAAAGAATTAAGTCACACTATTTTATTGCGTTATAGCTGCAGTAAAATATTTATTTTTTCAACAAATGCCTTCAACAATTATATACCTACTTCAAATTCTCAAACAATACTCAGTGCACTCTAAAAAAAATTGCTGCCCACTTGTATTTCGCATGTAATCATATTATATTGGCAGACGAATTTGCGCAAAACCAAACAGTATTTGTTTATTATTATTATTATTATTATTATTATTATTATTATTATTTTTACCACTTTATGTACAGCATGTTGAAGTGTATTTCATCACTCACCATAGTATAATCCATTTCTAACGTTTATTTTCCACCGTTCCATTGCAATACTTGCATAAAAAGATTATTATATAAAGTTGAGTCCCACTACTTTTTTTTTTTTAATGTATATTTTTGTCTATATACTAAAGTGCCGCGATAAGAAGATAAACGATCACGAGTCTAGCGAGTCGTATCTGAGACGAAAATGCACGTATAAGATGCACTGCTAAACTTTGTAGGACGGCAAGGAAAATTATTTCACTAAAAGACCATAGAATATTAGATTGCTAGCAGCGCGCTCCTACTATATTGTGCGTACTGAAAAGTTATTCGAAACGCGAATGGAATTGTGACGATAAAACATAAAACCGTCGCTGTTTATGAAGATCTGAAATCGCCCATTAAAAGCAATCCTCACGTCCGATGTGTGTAAAAATTATTTTGCATATTCATTTGAATAATTTATTGTAAAATTTACGATGTGCCGTCGCGCCATTACAGTGCCAAGGCGATGGTATACTTTATACATGTAAACATATACATATTATGTAATATGTACAGCGTTGTATTCTTCTTTGGCGTTTTTCGACATTTGTTTCGCGAGTGTATTTTTTTTCATTATACTCATTAAGTACACGTTTTATTTCTCTCAGACGAATTTGCTCTCCATCACAAATATATTGAAACGTATTTTATATTTTTTACAACTTTGGATGAAAATCGTGAAAACCCCAGGGCTTATATCAGATACCATAGTATAATGTATACCAGTTTATGAGATTCGTAGGGTCTTCCAAATTGTGTGTGTTAAAAATGGCGGGGATCACGTAAGAATCAACATAATCCTTTCCATTTTATCACGCGAAATTTGGAAGACCCTGTATGAATATTTTATGTGTGAGTGTGTATTAGTATTAATAGTAGTAGTACCTAAATGAGACAAACGATGAATACTCATTGCAAAATTATCAATTTTCGGGTTGTGTTTGCTGGTATTGATGTGTATGTATGTATATCTTTTTCATTTCAACATACTGAAATTACACCGAGCTGCAGCGTCAACCGTGACATAAATTTAAAATGGCTTTTGTCCAAAGCCTTTGTTTAAAAATTCGGCCTTGAGCTTTTTTTTCCCTCTACAACTCGAACCCAATGATGTCATTAAATAAAGCGTGTAGGTTCAGTATATATAGCTACTACATAAAATGCAACTGCAGTTTAAGCTTTAATTGCATTTTTTCCTTCTATTTTGAATGAATTATAAGCCCAAGGTTGACGGCTTTTAAACATATCGCCCTCCTCTCCCAACTAGATACTTTAACCCCTCTATACTTTTTCTCTAAACTTCAATTACCTCTATTCTTATTTGTCGTTACACATCGTTTCACGTTCACAACTTTAATTTGCAATGCTACTTTGATGTACATTCATTTAGGTTCCATGTTATAAATATAATACGCCATTCCTTCATTGCGTTGAGTATTTTTTCAAATTTGTTATTTTCGCATTTTGAACATATCAATCAATGTTATGAATGCACAAAAAAATTCAATTCTTGTTTACAAATTACCAATAAAAATGCGTTTATATATAATTTTCGAGACTAATTTTTCTAACCTTCAAAAGCAATAAAACTGGTTAACTAAAGGACGTACTAGGATTTTCAACTCTCGCCTTTTCGCCTCTGTTAATTTTTAGATTTTAATATTTTATATTCACGTTTAAGATAAATGACACGTGTTCTATTCATTCAGCTTACTATTAATTGTACAATAAATTAATGTATTTAATGTATTAAATCCCCGATTAAATCGATCGGTAAATCAATGAATGCTATTTTCGTATTATTGTCCTATAGTAATTAGTAAATAATTTGTAAATTATTAGTTTTGGCACGTACTATAATTTATATTTCCCGTTTCTATCTGTTTAAAATAAGTTTATATAATACTAGCTAGTAAGTAGAAGATTAAACGTGCTTATTATTACCATGTTATTCGTATCATATAATATTATTATTAGAAATATTTTTTAATTTTTATAAAATTGTTTCATCACGATTAAATAATAATTGAAGTTTAGTAATACCGCATGCGAATAATAATATATAATAAATATATTATATATATATAAACTAAATAATTGTTGAAGATCTATAAGTACATTTTTATTTTCCTGAAGACGGTTTTATGTTGTCAAGCTATCTATATTCTTCATCTTTATATATATATCAACGGGCTGATGGTATTCTTTGGATAATCCGCTATAGGCTATATATTATATCAAAACCAAAACGGGTAAAACTTTTCAAACTTATCTAATACTACTGTATTCGAGATTGCTTCAGCGCGAACCACCACCGCCGCCGATTTAGTCGTTACAATCTCGAAGCGTATATACTATATATCCTATGGGTACTTCAGCACTTGTATACAACAACGCGGATTTCGAATATACACAGCTGGGGTGGTCTGCTAGTTTAGGTACAGGTTTCACGTTTTTGGGTGCAGAACAACTGTATAGTAGATATATTACCTATACTTAATATTATAATATGTTTCGGCAAGAGCGTTCATATTTCGTTAATATAGATAGGTGTTTCAAAATATCGTCCAAAGCCCAATTAGCAGACGTCTAACCGGAATGATTGATCTTATACATATTAGGTATATATTATAGGAACCTTTCTGAAAACTTCCGTCCGTCCAAAAACATATGGCGCTCGCTCTCAATCGCTTATTTATTTTTCACGTCATACACTCACCTTACACGGATTATTATAATACATATAGCTATAGATACATCATACATATGTAAATATTATTATGTTTATATTTTGCGGTGAATTTAGTCGTGCCCAATACTCGCGTGTCGCAGTTACCGCCGCCGCGGACTATAGTCCTATTTATTATATGTATATATATATGCGCTATCGCGAGTTCTGAAGGTGAACCTGTTCGTTACGTAAAACTATATTTTAGACACACTACCTATCGTATTCACGCCCCACTGTGTCAAGCCGAAACGCACGCTCGAGAGAAATTGAAGTTCGGCGTCGGTATACTATTATTATTTCGGTCTGTGGCAGAGCGAGCACGTCGATGAAATCCAAGTGCAAAGGGTGGCGCGCTAGTGCGCGGCGGAGGATTACGTTTCACACGAAAAAAAACACTGCACACATGCGCGAACGCTCGCTTGCGGCCATAATATACGAAATGTTTTGGGGTATCGAATTGTGTTTTATTTTTTTAGACCCGACACTCCTCTATACTATATACGGGGTGATCCATTTACACGGCCACAATAATTTTCCAAGTCGATTTTTGGGTTTTTGAAAAAAAAAAATGTTTATATTTATACAGACAAATATAATATAGATACTTATACCAATACTATTGATTTTACTAGTAGTATAATATGGTATATTGTAAAACCAATGAAGATAATACACGCTATACATACCTACGTAAACATTTTTCTATAAAATATTTGGTCTACTATTTTTATCATAGTGGCTTTTAATATAAATATTGTTTTTAATCACAGCCTATACTTTAAACTTTGCATAGTCTGAAGACAAATACTTTTCAAAAAATGTAGACGCATAAACATAATCTAATATACTAAATAAATAGAATTTAAAGATAATTTATATTTCAGCGGGGTAGTGGACCTGAACTTTGGTGACGTAAATCCTTTGCTATTTTACTCCAATTGCGGGAAATTAAAAATGATAATCAGAAACCAAATACTTATTCAGTGTTAGATGTTTGCTTGAGAATTTTTAAGAAGTATCCTGCTTGATCATGTAATTCAAAATACAGGCTATTTAAAAAACAAAATTTTAAAACCTCTTCAGTAAAATATATTGTAATAAAATGTTTTATAGTGTTATAAATAATTTATGGCGCCTGAAAAAAAATATTTTTCAAAAACACAAATATCGATTTGGTAAATGAATGTAGTTTTATGTAAACGGTATACACACTGTACATATGGTACGCAGTGATGACCAGTCCGTGTTTTTTCCCCCAATTTGTCGCGTATATAAGTCTTCTTTGTGCTTTGCCCGCGCACACATAAGTATATTATATATAGGTACGTAAAAATAAATAAATAAGTACATAACATAGCGCAGTGAATACGATTCGTGTGTATATATAGGTAAAACATAATCTCCCGTTTACGATTTTAAGTTGTAACCTTCTCCGAATGCGGTATATACGATTACGATGTACGTTCATCGTCTACCCTAATGTCACGTCATTTTATTTTCCATCGTAACCGGATAAACGGAACGCGGTGTCAAAAGAATATTTTATCGTATGCGGTGCAGTCTTCGCGACAAATACTAAAATTATATCATAATAGATTATAAGATGTAAGTACACTTTTCTTCGGTAGAAAGCTATATTATATTCCAAGCTATTACGTATATTATATTGTTAATTTTCATTAATAATCTCACGTATATGACACCGGAGATGGCAGTAGTGGTATGATGGTGGGGGTGGTTATGGTATTGGTGGTGGTGATGTGTTAATTATTATCATAATCTCATTTGAGGTGCTTCTTTATGTATAGAGGTGTTCGGTGTACCTACTATAGTATATATTTTAGGCTCAAGTGTTCAACTGAATTTTTAATATTTATTAGGTATTTTATCATACGCTGACAAGGGACAAAATATACTAGAGATTATTTATTATTTTTTTTTTCACTGTAACTCAATTCCATTAATGAAGTAAGATAGTAGTTGTTTAACGGTGATATCATCAACCGTTAAAATATTTACTAGGAAAAATTATCCCCATAATTTGAATTATTTTTAAAACTATTTTAACGAGTCTTATACGTTTATACATATTAAGTATATTATTATAGTATAATTTGAATCATTTTTTCTGCACACTAATTAGCCTCATAAACCTAATTTAAGTAATATAATTAACTGCTTAACTCGACAAAAGTCTACGAAGTTTCGCCTTTGCCCGTCAATCTATTCAACATAAATTTAAGTCATTACCACGGTATTCAACCTCCAGCAGAATGGGTTATTGCGTTACTTAATTAAACCCATATTGTAAGTTACTTTACTCACTCGAAACCCCACGAGTATAGTTTTTTATTTATTTATTATTATTATTATAGGATCGACTACATTTTCTACACAAACACATAATACAGTGTGTACATATATTTTACTCGTTTACAAAAATACTCGTCTGTTACCATTATAGTTTGTTATTTCTTTGTTTAATTTAGCATGAACTGTGATGGATCAAGACCGGTAGTAGGTACACATCCTAAAGTTATTTGCTTTTTGATGATTCTAAGACTATTTTCAATTGATCACCTAGGTAAACGAGTTTATTAATTAACGAGTTGTTTTTCAAGTGTGCAAAGGGTTTGTTTAAGTATAGGTAGGTAGTAAATTGAATTACATGTTGTTTAAATATTATCACTACCTTTCCTCGTGTTTAAAAACAAAGCATACCAATAAAATAGTTAAAACTCGTTATGTAACCATAACAATAATTAGGTCTTAGACTATACTACAGAATAATTATGAAATATTCCATGCCCCGTGTTTAAGACTTAGACGTATAGGTAGATGCATTATTTGATTTAGTGTAATAAGTTAATATTTCTGATTAATAATTTATCTTGCAGTTTCTGACCAAACATAAAGCAATTAAATATATGTTGTGGTTGTTAAGTATAATTTATTGCAGCCATGATTTTGAAACCATATTTTAATAGAATATTTTTTTATACACATGAAAAAACATACATATTTTTTTACATAAAATCTTGTTTACAACGAAATTTTGTTGTGTATAATATATTATGTTTATTTAACTAAATAATTGAAAATTACATTTTAATATAATGTGTAGATACCCACCTATTTATAATTTATATGATACAATTTGAGCTTCTTTTAATGTTTTATTTTTTATTTTTAGGTGCTACATAATATCTTATTATTAACAATATTATAATATAATTAACGAATTAGTCAGGTATTTCTTAGAGCAAATATTAGTTTGAATTCTGTTAGGTATACCTAATGGAAACTATATGATTGGCCATTAAAACTAATATAATTTTGTCAATATTTTGTAAAGCTAAGATTGATTTTTAAAAATATATCAATTCAACTCGAGTTCAGCCGAGATATGCGCTGTCCTACGATTTCGACACCGGAATAAAAACATAAGCGGTTTTCTGGACGTTGGCCACGGAAATTTGCAATAAAAATAGACCAACGCCCCCTCTTGGTACCATACACACATGGCCCTCGGCAACTGCACTCTCCGTGGTTATATGCGATTTTGGCACTCCCAAACGATAATCATTATACAGAGTGATTACAGTTTCATGGCCACAAATGAGTCTTGCGTACTGAGTTAAGCTAATTTTAAATATTTTAAGTGACACCTTAAACTAGTCGGTGGGTTAAAATACCTGAAACTCGTACGAACCATACGTACATTTTCCATAGTAGGTATGCATATTGATGCAAAAATACATCATAATATTATATTCTTTTTCATTTTTTTTCCATTTTTGAGTGGCAATATATAATATTATAAATTTAATATAAAAAGATTGTCATACGTGTATAAATATATATTGAGTTTTTGGAGAAGAACTGCAGTTAAAGGATTATTATCGGAAATTATTTGTAATGTACCTTTTTATATGCGGGACAGTAAAAAATGTTATATTATAAGCATGATAATGTGTGTCAATCATTTTATTAGATAGAATTACGTTGTAATCGGGGCATACGCGAGAGAGCACTATACATTTCGCACTTATGTTTAATTTGACGGAAAGATTGTAATATTATAATCATATTATAACTATTATAAGCGTGACAATTGCAAATGTCGGTAAAAGTTTGAAACAGGAAGCGTGGAACACTTATTATATTTTATGAGAACAGAGTAATATAAACGGATTTGAGGTTTTCAAGTTTGATATCGGAAATGTACCTTTTTATATTATTATACACATTGCATTTTATAGTCGAAGTAATTTATATGAAGTTAAATCGAAACTTTTTTGTTTAACCAGTTAGTTAATTTTCTAATAAACTTAAGAACTTAAGAACCTAGTTTAATAATAACTATTGAAATATCTTAGTTTTTTTTTTCAAATAATTAAAAATAGATGTATATCTATCAAGTTAAAATTAAAAATGTTTTTGAAATTGTTGGTTTTATTGGTTTTATATTTTTATATAATAATTAATGTATACACGGTTTTAAATTAAAATAATCTTATACTCCATATTATATTATAATAATTTTAATACTATATAGAATTTCTGTAATTTTTCTTGTTCAAATTATTTTCTATAGGTACTTATATAGATAGGCCAATATACTTTTGACTCTATAGAACTATAAGTACACTCCTCTATTGCATCTATATGCTTCTATTAACACTATGTCTATTTGAGATTCTTGTGTGTGGATCCACCAGACACGGATATCGGTAACTGTGTCTATATATTTAAGTATAGCGTCGATGTATAATATATCATAAATTACTCGCGTACCTCACGGGTAACGTGATCTGCAAACATTCGACGTGTAGGTACCAGCTACTGTACATATTATATACAAATACAATGATATTCAGCGGGAAGTCGATCCTCTAAATCGGGATACGATATATATTTATGTCGCGTAGAGAGTAATATAATAATAATAAAAATAATATAATGTATATAATACGAAGAATTGTCGAGAGAGTAGACCAATAAGTGTTGCTATCGAGACGCAATATTTTTGACCTCGTTCCGCGTCCAATATAGGTACATAGGTAATAATAATAATATAATATACGTTTCGTGTAATCTGTATTTTCGACACATTCTTTCGAAAGACAACAGCTGTTATGTATAGTATAATATTATAATGTGTACACTGTACACACTGTACACTGTACACTGTACCTACTCGCAGCGCTATCGCTGTGGTGCAGCAGTATAGTATTGAAATAGTCGTAATTTTTTTTTCGCATTTGTCAGGGTGGGAGGAGAGTCGTCACCGGTTTATCCCCTCCACCACTTCCCTGTTAAACACCCAAACTGAGTTTTACATCTCAATAATTAAAATTTCAATAGATTTTTTTAACCTTATCACTGCAGTTGTATAAAATTCCATTTCTCTTTTGAAAAATTTTTAACTCGCCACCACAGGTACACATATCATGTATATATATTATATATACATTATACATATATCATCAAATCATCAGGAATTTGTTTAAACACCTAGGCGTATGTAGTTATAATAATGTCTTAAACAAAATATTAAATGTTCAAGAAAATGCCACCAAACAATGACTATTGCAGCAATAAATAAGTGAATAATATTTTTAGATAGTGATTAAAATCAAGATATGATTAAAAAATTATCTACTTACTTATTTAATTTACAAAAAAAACACGTAATTAACATTTGTAAAACAAGTTTGCTTCGTCACAGGATACTCCTTAAATTGTATTAAAAAAAAAAACAATTTGGAACTAAACATGGTCTAAAAAAATAATGAATTTGAATAAAAGTATTATACTAAAGGAAAATATGAGGATGAACAAGATATTAGTGTAGCTATATAATAATATAGAATAACTATCGATAAGCTGCAATATTATATAATATATTATAATATATACTGTCGTTTTCCGTCCTATATAGACCAGCATACGTCTACGTACTATGGGTACACAGAAGCCCTTCTATACCTACATGTGTTCTTATATTATAATGATATGTGTGCGCAAAATATGACTTCAATCGACGTGTTTTTTTTTTCGTTCGTTATTTTGTGCCTGTCCGTTTTTACCGCGGTGTATATACCGCTCAGCCGAATATGAATTTTTATTATGTTGTTTATACGTAATGTTAAATTATCGTGGACACGGACCGTTGCGGACGGCTGTAGTGTATAGGTACCTAAGGTATATAATATACAATACTGAATACTTAGGACCGTGTCTAAACGAATATTCGACCAAAGTATATTATACAGCCGTCGTCTGCAGCGGCGGATAAGCTTATCGTTCAATCCGTTCGCATTAAAATAAAATCCCGTTTTGTGTCGGTTTTGCGAATTATCTCGCTCTTCGTTTATATTACGACATGCATACAAACATTTATTGACCGTATGTGCCTATGAATATTATGTGCGTAGGTATGTGTGTGATAAATATGACGATCGACGTCATTGCAGCAGCCCAAGTTACAATATATAATAATATATTATATTATACCGCAGGCACCTACCGGAAGATTCTTTTATCAAAACCACTCATTATTTCAAAAACTATAAACGTTTGTGAAAATTATTTTTTTACAAGATTTTAATAGCAGTTATAAAACAAAATATCTGAAAAAGTATGTTTTTACTATTTTTACTGTTATCGTTACCTATATAGGTATCTCGCAAAAAGTTTGTTCACTACTCCGCTCATCTAAAATTAAAATAATCAAGTACTCATCCAAATTATTTAGATTTATATAAATATATAATTATTCATACCGAAATAATCTGAATAACATTCTACTTAGAAATATGAAATTAAAAATGAATACGTTGCAGTCATTAGAGAAAGTAAAAGTTTAATAAATGATAACGATAACATTTATTAAAAATATATGATGAGTAATAATATATAATGAGTGTCTTACGTGAATGAATCACCTGACAAGTATTTATCATTATAATATAGTATTGTCACCGTTCTCATCAAAAAAGCGTCAATTTTTTCTTGTTGTCATACAATAATTGTATTATTCGAACACCTGTCTGTGTCATACGAGTCGTCTATCATGCTCATCGTCATCGTTCACGTCCTATATAATATCCATCGGAATATGTATATAAGCACAGTTATAGATTCGTTTAATAGTCGCAGCTTTGTTTCTTGAAAACGTCACAATATGCTCTTGATGAATGTGTCTCTGTGGGATTAAAATATGTAGTTTTGGAATAATCTAACCCGTACTATGAAATCTATTGCCCCAAGTATGCCCTTCTTGAATTGGTTTACCGTAGAAACTGGTTCTCTGGAACCTATTCGGTCCAATGACGAAACTAATAAACTGAGCTGAGTTTTATTCGATGGATTTTGTTTACATAAATTATTATTTATTATAGGGTTGATTTTTCATTAAAAAATATTAAACCGATATTAACGTGTTAGTTTCTAAAATATTTCTATTGGTTGCCATGTAAAATGTAAAAAAATATGAAACAAAACGTTTTTGAGTTATTTTACTAGTTGTTTTTCTCTTAAATACGCAATCAAATCATTTGCAAACCACATTATCATGATGAACAAATAGTTATACGCCGTAGAAGGAATGCAACGAATATTTCTTGCAATAATTATTCTTTTCTGTCTTTTTATTTTATCTTTTATTAAAAGTATTTAATTTTTTTCTTTTTGGGTAGAAGGATTTCTTAAAAAAAATGTTAGATACATGATACATATATGGAAGTAAATAATTTGTCTATAATATATTTTAATAATTTTTGTAAATGTATGGAGAAACTAAACTGACAACTGTCAAACGTTTCTAAAGAAATGTGATAATGGAAAAGGTCTAGTTTAGTCGAGTTCCGCAAAGTTCCGCTCTAAATTGTTTTTGGAAATTTTTGCTTTATTCAGTTTATTATTAAAAAACATCACTAATGAAAAACGTACCAAATTATAAAAATAAAACACTGTTAAACACTGATTAAAACCACAGAACTTATATTATATTATTTAAAATTCTTAGAAATACATTAATCTTTAAACACATAAAATGAGATTCTTTTTAAACTTAACGTCTCTCCGAATAATTGCGGGCGTGTTCATATGATGAAATGTTTGAAATTTAAGAAAAACGCAATTCAATTAACTGCTGCAAAAGTTGTCGTCACGCGTGATTCAGCGCTGTGACACGTATTGGAACTTACACGCGCTCACGTAGGTATAAAATATTATGTATATACAGGTACCTGGTTGTACATGTAATATGCTTAACACGAAAAACACATTCGTTACCTACCGTCTGACAATTGGAAATTTGAATTCACATCGTCGAATTCGAAGGCTCGATAACCTCAGTTCCGGAACTCAAAGAATTTCGTTGATTAATAAACTATTTCACTCGACCTCGTGTTCAGCAGCAGCGCGTGTACAACGACGAGACACTTGTCTTATATAATAGTATAATAATATGAATACTAATGTCGTATTTCTAATAAGAACACATAGGTATTATATATTGTAAACCAATACCTATTAAAGTACCTGTACCTTCCCTTTAATATTATTATGTGTTGTATACAGGTACCACGCATGCATATTCACTCGCAGTGAATTCCATATAATATGACGTGCGAGGAAATGTTTTTATTTCCCGCATAGGTTCGAATGATTATAATTGACATCAGTTGTCGCACGCTGTATATACGTATACGTCATAATATTATATTATAAATGTACAAGTATGAAAGTATTAAACGTATATTATACGAAATAATGTAATAATATAACATAATATACCTATCGATTATCGACCTCGCAACCATCACTTTATAATAGTTTACCGTGTTAGGCGTTTATGCATCTTCATCGTATAGGACACGGAGAATAATAATTACGATAGTATTATTATAATATTATGTGATGTGTTATTATGTAGTATGTAGTAATATCAGGGCTTGCATTTGAAAAAAAAATTCCGTTTTATTTTGCTTACAATTAATACGTCACACAATTTTTGCGTTTATCGTTATTTAAAATTAAAACGTTGATCAACTTTTGCGTTTATCGTTATACGGAATTAAAACGTTGTACAAGTTTTGCGTTTATCGTTATTTAAAATAGTGTTAATACCTATTCATTTTAAAAATAATAACTAATGCGGATAGGTAATGGCCCAGATACGGAATATAATATAATCAATTCTTAGAATGTTTACATGAGACAAATGTTTCTACGAAACAAATAGACCGTAAATAGATTTTAATATATTTCGTTTTGCGTTATTTTTCGTTCTATGAATTACGTTTTGCGTTATGTTTTGTTTAATGATATATAATATATTTTGTTAATCGTTATGTTTTGTTTTGCGGTATTTAATTATTTTTGACTATCGTTTTCCGTTATAATTACGTTTATAAATGTCAATAATTTTTTTGTCAAATATAACGTTATTATAACGTTTGCCAGCCCTGAATAATATTAAACGGTGGTATCGAGAAGATGTTGGAAGCCGGGAGTATAAAAAGTATCATATTATAGATAAAAAGTGTTCGTTTGCCACGTGTGTGGGTTGGTGGGTGGGCGGGTGGGTGTGCAAAAGTAAACCTAGAAGAATATTGTACATCGTCCGAATCTCTAAATATATATTATTATTATTAACAATTTAAGATAACGTTATTATAACCGGGGGTGGCATAGAAAAAATAGATAAGATACGCTTCAAACATCGTTTGGCGGACCCGCTCTATTCGGTTCGATATATATATATATATAAACAAGAGTATATGATAAATAATTTAGTTGCAGCAGGCTCATCCATGTTCGCGGTTTTTTACGTTATCTGCGCTCCTCATATTACCCACGTCACACGATATATTATATAATATATTTATATGGAGTTCATATAGACGTCATATTGCTACAATATAATATTATTCTATATATTATATAATATTATGGGCTATACCTAGCTGAGATATGATATCCGCGACAATTGTCACCACGGGTTTCCGACACTAGCTATATAGATAAAGAATCCGGAGCGTAACGCGTAGGTATATAGAACTAGTCGTTATGTCGTTCATCTGCCATACTATATAGTTGTCAAATATTGTATTAAGACTTATATTGTAAGCCGAATATTACTATAGTGTACATCAGCTATACTATAATAAGTAATAACATAGGTACCAATATTATTTGATAAAATTATGAGCGCTTAAATTTAACTTAAATTTTGAGTATCTATATATGATGGCTATCGGCCTATCGTCCTGTATAAATACAAAATGTCTTGGAAATTCGAGAAAATGCCACACGACTATAAATTATTTACGCGTTGTCCGACAACTCACAGATTATTTTTTGACATTTGGCATTTATATCATACATTATAAAAATCATTATGAAATAGACTTGAGTTCAATATATTTTTATTTTATTTCCGTACCGTTCTTGGGCTAGTCATTATTATTTGATGTGTATTGAGTCTGTTGATTTGAGTATGAAATTTAACATAACATCTTTTCATTTTTAGATAGTTTTACGAATATCAGTCTCCGGTATTATATATTATATACTATTTAAACTGTAGATATTTTTGTTTATATTTTAATATAATATTCATTATATTATATACACAAATTGACGTATCGCCGATTAGTAGGAATAAAATAACCGTTATGGCCATATTGCCAGAATCAATAAACATAATTTTATTTGCAATATAATAACGGTAGGTATCTTATAATTTTATAGTATTTTTTAAAATAGTGTTCCTGACAATGTATTTGATCTCACTGTGTATAACGTTAGAGCTACCTATACCCGTAGATCATCTATTTATTTAAAAACAATGAAATAAGTAGGTATTATATTATTATATTATCTTACATTAACAACCAACCTATAAGTATCAATCGTACTAATATGTAGGTGCCTACATTGATGAAAATGAAATTAATAATAAATTGTTTTCTATAACAAGCAATACGCGTTTTTGTTTATTTTTTTTCATTTATTTTTTTGTGCATTTTTACATTCATTATTTTTATTAATGCATCATAATTTCAAATCATTTTAATAATAATCATAATAACAATAACAAGATGAAAAAACTGATTTGAAAATCAACAACGACGACAGCGACTGTATTACAATATAGCGAGCGTCGGCGAGAAAGAGCAACGGTGTGTGGCGGACGTGCTATTGCCCTTGACATTGAACGCCGCCGTCGCGTACGACTGTCGGACGGGGCCGGGTCGCGGCGGGCGGTGCCCGACACGCACGCAAACTGCATCGACGGCGGTGAATGACTCTTCTCAGCGTGTGCCAAACGCGCGTGCAACAAGTCGTCGCGGTTTTCAATATTTCTCCCCCCTTATCCCCCCCCAACAAACACGTTTTCTCACGGGGACCCCCGGAACGCACCGCTGAGACCCTCCCCCCCACCTATATCCCCCCGCTCCGTAATGTTCGACGTTAAGTTGCCAGTCATTTTAAATTCACAACGGAGCCAGGAATGTATATTGGTTCTGCAATAATGGATTTTTATTGCATTTTTTCATCAGTTCTGTCCGTTATCATTTTTTCGATCACGAGGACCGAATATTGTATTGTTTATTACCTACCTATAGATGTTTATAGAATGTAACTTGTATAAGTAGTATAATACTCTATCTGTGGATTGGAAACGTTGTACTGCAGGATCAATTGGTATACGCAAGTACCAATAGGTAATAACTAATAGGGTATTGTTGTAACCTATATACTTTTTATTGGAGAGGTCATTTCCACTGCAATGTACAGATACAGACTCAGGTATAGTCGTTAGTTTTCCTCTACCACCAAAGTGTTGAATCTATAATAGAATCGCTGGTACTATTTTCATCCCAAAAACATACACAGAAAAAAAGAAAGGTACAATGCATTTTCCTCCAAATATTAGAATATTAAAATTATTTATTTTGTTTGTAGGTACATAATGTTATGTATTTATGACACCAATCATTTTATTTGTATACTTACATAGGTATATGTGTAATACTACTAATATTAAGAATATAATATTTGTAAGTAATTAAAAAGTTGACGATAATATTTGAGCGTATATTATATTTTAAATTTAAGTTAATTGATACTCGATTTGTTTTATTTTATTTTTTATAAAAAAATTTTTGTCGTACTACCAGAAATTTAAATTGTAATTTCGTTCTTATAACTATTAGCAAACATAAAAAAATATCAATAATCGTGTAAGGCGATATTTGTCCTATATACATTCATTTGAAGTTTGAAATTGTTTTGCGTTAACGAACAACGCCACACCTTTTTTTAATTATCGTTCTTATGGAATGCTGGACGTTTTTACTTTATTTTCAGAGCCAAAAAAATAACATTACTATATGCTTAGTTTATATGAATCGAAAAACTGAATTTTTTGAATACCTACGTTAAATACCGTCTTTCGTGTTTTGGTAAGAAATGGGTATTTTTATATCTCGTGTTTTTTTTTTTCAAATACCTACAAATGAATAATACATTTATAATGATATTATTAGCTTTATTACATTTTTCTTTTCAATAAAATTTGATTATATATGTATGACTATCAACCCGGTTCGGCGATTAAACTGTCTCGAGAATTTATCTTACTTTCGTCTTAACGATCGCATCGTCAGGCCGGCCACTGACGTTTATTACACGCGTTCGGCACCTATAGTTTATTATATATTGTTATAAATGAACCTATATAGGTCGTATGCATGCCGATTTATGACACAATATAGTGATGTATTCTATCGAAGACCATAAATAAAATGCTTTCAAAGTGTAATATTGTATACCTCCCGCGTTTTCAGATGATAATTGAACAATCAGAGAAATTTAAGATACCTAGCTGAAGTACCTATCTATAATATAACTAAGTACCATATTATACAATTATTAATATTACGAATAGGATAATAGTTTATCGCGGTCGCAGGTAATAAGGAAAATCTGTCAGAGTTTTAGTTAAAAACATAATGTACCTAATAATTTTACGTATAAATATATAATAATATAATATGCTCGTGGCCAACAGCAATAATATTAATTATGCACCGCGATTATAATGTTATGTTCGGTCGTGCCTACGATTATGTGCAGTGGGTTCTATACGACACTATATTGTGCATTACGGAATTCGATTGCAGCATCAGAAACGCAATTTATTTCAGTTGTATTAGTGCAGTATACGAACATTGAAAAAACGTATTCGCTGCAGCATGTATTCTATCAATAAAATTAATAAGTGTGCGCTAGCCTGAAAACGTACCTACATGGGATATGCTCGTCTAAACTGGAATATTCGTTCAGTATTCGATAAGTGTTTTATTTATGTTTCAACAAGTATTTTCCTCTACGGATTATGAAATCAAGTTGAATATAAGTTGCCAATTAAAACGAGCTAATAATGTTAATAGGTAACTCAAGTGTTTATTAATAGATACTTTTCGAAACAACGAGTGTTCGCTGTGTACAAGTTCACTCTATCAAAGATTTTCCGACGCAATTTGAAAAAAAAACATATAAAAAAAAAAGATTTATTAGGTTATATTCATGGCAATAATATCATGTGGTCGGTACGTATATACGTACTCTCGTGAGATTCTATGTACTGGAAATCAGAGTGCTTAGCACCCCTGCGATTCGTGCCAGTACAACACTGCAGGGTAGTAATGTCGTATTATACACTTTTATCCGGTAAACTTCAAAATCCCCGCGTTAACAACTCCCCGTGGAAATAATGGGTGCCCTAGGAGGGAGGTGGGCCTCCGACAGTTCGTCTAAACGGATTTGAAGTCGTCGAAGGGGTAGCTGAAATATGAATACTCAGTTTTATATACCTGCAGCCTTATATGATAATATAACTGTATATATATATATATATACTGTATTTATAAATTACACTGTATATAAAACTATATTGTATATGGAATTTTGAATTCGGTGGTCGATTGCACCAGCAATATTGTTATTTATTAGCTCGTTATATATTATGTTTGCGAAAATTCGATATTTTAGATATAATATAGGTTACTGCTGTAATGTCTATAGAAAACAGTTTCTCGTTTCGCTTTAGAATTTTTTTCATCTCGACAACATTATAATATTATACATTGGCCGAACTGTATAGCTGCTTGTAGCGATATATTACCTATATACCTACTCGTTTATTAAATATAGTAAATTTGTAACGGCAAGACCCATTTTTTTTAACCTTATTTCCAGTTTAACCACTTAGTTATGTCACCGAATCGTTTTACCATAATATCGTGAAGTCATTACAGATCCATCTATTTATATTATAATATTTGCCGAACGAATTTTGCGGCAATTCCATATAATATACAACGTATTATTTAATCTGTTATCTGGGATAGATGTATCTTGGGGTTCAAACGTTCAAAGTTTTCAAAGCGAAAGTTTAGACAGTTCTATACAATAGTAATTACTGTAAGTAAATATGATATCAAAATTAAGTTCAAAATTATAATATAATCCTGAAAAATATGCACGGCCATTTTAGATATAGTTATTGTATTCTATATTATAATGTATATAATACATTAATACCTATATATACCCGCATAACTTTCTAACTGTGCTGCGAAGTTAACTTATAATTTTATACAATAAAACCCAGCTACAAAAATATAAATTTATACATTCATCATATTATACATATTCATAATGTACATAATATGCCCCATTAAGCGGTACCTAAGCCGAGCCCAATCATAAGTCATAACCACGATCAACTGTAGCTATATAATTATATTAATCGTTTTCTGTAAGAGAATTATAATATTAAGGCCCGTTCTTACAATGTCCGGTTAAGTGTCGGTTAGCGCTAACCGGAGGTTATACTGAAATTTAACGGATAGTTGGTTCTTACATACGTCGGTTATGCAAAAAGTCTCCGGTTACCGGATGTTTTACGGTCAGATTTTTAACCGGCCGAATTCGGCCGGTTATCCTCCGGTTATCTAAAATCTGTCGGTTTGTGTTATCAATAATACACTTTATCATCGTTTTATTATTGATTTTTGTTTTAAATTCGACGTTGGAGTTTTCACGTAGTATAGTCTATACATTTTTGTTATTTTTTTTGTTACAATTAACAATTATGAATAAAGTTCTTCATAACTACTGTTTAATCGACCAAGATGAGTGTACGATGAGTGTACAATATCGTTACTCAATATGTAAAACAGTGAGATAATATCCAGTAGCCCAGTAGTAACTTATTATGATTACTTTTTATTATGATAAAAGTTAAGCTACATCATAATGTTTATACGTTATTATCATAATGAGTTACGTCCGTCGTATATTTTGAATTAAAAAAAAAAACGAAATTCAATTTTTTTGAAACAAATTTTTTGGTTTGACTATTTTTGAAAACCAAAAATCTTCAATTTTTATATTTTATAAAAATTAAAAACTGTGTCTATAACAAAATACTGAGGAGATCAAGTGACCAGTAAAAAATATTTGTTTGACTAATGGGTTCTCGAGAAAACGTAATTTAAAATCAAAACATTTTGAAAAACTTTTACGAGTTGTTTTACTCAAAAACAGTGAAGTATAGGGTTACAAACCTCGGAGATTACATTGTTTATCATAATAAGTTACATCCATTGTATATTTTGAATTTTTTAAAAAAACGAAATTCAATGTTTTTGAAATAGTTTTTAGGTTTAACTATTGTTGAACGAAGACGGTCTGCCAACCTATGATACTACTAGGGTAGTATATTTGATGATAATATTGTGAATAAAGGAATTTATATAATATAACCTATTTACGTGGAATCTTGTTTTAAATTTTCAATCCTTAGCTATAACAGTTAAACATTTTATAAAGTTTCAACTGCAAAATAATTATTAAATCTTAAATTTTGTCAAAAATCGAACTTTGAATGCTTATAAAAAAAAATTGTGACCATTTATTTTTAATATTTTTCAACTGCTATTGTAACAATATATCAGCAGCCTATATAAAATGCTAATTTAAAAATTCAGTCAAAATTTCATATGTCTACGGTAATTTGTTGTAAAGTTACACCAAAAACCAAAATCGATTTAGTCGAAAATCTATTTTGAGTAAATATTTACGTTTTTCCTTAACTTTTCTTTTGTTATTTTTTCACGGTGCTTTTGACCCCCTAAACTAGATTAACTTTCCTATTAACAAAAATATCATTGAAGAAATGTAAGCACTTTTTTTTACTGTCCTAAAAGGTGATGAAACAAAAAAAAATTTTAAATTAAAAAAAAACACACATTGTAATATTAATACATTCAATATAAGATAATAGAACCTACCTGTATTTTGGAAAATTGGAGAGGAGAAAAGAATTCAATGGGGTTTTCTTGATCTTTGATGATTTTTAAGAATTATTTGATATGTATATTAATTATAATTTGTTTTTGTAGATATATAAAAATGCTTAAAACAACAGCAGAGATAATGGAGCTGAAAGTGAAGTTTTATGGATTAGCCCGTTTCCCAAAAGTAATAGGTGCAATAGATTGTACCCACATCAAATTACAATCTCCATCGAGAGAATATGGGGAACAATACAGAAATAGAAAGGGGTATTTTTCCCTAAATTTCCCTAAATTTTTCCCTGCCAAACATCGTGGTCTGATTTTTTACATTCCAACACGTTAGAATATTTTGCGGCCAACTCGACCAACGTATTCTCTTCTGTTGCAGAGAAATTAGTGCAACGAGGTCTCTTCATATTATTTTTCGACATGTTTTTCAAAATTAAAAAACGAAACAGACACAAATGAAGAACATATAACAATATAGGACTATGCAATATTATATCGAATTATCTGACTGATAAATGATAACAACAATAATAAATGCTAACTCGAGAACGACGCATGCGTAGAACATTAAAATTTGGTCATGCGCGGTTGTTTTGGGAATCACTTGTATTATAACTGACGGTTAGTTATACGATCGTTAATCGAAGGTTGTAAGAACGGATTGTTTTAAGCTCCGGTAACCGGTATTTAACCGACGACATTACGGTTAGGTAACCAACACTTTACGAACACTTTAACCGGACATTGTAAGAACGGGCCTAAAACGTTGATTTCTTCCGTCTTCGTCGCCTTTCCACGTAGTTTCGCATCATTCGCCACCGCGTCTGACATCACAATTAATTCACTTATTATTATTATTTATTATGGATGTCATTGTTGGAAATCGTCGCCGGTATTCATTTCTAAGAAAAATCGAATTATAAATCTAGAAATCTAGTTCAATAATTCCGCCGGGCCCGCAGCGGTGCACTGAGTACGGCACTACAGCTATTAAAATAATTATTATATTATTATACGGTGCTTGTGTACACAATAATATATTATTTGTACGACGCGTATACATATAATTATTATGTTGTGCCTTTTTTTCCTCGCGTATATACCGTTTGCGATGAAAAACAAAAAAAAAAATAACCATTGCTCATCGTAATAGTGTTATTTGTCGCGCGTTATGCCCACTTTCTTCTCCGGCGCATATATATACGGTGGCTGCTGCAGCAGCTGACTGTATCCATCGTAACCTGTTTACACCCGGAAAATGCAGCGTAGTTCTCGGAATAATGGTTTACGGCTATATTCGTGGAAATTTTCAGTACGCTGCGTTCGGGTAGGTGTGTGCGTGTGTATAATATAGAAATAGGAAAACATGCAACGATTGTTCGCCGGACCAATTCGCGACGTCTTGGCGAATCTCTCGGTTAATTGACCTCGTCACCGCGTCTATATATTATTATATTCTACGAGGTCTTGCCCGAGTCGTCTGCACCGAGCGTTTTCAGAGAAATTAATAATTAACGGTGAAACGCAGAAACGGACTTTTTGGCGCAATTTATAATAATATATATTATATTAGGTATGAACCCGCGTATTATACGCCATTATTATTATGTTGTTATCGTCGTCCAACACGTCCCGACGAGTTTGTCCTGCAAATTGGCAAACGATAATCTCATCTATAATATTATTCTCTAAATTTCAGAGTTTAAAGTATCAGAATTTCCGTACTTTCACACTTTGTCTCGACTTTCAAACCCTCATAATATAGCTAATGGAAATCACAACTGATTGCGAGGGTAGTATTATATCGAAATATATATATATAATTTATTGGAATTTTTGCCACTTGGTATCATGTACCCGATACCTACGAATGGGGCCTATAATCATTAACACGACGGTTAACATTTTATACAAAACCAATTAGTATTGACATCAACAAATTACAAACTCATTTGCTAGGTAGTAGGTACCTATAAATATTATGTTACAATACTATTATAAAATAAATTAATATTATGCATAAATATTAAATTGTGTACTTACAATTTATTATTTTATTATACAATATATTATGTACTTACTAACTGTTATGAATTATGATGACTGTGTGTAACCCATTTAAAAGTAAGAACAACTAGTTAACTTACTAAACAATATAAATAATATTTAAAACTTAAAATTTAAATAAATAAAAATGTATAACTGATCAATATAATATTAACACCAATTCAAACAAAATAATATTTTACTATTTTAATACACACATATAGGTATGTATTATATATAGTACAATATGTTGTTTAAAGTCACTTAATATTGTATTAAAATTATCTTTTAATTGTTTTAAAATATTTATTCGCTGTGTAGTAACTGAACAGTAATAGCTTAATTAAGAAAATGAGACTGTGCGGTGACATTGGCATTATTGTAAATTATTACTGATTGACATTTTAATAATTAAGTGCATAATCAATACTATTACAATATCGTATGTTACAGTTTAATATTTTGTATTTTCCCTCGGAAAAAAAATACAATCATGATAAGATATTTTATATTTTATCATATTATATTCTCATAAAAATAACTTAAAAAATAGTTTATATTATTTTAAATGTATAAAAAAAAAAATGAACAGTATATCAAATAAACTATACCTAGTATAATAATTAAACTTTAAAATTAGTTTATAGTTTATAAGATGAACACATTTTCAAACTTCGTACGCCTACACAATATATTTCACTTTTCGTCCTATATCTATACACAATTTTAGGGACTGTGCCGCCGGGCAATTGATGTCATGTTCACGACAGGATTTTTCGATTTGCTTAATCGAATTTTTTTTCCATAACTCTTACACGAGTTACACGCATATCAATTATTATTATATGCATAAATCGCGAACGACTCGGATGATAATTAAGTGCACTGATAATTTGCACGCGGGTGAGCGAATTCAATTTGCTAAATATTTAACCTCAGATTACGAAACGACACTGCACGCTCGAAATTGTTACATATTATATTATTATTATACGTGTTATTTTATGTACGTCGTGCTGACGATGCAGTAACCTAAGCTAGCCGCATTATATGATGTATGCTGTACGAGATATAATATTATAACAGTTATTAGCTCATAAATATTTCTCTGGTTTTTAAGTCAATATCTGGATCGTATATATATATATATATAACCTATCATATTATTTAAGCGATTTCGGTAGTCAATCGACCAACGGACGACCGCGCAGTCATCCTTCTGGTAATAATACGTACCAATGTATATTATTTCCTGCAATAAATTATTACAGACTACACAGTCCCTTGCCTTTAAATTTCGGGATCATAATTACGGAGATTATAATATTATATTGTATTTGCCCTTTGGGCGCGTGCTGGTATAATGCTATTATTAATCTATATTATAGGTATATTGTATTATATGAGGTATACCTTTACACGAAACCGGGAAATCGCTTATAAAATATTATATTAATATAATATGGGTTTGACAAATGAGACGATCTTGCTCCGCATTTCTGACCTTTGTCATACTGTCTATTAGGGGCCCATTCATTTTGACAGTTTTGTAGATTGTTTGTATATTGCGTCAAACACACACACATAATACGCACTCGTGCATGCGAAAGAAATCGATTGTCAAACACACTGCAGATCTGAAGGATACCTCGGGAAGAAAAAAAAGACATTACCGTACAGTACCTATGATATATAAATAATATAATATATATACACGCTGGTTGGTATATATATAATATTATATTATGTGCGGTGTGACTGACGTACTTTTCGATCCTATTGATTGGCCGACAATCTGCCACCCGCTTTATCTAGGACCCGTGTGTAAAATATATTATACACATTATAATATTAGCGTACGCACAGTATACACACACACATATAATATTATAATATATATACATAAAGATTATGTTAGGTTAGGTTAGGTTAGTGTGTACCATATTATATGGTATTATCAATCATATCGATGTTGTTTTTCCTCGTACTCGTGTACCAAAAAAATATGCGTGTGGTCACTCCGGCAAAGCACTATTTTGAACACGCTGATCTATTATATTATTATGTCAAGTATACGTGCGGTGCTCCCCTGATCGGGGTTTGATCCTCCACTGTTTTGATAAATCGAGTGTAGAGAAAAAACCGCTGCTGCCGTGCAAAAAACTCGAAAAACGTTTTACAACATTTTAAATAGCTGCTGTAGGTGGACCTCGTTGAATCTCGATTGGTCGAGAGTAGGTATACCCTTTGTCGGAAAATATACGTCTTAAATACTTAGTATGTAATTATTGAGGGAGTCGATATAGTTGAAAGTCTTCTTCGGGGGACCAATTTATGTTTTGCAGTATAATGTCTGTACCTAGGGTACCATCGATTTGGTGCTAGACTGATGGATTTTTTCGCTATAATATGTAAATTTTTGAAATCGGAGTTTATTGAGTGTATATATTCATCTCCAGTCATATCCAGGGATATTAATGCCTGGTTAGGCAATCCGCTCGTGGTTAACTGAATGCGTTGCACACTTGCACCGGTAATTTTCCTTGGGTACATCATATCCATGCCGTTGTTGTTTTTCCTAGTGATGCTGTACCCAAAAATATCATTGCTGTATATGTGGTCACTATCCGGCAAAGCATTTTACAACGCTGACATATTATAATATTATGCCGTGTACGTGATCCACAACGGTTTTAATAAATCAAGTAGCGAGTGGATCAAAACCCGGAAACCGTTTTATACATCTTTTAATATTTCACCGCATGAAATACATGATTTTTCTAAGGTCAAACACTCTAAATGCATGATGTCCTTTACCGCTGAATAATGACCAGATGTCATAGACGGGGTAATAGCCCATTGTTATGCTATATAAACATCTAAACTTGTAATTTATATACATATTTTATACCGTACAGCTCTATGTACTGTGTATACATAATTACACGTGTATCTGTTATTGTTATAATAATTATTATTATTACCACTTACTAGTGAGTTTAATCGTTTTATATGAATGTATTTCAAATGGATTCCGAATAAAATGCGTGCAGTTATTGTAATGAAAAAATTATATTATTATAATAGACAATAGTGATGTAGGTACATCGTACCATAATATAGGTAGTCAGCTGTTTGATTTTAAAAGTTTTGGTTTTAGTTCGTTCTTTTTCGGTTACCTTTATTATATTATAATACGTAGCTACATTATTCAAATAATTGAAAAAATAATTGTTATTAATAGATTTTATCTTAGCGATAATTTGTCCGAGTTTCAAGGTTAATTCATATTTATTTTTTTCAATTTCCCACATTATTGCAAAACGCTTATTGCTGGTTTGTCTAAATAATAGTTATTTATTTAGCTTTGTCATTATTCATTATAATAGCAATAAATGAAAGAAAAAGTAATTGAATCAACAAAGTCTGCACACCTTTGGTAGTTTGGTCGAGTGAAATCATTATGACTTTGTCGATGACTGGATCGTATAGGTATTCGAATATTCGATCAGTATAATTGATACGTGTCAATATCAATATTATATTTTGGCGACGGAGTGTATATCATCGTTATAATATACTATAGACATTCTTTGACCATAGTCCATAGATAATAATGAAATCGTTAGTACCTTACATCAATATACTTAGCACATCATTTTTACATCACATATTTTCTGAACACGGATCCCATTATTTTCATATTGTTTTTGTACATAACCTCAAAAAACTCAATATATTAGTCCGTATCCCTTCTCCGAAAAGCAAAAACTGTCTCTCTCTCTCTATCTATCTATCTCTCTTCCCCATTATACATTGTCCTATCCATTCCTATACCTATCATCTATGGCCTTGATAATGTTCCACAAATAAATGTGCATCATCATAATTTCGCCTGTATAATACGTATACCTATTTATGAAATAATTTATTAATTATTATCATCCCGATCACCATGTATTTATATTCGTTGTACAGTTCTTTGTATTTTACAATATTCGTTGGACATCGGTGATTCACGTGATTGCGACACGCTCAGACGACGACAACATCAGTTGCTCTATTCGAAGTAGTCAGGAAAATTATATTATGATCGTCATCAACAGCTTTACGATTGGTGCATCGTTTTTTTTCATATCAGTTATCTGCCGGAATGTTAAAAATGTATACAAATAAATATACCGGTCAAAGGTTTCCCATATATTTTTTATAGAATTTGCTCGTTTTCGCGACGAATATTACGATGGACGCGACGACGATTTCTTCTTTTCTTTTATATATTACATATTAAATATTTGGTGACTGTCGGGGAATGCTCATCGCTATCAATGCAAATAACAATAATAAAATATATACATTTTTTTTTTAATCTATAACATTCAATTCACATTAACACGTGCGCGTATTGTATAAGTTCAGTCTATGTATAGATTATATAATTAAAAAACTAAATAAATAATAATTTCTACTGTGGACCTCATTAATTTACTGTTTCATAATATATCAGTAGTGTTCTATAAAAAAAATATGAATCATGAAGTAAGATGATAATTATATTTTCAACAGCCGCTTGTTTTAGAATATTACTAGTTAGTTTTTTCACAAGGAAAATCGTGTTTTATATTTTTTTAAATTATTTCTATGATTGTACGTCCGGCTATTAGGTCACAATAAACCATTTTCAAAAAGGTATATGGTAACTGCGGGACCCACTAAAAATTTTACATTAAAAAATGTCGACCCAGGAATTGGACCGCATTAAAAAACTTTAAAAAAAAAAACCGTAAAATTTTAAAGATTTTTCATTATTGAATTTGGTAATGGGGCCACTGATAAATTATTTTCTACAATTTCCAATGATATTTTCAAAACAGTTTAATGAAGTTGCAATGTTTCCTCCATATGTACGCAATTTACATTCTGAATCCATAACTTGGAATGCCAAATGTCAATTCTCTAACAATATAATTTGTTTTCAAGTATTTCCATTTACATTTCAAAATTAATTATCACACGTTACATTTTTTTTACTGTTTTATTGAATTTACAAATATAAATTTATATTAAAATTCGAATCGCAGATGCACTTGAAGGCCAGAAAATGTTGTTTAGTAGTTCAAGAGAATTAGATTATTGATGAAACAAAAAATTACGAAGAAAGAGAAAAAACCAGATTTACTTTTGTAAAATCAGCATTACTTATATTAATATTTTATAGTTGTTTTTGATTTAATATTGTAAATTTAATAATTATATGAGTATATTATACATTTACTGAACATATTTTACATTTATTTCGAAAAGTAATGTGTTTTATTAAAATTTGTTTATATAAATAATTATTACATAGCTATAGCCCGATTTTCGGGAGTATCCTTTAAAAAATGTATATTAATTTATTTGTGGTCTAAATAACCAGATAATAAAATCTAAAACATATTTATTCGAAACGGGTAGATATTAAATGTGGCCTAATTATCAACTAGCCATATGATTATAAATCATTCATAGGTTAGGGTAAAGCCGTAAAGGTTATATGCCTTATTATAATATTATGTTATGTCTGTTTCTATATTATATTATAACTATATATACCTTTTCTTATACCTACACTATAATAGTATCACGTTTTCGGAATTTAAAATTATAATGACAGATTAATAATAATAATAAAAAAAAGTTATGTATATAACAATATTGTTCGATCAATATTTTAATTATTGTGTCAAAGTCTGCTACAATATAAATATATAATTATATTTTATGTATGTACACGCCGCACCACGTGCATTAGTGGCGACCGTTTCCATCGGGTTTCGATTTTAATTAACTTTTTAATTATTTAATCTGCGAAATTAGGCATATTATGTATAGCATAATATAATATAAAACAGGTCGACCGCGTAAACTTCGTTACGCAGTGTCTCCTGTATTATTTTGTGCGTGTTTTTTTTCATTTTCAATTTTCGAACGTTTTCTCGAGACCGCATCGACGCGCGCCGCTACGCTCTTGTCATAAATCCGTCCTCGGTCCTCGTCAGGCGCTATATAATAATATATTTTATACATAGTAATATAAAATTATAATACACAAACTACACCGCACGGACTATATACAATATATATTTATATAATAGTGATATAATTATAATGAGAACAACAATGGTATCGTTTAGTACAGGGATTGGCAACTGTAGGCCCGTGCTACATTTCAAATTATTTAATAAAAATATAAAATGTTGGGATTTTACCGTGTTTTATTTTATTAAAATATAATGTTTATTGTAAAACGTAGATATGAATTCGTATCTAATATTATAATTTCTTAATATTATATTATTATATTATTATTTATAAGGGCATAGTTAATATAGCATTTTTTTCCGTTTTCTGTGTTCTCTGGCCTGCTAGAATTTTGAACTCATGAAATTGGTCCTCTTGTAGCATTGAGTTGCCCATCCCTGGCATACCAAATAATACGAGTGGATGGCGGCCGGGTGGGTGTCGGCAGTATCATAACAACCTATACGCGACGTCGTGTCTGGGTAAACAAAACGTAATATATTATTATAGCATATAGGTATATTGCAATATATATTGCATAATGCATATGTATACATAATATGACGACGGCGACGACGTGTGCTATCCTGCGAAAGCTGTTAAATTAATTTAACCACGTTTATATTATATCATGTATATATATATATTATATTGGTTTACATGACGAGTTTTATATAATATATACTATATAGCGCCGGATTAAGTCGTGAACGGTGTAAGCTATACGGAAGACTACGGACCGTGATTGACCACGGATGTAGAGACACCATGGTCCATGATATTTGTTTTAAATTATATGGTTTTTTCAAAACCGCAAAACACAAATATTATGTCTATATATTTTAATTTTATTATAAAATATTGACTTCAATATTCGCGAACCACAGTACGGTGGGTGACATATAGATTTTTTAATTTATTTTATTTATGCGTATAATTAAAATATAATAAACCACATATAATTTTATTTCATTTGTGTGGTTTAGCTTTTTGTTCATATATGTATGCCCAATAAGTTAAACATATTATTCTATCACTTATTCAAATTGAATAATTATGGTTTTTTTTTTATATTGGCTGAAAAATGTTAAAAGTTTGTACAATAAAACATAAACTTATAATAACAAATTAAATATTAAAAAAATTATTTCACAATAAAGGGTTAGTAAAATATTTGGGCATCAAAATTGTTCACAGCCTACGGGTGAAATCATAAGCTTAATCTGGGTCTGTAATTTAATACTGTACAAAGTGTTTCGCCGCTGTGTTCATCCCCAGTAAACCGATAAATCCATCTAATATGACGGAGATCCAAAAACATCACCGACATTTATATTATATTTTGTAGTCCATACTTGAATAGGGGCTGAAAAAAAATGTTATTTTCGTCTCGTTTTTTTTACTATAATTTTTAGTGACTATATATATTATGCTACTATTTGAAGAGTCGATTTACACATATATTCTAAAAGCTGAATATTACTATAATAATTTTGAGCCTAAGTATTAATTTAGGTATTCAAACAGTTCTATATGAACGTTTTAAAGTTTAGACAGTATATTTATATAGATGGGCTCATCAAGTTGGCCCGTGGGGGGGGGGGGGGGGTGTTGAACATGCTGATTCGCATCGTATATCGCGTGTAATATATTATTATTATAATATATATTGTACCTTATACGCGGAATACGCACGCCGCTATTGTAGGGTCTGAAATCGTCGGGCGCCTCCACCCCGCGATGTGCGCATAATATATAATAATTTATATATATATATATATAATAAACGCGATGGCTGCGGCGTCGCCGGATAGGAAAAGAAGTATGATTAATTAGTGAACATTATTTTATATATTATGTGCAGCGTGCGTATATACCTACGACTTCGTGCAGTATATATATATATATATATGTATATAATATTGTTTTTTTACGAGCAAAAATATAATACCCTCTCGGAGAGGATTTATTAACGAACTATTCAAAAAAAAAAAAAAAAAATTAAAAAAAAAATACCTATTTTTTTGACGAACGATTGTTATACGAGAGGAGACGTGCGTGCTATATACATCACATACACATAAACTCAGATATATATATATAATGACGCTTATGGGCGTGAAATTTATGCCACTCTTGGTAGGTGCTTGAGTGGGGAGGGACTCGTTCAAATGCCATTCGTGACGCCGCACCGTTAAAAATATTTGGTTTCCCATATTATTATTATATCGGAAGACGAACGCCATTTTCGTGCTGGGAAAAATTGCATTCCGTTTATTATGTGTCGTCGCGTATATAATATTATAGTCGTCGTCGTCGGGTTAACGGACGGCGTCTGTGCGCGCGTACATATTGTATAGCGGTCCCCAAAATTCCAACCAAGGCCATTATTACTGCAAAACGTGTCTGAATCTCGATTCCTGAACGGTAAACTCGTATTAGGTATATAGTCAATCCTTTTTGTATATATATATATATATATATATACCGTAGTAGGTATAGGCAGTAGCATATTGTATATAATAGTATACATCTAGTATTAATGTTATGTTATTATCGATTTCTCATTTATATATACCTAATGGTAGCTTAGGTAGATGTGCAGGTTTTTTCAATGACATTTGTTTTTTTTTTAGGTCAATTATTTTTGTAATTTTATCACTATTTATATTTTACTTATATTTTTACAATTATAATTTCAATCTATTATTTTTATATGGTTTGAATTAAGTGTATACTTATTATATTAATATAAAACCAATTTTTCACGATATTTGTACTGTATTGATTTCGTTTATACGTTGGTGGCTTTTTCCAATGGCTGTCTAAATAAGTTGTAATTTCATTGTTAGTACATATAAGAGGAGTGTGTGCTGCATGCAGTATTTACTAAATTATGTAGGTACTACTGTAAGATTCTCGTTTAAATTCTCCAACTTATTTTTACTAATCTAATGGGTGTTGTCAAGACTATTTCTATGTTTAATAATGTACTATTATTATTATTCTCTTTCAACAATAATTGGGTGTGTTGGTATTACTCTTACATTTCCAAACGTTTTTGTGGCATTCTTATCTATATATATATAAGAATATAGTATATAGTTTATAGTATATATATATATATATACAGATCCATACACCAGCATATTTTAATGTCCCAAGTATATAATGTTCTAATAATGTGATAGTCGACCGCCACAGGTATTCGTTCGGCATTCCTAAGTATGTAATAATAATAATAAAGGTTAGGTATGACATTTATGATATTATGTTTCAGTTATTAAAAAAAAGCAATATTTCATTTTACGCCGTATTTAAGGTGCGCGCTTGTGGCAAGACGAATCTGAAAACTCTGAGGTTTTATCGTAAAACTTGCGTATTTTGTATATTATAAATAAAATGATATCATAACTATGGTCATCGTACGGTAAATAGTATATATTAGGTACCTATATTATATTATCAGGCTTTCAAAAAAACTATACAATACAATCGCTGAGAAAACCGAACGATAGTTACAGCGCACCAGACCACTGCAACAGCAATGCCACATAATAATAAGTACCTACCTAATAATAATATGGTCTCTCACGTGTAACACCTACTCATAAAATACATATTTTGTTCGGAACCACATTATAAAGAGTTGTATACATACATATTTCATTAAATATACCGCGCAGATTACAGGTGTTTTTTTACGTACCGGTAATTCCTGGTTTGTACCGCTGTTGGGTTAACGCACCGATATCTGCGGACGTTAGACGATTTCACGCGTTATTGTTTTTAACACGCTGTAGGTACTTGATTTCAATTCCGGGCATAAATGAATTAAAAGTTGATGTTTAAAACTTTTAATTCAAGTTAAGTTATAATTTTAACTTCTTAACTTAATTTATTTGTATTTATATGAAATTAATAAACAACGTGTTACGTCAGTACAAACTATGTTTAATGTTATACGTTAATTTATAAATAATTAAATAATAAATATGATAAAATAATTATTAATGAATTTGGGGCATGTGAACTTAATCCATTATAAACTTTAAGAATGCACATAAAATATCGAGTATACAATGTACTTATAAACCATATATAGGTACCTAAATGCATTAAAATTAAAAATATTTTAAATCATTGATATTATTAATTAGGTATGACATACGTATGTATACAGAATGTGTAAAATATTTATAAAACGTACATTTATTAATAAATAACTCATAAAATGTCTGTACAAATGTATGACTGATGAAATTTATTGAAAATACCTATCAAAAAATTTCAAAATTGAATTCATTAGTTTTTAATTCAAACTTTGTACTAAGGAAGCTAAGTAAGAAGTAATGCATTTTTCTACAATTTTACAACCCTATTGCCCCTATTTATGAATAGTAAATTAAAAAATAAATTTACTTCTTAGTTCTTGTTGCTGTTCACCAAGTTTTTCAATAAAAATAACTTATTTTTGATACCTATTACTTGGGCATTTATACTAATTATTGGCTTTATATTTATTTTAAAGAAATGCCCCTAACTCAACTCAGTAGGTAAGTCTGCAATTGTCAATTGTTAGTTTCCATATACAACTCTTAACTTGACCGAGTCAAAAAAATATAAATTAATAAACTACTAACAATAAATGTTTTCTAATTTGTTTCCATCGACTTAACTATCGGTAGGAAAATAATATCGTCAACCTGCCTAGCCGCCCTAGTCTGACCTAATTTATGCGCACTCGCACAATGCAGCACACGAGTGTATTGCATTGTCTTACCTACTATATTATGTTTTGTGTACATAATATCATTATTAAACACAGCATTATAACCAATTGCGTTGGCATAGACATTACAAGAAGACGACCAGGTTCACGACGATAATCCACTCGCTGATTTGGTCCAACGAGCCCTGTCTGCGTATCATAATAATATAATTACGCTCGGCCGCGTAAAACGTATCTAATATGTATATAATGGTGTCTTAAGCACGGCGCGTACATCACTCTTGGCGGCTATAATTATAACGCTATATTATATTATACTGTTATGATGATGACGTGTAACTGAACTCGCTCGTCGTCTATGTGGGTGTGCGGGTGGTGGGTGGGTGGGGGGGGGGGGGGGGGGCGGATGCTACGTTTCCGCCAGATTTGAATAAACTTTCGATTTTGTAGTTTCCGCCAAAATCGATATTTTATGCCTGACGTTCAAAACTTGTTACAACAATATTAGGAGGTAGGTACCTACCTATACTATATTATATCGTATGCCGATGGATTTTAAATTATTTGACTAATTCACATTTAAAAACCGCTGACTAATCAAACCTAGTGTTGAACCTTTATTAAATTTGGCGGATGCAAAAATGTTTTTATTTTCAGTGGAAAACAATAGGACTCGTTTTAGTTATACTACCTGATGGGTGTAGTTCGCCTTTTTTTTAAACAATTTTTTGCTCAAAATACTAGGACTCGATATATTATATAGCACATTTAGGCATTTACTTGCAAAGTTGCAACCCATGCAGTATAATATATTAGGTTGTCTATAATCTATAAGCCATGATTAATTAAAAGTAATACAACTTAAAAGTATATCACTGAATTTAGATATGTAATACAAAATCACGTCTCGTTACCCGAACGATATGGTTTTATTTAAGTCAACATATTATTATGTTTATTAAATAATCGAAATTTGTATAATTGGGAAATTGTGATTTTATAATCTGCATTTTTATTGGGCGCAAATGAGTCATCGACGTCGTTTTTAATGTGAAACATTTGAAATGTGCAGCGTCAACTAGGTGTGCTTTCCATTACGCTGGCAGAATTTATTATAATATTTATACACTTATAAGCTATAATTCGTACAATACAAATCTGTTCTTTATTATTTTTTTTTTTAATTACTTCTCTTACCACGCTTTACATTTTAGTTTCAAATTCTGAGTAGTGCAATAAATGTATTGTAGATGAATAAATGGCTTTTTTTTTAATTTTTTGAATTGTTGTTATTTCTGAAGACACTTTTTCTATATTAGAACAAATGCTCTGATCGACAACCTTGATGGAATCTTGTTGCAAATCTATTGTTCATATATTTTACAATAATTGAGGGGGAAAAAAAGTACACTTGAGAACATTTTAATATTACGAATTACGAATTACGGTTGAAATAATTGGTGCTTTTTACATTTATAAATAATAGCATACTTTTTCAATTTTATATTCCTAAACAATATATATTTCTCAGAAATTCGATGTAAAAAATAATAAGTCGTATCTAAAGAGTTTAGATGAGCGAAACGTGCACCAACAGTTTGCCTTTTCTCGATCCGTTGACGTTATATTTAAATGCTTCTTACTACTGGTTTGATATTCGATTTTTTAAATCAAAATTCTCAGTATTTTATTCTACTTCAGAGTATGAGATTAAAAATAAATATTAAATGAACATTGTCTTAAAGAAAAAAAATTGAAAATCATATCGATACAAAATTATGGCGATAAGTTTATAATTTGTTGATCAGATATTGAGTTATTATTATTGCAGACTTCCAAAATCTAAACATGTCATTAACGCATTAACTTAACGAGAAAATGTTGTGTTAATTTGTGATGAAAGTATCACAATGTATAATAACATGATTTAACATGTATAGATAACTACATCGTCGTCGTGGGTTGTAATACCTATATAATTATATATAATGACAATAATAATAATAATAATAATAATAATAATAATAATGATTATTATTATAATACCCTGTGGCGGCGGCGCCAGTGCTTTCGATTCGGTGCGGTTTCCGCGTACCATAATAATATTATATTATAATTTTATATAATCGGGCGGCGGCGGCGGCGGCGTGCACTATTGCCGAACGTTTACGACTTCCATCCCGACGGACGAACTTTGGGCCCGTCGTTGTATTTTTTGTAAATAATAAATCACGCACGGCACGTATAACCGGCTACATGGCGTATATAAAATATGTACGATAGTATAATTACATTGTATGTGTGTTATTGCAGTGTCGCGTTATCGCCAATTGTGTACTTATCATTATTTGCAGACGGGTACGTGTACGCGCACAGGGTGATTCACGACAGTTTCGCTCGCCTCCATTTTTTCCCACTCCAAAAATTCGTGTTCGGACTCTGAGTTTTGAAATATCTATGTATGCTCGCATAGGACCGTAATAATATTTTATTATATCAAAATCACCTTGTTTGAATTTCGATTTATAAATTACATTTTCCGCAAAAGGTCGTCTGATTAACAGTTTACGGAAAACATCAGGCGATTCATGCATTTGAAAAGGGAAGTTGTTGTTATCACCACCACGAGAGACTATCCGCTTAAACGGTAAAATCCGAGTATTTGAAAATGTTTGTTTTAAAATCCCCAAAAATCAGAATTTCAATATAAATTCACCAAAGGAATAAACGGAGGTGAGCATGCTCGGTGAATCATCCGGTATATTTAATTTATCATTGATTTGTGGTACTTTAATGTTTATAATTTATATTTTACACGCGTTGTGCATAATATTATATATGATATATTATAATAATTATTGTCGCCACGATATAATATATTTCGACCGATTTCGTTCTTATCGCCGACCGGGTCCGACAACTCGCGGTCTCTGTGGTAATATAATAAAATTATTCCCAGCGACTGTTAATTTTTGAACCGTATACTATATAGTAGTTGTAGCAGGATTCCCGCGATCCACGCACAATACGATCATTATTGTTGAACACAACTTGCTTTCGTTATATTATTTTTCTAGTCCATTCATTCGACGCGAGCATCAACGCGGTCCCAATAAAACAATAGGATATTGGTAGTAGCGTAAAGCAACAATAATTATTGCCATCGTATTCGGATTTTTATATAACACTATGCATACCCTATAGAGACGATAGATGTTTGACTTTTATCGGTTTTCTTTGTATTGTCGCCATTATTGTGGTCCGGTGATCGTTTGATGAGTGCGCGTGTGCACGTGCACTATACACTCGGACTCTGTAAAAAAAAACCTAATCTAGCCGAGTGAGTCGACGAAAATCTTGTATATATATATATATAGGTACGACGCGGTATCGTGAGATGTAATATTATAATATTAGGTACCTACCTACCTATATATACATAACATCGATAAGGAAAAAAACAAATATTAATTATTGAAAAAAAAAAAATAAAACGAACCACGCATAGTAAAAACCTATGTTGAGCCCAGCGATAAGATAGGTACCTACATACACAGCTGTGTATGATAATAATAATAATAATAATATACAGCATATTATGCAGTATTATAGTGGTTTCTCGCCGACCTTGCACAATATTATTGCATTGAACGTTTGAACTAGACTATATAATATACAGTTGGCACATTATGCATAATATATGTGCAGGTACGTTATTGTATGCACACTATATAATACACAACTGGTCGTTGAGTTTCAAAAGAAAACTTTGCCTATTTTGTTTTCCGTTCGTCGTCGACTCCAATGTGTGTGTGTGTGTGCTAGTTTTATTTTACAAGCGGCTTCGGACAGACGGGCGGAGAACGGTGCACAGTTGAATTATACGAGTTTGTTGCGAACGAATATAAGAAGTGTACTTATATCGTAAAAATATGTGTGCGGGATGTATTATAATAATATTATACCCCGTATAATATGACATACGCTACCGCCATCACAGCAGTGCTTCAAAAAAAAAAATAATAAAACATGAAAGTAAAACGGATTTTTTTTACTAACCGTAGGCACATCCACCCACACTGTTCATTTCGGTCTTCAGACATTTTCGTTCGCCTTTTCAGTGCCACGTAATAATAACATAATAAAGTGTGGTACTAATATAATACATAACTACCTATTATACGAGGGCCCGCGCAGTCGAAACGATGTACAGATCGTGAAGTATGATATAATATATTACAATGTATCTCTATGTAGATTAATCGGCAAAAAAAAATTCAGAAAACTTACATCAAATTTAGCGAATTTGTACATTTTTATAAAAATATTTTAGGGATATTTTTTCAATTTTAAAAGAATGTACGATAGGTGTTCAATTTCTCACCTTCTCGAAGCCTTTGTTAAATGTGTACATTGTACAATGTGTACATTACAAATATTTGTTTTCCATTTATATTACTTTTCTAACCTATTCTTAAAATTTCTCATTGGGAAAAAAACGCATTGTTATATATTGCATAAATTAAAACTACTTACTTAATGCATAAAATAAACAATTCAACTTGTATAATGCAAGTTCAATATCAACATACCCACATCATAATACTGCATTATACAATGCCAGCCAAGTTTCAACTTTGGATGGCAATAAAATGGAAAACAATAATTAGGGCGTGGACATAATGTTAGTAATATTACTACGTCGATCGGCAAAAAATACATTGGTGCATTGAACTTAAGGAATTCTAAAAAATTTTTAAAAATCCCATTAAATTCACTAATAATCATTATTACAGTAGTACCTACCTTATGACTACATGGCTAGATATTTGTAAGCGTGTTGGAGGTTTTCTAATACGGAACTGTTGTGCGGCTGCAGTTTAATTAAATATATGATAATAACGAATTTGTTTGTTTTTTCCCTTTTATACAGTACACCAACAACAGCAACAACAGAATACCTACGGCCTCGTCGCCAGCCAACACCAACAGCAGCTCGAGCTCTAACACCAACGGCGGTGCATCGTTGCAATCGTCCAACCAGCCGACCACCAGTTCGCCGTCGTCGGAATGTCAATCGGCCCCGCCGGCACAGCAGTTGTCCAAGACCAACCTTTACATACGCGGATTGAACCAAAACACAATGGACAAGGATTTGATCACCATGTGTTCGCAGTGAGTACCTATATAATAAATTATATTAAAATTAATATTATAATAATTAGGTATTAAAGTTATTGAGTTTATGTGTGGTCTATATGAGTGTTACATGTTGAGTACTTGAGTATATATAAATAATAATATACCATTTATATAACTTCAATATGGTATATAGTTACCTACAATTATAGCAAGTGTGTTAGACATTAGTTGGGAGTGGATTATTACCTATAATAGTGACACCGAACGATCAAACAGCTATTAGAGCTAGCTGTAGATATACAATATATAACTTACATTAATAGACGAGTACTTGAGATCATAATCAACTCGACATCATGAAAATTTGAAAATAATTTTGTAGTTAAAAATTTATTTAATTTTCAACTTTAATAGCTAAGACTTGCAAAATGTATACAATGATGCTCACAAATTGTTCTTATACGGAAAACTAAACATCTCAGAAATACAATTGCACTATTTATTTTTGTTTTCAAGACATTTCCAGTTTAAATTGAAATGAAATTAGATATTTAAACAAGAAATATAATGGTTTTTTTTTTAAATATTATTTTCAAAACTTTTAGCTCGAAGTTACACAATAACGTTTACCAAATACCAATACAGTTTACTAGGTAATACTCTAAAGTCTAAAGCAGTGTATTGGTATAATATTATGCATGTATATATTGGGTACATTTTGTTTTTGTTATTAAAGTTCATGTGTATTATGTAAGTTAAGAACGATTTTACAATGTTTAAAACATTTTCTAACTTATATCTTTTAGCTCAAGTCGATATATTATCTTATATGATATTATGTGAGTGTTTAAATCTTTTGTATTTTACGCAATCCCATACAATATTATATTGTTCAACCTTCAACGTATTGAATTTCTTTGAAATCCGCTTATACTATATTATTGTTCTCTAGGCTTTAGCTCAACAATAACTAATGTCGAAAATAAATAATTATTATACATAATAAATAATGCATCCTCTCAAGTTACAAAGTAATATTTATTTAATTTCAAAGAAACTTATAGAATTCTATTACGTATGGGACATTTGCGTACACATAAATATAATATCATATTTAATTATTTTTCTTATTTAAATCATAAGAACACACATTTAATGATTTTCTAATGAGTTTTACAATAACAAGTTTATAAATGTATACAGTGGAATTTAATTACCTAATTCAATTAACTCATGTTTAAAATAAAAAACTACACATTATATACATGATTTATTTCAACATATTATTACCTAATGTGTAATTTCAAATAATCAGTCTAAGGTAGAAAAAAAATGCTACCACGTATTACCATGATGTGTACATTTAGTTATTATTAAATAATATTAAGTATCTAGTTCCTTAAAAAAAGTACTTTGTACATAAAAGAAAAATCTCATTTAAGAAATCAATGAACCTTACAGTCAATATATCATATTTATATATTTTATATAATATTGGAGCAAATACTTTTAACCACAAAAGTAATCACGTATAACAAAGCTTTTAAAAGAGATGAATAAAAAACTTTTTTAATCGGTTGGTACTTTGATTTTCGTTGCCGTTACAAAGACGACATATTTTGTTAATTTCAAAATATATTTTTTTTTATGGTATTCCGTGGTTACCGTCAATTTATTTTTGAATATAAATATATATTTATATATATGTTATACGCATATTCAACCTGATTTTTCATGTATAAATATATTATATATATAGCAGCGGTAGTTTTAAGTTCTACGTATAAAGGGTATATTTGTAAGACTTTGATTTATTCAAACTTTTTGTCGTCTTATAAGGATTGCTTTTACGGATGTAATCCTCGCCGCTCGGTTTTTAAACTTTATATTGGAATTCTCTTACCCTATCACCCATACACACTTTTTTAAACCAATATTGTATCAACGTTTTCTATTCATTATTTTTATTATTATTATTATTTTATTATTATTATTTTCATCATTCAACGACAGTTATATATAATATATAATCAATTACATACACATCCATGATTTAGCGTAGTCAGTCTCGGGCGATAGCATGGTCTGTTTTATCCGCCCACCGGATCCACGATGCGTGCTTGCAGAGCGTCTTGATTAATATGCTCTGCTGCTGTACACACAACACGGCATGACATTATAACATATTACATTATTATACTGCCTAACTTTGATGTGCTTCAACTATTACGTTGATACAGTAGAATTTCATCTAAAATGTTTTTATTTTTTTTTCTCCAATATAGATACGGCAACATTGTTTCAACTAAAGCGATATTGGACAAGAACACTAACAAGTGTACGAGCGACGTATTGTATAATATTATTATTTTCGGCGATACCTCGAAGGGGAGGGACCATAAGGGGAGTTAAAACAGAGACGAATGTGTATGATTTTCAAGGAAGTATTCGAAAAATGTATGTGGAAAGGCATGTATGGGGGATGATATAGTGTGTGATGCAAATAGGCACTTACGATCGGTGGTACAATAAATAATGGTGTTTTTGAGGATGAAAAAGAATTATCTAGAGATGGATGCAGTGGACGGAAGAGTCAGGTATTTTGTATGTCAAGATTGAAAATTGTATATTTTTTAAAGGGCTGTTGCATGAGAACCATTCGTGTTGTATGGATCAGAATGTTAGGCAGTAGACAATAAAACAGAATAGAAGACGATTGTAGGAGATATGATAATACTAAGAGTGATGTGTGGAATGATTTAAGATAATAGAGTAATAAATTAATTAATTGGGGGTAGTGTATAGGAGTGGCTCCAATTGTAGACTAATTGAGGGAAAATAGACTGAGATGGCTCGGCCTGCATGTTATGAAGAGAGGTGACTCAGAGAGAGTTAATGTAGGAGGAAGATAGGAGAGAAAGACCAGAGAAAAGATGTATAGACAGAGAATAGAGAATGACACGAAAATAGCTGATGTGAGTAAAGATACGGCGTGCAAGGGGACAGAGCCCTATGGGAGTGTATAGGACGAGCATGGCTGACCCCACACATAGTTGGGAGCGAATGGCGAGGAAAAAGAATAAGAAGATTCACGTCATTATACCAATACTATTATTGAAATTATTCGTATTTTTTTTTTTTACAACATACGTCGTCCCTTCGTCAATATAAGTCCCTATAGTTCCGTGACCCTTCTACTCTAACGGTATTCTTTTGTGTGTTTGTGCGTGTGATATAGGTTACGGATTTGTCGACTTCGAGTCCGGCTCGTGCGCTGACGCCGCGGTCAAAGGTCTGCAAGCAAAAGGTGTCCAAGCCCAAATGGCTAAAGTGGGTATTCCAGTTCAACGTAGAGCGGCCACTGTACGTTTGTTGCATGGATATTATTTATACTATATATTATACACTTATTTTTTTTTAAACTGTCGCTGTCAAACAGTATATACTAGTATAATAATATGTTTTTCGTTTTACGTTTTTCTCTCACAACGATAATATTCGTAAACATAATATTGTCGTGCGTCCATATCGTTACATACATTTAACCACATGTGAATGTACACGCTGTATCTGTTTATCTGTATTATTATTATTGTTATTACAGTGTGAGCCTATATATCTGCAGTGTCCGTGCTTGTGTCTGTGCGTGTGTTGTTCTATATTATTATTATTATGTATTATGTCGGGCGTTGTGAAACGAGAGAAAAAATTAAACATTTTCGGCTCATTTTTTTTCAGGGTGGGTGTACTTATATACATAGAATACGTGTATATAACACGATAGTAATAATATCGTGTACGTTCCTACCTATACAACTACAGTGTTGGCGGTGGTTGGTTGGTTTCACGAAAAATAATCATATTATACCTCATTCTCAGCGCGTCTTTAATCTTTATATATATATATTATGTTTGTACTTTTATTTGTGTTTCCAACAATGTGTCCCTAAGTGGTTTTCAGTGTATTTAGTGCACGCGCCTATACGGTATAATAACCGTACGGTGACCGCATACAGATAACCCCTAAACACCGCGCCGGCCGGTATAGGTGCGGGTTACAACCATGCCATTGGCAATGTTATTCGAAAATAATATTTTGTATTTCGTCTTTTCGTCGAGTGCCCTCGACGTGTGTTTGTTGGACGCTACTGCAGCCAACGTATATAATCGTCGACGCCGATCAGCCAGTATTTTCAATCATTTCGGACTTATCTATAACTGATGTCTGTATAGTTGTCTACATAGGCATTAAATATTTTGTTTCCAATTCGAACGTCTCAAGTCGTATATTCGTCATGTAAGTGGATGACTCACGGGCGTGTCCACACTCGAATTGCTTATTATATCTATATCATTTAATCGGCATCATTATGTTATAGAGATTAGAGAGACGTATACATAAAAAATCGATTTATATAATTGTACGACCGACGTATGTATATTAGGACGTTGTTAGGAAAAAAAATACAACCCACAATATATTACATATTTTTATGAAAAGACTAAACTATTGTATATTATATTCGATCCACCGATAACCTGTAATTCATTATGGTGGTAGACGCGCATTTTGAGTTGTAAAAACATATTAATATTTGATATACATCTAAATATTTTAACATGACGATTACTTTTTAGTTTCTTCGTTTGAGTTCTGTCTTTCTGAGGTTTTTGTAGTATAAAAAAAATATACATTTATTTTCTTATCATGAATACACATTAAAAACCCATTATTACTGAACGTTTATTTTAAATTATTCAACTAGATACCTATTATATGGAGCTTAAGAAATAACAGGAATGACGAGAGAACTATTTTGTTGACAAATTATTAATTTTAATTTGCTTCACTTTAAAACGTGAAAAAATAAACTATACAAAACAATAAACAAAAAAAAAAAAAATGTGTAAATGTAAAACATAATTTTACATGATGTGCCATGGTAAAATGATTTAAATTGAACAATCGTAGTACAAAATTGAACTAAACTTTTCCTCTTAAAAAGTACATAATTGTTTTTCTGACTCAAGTTGAATTCCGGTTTGAACAGTATTGCCTTGTAAAACTTATAATAATTTTCCTAATAACATGTCGGCAGTTGTCGTGAAATTCAAATTATTATGTTCGACAATGTTTTTTTTTAATACTTATTTTATCATAATTACTGTCATTCTGAAGGTTACTCGATATCGGTCTATAAACGAATTTAACCAGATGGTATAGTAATTTATATTGAAACTGAAACGGTTTTTTTTTTTTTAAACTTTGTTACTTGTCACATTTTCCAACACTTTAAACTGCTTTAATACACGAGTTGGCAATTATTTTATTAGGGTTCGTCTGTTTCTATAATCTAATTAACTTAAAAATGTATTGACGTAGTCCAAATGTAATTTTAAGTAGTTAAAATGTATTGACGTTTGCACTCGTAGCCCATGGGTGTTATCATAGGAGGGAGGATATGGGATATAGGTATATCCCACCATTGACCTTTTTTTATAATCCCGAATAGCTGGTTATTTTGGTAATGGAGTGGTTTTTCAATGTTGTGTGCACTACACTGTAAGTGGCAAATATTAATTAATAATATGTATTTTATGATAATTGACAAATAATTTTTGATCCGTTGTCCTTTTTTGTATTTTTTACTGAGTATCAACCATTTGAAAAGCTTGTTACGTTAATTTACTTTGGCTTTTAAATTTAAACCGTTATTAATAAATTCTGAACTAAAACCAAAAAAACTAAATAATCGTGAATTTCCTAATACAGCCGTAAAATATCCTTTATGATTATGGAGTCTTTGAATGTTTTCCAAAATTTACCAAATACCAGTTATTTAAAAAGAAAATCGACAATCGACATATTTACTGTAATAAATGACAGTTCATTTTTTTTTTTTTAACGAGGCTAGGGTAAAAATAATATATTTTATTGAGATTTAACTTATATTCTTCTGTTATTGTGAGTGGTGCACAAACCTCCTAGCAGTGGGTATGACCTCGAAGAAAACTTTTCAATCAATTTTTCTATCCGCCTCCATTAAAAAAATCCCCAGAACGTCGAACCGTCGTATCCATTTATATATCTTCAGATAAACAGTGAAACGGTAACGTAGGTCTTGAGTCCGTTTTCTGATTATCCTTAAATAATGATTAAATTATTTGATACATTTTATTTTCTACTCCGCGGGAATTTATATTCTTTGTTAAAACGATTTATTGTACTTACGGAATTCGCTTGAAATTTGAGTTTTTATCTCGTGACGGTCTCGATCGGTCTTAATCGGGTGGATATAGCTATTGCGTTGAACACATCTGTGCTATAGAAGCACACGCTGCAAGTCCAAACGGTCAATAGTTTAATTTAATTTGATGGACTGGACGAATTAGGCGAATACTTATACAGTTGGTACAGCAGAGTAGTGGTGAATTTTCATTCGAAACGGGTACCTACTTATATATGTTTGAGACTCGTAATCTCGTCAATCTCCCAAGACGGCCGTCGTGGGTCATGTACACATTATTCGCAATATTTTCAGAAATCAAACTCTAAGCCGCAACCCATTGTTAGAATCACAAAACGTCGTGTGGTGGCAACGCGCGGGACAAGGAGAATAAAGAAAACAGCGAACTCGGCTTAAAAATCAATAGTTTCAAAACCTCTCGAGTAATTTTGAAACGCTAAATCTACTTATAGACGTCGTCGTCGTTAATACTACGCCTGCGATGTATGAGTAGACATTTAAACCGCGGTTTACAATCTCTCTGTGTCTCTTTATCTCTCTCACTCTCACTATCTTTCGCTCTCTGTCTCTTTCTATCTCTCTCTCTCTCTCTCTCTCTCTCTCTCTCTCTCTCTCTCTCTCTTCCTCTCTCACCCTCTCTCTCGGGCCACCTCCCCGCCTACGCCTCTGTTGTATTGTCAATGCGTTCGCTTCCATTTTCTGTGTACTCAACGCTTAATGATAATATTGTCTTTGCGATTGTGTTTGACTAATGGCCATGTGATTATAAAACTTATTGGCATATACCGCATAATGTAAAATTACTCGACGTCCGAAACGTCTGAACAACTGTTGTACGCTCGCTAAGAAGATGCGTATCAAAAATGTTTGCTCCTCGCCCGTCGATTTGTTTTCCCATAAGACATGCCATATAATATAATATTATTACTTTGTTATACGACTGCAGAGACGCGATTCGTGTCGACGGACGATCTGCAACCGTTAAGCTATATTTACTTCTATCCGTCTTCTTGCGTTTGAGCGTTATTTTGCGCTTTTTTTTGCGTTTTGATCTTTTAGCAACAATAAGTACCTATACTGCAGTGTTTCGCTTTCAATATCTCTTACACTATTATATTTCGATGTGTTTATATTGTATATTTTAGTTTATTTCTCTTATACGTAAATCATAATAATATATTATGACACGTTTGGAGTTCCTCCAATAATACATAATAATACATATGGTATAATATGTATTGAGGATTTATTTTTTATTGTGTTAGAGGATACAACATATTTACTCACATACACGCACAGACAAGCCTATGTGTGTGATCACTTGATTCTGGAGGACATTATACACAATAACGATAATGAATATTAAATTTCTTTTTTACTGTTTGGCTGTTTTTACGTTGTTCAAGAAAAAAAATGTTTTCAAATAATATTGTATGGTTTAATTTTATTAGCAGCAAGAACAAGATCCAACCAACTTGTATATAGCCAACTTGCCGCCGAATTTCAAAGAGAACGATTTGGATACGCTATTATCGAAGTTTGGTCAGGTAGTATCGACTAGGATTTTACGTGACACAAATATGGTCAGCAAAGGAGTCGGATTTGCTAGGTAAATTATATAATAATACTCATTATAGGTATACAAACGCGACTATCTCTCGCCAAGTAGTTTTTAATATTTTGTCGTTTTTTTGTTTTCAGAATGGACTCTAAAGAAAAGTGTGAACAAATCATCCAAATGTTCAATGGCAATCCATTGCCGGGATCTAAAGAACCGTTGCTTGTCAAGTTCGCCGACAGTGGTCAAAAGAAGAGAAACCCTAGCTACAGATCAGACTCTCGTTTGTGGAGAGAATCGGAGGTACGTTTCGAACTTTGTATATTATACGCTTGTCACGCACAGTATCCATCTAATTAAATTTTAACTCGAAATTCCATACGTGATAACATTGTTATGTGGGTGGTATAATCGAAACGAGATCGTTTCAATTGTATACATTTAATTTGATGGCCATGATTATGGTGATGACCGATACAGTAGTTGACAATTTATTATCCTTGAAGTTCAGTATATCTATTCTGTATTCACTTAATATATTATTCGATATTGAGGTACTATATCAGTATCGTTATAAGTTGCTCACACTAGTAATGGTGATTCGTATATATATATATTATATTGGGCATTGTCGCTCATAATATACATTTAAATTAACTTTAAATAAATGATTGATTACAGTTTTATAACTTAACATTTTTAATAGATGATAATTTAAAAATGATCAATAGCAATACTATTAATACATATTATACCTTTAGTGTCGTAATATTCAATATTACTTCAGAAATAAACATTCATAAAAAATAAATTTAAATTCAAAAATTAATACTCATGATTTCATTTAAAATCGATAGAAATTATATCAAAGTCTTAACCAATTCAGACCGGGTAACGAACTTATAAAGTAAAACAATTTAATTTATGGTATAATATCGGTAGAAAAATTTTAATTTATTAGTAGGTATATGTTTCGTAATTATGGCAGAATTTATATCATTTTACATATTTTTAGTGTTTGGTATAAAAAATAACTAGTTTTTATCAAAATGCGTTTCGTGACCTAATTATTCAGTAAACTTATACAATTTTCATATTTTATGGTTTTTGCATATTTATGGTATATTTTAGGATATTTTTGCATTTTTAAGGCGTGTTTTAGCTTATATATTTACTATACTAGGTAATGTACTACTTTTTATATTTAACTTGACAAATCATTTGATACAAAATAACTGTTCAAGATTTTATAAATATGAGCAGGCAAGATGATAACTTTTTTAGCGTGGTAAATTTCTTAAAATGTTTATAGAATTATTTCAAACATAAAAACACCGATAGCCATAATAATTATAATTAATTTAAAAAAGAGGCTAAGGAACTTACATGAGTAGTAATGGCTTGATTAGTATGGGAAAACAATTAAAGTGAACGTTTTCTTTTTTTTTAATAATGGTTTTCATATTCTGACGTAAATTTCAAAATTATTAAAATTTATACAATTTATCCGAGCATATTATGATGGTCACTTTTAAGGCATTACTGCGTGCATATTTCATAGATTTAGTAGTATGGCATATTAAAATTATCTGCCCAACCTCCCTCCCAAAAAAAAAAATAATATACTAAAACATCGCTAAAGTTAAAATTATATAGTGGTGTAAATATTTACCCCGTGCGTGTAAATATGACATCCGAAACTATTTGCCTTACGACGGGTTAATCTCATTTTCAATACAGTATTTACACCCTTTACGAAGACGTCAAATTAACGTAATTCGAGTCCAAAAACCCCAGTTTGTGCTAACCAACACCACTCCACATATAATATTTATAATAGAGTAGCCAAATTAAATTGCTGTATAATTATTATCTGTCAAGCAGCGTTATTATCCTTTGGACAGTACAAATAGGTCTTGAATAATGTATGTTTAGACGTTTGTAAATGTATAATGTTTTTTTATTATTATTATTTAATTAAATACATAAAAATGTTTGAGTCGATTTATAAAATTATAACAAGCTGCAGCTTCACAGATGTGAAACGATTGTATAAAAATTATTCCGTAATTTCATCATAATTATTTTTTGAGCGCTGTTGGTTTGTGTCGAACAATTGTAATAAATTTAATTTAGTGATAATGCATTAACCAATAGCGTTAACGTTCATTTTTCTTAAAAATACCCCTCTCTTGAAAATCGGTTAAGTACGCACGACATGACGTCCTCTCAAGGGCAGAGCTTTGACCCACTACCCACATAAACATATATTATTATTATATTATAGTATTAAGTTTAACGAGCTCTGTCCGTCCAACCTATAAATCGTTTAACACTAATTGTATTATTTATTTAACATTGAGGCCCGGATGTTGATAACTTTTTTTAACATCTTAAACTACCAATATTTTCATGTAAAAAATGTCTTTTAATCTTATACATTGATTAAAATCATTGTCAAACTTCAATCAATTAAAATATATTAACTGCATAGATGTTAAGATCACAGTTTAATGTTCATTGTTTACACGTGTAGTTGTGATTTTTATTCATTACGACTATAGGATATTTTTTTTAAACATCTTTAGTGACATTTCCAGAGCACTAAAAAGTTCATTAACATCCGGGCCTAAACTTTTATGATCATTATTATTATTGTTGTGCATTTACTATGTATTATACTTAAATCTTAATATAACTCTATTAATTGTGTAATGTTGTTGTTATTGTTGTTGTGTAACAGAACGGCGGATGTGTGCGATTTCCGGTACAGCACTATATGTTGCAGGGCTCACACGTCGGGTACGAAGCGGCCCACAACGGTCTGACCGGGGCGGCCGGCTCGCACGTCATACCGGCCACCGCGCTTGCGCAGTACGTCGGTCGGCACTACACCACGCAGGCGTTGCCTGCCCACGGATACTCGATCCCGGCGTCCACGTGGCTGCCGCAATATGTGATGCAGCCCGCGCCGCCACACCATCTGGCCCAGATAGACGTATGCGCCATATATACCTAACCTAACCTAACCTAACCTACACCTTACCTATAATAACCATATATTATTGTCGTGTTTCCACCGCCTGCAATAGTATTACGAGCTCTGGGCTCAATTTAGAAGCGGCCCAAAAACCAACATTTTTGACGAGACCCCTCGAAACGAATAAAAAATATTTCATTTGTATCAATATTTTATCAGGGATAGTTAAATCAATCATGACTTAAAAACTACACTGAGACTTCTTCCTTGATTTTAATTTTATAAATTCTTGTATCACTCGATCGTTGTGATTATTATTTTCAAACCATAATTTTCAGATGCCAATACCATAGGTGCGCAGTTAAGTTTTATTGTGTGCTAGACGTTCTATATTTATTTTTTATTCTAAAAAGTTTTGAAAACGCCCCTTTCCGTTGAATGATTAGTACTTGTAATAGAAGATTATGTTTTCAGAACAAAGTTGTAACAAGTTGGGAAACACGCATCAATTAAATTATTTTCATTAAATGTTTTTCACAGCTCCAGTATACTATAAAATTGTATGCTTTTAACTACCTTTTGATGGATTGTGTAAAATCAAGTGCACTTGAAACGACACGATTGCATTACTGCAGATACAAATATCTACAACTTTATTATACATGGAAATGACATTTTAGATGCTTTGTTTAATGTTTTCTTCAGTTTAGGGCTTTAGTCGTGTCAGTGGTTGAAAGCACAAGGATCTTATAAACAAAAAATAGTGTTCAGAAACAATCTTTTAGGCTTCAATCATAATATATATTATTATCAGATTATCACGCGATATTCTTAATTCTTATACAGACAAAGTTTATGCTATACATGTGACAACAACTGGCGCCCTAGGAGTCTTCTGGCTATACCCCTAATCTCCTAATCTAGGCGTGAGTTCATGTCACCGTGTGTTCTTGAGTCCCGTGCCGGCCAAGAGTCACCGACGCGAACCAGGTCGAGGATCAAGAAGTTTTTCCATAACTCAAAGAATTACTCGAACAAATTGATTGGAATCAAATTTTTTTAAATCTCATAATATATAATAATTAACTGATAAGAATAATAATAAAATTTTTAATCTTTACACGATTTACGAAATACTCAAGACCTAGTATTTAACAAATCATGAAAATAAAGCGATCGCAATTGACATGACGGTGACAAATCTATGAAAACTTCATAATACGTACGCCACTCGGTTTTTTTGCTGCGTTTGGATATAATATGCCAAAATTTGTTTTTTTTAGCGTCTCACCTACCTACTGTCTGAACGATTTCAAATGATTAACATGATCATTACTAACAATGATTAACACACAATATCGCTGTTATAATGTTAGAGAAACTTTCAATATATTTTTGTGCATTGAATACGTCATAGTCATAAAACAATTGCCTTAAAGTTAATATAGCTGCATTACATTTTGAAATGTGATATTGGTATAGTTTTCTTTTATTTCATTTTATTCGAAAACATCGTGTCCGGCATAATATAATATAATAATAGTCTTCGCCTGGCACCACCGCGACCGTTCGCCAGACATATCGCTACGATTTCGGTTGGTGCCAAATCTCCGACATACATTTTAAATAATCACTTTAGAAGTTTGTTCTAATATTTAATATCTAACTTATGTATTTATATTAAGCGCTACACTGTTCACACTAAGACGGGGTACACGTATTAATTTAAAATATAAATGTTTTGTTTAAGACTCCTGTATGTTGTCAGATGATTCAGCAAGCTGATCCTGGATCCGTTCAATACGGTTCAGTTATACCGCAACTCGCCACACATATGTCTGCTTTACAGATCGGAAATGGATCAGTAAGTCTACTATGCTTTAATGGCATTTCATTACTCTTGTAGATTCTTGGCGATTACAGACGATCATGTAACATATTTATTTTATTATTCCTTCTGTAAATGGCGACTATTATAGTCGTACCCGTTAATGTACGTATAACTAATTTACTTAAGAACTATCTAATTTTTACGTATACAAGATTATTATATAGCGTCAGCTAGCAGTAATTCAATAAATAATGTGTGCCCACATTATTGATTGAGTGTTTTGCTAACGATTGACGGTGATCGTTGATTAATCGCAATAAGAATCTCTTGATAATGTAATAAAATATCGTTTTCGTATAATATATTCATTATAAGAACTGCTCATTTTCGCCTCTTTTTTTTTTAATCAAGTATCCATGTTTTAGTACGTGGCCGGCCCACACCCAGGTTATCCGTACTACACCAGCACTGCACCAAACATAATTCACACGGTTCCAATTCCATCTGAAGAACATCCATCGACAGCGGCGTCACCCGATGACTCCTATCAACATTACACGCACAAATAAACAGAAAAAAATATATCATGCAAAAACAACCAAAATCGATAAAATATAGTAGGTAACGCCCGCTTTTTTCCCAACGCACCCCAAGCTGTTTAATTTTTGTTTAAATGTTTTTTTTTTTTTTATTAGTTATCTTAGCCATTTCAAAATTTAGTTAAATTTGTTTAGTACTAAAAATAAGAAAAGCTTGGTAAATAATTAACCAGTAAATGTATAAAAAAATATTAGAAACTATTAGTGAACCTGTTGAACTCCGTTGGGAAAAATACTTTTTTAAACACTGTTATCAGCGCAGATTAACAGGTTAACGGTATATTTTAGACAAACATAAATTTTAGTTCAATACAAATTTAGCTCAATTCCGGTTTTGCGTAGAGTAATTATTTATAATTCATTATTGTAGTAGGCACTTGTTTCATTTGTCATTCCCTCCAAACAAGTCTTCCGAGTCTTGTTTTGTAAATTCCAAATTGATTATATCACCCGATGCTATTTGTTTTTTCCGGACCCTTGACAACATGTCGTTTATTTTGACATGGTAATGGTTATATACAACGCGTGTTATCGTTTCGCGATTCATTTCATCAAGTTCAGTTATTTTTACTGAAAAAACATAAAAATAATTTTAATCGCTTCACTGTATAGACGTAAAATCGTAAAAACGGTTTTATGTCTAAATTGTGCAGTTTTTACTAATTGATTTTTAGAGTTATTACAGTAACATTTACTGAACGTTATATTTTTATAATGAAACGAGAATACGTGTCATTATTGTATTAAAACCTAGTATCGAAAAAGTTAATAGCAGATTCATACGGTCCAAAAAAATATGTACTTATTAATAAACTTGTTAAATTTGACATTCGGCATAATGCCGACTAAATGTACATCAATGAGTTTAAAAAAAAAACATATAAAACAACATTCAATAATGTCCAAATATTTGGTCCTCAGAATATTTGTTTTTGTAAATTTTAAATTATTTTTTGTTTAAAACATGTCCATTGAAATTATTATTTATTTTTTTGTTACGTTGAAATTAGTTTTTCGATTTAAAAAAAAAATTGTGTATAAAGTTAAAAGTGTTTTGAGTTATAATTTTGTTCGTCGTTTGAGATACCGTTTATTTCTTGAAATTTGAAATTTATGTTTATTTTAAGGGTCCCTTGAAGTGTATAACTGTTACACCCGTTGGCAACTAAACATAAAGATTAAGTAAATAAAAAAAAAAAAACTAAGCCTCCGAGTGTATGAAATTTTAATACGGTAGGTAATATGAAATTCGAAATACCTAATTCGCGTTGCCGTTGACGCATCCGGGAAGGCAAGTACCGTGTTGCGAGTAAAATTCACAGACGAAATTATTACGTGAATAGTAAACATAAAAATAATAATAAATTAATAAAATATTTAGGGTTAAGTATATTCATTAAGTTATTGATAAATTTAACAATAGGTAATATTTTTGTTTAATAAGTATATAGCTATGTAGCCTAATATAAGTTTAAATGTAATTTATTGTCGCCTAGTCGACCAATCCCCACCCCTCCCCCCGTAGTATAACCATCCATTTTGTATCCGTGTGACTGAATTTTTTTTTTGGTAAATTTGTCTCCTTGAAATTCTGTGATACATGTGTTAGTACATGTCAGCGGTTAATAGTCACTATAATGTTGTGTACCGTTTGAAAAAAAAATGTTCTTTAAAACGATACGTTTCAAATTTTTATTTTAAATCTAAAAAAGAAATTTAAAGAATGTTTATTTTTTTACCTTGACTTAGGTAGGTACATATTTTTGAAAGAAAAAAGAAAAGATTATTTTTGTTTTTATTATTTTCATATTTTATTTATTTGTTTGTTTTTTTTTTTAAATTTCTTCTATAATTGACGATTGATTTCGTCCTATTTTATTTGACCTATGATTATAACATTATAATATAGTAGATATAGAAAAAGTATATAAATTTTATAATGTGATTTTTTCGTTATTCATCTAAATTTTTATGATTTTGACAACGTTAGATAATATTATAGTTGTAATAATAATATGTGTGCGAATGTTTCGTGTGTGTGTGGACTGGTCGTAATGATAAAAATATGTCATTCGTCATTATTTAAAATATTTCACTCGACCCCAGAAAACGTAATTTCGATCACTAACCTAACCTGATAATAATTAACAACAAAAATGGTAATATTAATTGTAAATTTTCTCAAAATTGGTTACCTCCTTCAAGTCGATCGGTGCTTTTACACAAATATCGACCATACATTTAGGGCCACGATTTAAATTTTTTATTTCATTTAACCCAAAATCGGGAACGCTTATCACTGGTATTTCGTTTAACTCTCCCTTCACCGGCTAGTGGCTTTTTCATCCCAAGTCAGCTTTTCTAAATTGTCCACCGCGTATGACCTAAACCACGACGACCACCACCACGGTTCGCATAAACATGTTATAAAATTACGTTTTTATTTGTCCACGACTTTCTTACCCCTCCCCACGACGCATTAGTCAGCTCGATATTTTTTTTTAATTTTTAAAATTTTGTATAAAATAATTAATAATACATAATATGTGGTGTATATAATAAAAGAATAATTTTTTTTAAAAAATCAATAAATTGTCCAACGATTGTGATTATTGTTTAAATAATTATGATTTACGTTTGCTCCATTAATCCCAAAGATATTATAGTAAAATCGCAGAGACCGTTCCTCGGTGCTCGTTTAATGGCGGTACTAAAAAAATAAAAAGATAAAAATAATATGTTAGCCGTTAGGTTTATAAAGTATTTTTTGTTTTATTTTTTTCTCTCTCTCTCTCTATCATGAGTTATATAAATTATAGTTTTTATTTTTTGTTTTGTTTTATTTTATTATTATTATTTTCGATAAATACATACAATTTATATGATGCAATTGAATTATGTGTAAATACAGTTACGAAAGAAAATTTCAAACAAATTTGGACGATACCATTGTAATAGTAACGCCTCTTTTAATAATCGTAGTAATGCAATCCTAATTTTACTGTATATCATCCAAAGTATAGCTTATTATTATTTTTATTATTATTATTTGTTTTTGTTTACTTACGGTTTTTAGAAAATTGTCTTTACTTCGTGCGAAAAGCGATTTTCTTAGAGAATTTCTGGGTTAACTATGAAATGAAATTGTACATACATACGACTGTTCAAATTTTACAGGGGTATTTTTGTATTCTGTCCCATAAAAAAAAAATAATAAAAATGTAATAATAAGACTTGGTTTCGCCTAAGCGCCTTTGTCTGAATAAAACGTATGAAGTTTTAAATGTGATATTTAGCACATCGGTGTCTTCCCAGGACGCTATTTGCGCATGATTATTTGTGCTAAAGACAAAATGAAAATATCGTTAAAAAAAGTAAATATTTTTCCGCGGATTCCGGACATTCTCACGATCGGTTTATTACGTGCCTACTAGTTTTCCGCTCACACGTTATAACGTAGAGGTACGACCACAGTAGATCGGTATGACATCTTAAATTGAAGATAAAATCGAATAGGTAATAATACAAATAAAATAAATATATCACAAAATCTTGGTCTACGCTAGTGCCAAGTATATAAACATTTCCGATTCACGTACGATATATGCTACGTACGTATATTATAATAATATATTATTGTATGATACCTGTTGCGTTGTTCGGCGTTTCTAAACAGTGACCGCACATCAAATTAATATTCTGCGTAATGTGTAGGTCCTTTTCTATATTAATTAATATATTTTTTTTTTAAATGTCTTGGCTGACGACATATTATAATTGTTGTTATCATAATATGTGTACCGAGACGTAACGTCGATAATACCGCTTCGGCGTATAATATAAATTATAATGTACGTACGTGTATATGTGTGTACAACATTTCAACAAAATAATAAAATATAATATAGCACGTATTACCTACGTTTAATAATATGATTACAATTCGAACGTTATAATATGTAACGACTTATTTTTAGTGTGTAAGTTTTAAGTGTTATTATTATGATAATGGTAATGATATTATGTTTACATTAATTAAAAGTCTAATATTAAATTAATTTTTTTTTCTGCAGCGTACTGCGCGTACGCTACACACGATTAGCCTAAATATTATGATAATATTAAGAAATAATAAAAAAGGACGATTGTTCGAATGTCGTCTTCTCAAAGCTGTCTTAGATATGGCTTGTCATTATTTTTGTTTCCGAAAAAAAAACAATTTAGCTTTAGTATCTTAAGGTTTTTGCTTTTAAACGTACGTCTTAATTTAAATTTAAGTTTAGTGATAACGATAATAATTTTAATTAACAAAAAAAAACCTGTATTGAAAAAAAGTTTAAAAGAAAAAATTAATATTAATATAACGTCGAAAGGAGAAATAATAAGTAATATAGTACATAATAATATAATATATATTAAGTATGTGCGAACAAGATGTTTGTACGTTGTGATTGAGACTGCTGGTCCCCCCTCCCTAAAATCGGTGGGTAATGTTGCGTTAAAAGATAATAATAATTATGATAAAACATATAAAAAATTAATGTGAAAAAAACAAGAGTCACCCATAACATCTGGTACTCTCGGCTTAACTCATTTATATCACCCGGTGTCTTGTATTATTAATTGTGACTGATCATTGTTATGTAGAAGGCCTTAGTTATTAAGTCTTGCCGTAATATTTATGTGTATAGTTTAATGATTTCTCCCTGTATGATTTGTTTGTTTTCTCCTTTCTGATTTCGCCTAGTTGAAAAATTGATTATTATAAATTATTATTGATATTATTTAATATTATACGTACTATATAATTTTTTCTTTTATCTAATTTATTTATTTATTATACTTTTAACTTTTTTTTTTTTGTATATTATTGAACAATTCTATTTAATATTATGTCTCATTTAAACGTAGGTCTCGTTTGTTCATTTTTTTTTTCGTTTTGTTTTTATTGGGTTTGATAAATTTTGGCGTTGTTGCATTTTAAGGATAGGTTATATTATAATTATTAAGTTTTTTTTCATAGACTAAGACTACTATTTGAGTGATTGTGAAAATAAAATAAAAACAACAAAAAAATTAATAAAAACTAAAGTTATTACGAAATGGACCTTGTGTTTTATTTTTGTCCTGTGTTCGTCAATAACGATTATACTATATTATTATAAAATAGGCACCTGACATATGACATATATCGTTTTACATATTTCAAGGTACTCTGATTGGAAAACATTAATAATAATGACATAATGGACATATTTGAATCTCCGATATGTTTCTTAACAGAAACGTGCCATTGGTGGGAGGGACGAGATTTCAAACGACATTTCCGTCCTCCCTTGTGAACCTCAAAATGTATAATATGATTTGTATTAAATATCAATAAATGTTGTGATTATATTCTCAACGAAAAAGTATAAAACCCATAGAGTATATACCTATCTCTGAAACAAGATTAGTTAAGTTTACTAAGGTCAGTTCATTAAATTACATACTACCATAACTTCACACAAAAAAAGGAAAAATTTACTTAATACAATGTTACTTATTATATGTACTTACATAAATTTTTATTTGTATTATAAATTATTAAATATTCTTTGTACCATTGGGCACTAATATAAGATACAAACGTGTGGAGCATTTGAAACAGTTCAAAGAAATTTCTGCGGATGGAGTTTTAAAAAAAGTACGTCCCGGTCTATCCACAGCCCTGAAAGATCAGAATCACGCGAATATCGAGATGAACAAACTTATTCTAAAACAAGACAACTGTAAGTGCATACTTGCCACTTAATAATGTAATACACACGTAGGTATCAGTGAGTTATATTGTGTATTTTTTGTATAATTCGCGTTTGCACAGATCATGATGATTAATATATAATATATACATTGCAATAATTTATTATGCCATTGCTTTTGTGGTAGTGTTGCGATGCAGAAAAAGGATGTACACAGAGTGATTCACAAGCATTTATATACCGTCTAAGAAGTGTCTTGTGGCGATTCAAACGTGGTCCTATTTTTTACAAAATCGTAAACCTACTATAGGTATATGCTAAAAATGTACAATAATAAAAGTTCTGATTCAAGAAATTGGAATCGCCACAAGTCGCTTACAATATGTCATAAAATTGTACCTATTTATAGGTAAAAATTCCAAAAACCTTAATTTTAATAAATTCGTTATTAATAGTGAAAAATTGTGAAAATAGAGATGAAGACGCCTGGTAAATCAGCCTGTGTATAATATTAGAATCTGCATCAGTGGTGTTGGGTGGATTGCTGCAGTGTTTAATTCACAGGCACGTCGTAGGCACAACCACATCGGACGGCCGTCGCGTCATCACTGACGTCTGGTGACCGGTGAGGTGGTTACGGAGGTCTTAACCGTGGTGGCCGCGGTCGGTTGTACGGCGGCGCGCTTCTGGCACTGTTGAGGCGGCCACTGCAGCCGGGCGGCCGCGGCGGCCATCCGCTTGTGGTGGACGCGCGCGTGCTTGGCCAAGTGGTCGGACCGCGAAAACCGCTTGTCGCACACGTCACACCCGTACGGCTTGACGCCCGAATGCGACCGACAGTGCCGGGACAGCTCGTCGGATCGGGAGAAACGCCAAGTGCAGCCCGGCCACATGCACCCGTACGGCTTCTCGCCCGAATGTCTCCTCATGTGCACCTGTGGACGAGAAAACGCCGTCGTTGTAGTATAATAATATTTATGTCATTATTGGTAAAACAAGATTGCGATACGCGCTCTGGTGGCATAATCCTCAACTCGCATACTAGGAATGTATTGATATTATTTTGTATTGGTTATTTTACTTTTTATAATAAATTAATTTTGTTATCGAAACTTTATACACTTTTATAGCTAACTGTGTACGTTGGTTAGTACAATTTCTACTAATATTATCGAATACATTTAAATACACTTCACTTAAGACAAAATGTATGCGAAACGTCGGGAAAATAAATACAACCTCCCGAATCGACGTAGAGGGGAACCCGCCTAACAATCAGTACGATAGACGTCGACAGCGCTCCCAGTGTTTAATTTGTTTTGCCAATTGTCACTAGAATTTTGGAACAGCCTGTATTTTACAAGTTTATGTCGGGAGGCTTGAGCCGAAAACAACGGCTTTCTGGTTTGGTTTGAGGGTTCCGAGTCTTAAGACAAATATGTAAATTGTCGTCATATAATGATATTAAATCACACAACTACACCACAAGTAAGTTATTATATCACTGCAATTACGTGTTTTCATAATATAGATTAATTTAATCTACCTAAATTGGCTATTGATATTTTTGATATGTTAAAAAGTAAAACTAACTTAAGTTTTTTGGTTAATTTATTAGTTTCTGTATAACTTTTAACTTGAATAAGTAAAGAAAATGAGTTAACTATTTACTTAAAACTTATTTAAACGTTTTCTGTCACCTTAACTTAACTACTCAATTTAACAATATCCCAATACCTTGGCTAGCCTTGTAACTTACAATACAAAAAATAAAGTGGCATGCGCATTATTGTAATTATATCATGCACATTTGTGAATAGTTTAAATGACCTAAAATATAATATAATAAATTAATAGCAATAATAATATATTATTGATTATGTCAATGGGTTAAATATTTTAAAATGTTGTTCCTCGATGCAGCGATGTACCTATATTGCCTATACAGTACGCCGTAATACATCACTTTAAGATCCGGACTTGAACTACGAGGTGGTAGCTAGTAAAATCTTTTGATAATTTCACTGGATTTAATTGTATTAATCACTAACTTAAGAGTTGAAAAAATTATTATCAGCATAACAAAATTGGTGCAACATGTTTAATATAAAAATATAAAATTGTATTTTCCCCATAAACCTGATACCTATAATATTATTAATTTGTATGACTTACGTGTGAATAATCGCATTTCCGTGAATGGTGGACCATAATCTAGGTAGGTACTTTCAATTAAAACATTTTTTGTGCTCTATTGGATTTTCGATTACAATTTCAAAGTGAACATAAATATCGGATGTTGAGTAAGACATACTGCATTACAACGATTATGTTATTTTAATTAAAACTATTAATTCATTTAGTAAAATATTTGAACGGTAAGATGTTAATGATAAACCTGAATAAACACAATCATTTTTTTTTTTTAAGTAACATAAATACAGTTGAACTTCCTTATAACGGAATATATAGGCTATAGAGCATAGATGTTTCCGTTATAGGGAGACTAAAATATACGAGATATAGCCATAAAATATTCAGTATATTATATGACTGATGTTATTTTCCGTTTTAATGAGATTTCCGTCTAATAGCGGGTCCGTTATAAGGATGTTTACTGTATATGTGAGTTATGAAGCGAGCTTAACCCTTTGTTGACCAAGCATCGAATTAAAATATTTTTTAAAGTTTTTTTTGCATAAACATGTTATATTTGACCTATATAAGACATTTTTTTTTGTTTTTTTTTTTTTTTTTTTACTCAAATTTGAGTTAGGATCATGGTACTTGGAAGTACCATCGGTCATCTAGGATTTTTTTAATTGGTACTTCAAAGTACCAACAGTAATTTTGCCATATAATTTTTAACATGTTGAATATACCAAAATTTATTTACGACTTTAGAAAAAAAAAATGTTCTTCTCTTATTTCTAAAAATATTACTCTTAGTAAAAATAAGCATAAACGTTTTTTTTAGAATACTTACATATAAATTAAAAACCTCAATAGCTCCTAAGTGTAAATTAAGTATTTTAGTCTAAAAAATGTTATATTATTAGGTCAATGCTATATATGAATTATTTTGTTACCAAAAGTTTTTTTTATCGTGGAAATTAATAGGTGTTGATTTATATGTTGGTTAAATAAAAAGAAAATCATAACTCCATATCAGTCAAATAAAAATGTTATAATTAAAAAAAAAAATAGTTATTTTACATTATGCTTATGAACACATTATAATAATTTTATATGCATATTAGTTATACTAGTTATGAACAATCTATATCATGATAGTCCGCAAAACAATTTTTTTTATCGTTACAGCATAAAAATACATTGCAATGGGAGCATTTTGAATATGGCCTTGATTGAGTTCCGTTCATAGCACAAACTTCACAACGTCCTCGATTAGCAACAAATTTTGGCCAATGAATTCCTCGATTGGTTAAACGCACATCTTTTGACACTGACCATTCTTTTCCTCTCCTCTTCTTTATTGCCGGACCTTTATTTTTTGGTGTTGAAGTTGATTGTCTTTTATTTGATTTAGGAAGTTCTCGTAAAGTCAAAAGTCCTTGTGTGACTGAACGACGAAAATCCAATAAAGTAATACTTCCATGTATTTGCTTGTATACCACATACGAATTTACAAACATAATGTCTAATAAACCCCAAAATATTCGGTGCCACCACTTTTTTGATTTTCTGTTAACACCGTAAGTTGTTCTAAGTTGATCAGCATGATCTACACCACCCATATAACAATTATAATCACGTACAACTTGTGGACATAGAATATCTTTTTTTCGACCACAATTATCCTTTCTTGTTACAGTTGTTATTTCTGAACCATGATAATTTGATGCTAACATAACATACTTGGTATCTTTCCATTTGTAAACACCAATACCAGTGTTTGTAATGCGATAATCTGATGAACCTCTAGGCGCTTTTTTATCTTCAGATAATTCCGGGACATCTTTACGGTTTGATCGGATTGTCCCACATGCTAGTGAATTTTCCGCTTTTAATTTTTCTAGCAAAAATAATATTATTACCTATGGTTAAATAATTCGAACTTTTAATACAAAAATGTGTATAGTACGTAAAAAAAACGATTTCACAGACAGTAATCAAACATTTACGAACGACGGCGACGATTACTAGTCGACAACTGACTAAATATTTACCGTGAAAGACCAATGGTACTTACAAGTCCATATTCTTATTTATAAATATTTCATTATATCGATAATGAAATCGCAATAACAGAAACAGATAATCCATCTAGACATATATCTAAACATAAACAAAATATTTCTTATGATAAAATGATAAAATATGTACATATAAATAGAAAGGAAAAATACCAAGTCATGTATATGTGTTGAATGCTGCAGTCCCCGAAATTAATCGCCGATAAAATGTTTAATAATAGTACGACCGCTTTTAAAATAATATTTATTTAATCGGTAGATGGTACTCGTGAGTACCGACCCATTAGAAACACAAAAATAACGTTTTATGATATTTCATACACGTTTTATTTCGGTGGACTTATAAGTACCGTCGGTCGACAAAGGGTTAATGTTATTGTGATAATTAAAATATTATATTCGTACTTACACATTGCAATGATATACAAATTGTAACAGTTGCTGATGACGGTGTTAAAAAAGTGCTAGAAGCCCGGTGTCACTTAAATTTTAGCTCTGGCCTACTATGCAAGTACAATTAGGCAAGGCTGAGTAATAACGAGTTAATAATATTTTAAGTGACAGATTAATTTTTTTAACAATTCGTACTTTTATTAACTAAACTGTCTGAACTTATTATTTAGAAGAAAAATTTTGTTTTTAATTTGAATGTAATACTCTATATTTTATTAATGTATTATGGTGTAAAGTTATTTTTAATTAAATAAATATAATGATGTGCTTTCAACAATAATTTGTTATTGTTTATTCAAAGTTTGTACAACAATCATTAATTAATAATTACTATTTACATTTGAACAACTGAACATTTTATTAACTCATTCGGCTGACTGAATTTAAGTTGATATTAATTATCTGAATAATTATATTCCAAGTACCTACTCATAATTTGGAAAACTAACTTTAAACTCAAATCAAATCAATTAGTTCTCTAATAAACGTAACTGAGTTGTATAAAAAAATATTTTACGATAATTATCAGCATAATAATATATAGGTAAGTATTAACTGTAGGTTTATATTATAATATTTAAAATAGATAAATATATTAGTTACTTTACCTGAATATGACCAACTAATAGGTATACATTTATAAAAATCTAGTATGATGGTAACGTTATATTAGAACTTCCATAACCATTTTAATATTAATTAATCATAGAAACCAATCCGATTTTTAGTTATCCAAACTATTATAGTATATTATAGTAGTTATAAATTGATGATGCATGTAATATTATGTAAACATAAATTTAACATTTTTTATAGTTATAAAAATTGCTATCATCGTGATTATATAATACTTTGGTTATGCACCTAAGAGACTCCTAAAAAATCTAAAATAATAAATAATCTTTTGCATTTTTTTTTTCGGTTGCTATAGTGTTTCCAAACTAAGTCACTTTATCAGTCATATTTGATTTATAATATGGTCACTGGGAAACTTACATACTACAATAGGAACTCCAGTAGAAACTTAAATTTGCAACATTTTCAGTGTAACAGTCATGTGGTATAGGCGGTATAGCAACTGTTTGACTTTTAACTCTGTGCGGAGTATTTACATGTCTACTGATTTGTTTGACTTACTATAGGTACGCATTACGCTCCAATATAAATACGGTGTATAACGTAACCACACCAAGACCTCAGTATTTGCACAGCTTTTGGAGTGCTTTGGTGGTCTAAGTTTGGAACCCGAAAGGTTTGTTACAAAAATGGCTTACTCTTAATATTCATATTTATTTATATTTAGGGAATTCACCGTGCAGGAAACCTCTAATAAAATCTCTGTATAACAAATATGATACACAGCCCGGGTTCATATAACTATTGAGTCCATATAATATTATGATGCTCTAGCTGGTGTATTCGTAGTAAGATCAGTGAAATTGGTCGGACAGTCGACTTGTTAACGTTTCCGAAGAAAAAAACCATATTTTTATAACTAAGTATTACACTTTTAATCGATCTCTTCCCAAAACAGTTACAAACAAAAAAAATTACGCATCAACTTCCGTCATCCAACCTTAGCGCAGCATCAGTCGCGCACTACAAAATATATTTGACAATAATCATTTACCTTGAGGTGGGACGGTTTCAAGTAGGTCTTGTCACAATTCGGATAAGTGCACTCCAACACCTGTTTAACGTCACTCGGTCTGTCCGGCTGCCGCGGCCTTTGCGTGTCCGGCAAATTCCCTTTGCTGTCCTCGTCATCGTATGAGGTCTCGTCGTCTTGGTCGTTGCACGGTAACAGCTCGTCGGCGGTCAGCGACAGTAAAGTGTCCAAACCGGGATCGTCCAAGTACATCTTCGGGTCGTCCCAAAACGTTTTGCTGGGGTCGACGATGCAGAACTATAACGTAACAGAGAAACAAAAAAGGTTTCAAATCGATTTAAATTCGAAAAATCGCGTCCGGTTCATTGGTTTAGAATATTATTAACTATCATAACGTGCACGGTCTGTTATGATATTGCGTGCTATACAATGAATAATATTATAATGTAATAATATGATTTTCTTAATATACATACGTCTTGACATCCTGAAAAAGTGCTAACTAGTATAAAATTACAATTTGTTTTTCACTCAAGAACATAACTAGTTTAATATTGATTAATAAAATAAAAATGTTTTTGAAATTGGTTTCATACATTAATTCCTGGAAACCTACCTATAAGGTTTTAAATTAAAATAATCTAATAGCTACCTACTAGGTATACAATTTAATAGTAATATTACCTATCCATTATAATTTCTGTTATATTTCTTGATAAAATAATATGACAATTATGGTTTTTCATAATTCGCACATCAATACTGCGTTGCATGTATAAACTTTTATACTGTAAAAAAGGTAAATCGTAATAATTGTTGATTACATAAATCGTTTGGTATGGAATTAATTGTGATTTTAATACAATTTACGGCCCATCTACCACAAACGAATCAGTTATGCATTTTTTTTTTTTTGCAACAACTGTAAAATGGATCAATGTGTTATCGAAATATGATGTTAAATAATAATACAAAATAAAAACAGTGAACAGCCAAACGTTGGCTGTGAATCATGTGTAGAATAAAATAATAATAATTGTGAAGTATACCTATAAACAACACATGTGGTTTATATTCGCCGTTTCGTGACGATTGTTATTTGCATACGTCATATTGTTTATCTTTATTGGTTTATTAGTTATTTATTTGACATAATTAAAAATATAACGTATACACATAAAATTAATAATTTATACAATTGTTGGTATTTCGGACGCATAACACAAAGTTTAGTACTTAATAAATATTAATTGTTTAATTATTGAGAAGCCTCAAAAGTCAGAAAAACGTATTATCATGATAACTGAATGAAGAATAGGAAATTGACAACAATTTATCGAAATTCGGGACCATAATAGATAAATGTTTATACTACAACTGTTAATAATTATATTTAAATAATTTTTCTATGAGTACCTAATAATTCGTAATAACTGAATAATCTTGTGAAATCGATGCATAGAAAAACGACTCAGGCACACAAACTTGCCAGAATTAAAGAAAAAATCAGGTACGCTAAATTTGTATTTTATAAGAGACTAAAATCGTAGTATAATTCAATGCATATAAATGCCTATATTACTATATTATAGTTGTTAAATAAAAAATCATTCTGAATTACGTAGTAAATAAATGTACTGTTTTTAAGAACACAATTAGAAAACTATAAGGGAAATTTCAGTTATGACATTTTTCAACTTAATATAATATCATATTATATGAAGAAGCAAAAAACAATTTTTTAGGAAATATATAAATGTAAATTATAGATAAATATAGATAAAATATTATTTTAATAACACAAGGTGAAATCATCACTATGGAAGTGATATTTCTGTCGAAAACTTTGATAAATGATTTACATTGAATAACTTTTAAGTGTATATTTTTTAGAAAATAATGATCGTGATGTAACTATTAAAATGTTCAAGATTTTTTACTTAAAATGTTGATATACGTAATATCTTAAAAACACTTTATTTATAATTACAAGACATTGCTTCTACACCGACAAAATATTTTCCTTATTTCGTTGTGATAAACTATTGTCTTTGTTTCAACTTGTCGAAATATTCTCAATATCCTCAATAATTAGAGCTTTGTAAATAATAATATAAATATCTACATTTTCAAAAATAAATTATACTAATTAATTGCATTTGTTTCATTTAACTATATCTGTGTGATTAAACAATTTTTAAATTAATGTTATAATTCCGATTTTTTGATCATTTTCAGATTCCTTTATAAGTTATCATAAAGTAGACTGGTATATTATATTTAAAATAGTAAACTCCGAAGGAGAGGGCATTAGAAATAGTTTTTAAAACTTTTTATATAATTTCCAATTAACTTCCTATACATGTTATATGGGAAAAATATATTAAAAAATTTAGTTTTCATAAATAAGTTTAATATTAAGAGGACGTCACACCCGCATGTGTAAGACGGAGACAACAATTGCGGGTGTGACGTCCTCTTAAGTCCTTATTTATGCAGTGAAAAAAAACTGAATCAAATACAATGTCTTACGTTAAAAATATTTCATGGTACAAATTTTTAAACATACTGAAACTTATCTATTATAGATAATTATAGTTTATAGGTAATATATTATAACTAGATGATCCTGTGCATTTCGTTGCCCATTAAAAATTCCAACTCTATATGGATAATATGTTTTATTTTATGATATAATGGAAACTACGGCAACCATTTATAAACAAAAATGTCTATCGGAAATCTCAAAATCCCTGTTTGAGCGCCTTCCGGGGTTGGTCCTCTCCCTTTTTAAATTAGCCCATCTTCTGCCCAAAGGTCTAATCTACCTATATAACATATAAAAATATCTGATCCCGTGCACTCCGTTGTCCATTAAAATTGCCTACTCTATATAAATAGTATGTGTTAGATATTACCATGGTAACCATTTACTTACAAAAAATTCCATCAAATTTCCATCTCAAAATAATATGTAAATGGTTGCCATGGTAATATGGATACACATACACACTGCAGACAGACAGACCTACATTCACTTTAGATTCTGAGCGGAGCGAGGGATCTAGTGGTTTTACAATGGTGTTTATTTTTTATTTTTTTTTCCCCTATATACAAAATGTCTACCAGAAGGAGTGCTTCAATTTCAACATATAGTATATTATCTTTTAGAAAATTGGATCAAGATGGTACTTTAGAGAGGTCATTTTTCAATTTTCTCAATAGTTAGGAAAAACCACAGACAATTTACCAAAAACCGCTAAAAATGGGATTTTAATTTCCAACGCTTTGTTTATCACCATAGAGACAAATACAAATAAAAATAAAAATAAAAATTTTAGTAATTTTGTTGTAATTTATAATATTAATTCAACTTACAGGCTATAATAAAATATAATAACAACATAAAATAACCGGACTGACAAACCGTCTACGCTCAGAATCGTTTTTCGTATATAATTATATGATATCATTGAATTCAAGTTTAATACAATCCATTATACAGTGACCCACTTGTAACCTACTGTATAACAGAGCGACATCCACTTAACTACTTTTTACCTATAGATTATAGTTTATCTACTATACAGCAATACATATAATTTTTATTTGTATTTAGAATTTTAAACTCATTGTATACAGTGAAATTCTAAAAAAAAATTATAAATTAATGCATTTTGACTATTGTTGGGTACAAGTATTACTTTAGTCTATAGATAATAGTTATAACTGTATAGTTAAAATGCATTCATTTATAATTTTTTTTTTTACAGTTTCACAGTATGCAATCGTTTTAAATACAAATAACAATTATATATTCCTAGGTTTAATAGTTTTGTTGATACAAACATGTGATTTTCTAGACCATCACTACAGCTAGTGTGCAATAAAAAGTTATTGTAGAGTGCATTCTTGACATAATATATCATGTTAAGTTATTATTTGAAAATATTGTAAGTTATACACTCTAATCTGTGATTAATGTAGATAGATATTAAAAAAAATACGTACATTTTTTTAAGCTTCGCAATTTTAGAGCTAACTTTATTGTTTGTTTACTATTTACTTATAATTTAACGTTATTAACTATTTGACTTAACTAATTTAATGTTTTCATTAACTTGACCGTCTTTGGTAAGTTCTTTAAATTATAAATATTTTTATGAATACGAAATTGTATGAATTATAAATATGTATCAAAGTAAAGCTCTTAATTGATCGTCCATATACATATTAATCGTAAATTATTAATAAAATAACATGATATAACGATAATTTTTAACTTTATAAAACTATATAGACTTTATTGAAAAAAACAGATTTCAATAACAAAAATCTATTTTTTTAAAGGTGGGCAAGTGGGTGTCAGTCTGCTGTATAGTAGGTTACAAGTGGATCACTCTAATGAATAAATGAATCGTGTTAAATTTGAATTCAATGAATAATATCATTGTATAAGAAAATGATTCTGTCAAGTCCACACGAATAATATTTATGGATTACAACAATTGAACAATATACCTATAGTGTGGTCTACGAAAAGTAGGCCGCGATCGTCACGCGCCCATCGGCTGTTTTACGGCATAGGTCTCCAAATATTTTACCGCCTAAAATAATTTCAAATCGTGTAATATCACGTTTATGATACAACAGAACTATGTACCGACATAAACATAATTATAAAAAAAACGATTGTTAAGAAACGAAAATGTACCCTAAAATGGGATGAAAGACTGCCTGGTCTGTGCTATAATAAAATAAATACTTCCAAACGTAAAACCTCTGAGTCTACGAAAAACGGCTGATAGGCGGAGTGACGATCGCAGTCTATTTTTGTCGACCACACTATAACTAAAACCGTTATTTTTCGTTTCAATATCTAAATCTGAACTTCAAAATTTAAATTTCATTAATAAAAATCATGCCTATACGTATATCTTTAATGTTAACTCTTAAAACGGTTTTTATTATTTTGTTGTAATTCAAAAATATCCATTGTAGAAACTCGACATACCACTATGACTAAAATGATCGTTCTCTATACACAATTAATTTTTCAAAAATATTTAGAATAATTTTAATAAATTGTCTGTAAGTAATGATTAATAAATGTAATACAAGGTTACTTACAAGTATTTTTTTATAGAAATTTAAAAATATCAAAAATACATAGGTACATGTATATTATACACAATATTTTTTTCATAGACATTTGAATTTCAAATTTTGACAAAATTTAATAATTAAATTAAATATAAAAATGTTATCTTATTTTAATTATTGGGACTTGATACTTTTTGTCATAACGTACCTATAACATATTACTTTTCTTTATACAATAACATTTTCAAAATGTTTGGACTATTATCATTTATCAGGTATTTATATTATTAACCTATTCACTTCATTATATTATGATACATCGGAATCGGCTAATAGGATAATATTAATGTAAATTGTACAATAATGAATAATATTATATTATACTATATGCAATGTTTCCGGCCAAAATTAGTTCAATTTACCGCCGTATAGGTATTTACTTAGAAATACATTTATTACTAAAATTAATGAAATAATTTAATTAATATATTAAAATATTAATAGGTTGACACAACGTCTCTGCTCAGAATAAATTGTTTTTCATATTATGCAATGTATTATGACTGTATATTTTAAATTGATCTCATCCACTACAGTGACCTATACTCAATAACGTTGGTATAAGTACACAAAGTGACTTTTTTTCGGTTTTTCAGAAATATTTCTGCCATGTTTACGTTAAATACGTTATTCCTGGCAAATTATTAATATTTATGTTTAATACTGTATCATCATCGTACTTACGTCCAACAGTCCCATTTTTGCGACTTCGTGACTCTATGTGTACTGCAATGCCGTTGCTCGTCGTGCCGACACTCCACAGCGACAGATGACACGGTTCGGTTCTGGTGACAGAATAATATATAATTTTTTAATCATCAACTCAACAATTAGGAAAGAAAATAAACACATACGCGTAGTTCCCATGGGAGTTGCTCGTGCCATGTCTGATATTAGTACGGTTCAGATAAACGCAGATCGAGCGCAGCTTACCCGCTACAAACACGTGTAGACTGCATCGGCGTCCTTATCGTCTGTACTCTATATAGAGCCCCCTGTGCCATGAACGGCATATACGTGTAAAAGCACGAAATCTGTATATGAGAGGGTGAAGTTTTGTCGCCATACGTAAGCCTCCCGACGTTGCAAAAGAAGAAAAAGAAAAGCTATTGAAGAAAAACCTCGGAGAGAGATACTCATCCGTCGCTATTATGGGTTTTTGACAAACATCCCCGTTTTTCGTACAACAGTATGGACGATGCATAGACGAATAAATTAAATCTTAAGTTAGTTTTAACTTTTTATCTAACTTTTTTACAGTATTAATTGTTGACATAACTTTTGACTTGATCGATATTTATCGATATTAATTTAATAAATAACGAGTAATTTTTAATCAAATCTAAGTTACTTTCATTTATAAATAATAAAATAATAAAATGATATTTGATGATACACAAACAATAAATTTAATAGGAAATTAAAATGTAATTCTTAAATTTACTTCTTGTTGTTTCCTTTAGCCGGAATCATAGTTCAATAAAAATAACTTATTATTGGTACCATTTAGGTAAAATAATTTTATCAGAGACTGGAACCTTACCAAAAAGAACCAGTTTTGGAACTGGATCCCTTTGAATATTAGGGACCAAAACCTCACCGAAACCTTTATTTAAATTAACTTTTATACCAGAACCTCACTGGAATCCTTATTTAAATTAATTGAAAAACCGGAACTGATACTTTAACATTACAAATTTTTTTACTTAAGTATAAAACCAAAACAGGTAACAATTTTTTTATTTTTTAAGAACCAAAAAGAAACCGAAACCTAAATTTCAGTTTTTCTGGGAACTGAACCGGAACCGGAACAGTAAAAATCATCAAAGTTCCAGTCCCTGAATCGTACTAATAATGCATTCTTACAAAAATTAATACTTATAGGTACAATTCTTAAAAGAAAAAATCTAAAATATTTTTGTAATAAAAAAGTAAAATTAATAAGTAAAATAATTGTAATCTGCGGGTAGTCACGGTTAGACCCGTGCATGACCCACCCAGGCATGGCAGATCCTACCACAGGTGCCCACTAGACAACTCTGCCAAACTAACAAACACTCGTGTTTAAACCTACAGTACCCTCCCCCACAGTCAAAAAACCATCCAATGGCCTAAGTTGCCGTGGGTTAATTAATAAAAAAAAATAAAAAATTGTAAGCTAATTTAGTTACAGTAAAATATATATAATTGTCTCCATTCAATGATATATATTATTTTAAAATAATAAAATTAACTGAACTGAAGTAAGTTAATTGTTGGTGTCCGTACAATTTTTAACTTGGCTTAACTAAAAAAAATTTTAAAACTATTATCTTCAAACTTTTTAAATGTTTTCCTATCAACTTAACTTATTTTAGTTAATAAATATCATCATCTTGATCCTTGGGTATAATAAATAAAATAAATATAATAGCGCTCTAGAACTATTTTTAACATCTATTAACACTATAGTTTATTGTATTAGTACCAAGTGGTTCTATCTACCTATTTTCTATAATCATAACAAAAATAAAAAAATGAAATGACAATTTGAAGACGGAGTTCTATATATTATAAATAAATTTATAATCCTGTTATTTACAATCAACTATGTAAAACCCATGCAAATGTAAAATCGTGTTATTCGTCGACGGACTTACCAATCTAAATTCGATTAATGACAATAACTGACTTACAATTAGTCACATATTGAATTACTCCATGAAAAGGTCGATTTAAAAAAAAAATTAAAAACCAAATATTTGTATGACAGTGTGTTGTGTACAATATAGATACTTATTTTACTTATGTGTCTATAACTAATTTACACTTCAAATTTTCAGCATAATATATTATACAAAAAAATTGTTATTAGTTTTAAAACACAATTTTTATAAACAAATTAAGGAACTTGTACCTATGTTAAGATAATGACAGATAGAAAATTGTATTTTTCATTTTTCTTTCTTATTGGTTTTTATTTATACTAATTGTACATATTCAGAATACTATTGATTTAAATAAAAGCTCAAAAATCTAAAATATGTACATTTCGTCTACAATTATTTTTATAAACACGTCATATTATATGATATACTTATGTAATATTTATTTTTACGACTTTATTTTTTTATTTATATATTTTACCAAACAAAATCTGTTTATTAATATATTGTGGTCTGGATTAGGAATTTATCAGGACTTTCAAGAGCTGAGATTTACTAGGGCGTTGCATAGTTAACTGAAGTACTTATTCAATAATGTTGCGTACTTAATATTTGAAAATCAAACAAACTTCACGTTTGGTTAGGTTAGCACTGTCGCACTGACGAGTGACGATGACAAATTCATTGACGATATGCATACTTTCTAAATAAAGTAGCTATCATATTATATTTTTGGTTTTTATTTAATCATCCTGCAATATTCTGATAAATCGATCTAAGAAAAATAGACAAACTCGACTGGACGTGGCCGTTTGGAATAATTGGTGGGACGTCAAAAAAAAAATCTATCAGTAAAATTATAAGTAGGAAAAATTTAAAAATTAAAATATAATATCAAATAGTAGTTATTTACATGTAACTGTTTTTGATATTGTATTTTAATTTTTTAATTTTTCTTACCAATATTTTTATTGATTTTTTTTACGTCTAATTGTCCCAACGTCTAAACGGCTAAGTCTGTTTGTCACTATTCACTTATAAATATTTAACGTATAATAAACTAACTGCACACCGTCGTACTGTTTCTGCCAAATAAAATACCAATTAATGAACCCGCAGAAGCAGAAAAATGCTACGAAATCAGACCACACTTAACCGTCACGTTGATATACACAAATACATAATAATCAACTTAAAAAAACAGTTTCTACCGGTTAGACAGGATATATTTTTCACCTTAAGCACGATAATTTCCACCTGGGCTAACTCGGCAATAATTTTAACACACATATAAGCACACACCTCGCGCGTTTTGTAGTCAAACAACTGTTGTCGACTGTTGCGACAAAAGTAAAAAAATAAAAATTTAAAATTGACATTAAACATTCATAAATCATAATATTATTGTATGTTGTACTCAGAAATGAATAAATTACTTCAAATAAGTACTCCTAATACGTTCTAAGAATTCCCAACAGTGTTTAAATACCTACTTATTTTCAAAAGTAATTCCTACTAGAATTTTGATTAATTTTTAAAAGTAATTTATTCCTATAAAAAAATAACTGCGTGGCATTACGATATTTATTTTTTCCTGGAAATTATTGTAATATAATAATATTGATTACATTGACAGCTTAATCTTATGCTTATAGTATTTTTACTGTTTTAAAAGTATTTACTTTTAGTTGAACGTATTATTATTTCTTGCCACGTAAAAATATTCTAAAATAACCTGCACCTAATACTAAATAAAAAATATAAAAATATACTACATAAAAAAGAATCTTTACATTTTGATACGTTTAACTAATATTTGTTTTTAGAGGATTTTTTTTATTGATTATGCAATAAATAATAATAATAATATATAGCTATTTGGTATTTAATTCTTTCGAATTACGATTGTGGTTGTCTATTTGAAAAAATTTTCACATTTCATGAACAATTCTGAAATGACAACACTGGGTTAAAGGCATTTCGCCATTTTACGCCACCACGCATATATAGTCATTATAATATTATGTACCTATGATAAACGTAATTCTAGCAGACAAACGATATTAAAAAACTTTTCTATATAATAAGACAATATTATAATATTCTGTAGCTTTCTACAAACATTCAAAGTCCAATTAGAAAACTTTGTATAGGTAATTCTAAAATCCATCAGTGAGATGAGATTCTAGAGTATGTTGCACACAATAAAACATATTATAATAACATATTATATAAACGATGTGAAAAAAATTCGAATCATCTTTGATAGTAAAAACGTATATTATGTGACAGTGTAAAATCATGCGTAACGATGAGTTTCAGTGTCATTAAACGAACCATGGTGATGGAATTGCCATTTGTTTGACAGTAGGTCAACTTTGGAACAATATGAGTATACAAAAAAAAACAACAGCAAGCAAAACCTTATAAGCTAACATTATATTATGTTGTGTTGGTTTTTTTTCGTAGGTAGGTATTCTAAGTTCGATGACTTATTATTATACATTTTTTATACATTATACATTTTTTATTTGGCGTTGCAGTTAATTTAACATTAAGACTCAATATCCAGATCAGGGACTGGAACCTTTAGGATTTTTCCGGTTCTGGTTCTTATAAAAAAGATAAGTAAAGTTCCAGTTCCGATTCCGGTTCTTAAAATTACAAAATATGGGTTCCGGTTCCGGTTAATTCCGGTTCTTACCGGTTCTTAAAAATGATTTTTTTCAAAAATTACTTATTGCTTATTAGGTAGATTTTTTACTCATTAAGTCATAACTTGGCCCAGTCTTATAAAAGATACTTTTAAAATTTTATTTAAATACAAATACAAATACATCCATTTAAAAAGTATTTAAAACACATTCCAAATACTTTTTTAATTTTACTCAATTTATTTCAGTTTGCAAAATTAATTGTATAATTGCTAATTTAAAATAGTGTAATGTTAGTTTGTTACATTCATCCAGATATTATTAGAACTTTTTGAACTTCCTTCTTAAATTTATACTGGAAAATGAAAACTAATAAAACTGGCTATATAATAATTTTGAAATCATTTATTATTATAGGTAGGTAATTAAAGAATTAAACAGTTATTAATAAAATCAAAAATTAATTTCATAATTTTACTAGGTAAGAAATTATTAATTTAAGAAGTGTATTCATTTTTTAAAAATGATTTTAATTGATTAACAAGTGTATTGGGTTTAGGTCTTAGAAGTTGCTAATAACTAATAAGCAAAACATTAAATTACAGTATGACCATAAGATTAATAAGTCGTAAATTACACGTATGTTTCAATGTGTGAGTGTGTGACTGTGTTTGAGACTGTGAGACAGAGTTATAAATAACTATATAAATATTATTTCTCGTAAAAGTCGTAGGTATTTGGTAAAGATTGTAGAAAAACACATCATTGTTTTCGACCATTCTCGGTACATTACCAATGAAAAATGCAACCCGTATGTGTGTAAATTAATCAGTCTCGGTCGTACCTATAATACGATTATTTCGAGTTAAAATTTTAAAATACCACATCTTACTATGTACAAAACAAAAATATTTCTATGAAAAATAATTATTTGATTACAACAAAATCCAATTTAAATAAAATGTCCAGTTATTTGTCCAGATACAGGACTTTTTCTTAGAACCGATAAGAACCTAAAAGAACCGGAAAACCGGAATATTATACTGGGGTTCCGGTTCTAAGCATTGTAAAATATGGATTCCGGTTCCATTCCCTGATCCTGATATAGGTACATCATCGATCGTAAAATATTATTCTGTATCGTCCAGAAGATTACAGAATTTACCAATTAATAGACACGTCTCTTACGTGTACACTGTACACACACGTTCGGATTATTTTTTTTTTAAAAACACTATTTAAAAGAATGGACTTTTTTCGTATCGACTATATTTAATGTTTCTACCCACCGTATTATTATATTGTAGTGGTGGTACAGCTAAATATAGCTTAAGTTATTGAAAACTTTAATAACCCTTCCGTACAATGTGCTCACAACTAGTGATGGGAACTATCGAATAGTCATTCGATAGTAGTTCACTATTCGAACTATTCGATAGTCATCTATAACCTATTCGAAGATGAAAACTATTCGAATAGTTTATCGAATAGTTTATTCGAATAATTTATCGAATAGTTTATTCGAATAATTTATCGAATCGTTTTTATTCGAATAATTTATCGAATAGTTTATCGAATAGATAGTACTGGTTGCCCATAGATCCATAGATTGCTAAGATCATTTTAAACTCGCAACCAAATTAAATAACCAGAACAGCTGGAATATTCACCACTAGTTAATCTTATCAAATAAGAATGCGATGCCGCCGTCAGTCAAAAGTCTAAAAAATACAATAGAGCAGCGACCCGTTTGCCATTAAAGGTACTCATGTGGTCATCTCTGTATTAAAAACAATACAAACGTACAACATAATAAAAAATTAAGAGCCGTTTCACGCAAACGAGAACCACTTAGGCTATTAATAGTCCACCAAACTATTCGATAGTGCTATTCGAATAGTCCACCGAACTATTCGATAGTTTTTCAGACTACCTATTCGATAGTTTCTATTAAAAACTACTAATCGGTTATGTTAAAAACATTCGAATAGATATTCGATAGTGTCAACTATTCGATTGTGCCCATCACTACTCACAACACATCAGTAGTACACTGTAACAGAGAAAATTATTATATGAATACCAACACGTCAGTCGTCAACACTATAATAGTAAGTACACGTAAGTAACACAATATATTATATTATTTTAATACTGGCATCAACGCTGCAGTGGATAAAAGGTGTAAAAACATAACGGTACAATACAAACAAAAAACGAATCTGATTTTTTGAGAATATTAGTTTTATATTTAAATACTAAAAAGTAAAATAATTATTCAAATCCCTTGAATCACTGTAAATATTACATTCAAACCGTGCGATTACATTTTGTGTTATTTAAATTACATATTTATATATTGCACCAACTACTTAAACTAAAATCCATACGTAAAAAAATATTAATAATAATTAACAAACAAACAAAAATAATAATTATGATTCTTCATATCTGCAGCCACACTACGCGTATATATAATATAATAGTATAATACTTATCTATAAATATAATATGATCATCCCTTCCACAGTAATAAAATAATATGTTTTATACAAAAAAAAATCTATACTACAACAATTATATATATTATATATATAACAATTTATTATAATTCGGTCGAGTGATATAAATATGGTTCTTCGGAGCACATCACTTTGGTATTAACGATCCAATGATCGGTACGTTTGTGAACGAATTCGTGGTGGAGTCCAGCAAATATTTGAAAGAATCGAACGCACGTACAAACACCCACAAGAGTAAAATGCTGAAAACCAGTTTAGTGGCCAAATGCAACCAATATTGCCTGAAAATAATGTTTATTATTATTTTAGTATGGAGCATATAGGCAATTGCATCCCCGTAGACAAGAGTTTTTTTAACGTTTTAACAGAAATTAGTCATTATAGGGATCTTAGTTTATTTTTTTTCGCTCAGTGACTACGTATAATTGTCAATAAATGTTGTTTTTTCGAATGATATTATCTAGTTGAGGTCAGCTGCAATAATGATTAATCGTATTCTACGGTAGGTTAGGTTTTCAGCTACTAGTTACTACGGTCAGTTCAAAGTTGCCACAATTTGCAGCTATACAAGTTGATAGTCAGCTTTATATTACGAGTCTTCGGTTAGGTTAGTTATTAATAAAAGTTATAACCATTGTTATAAGTTTTAATATTAAAATTTCGTTTCATTATAGAAATTATTTGCTTTTTATAGCATGCTAAAGAGTCAGGGGGAATATTTGTAAGTTGTTTGAAACTCCTGGACAAGAAATCAATTATACCGCCCATGCTGGTAACTGGTAAGTTATTGATATGACTTTATATGCGCATACCTATTATACAAACAATATAATTATACTTCAAAATATTGTGCAAAATGTCTATTGTTTATGAATTATGGGGGTATTATTCTCATGAATATTTTCAAATGTTCCCCAGATATAGCAAATTCTATTGCCGAAGTTATAGGGTCTATACAGAAAATGTATTGATGATTTACCTATTGAGATTAATTTTACAAAATTATAGATAATATCTAACGTTTAACCAATAACCATACTACCTACGCTCAAAAAATTTCACTCCTTTATGCAGTGACTCATTTTATTTTATTTTATCTTAAAATTCCGGACACAACAAGAAGCAGAACATCTTCAAATTCATTTTTCATTGTTCAGTAATAACAGAAATAACATTATTGTTATAATATAGTTAACACACCACACATTACTACAGATAGTACTGTAGAAGTGTATTAGGTACTCATCTGTTTATAACAACAAAAATAATAAGAAATATTGCTTTTATATAACCTGTTTTATTCCAGTATAAGCAAGATATTAATAATTGGTGTCTAATATTCTTACATCAATATCTGCCCTTTTCAATGTACCTATCAATATACCGATCACATAAATAAAAATATATTATTATCACCCAATTTAATGAATAGTAGGTACCAATTATAAATATAAATTATTGTACATAATATTCAATTATGTCAAGGGTGTGTAGAAAATAAAATAAATATTAATTGTACATAATAATAATGTTATAGTTTCTGCACACATATCGAGAATAATCGAAAATTAAAACTCTAAAGTTAGGTAATGAATTTGTTTCTCGGAAAAATTGGTAAAAAACAATAAATTATTTATGAAACATGTTGTGCAAAGATAGTCTAATCAAACCAAACATAAAATAACGTTTTTAAAATCACTGTAGAATAATATTATCTAAGTACCTATAACGATCGATACGATTTGATAATGACCAGCTGTATAACTTATGCAGATCCAACCACAGTGTATAAGGAAGAATAAATGTTTTTATTGCGTAAAATAGTTACGCTGGTGGATAATAATTTATAATTGTGTTTTCAACCACAATGGAAGTTATATTATATTTAGTAACATAATTATGACCAGTTGTACAGCGTGTACATTGGTTTTTAGATTCTGAGCGGAGCGAGGAATGTAATGGTTTTACAATGATGTTTATTTCGTTTTTTTTTTTATTCTGTAAACACTTTTTCTCCCTCTAAACTTGCTTAAAAGTATCAACTATAGCATCTTTTCTAAAAGGTAATGTTCTTGAGCTGGTACTTTAGAGAGGACATTTTTCGATTTTCGAAACGCTACTCGAAATAAAAGCGGTTTAAGGAGAAAAAACGTACGATTTTACGATTTTATAATATTAAATAATTACGGACGACGTTTTCTACCAGAAATATTGCTGAAAATGAAAAATGACATGAGATATTTTTGTTGTATTTTAGATTTTGTTTCTTACGGATTAAAGTTCGGAAAATTTAGGGCATTGTTGAGCCATTTATAGATATTTTAATTTTAAGAGTTTTTTTGTTGTAATTCGGTTAAAAACATTCGTAAAAACTTGAAATTTGGGTTGTTTACTTATATTATCCATACCTAGACATGGTAACATTTTCAAATCATTTGAGAGACTTAAGAGCTTTTTCTTTTATTTTATATTTTTTTTCATTTTTATGATATTTCCTAATTATAAATTATAATTATAGTTATATAAATTACCTATTTATATAAATCGTTCTTAAGCTGTTCTTAAAACGCTTTGTTTATCACCATAGAAACGAATAAAATTAAATAAAAAAGATTCCCTCGTCCGCTCAGAATCGTTTTTTATCGAATGCAATCATTGAATTCAAATCAAATACAGTAAAATTACACTATCCTGCCCGAGGCCCGAAGGGACGATGGACAAACATCCACCACCGAAATGCACTGACCTACTTTTTTTCTTTTTAACATCATTCAGATTCACAGAGAATTCAAATAATTAGTAAAATGTAAGTACCTATTACTCTATTGAGTACGATTAAACTAGACAAACTAGAAAAAATCAACAATTTGATTTTGTAACATTTCGATTGGATTGATTTTCTTTTTTTTGCAGAATTGGATGGTATAGTAAATAAACTCAATATCATAAATATATTATACATATTTTATAAATTATAACACAACAAACAATATATATTCTAGGTAGTAATCGGCCATTAAATTGTGTGTCCAAACGTTGTAATGTAGATACGCTATAGTCCTATTGGTACGTATATTAACTGTATGTTAAACTTTTAACTGTACTTGTTAAAATCTAATTACATTTTTAAAAAGTAATTAATTATACCTTTATGATAAAGAATATAACTCACAGTTTTAGATGAAATCTCGCCCGGTCAAGATTTGCAAGAGGCTCTTTCATGCAATATTGACGAGCACCCAGCAACACTTGGATCATGTACTTTTCAACGTCAATTTCGGTATTCTGTATGTAAAACTTTCTCGTGTCCTCTTCGTTTAGATTGTTTATCAGTGCTTTAGTGTTTTCAATTTTGAAGTTCCAACTGCGCATGGTAAAATACTGCAATACTTCCATACCGACGGCTATCCTCTTTTGAACTCGAACCATGCTTTAAATTCAATACAAAACATGATGTTAATGCGATATATACTGTTAGCAAAGTGCTGATATCTAAGTTCTTCGGGTATGAATGCCTGAAGCAACACACTATACTACTGGTTAGGTTCAGATAATATATTATTGCAGTAAGGACTGTGAACGTGCCAAAGGGGTTGGTAGTTTTTAAAATTCAGATCAACCCTAAACTTATTTTGCCATTTTTTTTTTGTCAATTTAGTACTTACAACTTTTAAGTTACAAACATAAGTATATAGACGATTCTTTTTAAGTTTTAATTTTTTTTTTAAGCTTGAAAAGGATATTGTATGATTTAAAAAGAAATATTGTATTTACTAACATATTTTTAAATTAATTAAAAAGTTGTCTTATTTTTATTTTTATTTTTATGTTATTATAAGACATATTTTATTTACTCAAGATAATAACATAAGATCACACCTGATGAAAAGTGCTCAGTTAACCCCTAGTATTTCATATGTGTTTGGTCAATGATAAAGTAATATTGTATTAAAGGAATTTGATCCCGGCTGTGTATATTACCAAATTTAAAAATAGACCTATAGGTTATGCCAATAAATTGTCATGTAAGCTAAAATATGTTTTCACAAATGTTAACCAGTTGATTAGATTAGTAAATACAATTGGCAAAAGATTTATAAGTTTAATAATAATAATTGTATTTATTTTTATTTATTTATTTATTTATTTATTTCTACTTGTGCCAAAAAAAAATATATATATAAATAATTTATAATCGTGTAATGCGTTTTTTCGTAATGATATGTTTGTGCACTTTCTGAAATGCTCAGTTTTTAATTTACACACAGTTACTCACATACACTAATCATCATTCTAATTCACATAAATTTATGCACCCCGCATGTACGCCCTAAAAAAATTATCTATTTTGAACTCCTTAAAAATCCGTGAGTATTGGATCCCATAGGTTGTGATTTTGACTTACAATGTCTTTTGCCTAGCCAATAACATGATTCCATCGATCAAGTAGGCCGGAATGACCTGCAGCATTAACACAATGAAGTAATGCACCAATTTGTTGGTCCTTATCGATCCATTGGGGTACCACAGACCGGCGTCGAATGGATACTCGTATGCGTATCGTTTTCCTTTAGACAACACTTCACCCCAGGTCAGGCGAACGATGTCTCCCTTGGATATATTGTAACACGGCACCATGTCATCGATTGTGTTACTATAACGATTCAATGTTTCAATTATTATTCATGGTTTATTCAATTATTTTTTTGATCAATAAATTATTATTATATTATTATATTATCAATAAACATATTATTATAGGCATCAAAAAGTTTGATTGATAGTGGGGTATTCGAATAAAAATAAAATGTACTTAGTGATCAAAAATCTTAATATATACGTTGAAATATTATATACAATTAATGCAATTCTTCAAAGATAAATCCTTGGTTGCTTATACTTAAGTCCAAAATCCAATTGGTTCAAACAACAATAAAATAAAGCATCACGGTAGGTACATTTATATTAGAATTGACTATAAATTATAATATGTCTTCCGAGTTATTTTTTCAAATGTATAATCAGGGCTTGCAAACGTTATAATAACGTTATATAATATATTTGACGAATACACGATTGAAATATGTAAACGTAATTATAACGGAAAACGATAATCAAAAATAATTAAATACCGCAAAACAAAACATAACGATTAACAAAATATATTATGAATCATTAAACAAAACATAACTCAAAACGTAATTTATAGAATATCATTGAACGAAAAATAACGCAAAACGAAATATTTGAAAAAGTATTTATTTATAAGGTCAATTGGTTTCGTAGAAACATTTATTTCGTGCAAACAATCTAATAATTGATTATATTATATTCCGTATCCGGGCCATTACCTACCCGCATTAGTTATTATTTTAACGCAAGACTATAAACACAAGACTTGTAAAACGTTTTAATTCTAAATAACGATAAACTCGAAAATTGTGTAACGTTTTAATTGTAAGCAACATAAAACTGATTTTTTTTTCAAATGCAATTCCTGTGTATAATAGGTAATTGATAATGTGATAATTTTAGTTTATCTTACAACTATTACGCTATCAATATCAAACGTCAAATCATTATGACGATAAAATCAAAAAAACTATACTTCTCTTGACGTAATCAGAAAAAAAACTTATTAAAATATTAACTACACACAATTGCATTTGGTATGTGTTTTCACTCAACGTAGCTCATAAATTTCTTCAACTTAAGTGCATCCTAAATTTAAATATCTACGGAAGTGATTTGTTGTTTTAAATAAAACAGTCAGTACCTCCTTGATCAAATATCTCAATCAATCAATCATTATTGAAGATTAAAAACTGTACCTAAATACGTTTTTTGTGTAACGAATTAAATCAACGGCATATAGAAACTTATAAATATGACCATACATTTTAATCATTGATAATGTCAAAAAATAGTCAGGCTGTGAATTTATTAGGAGTAAACTGCAATGTTTAAATTATAATAAAATTATTCTGTATTAAAAATCAGTGAAGCACATAACCACTTTCAAAATACATCGGCTATATAAGGCATAGTAACAAAAATAAAGAAAAAACCTAAGAAGTTGTGAACTTTAAATTTTTTTAGAATATTAATACTCAAAGAATAACACTTTGTAATTAATATTTTTTTAATTTAAGTCTAATTTTAATATAGTCCAAGCCATTATAATAATATGTACCTAATACAGCATTTGACGTTATTGGTTTGTTAATTATTTTTATCTGAAAGGTAAAATTATGAATGATTATTATAAAACATTTTTAAATATGTACAATATATAATAGGTAGGTTATATATGGTAAACCTACATGATAATCAATAAATTATATATATATATTATACATATATGTACATGGACAATGTACAAGTCACTTAAACTAAGTTGTATGCGTTCAATCGTTTGATACGCCTATAATGTTTTTCGAGTTGTCTAGAAGTTGTTTAGCAGTTTCAGAACAATTTTTGATTTCATTCTGGATAGATTACAATATCTTGAAATCTCGATGGGATGACTTGTATGCTCCAACAATGGTACGAATATTTTGACAACGATGATGACTTCAATGTTGGATTTTATGATCACAATCCCACAATTTTACACCATAATTACAAATCGGTTTGATGATAGTTAGGTACATATAGAAGCCGTTGATTTTCCTGGTCTAGTGCAGAATTTCTTCAAATAAACAATTACTAGTGCATTTTTTCTTTGATCTGCAATTCTCCGGCGGGCATGGTGTTTTTCATTCAGGGTGAATCAACTAGGTATTTGTCGAATCTTTTGGTCTGATTCTCGTGTGATCCAGTTACACTTGGACATTTTTAATTTTGCGTAAAGTATACGTAAAATAGAATAGTTAAAGAATAGCCTAAGGCACAACCTTGTAGTACTTCAGCTGATATGTTTTTCCAATTTGTTATCGCTTCTTCAGTTAGGTGGACCTAAGCTTATGTGCATATATTATCGCTTGTTGAGTGACTAGTGATCTCTTCAGCAGATCAGAAAGTTCTCATCGTTAGCCGTTCGATTATAATAATATATAATATATATATTATAACATATAATAATCATAAATCATAATATATCATGCAGTCAACAGACAGGATAAGAACAGTATAATATATAATAATAATAAAAATAATAATTACTCGATCGTTGTTCTCTTCCAAGCGATCAAAATAAGAGCATTAATCGCAATGTCTACAGGCACAACTTCCGCTTCGTAGTCTGGACTACACAACATGGATCGGATCACGCCTTTGCCGCCAGCCACAATGACTCCTACCGGCCCATTTAAGCTGTCCACCCATCCGGGAACGGGCTCTTTGAACGAAGGCGTCACTGCAAGCGACAAAAAACAAAAAAATTATATTTTCCGAACCAACACGTTACAAGGCTGCCATTAATGCAGACAGTGACGAAGTGGCGTGGCGAAGTGGATAAACAAGAAGCAATCGCCTCTGAGTTTTTAATGGGTGAAGGGAGGGTGGATAATGGCCAGTGGTTAAAAATGTAGTAATATCAACTACTAATTTGGTACTTAATAGTTAATACGGCAGGCAATTGAAAATATATGTATGTTTTTATACCGAGGTTTGTGTGGGTGGAATATTAGACTTGTCTCTGAAGAATTTCAACTTCGGCAAGTCACTGACTGCAGCGGTGCCGGGGCAATTTATTTGACCAATCCAGCGTATGCGTGTACGTCGTGTGTGTAACGTTAGTTTAGTTTATAGGTACGGTAGTGGTACATATTAATAATAGGTACGATATCAATATGAACTTACCAATTGACGGACGGCCCACAGATATTGGAATTCGACTAGCATATTCGCTGACCAACGATTCAGCCAACCTTTTGGAGTACGTGTAGCAATTCGGATGGGGCCCAAGCAGTCTGAAATCGATTTGTTTTTATTAGATGAATACAGTTTAACCATATTATAATGATAATTTGCTTTTTCGTTTGATCATCGAATTCATTACGTTATTCGAATATGATTAATCTGCAATATTCGTTTATTTTCTCTAACATTGAACTACGGTAATAAGGCTAACCGGTTCGCCCTGTGGCGAAACAAAAATAAAATAATAATAGCCAATTACGCTCAGCGCGAGTTAATGGATATATATTGTCATTTATAGTTTCCGAAAAAAAAACAATCACTTCCGGACTGTTTATGTGTCTACATTTAAGATATCATGACGCAATGTAGTCGATACAAAACAAATTAAACTGTTCGATAACATTTTTTGAAGTATGCCATCATTAATACGACGTATCATAAAATCAATTTCATAGATTCCTAGCGATGCAGGCCAATTTTAGGAATAAACAATTTTATGGTGTATATAATTTTACATTTAGAGCGGAGAATTAATTTTTTTGTGCTTATCATCACGTTTGCTTCAATTTTTAACGTGGTAGTTGGGAGAAAATCAGTTCTAGTTGGTACTATAGAGTAAAAAGAATAAAAGAATAATATAATTGCTCAAAATAATTGGGAAGAACTAAAAACAAATTACTGAAAAACGGGAACATAAAATATTAATGCAATACCCGCCGTTTTTGATCAAATCAATTTTGATTTTAAAACAACTTGAAAATATGTTCACCAAATATTTTAATTAGAATTTTCTATTCAATTTATAATTTAAAAAGAATGTTTACCCTTATTAACTTATACTTTAGACATTGTAATACAAGTTTTCTCGTAAGTTGTTCTAACAAAACTTTAAAAATATCGATGGCACATAATTATTTCAATTTTTACGAGTGTTTTAAGTTCATATTTTAAAAATATATGAATATTAAAAAAAATTAAGATTTTTTCTCAGTTTATTTTAGTTATCTTGTAATTTAAAAAATATTTTATCATCGGGACTATTCACCATATAAATATTATTGTTTTGTACACAGTTAAAGTTTTCAAATATTGTGCTAGGTATTTACACCATGAACCTATTTATATAAAACCGTTCTAGGTGGTAGGTACGATTATATTTACAATTTAGGTACCAATAATATATCATAATAATTAACAACAAATAGCACTAATTTACACTATAAAATCAATGCATATTATGGTATATATGTGATTAAGTTAAAAACCGTTTATGTTCAACCTGCGGTATCACCACCCTCATAAGGTAATATTACCAATAACAGCATAAATTACTTACAGTTACCTACCTACCTAATATAAATTAAAACGTATCATCATAACTATAGGGAGAATCTAGAGGGGGCTTAACCCCCTGCTCCCACCAATAGACTTATATGAAAAAAACGTCCATGGATAAAATATATTGTGTAAAATAGTTAATAATTCTATTTAAGTATATTCTACGTAATACATCAATATTGTGGATGTACCATGTACGAGTTTATATATGAGAAAAATCAAAACATTCATCAGGTCGACTTTGACACAAAACAGATTCAGTAAAGTGGCTATAAAAATAGAGAAAAAGAATCATCTAATAAGATTATCGATAATGATAATTTGTAAACATTTGCATCCAAATATTTTGGGCGTATACTGCAGTAAATTATAATTTTAAAAAAACTTATACTTATTTTATTGTTCAGATTTGTTTTTACTGTGTGGTTTATTTTAAATTTTGGTTTTACATGGCTTATTTTTAACCTTGATTTCTCTAGCTAACTATTAAATCATAGTTAAGCCCATGTGTATATTATGTAGGCTAACCTATGTTATAAAAATATTCTGGATGTAGGAAGTAGAGAATGCGTCTCTGTTCTGTACCTATCGTTTATCATAGTATAGGTAGTAAGTAAGTACTATGGTTATTGATTTGTAATAGAAATAATGTTTAACACATACAGTGAATAACTTAATGACGAAGTACACTAAAAGTTAAATTTTACGATTTAGCAGAGTGAATTCTCCTCTTATTTTAAATTAATCATAAAATATACTTTGGAGTATAGTCTTAAAGTTTCTCTATGAATTTAAAGAAGACGTAATTTACTATATTCCTTAGTAAGTGTCAAAAAGTGTTACAAAAAAAATTCATACAATAAAGTACAAAAATACGTGAAGTGTATAGCAGTGAGCTCTGATAATAACTTTTTTATGTTGATCAATTTTGGGTATTTTCCCAGCTTCATACAGCAACAATGCTATAAAAGAGATGATTTATTTTTTATTATAAAATTAACAAAAAAATTGACGTCCACGTTTGTCGATACTCTGTCTATTTATTTTGCTAGCAAAAATCATATTTTAGGTAATTCTTATTTGATTCGAACAACAATTTATTTCAAAAATAGTTAAATAACTAAACTTTACTTTCGTTCAATACACTAATACAATGTACTTTATACTGTTTAAATACTGTTAAATACTGATATTTTATTCTACCTTATAACTTAAAATGGATGCCTGCAGGCTGCAGATGGCATTTTTTCATAAATATAAGTGTATATTAGCGTGTAGTTTAAATATTGAGTCATTGCTAATTTAAAAAAAATGTTACGACATAATTTAAATATATTATAGATAAGAAAGAAGTAATTTTTTTTTTAAATTTTCAACAGTATTTGTATATATTTTTATTTTTTATAAGGAAAAAAATTCAACGAAATAAATAAATAAATATTTATCAAAACCCAGAAGACAAAAACATGTGTGTATGTAATAGTTGTGTTTTCGTATACATACATGTACATTATATAATAAATTTACTATATAGGTTTCATACTATAATATATTATCTCCGACCCCGTCAATGAGGCGATCAATTCAAATGTGCTGTATTAAATGTCCTATAAATTGACTCTTTTTCGTGAAGGGCAATATAAAGTAAACATCAATATCCATTACAGTGTTGAGTTAACAAATAAGGAGACCAGTGACGAATCAATATAAATAAAAATACAATATGCCGGTGAACAGCAGTATTCTACATATTATGATTACGTGCTCTTGAAAACATTATCCGACAGTCGAAGTGGTTGTTCTATTCACGAACGTGTAGTGTGTACAATGTATATCTACGTTATAGTACCTATATAGTTAACACTTACTAAAATAATATTTATTATATTAACAAAACTGTACAAAAAAGCCAATAGGATAAAGATTGAGTTAATTTTAACATTCAAACTTATTTTTTTTAAATTCAATTTTTAGTAACTTAACATTTAATTTATTTGATAGTGATCTTTATTAACATTAACTTTATAAACAATGAGTTACTATCAATCAAATGTAAGTTATGTTTGTTTATAAATAATTAAATAGTAAATATTAACATCAATAAAATTATTATTGAAGATACATAATAGGAAATTAAATATGTAATTCTTAAATTTACTTCTTGTATTGTCCAATAAGTATAGTTTATTTATTTTTGATACCATACAGACATTAAAGATTAATAATTCAATTTTATAAATAGGTACCTGGGTACTATAATGGAGTACTTGTAAGCTGTAGGTACAATTCACAAAAAGAACAAATTGTAAAATATTATAGGTAGTCATAATGATGTAAAATTACATAAGTAAGTTACTGCTTACTAGTTATTACTTATTATTACTGTAATTGCTATCGTTCAATGATGTTTATTATTTTAAAATATTTATTGTCCAATTGTATTATGTGTTAAAAAAAATAAAATTTATTTAAATCAGTAAGTTATAAATTATTGTTGATTTCTAAAAAAATGATTTTACTATTGTCTATTAACTTTAAATTGAATTTATAGTATCAATTTAACTCAACTCGGTTTTAAAAAAACATCCATAACTCACACGTCTTGTATATATTACCTAGGCGTGATGGTTTCAAGCGTATGATCGTCCATCCATTCGACAGCGCGCATGACGTCCTCCGGATTGGCCGGTGATGGATAAATCGTTTCTTCGAGTGTGTCATATTCGCAGTGACAGAAAGCCGTGGACAAATGGACGAACGACTAAAACAACGAAATCCCAACTGCACTCCGAGTTTATAATATTGTCGTATAAAAAATAGCAACAAAAAAAACCTGTCCTTGCCGAGACCGAATTTCGCAGTTTCACCGACGCAAAACGACAATTGCGTCAGACAATCGTTTACAGTTAATTAATTAGCGATGACCGGTTCTATTTTTGTACAGTATTATATTATTATACGTTGTCGGTTTTTTGTTTGAAACTGAATAATATACCTAACTCGTATTCACCCTCGCCGGGTAAGTGATATTTTTACTACGAGCAAATAGTAATTTTCTACTTGAACCGTACTAATGTCAAGTCGCTTAAAAAAATTGATTAATTTAATGGACAACCCATTCACCCCTGTATAATATTTAAGGAATACTATAACATATAAGCTGACTATTGATGTTCAAAATATTATATATTCATTCACAAACACATCGAAAAGTCAGAGTCTTAAAACTAACTAATCGTGTGAGACTATTGATGTTAGTAAAGCATTGCTAACTATATTAGAAATATCAGAAAAAAACTATACATCTTTCTTAAATATTCAAATACATTTTTAAATGTTGATACATCATACCAACAAACCACATACATAGTTTATTTTATTTTATTTAATATTATGTATATTTAAAAATTCAAGAGTTTTTATAAATTCCGTAAAAAAAAAAACAAAAATCTTCTAAACAAAAATTTAGATTTTCTGGTTCGACACTCTTAATGTTGGTATTAGTTATAACTTATACAAGTCATTACACACTGGAACTGTACAGTTAATAAAATCGTGGTAATGTCCCCCTACATTGGATTATTTTGGCATATAAAATATATGATAATAAGCAATGAAAGTATATTTACCGCTATATGACGTGGTCTGAGAATGGCCATACATTCATATCCCCCCCTTTCAAAAAACCTGAGCACGCCACTGGTAAAGCGTACTGAAATTATATATTCTAAGTTACCGCCAAATTTTTCATTTCCACAGCCAAGTCCAACACATGTTTCGTTCCAGTGGTGTTGTGTCTTATCGCATCCTTCAGACCCGATTCCAAGCGCAGCGACGCCGCCCCGTTAAAGACGATTGACACATCGTTGACAAGAATTGACTTGTTTTCGTTGCTCAGTCCTAGTCCGGGAAGGCCCAAGTCACCTTCCATCGCTTTGATTTTCTTCAGCCTATCCGGGAACTCTGTGCGTACGCGTTCGAACACCTTTGAAAAAAAAACAAAACCCGTCTGTTAGTGGTTACTTACGGACTATTATTTGCGCTATTATTTGACATTTTCTTTTAAATAACGTTTATTAAAACAATAATCAGTTCTAAATCCATTTGGTTAATTGGTAGGCTCCGCGTACTGCCGCTGTGGCGGCACGTCGATTGAGTATTTTACTATTTTAGTAAATAGGGTGTACACATGTACACACGACGCACGTGCCGAATTAGGTATTGTACGTGACTTATTTATCGTCGTTCTTATTATCGATTTAAAATAATTCACTTATACTATATAAAATATTTTTAGAGCATAAGTGTTTGCAAATTAAATGATTTTTTTAGGTCTATATTATGTCCTTATAGCTACCCCAATTATTATTTATGAAGTATAAACGTGTGCTGTGGAGTAGAATTTGCGTCTATTTACGTTTATATGAGTCTAATGACCTATATGATAATAAACATTTTTTCGAAGGTCCTCACAAGACCCTTAAACCTACGCTATTACCCATACGTGATGGCTGTTATTATGACCATAAATTATAGGCGGCAGTGCTGGTGAAATGGAACTTATATTATGACCTTATTTCGCTGGTCCCTATATAATAATAAATTATTGAATGTTGTTATAAACAACGATTTCATCTGAGCTTATACATATTATATACAAATATTATAGTCACTTTTACTTTTGACACTTTTATAATCGGTCGTACATAACGAAGTGCTATAATACAAACCATACACCTATTATAAATGTTACGACGATCGTCGTGTGTAAACGTATCTTGCTACACGACCAAACGACCTTACGAAAACGATAAATATTATAATTAATTATAGTGTTCTTCGATTATAGGTGCCGTTTTAGATTTTACAGGTACCTGATACACACCGAGAACGTAAACATTATATAAAATTCAAAATAATAATAACTATATGCACCGTATATAATGTGATAATATACATGTGCATGTAACAACGATATGAACCACCCTTCTAGACATATTTTTATGTGCCAATCTCTTATATTTAGAAACGACTTAACAATAATTATACAACAATTTATTATAATATTGCATTTATTGGGCAAGAACAAAAATTATGGACGCCCCATCTCCTCAAGCTATTCAGATAGATATTTAAAGAAAGAATAACAGGATGAAAGAAATATTCAGATCGCGGCCTCGACCACCGCAACAATGAAGAAATGTTTTTAGTCCTTTTTTAGTACCTACTATCTCAAAATTATAGTAATTGATTAATAAGTAACTATCTATGTTAAATATTTTATTTTATCATATAATTTGTGTTCAAAGTAAAACAAAATAATCAACTATCATTTTTCAAACGTTATAGGTACAATATAAATTTAGTTTTATAATTTTGATATAATATGTTGAAACTATATAACTGAATAATTCAATTAACAGAAATTTAATTGACGTAAAGAACTAGATTTTATAATTTTTGTAAATTAAAAATAAAGTAAATGGATTAAAGTTATAGCAATGTATTTGTTTAATTAAAATAAAAAATTAGGTATACCTTTATTGTGGTAAATACCTACCCACTAAGACAGTAAAATACTTTGAAAATTGAAAACAACTATGGAATTTTATCATAATTTTTTCGAAAAATACTTTTGGAGACATTAAATTGGTCAAACTTTATAAGTAAGTCTATATAATTTGAGAACATAATAAATGTAACAAATATTTTACTAGGTAATTTAATTATATTTAATTAACATAAAAATTTTAAAATAATATACCTACCTAATAAGGTCACCAAAATATGCCGAAACCAACTAAATTACCACTCAACGATTATGTAAAATTAATTTCACTAAAATTAATGAAAATTTAGAAATATAGAAAATGCATCTTTGTCAATTACTCAAATTTATATTGATTGACATGAAAAATCAGGACTGGTTAAGATATTAATCGTTGAAATTTAAATATAATATAATTACAAGATATTTTTATACTGACGCAGATTGATGAAAAGTCAGGTTTAATATTATAATATATATTGTATACTAAACTTAAATGCCAACACTATTATAAGATTTAATTAATTTCTATCGTGAGCATAATATTGTTTTCCAATTTTTTCCACTTCGCCCGTATAAAACAATATTATTAGTACTATGATTTACGATCATCACTCAACTGCTAATTTCCTTATTTGCTCTATCCTGGCTGTCGGGCTGAAACCTCTCTTCGGTCTACACAGTACGTAAATGGTTTTGACGCCGCCGCAGTCTCTAAGCAGCTTCTCGATGAGCACCTTGCCCATGTAGCCGGTACCTCCGGTGATGAACACCGAACGACCGCTGTACCACTCGCATACACTTTCGTTCGTCATTTTATCACCTGAAAAATAACATATCAGACGTTATTCAACAATAATATATATTACTATCGGTTGCAAATTCGAGTATTTCGAATATCATACCTAAATAAATAAATATTCATATATTTGTACAATGGGTGAGTGTATTACTACATTACATAAAATTATTACGTATAGGTATAACATGACATACCAATGACATATTACTATAATCATTTGTTTCATAATAACGCGCTGTATACGGATTTTACTCAAAGAATATCATTATAATATTATACTGGTATTACAAAGTGCGTGCTCTCTCGGGGCGAATATCTTCAAAGATCAAGATATTACATTTGTCATTAGGTGGTTTATTACATGGACGATTTTCCGAAATAAACGTCAAACCTATAATATTGCTCATGGAAAAACAAAATAGAAACAAATTAAGGACTAGGGACTGTTATTTTAGAAGTTTCTCTTATAGGTACCATATTAGTAAAATATTATGTATACCTCTTATAGGTATGTCGGGAACAGCTAGATTTTAAATTCCGATTACAGACCACTAAAATATTCCCATGAACTATGAAAAAATTTCGATTTCAAGCTTTTAATATTTCAAGTTTTTACGAAATTAATAAAATCGATCCCGTTTTCACTAACTAGAACTTAATAGGCATTACGTACATTTGTGCATAGATACGCATTATAGTATTGTTAGGAGCAATACAATTTATCATAGACTATAACGGTATTACGTGACACATTATTGAATGTAATAGTTATTTTTTTTTTATCACAATTATTCACAATACAACACTTTTGTTGCAAGAGTTCCCCATGGATTCTTATTTATTAACAAATAGAAATCGTAAATCTATTAATGCTCATCCAATAGAGTTATCTATTGAATTTTTTTTCACATAGGTAGACTGTACATTGATCCGTGCCTATAATTAACAATGCATAATGTGATTTGGAGATGTTTTCCAATTTTGTTATACGTTTTTTTTTTAAATTCTGAGTGGAGCTATGAACATTTATTGATATTTGTATATGATGTGTGTATGTTTTTTTTATACTACTTTTCTCATATCTGTTATCACTCATCACTTTATAGATCAGAAAAAATGCTTAGATTTTCAAATTCAATGTATTTTCTTTTAGGTGAGTGAATTTTTTTTGTACTTGGGAAGATGAGTGAAAAATTCTCAAACCTTTTCTTAATAATTGAAAAAGAAAAAAGAATTAGGGAAAACGGGAATTTTTTCAAATAACCGATTTTTGCCAAATAGTTATAGGAATATTAACATTTTATAGTTTCTTACATCGTACAATTTTCAAAATATTATTACTATTTTAATGCTATTCATAGACATTTGAAATTTTCTTTTTTTTTCTATAAATAACAATAAGCAATTTTGCTTTGTCAAAATCCTTGAAAATTGAATACAGAGTTCCTCATAAGTTTTTAGTACCTATTGCTATATAAAAATATTAAAGATATACAGGCACGATTTTTTTTTTATAAGCATTTCAAGTTCAAATTATGACGAAGTTTGATATCTAAACGAAGAACAAAGAATAAGAAAGTAACTATAATATTTTTCAACTGCCATTGTATCAACATATTAGGAATCTTGTATTAAATTTACAAGCTCTTTGACCACTGAATAACATTTTATTGACATTTATAGAAAAAAAACTGAAAATGTCTGTAAACAGCTCAAAACAAGTCAAAATATTTTGAAAATGTTATGGTGTATATATGTTAATATAAACATTCAGTGAAAATATCATTTGTTTTAGAGTTACACCAAAAGCCAAAATCAATTTTGTTTCCGTTTTTCCTTATTTTTTTTTTTTTTAAAGAGATTCGCAATAAAATTATTCGAACTCGACTCGCAATATTATTATTATACATTTGACAAAGCGGTGAGGGGAGCAGCTTCGTGTACATCTAAAAATAGGATAAATATGATACGGCAGACAAGAATAAGTGAAGTTTTGATGCAACAATAATATTAGTGTGATGCGTGTGTCTACGAGTGAAATAATAATCGACTCGAAATATGATATAAACATCGTTGCATGGTAATGCGATATACTTATATAGTCAAACACGCATACCTAAGCATTAAATAATATTATATAAATATTATACACACACACACATAGTTCGTCGGATATTGACAAATCAATCCGCAAACACGGCGTAAATATAGCTGTTGTAAACAGTGGTTGTGATGGGGTGAACGCACACGATTTATTTGCGTGTACAGTGAATATTCGCTACCTGTATAATCTCGAACACGTGTGCAACGATATTGTAATTATAATAATTACAAAGCGTGTTGGCCGTAAGTATTGAATAAAAAAAAAACGGTACTTTTTCGTATATATAAACTGAGTAGGTAATTAGGCACCGCGCGAGTGGTTATAATCACGTGTGATGGAATGCCGAGAAAATTATTATCCAGTAAACCTGCCAAGTGTTCGGATGAAATAGAACGTGACAGAGAATTTATGACGCCACGGCACGATTATTAATGTTGTTTTGATACAAACCGCTGAAGGACTGTTCATAATAATAATAATAACAACAACAATAACATGGTTATATTAGAATACCTGAAATACAGTGGTTGCAAATATCCCCCTCCCCCTTTTTCACGTCGATCAATATAACAACTATTATATTAGTATTATGATATTATTTGACTTCTTACCAATCCATCATTGGAGTAATTATTCAAATAATATCAAATAATACCTTCCTACACTGGCTGTGTACACAACTTTTGAATTTCGTTTAAATTAATATTATAATGTCATTGTGTTGCCACTTTTCTATGTAGGCACCTATATGGTTGGATATTCGTCGATAACACGACTGCATATTATTCGAATGATAAATTGTATGACTTAAGATATTGTGATTTATGTTAAAGCGTATAAAGTGGCGTTGAACACTATATAAACAATATTTTGTAACTTTAACGGTACCGGTGTACCAACAAAAAATAAACTAAAAATATACTAGGTTAATTTTACCCCCGGGGTAAACATTTGAGGGTATTAGAAACCTGCGACACCGGTATGGGCCATCCAGCGGCGTTTGGATATATTTCAATATTGGGGGCCAAATGGACAAATGTATGTTTAAATCACTTATGAGCTATGAGTTGTCAACTGTAACTCAGACATTCCAAATTCTTTTTGAACATATGAATAGGGATAATAATCTGGGAAAGAAGGGGGATGGTTTCGCCCTCATATTTTATAGTGGTGGAAAAATATTGTTTTCACCTCTAGTTTTACGCTTTAATTCATTGATCTTGAATGTTTTATTTTCTATCACTATAATTTGTCATCAAAATATGAATATTGTAATAGCAGGTACCTGGTACCTACATTTAAAGTCTTGGTGATTATAATATTATATAGATAATACAGTATTGATTTATTATTGATACATTTTTTGAGGGTAACCAGAGTGTTACCTCCTCCACCCCTAAATTTTTTAGCCACAATAGGTAAAAAACTTTATAATATTCTGCCCTCTCCCAAAATTAAAAAATTAAATTACTCCAAGTTACGCCATCGATCACGTGACAGAAAAAATCAAATACACCCATACAGTATTGTCACATTGCTTCTGAAAACGCCCAGAAGCAATTCGAGTTGAAACACCTACGTACATACCTAACTATATTCGTGAAACGGTTCGTGAATTGGTCTATTTAATGAAGAAAAAAAAAGTATATACAATATGGTAACTGGTAAGACGGTAAAACAAAATATTGGTATTGTATACTGCACAATATGTTTATATTATAAATAACCAGAATATAGATTTGACCTACAGATATTATCATTGATTATAAATTATAATATTATAGAAATAGAATATAATCAATGGTATTAGTCATTAGAATATTAATTGTTTTAGATGTTTTGCATTTTAATACAACAATATTTTAACACGATTTGATAAAATTGATTATCAATGCACACTTTTTTTCTATTAAATGTTACCAATAATTGTTCACAAGAATATTGTCAATGATAAAACAAGTTAAGTCAAGCAACAATGTAGCAGTAGGCACCTACCTAGAAAAAATCATTATGTTAATTGCATGTAATATTATTATTACCTTACTCGTTTATAAGTACAGTGTTACAGTCGTCAATCATACAATTTTGCCAGATAACGGCAGCCTCGATATGTGTATGAAATTGCCTTGACTTAAATTTCTTTCTAACAATAGTAGTCATATTTTTCATTATTATTATTATTCATAACATTGAAAATAATTGAAGGCATTGTTAAATATTACATAGACATAAATGTAGGGATTATTATTTATTTGTTTAACTAATTAGGTAACATTTTAAAAGTGCTCAGCGCTCTTTTGCATTAATTCAAAATATAAAATCTTAAAAAGATATTACTGTTAAACAACTTAAACGTAGGTACCTATGTCGGTACTTTCGACAAGTCGAGAGCATTTTTATTTTCATTCAAGTAAGTTAAAATTAATAATAAAAGTTAAATTGAAATAAGTGCTCATTACTTTGTAAACATAATAATATTGTTGGTTGGTTTTTTATAGGTATAATTTTTTTTTGAGTAAATCAGAAAAAAATGAGATTATGCCGGGTAATAATAATAATAATATTGCAGTGGTATGCTAATTCGGTCTGTGCTTACAGTAATATTATTTTCTAGACTCAAAACTTGCCCAGTCACTATAGTATAGTATAGTATATTCGATTAACGTTCTGCAGTTCTATCTACGCTTTTCATATTTTTATTCGTACCGATAATCAATAAAACAGCGTAAAAACGTGGCCACTGAGGATCGATTTCAACGTTAGGTATAATTTGTAATATATAGTCCACCAGATGTGGTTATGGTAAATATTTGTAATTGATACATCGGACAGCGGTAAGCGTGCTGTACGTATTAAATATATTATAGATGTTCAAAATATATAGGTTGACCGGGATCATCACAAGTTTCGAAAAAATAACTTACTGCCCAGTGTCTCAATGCCCAATGTGTCCAATGATTACATTGATCAAAATGTCCTGTTCATGATATTATAACTTGCAGTTCACGTGCAAATAATGGACACCTGTGAATTAATCGTCAACGGGTAGAAAATAACACTTTATAGCAGTATTAATATTTTAAGTAATAAATAACTTGTAAGATGCTGAACAGTACGAAAAATTGAAATCTGTTCAGCGAATACATCGTACATGGTTTTGCCAAAAAACCACTTTGGCGCGGTAAACGATTTCACTAATAATCACTTTAATAATTATAATATGCGCAGATATTTGCGTCGATTTATTCAAACACAATATTATTATGGAATCCATACGAAGAAGTGTATTCGAATTGAAATGTATATAAATATTAATATAAACAAATATATATATTTAAATGTATTCGATGAGTTCGTCGAGAATTTCACGTTTCTAATATTCGAAATATAGTGAAGAACAACGAAGTAACAGTGAACAAAATATTATAATATGCGAGCAAATCATCAGTTCGGACTAAACCTTGACCATTTTTGGATAAACCACAATATATTATGTAATGATTTATCACTGCTTTCAAATTCAAAGACACCCGGTGACACCTAACCTAGCCCAACTCCAGTATCTTCAAATCACGTTTTACGGGTATGACGTACTTTTGCGCTCAGTATGACAGTCCGTATGATCATTTTTATATTTTATGAAGTGTTAAATTTCACATTTCAAACGACGTCGCGGATTCAATGGGTATAATAGTTTTCATTCTTTATAGTCAAATGGTAATAATTTTTTTTTATAAAATATCTTTTAGAGAATTACGAGGATTCTGTACAAACAACAAGACGTCGAGACGTATTACGAATCAAACAAATATTACATGAGAACCTCCATGTTGTTTGCTTATTATTCGTCAGTATATAACATTATAGCTACCTGCCTACCCAAGCGAATTGATGTCGAACGTGATTATTTTACATCCACGAATGCCATTGATGTGAATGTATAAAACAAAAAAATACGTCTGTATATTACAAGAGTTCGATGCTTACTTTCTCCGCCAATATATATATATATATATGTACTCGATAACCCTAAATTACTATCATCGTATACTATTATTTGTTATTCACACAAAAACAATTTCCGGACCACGCGGAACCATCGTATTTTGTCATTTCTCCGCCGGCGATGGACTGCTAAAACAAAAACCATATACTCCTCATACGTGATTCACGATTTTTCCGTTTTCCGCTTTGCAATGTCGCAGACTAGGACCAGAGGCCAAATAACGCACTCAAGTCGTATATGATAAATTATTGAAAATATTATGGACGTGCAGCCACGACTGCAATTGTATATCCTCGATGCCGCCCTTTCCGTCGAGATATTGTAACAGCTGAATATACGCAGTGCGTGGTATAGCGAGATGTACAGGTGCCTAAGCCAATCGTCTCGTACAATTTATATTATCAATTAGCTACGCAGATAACATTTGTTGGGGGACATCACGACCACCGGTTTATGCGGTTATATATAGGTCACGCGCGTTACAAGTGGACTTCGTCTCACAAATCTGGCCAAACCATATTACTGTGGCACGCATGCACTCACTAAAATTCACGTGCATATATTAATTGTATAATTATATTTATAAGTTTTAAAATTCACATCAAGCAAAGAAAGTAGTTTGGTATACTAATTTTTAGGAAAGATCATATGATTTGTATCGCTGCACCTAACCAAATAATCACTGACTTTATATGTATACGCATAATACGAATAGGGCAGAAAGATTTTATTATAACTCAATTCATTCAATCTTGGTTGTAAACGAGTCAATAAGTTACAGTTCAGCGAACTTTTTTTACTTAACGTTTTTACATTTAATTTTTAGTGACTTAACTTTTAAGTTTTATTTAATAACATTTATTAACATTATTTTACTTAATAAATAATGGGTTACTATCAATTAGATGTAAGTTGCGTTTATTTATAAGTAATACATAAAATAAGTGGGTCCTATGATTACTGATCCTACATGAACAAAATGGAAAATTTAAAATGTAATTGTTGAATTTACTTTTTGATGCTGCCATTGGACAGAATTGTTTAATAAAAATAACATATTTTTGGTGGCATTTAAGTAACATCAGTTATAATTATAATGCATCTGTATAAAATAAATACTAATAGGTAGGTACAATCCTCAAAAAATTAAATTATAATATATTTTCATCATGAAATAAAATAAGATATTAAGAGGATATCAGCGTAGGTAGGTTCCGGTTTTTTAATATCTGACCCACGCGCAACATAAAGACAAAACCAGGGCTTGCTAACGGACTAATAACGTTTTGATTATAACGTTATATTTTACAAGAAACGATTGAAATTTGTAAATGTAATTATAACGGACAACGATAATCAAAAATAATTAACTACCGCAAAACAAAACATAACGATTAACAAAATATATTATATATCATACAAAACATAACGCAAAACATAATATTTTAAAATCTATTTATTTAGAAGTCTATTGGTTTCATAGAAATATTTATTTCATGCAAACAACCTAAGAATTGATTATATTATATTCCGCATCAGAGCCATTACCTACCCGCATTACTTATTATTTTTAAATTTAATTGGTACCTATTAACACTATTTTAAATAACAAGAAACGTTTTAATTCTGGAAACGATAAACGCAAGATTTGGATAACGTTTTAATTCTAAATAACGATAAACCATAAACGCAAAAATTATGTGACATTTCAATTGTAAATAACATAAAACTGATTTTTTTTTCAAATGCAAGCCCTGGACAAAACTCATTCACCCAAAATATTTGTTGTTTATGATTTAGAGTAATCTTGGAGTTAAATCATAGAGAATTTTCACATTTTTGAGGGTATATGACAAATCAATTTGTCTAAATACTGTCTCAAAAATCAAAACAATTGAATATCCGTTTAAATTTACAAATTTTTCTTTTTGTTTATAAAGTCAGATATAAAGTCAAATATTATTAAAATATAAAATAATATATCGATCCCTCCTAAATATTATCCCATAAAATGTTTGCAATACGTGATTTTACTCTAAGATTACTCAAAAATTATAATTATATATGCGTTTTATCTATGTTGCGCGTTGGCCTGAGAGAGAAAACAATTAATGTTGCGCAAATATATCTTAAGTAGGTAAGACATATTATGTTAGAAGCTATTAGTCATTATTACTGCTATAGTAAATGTATTGCCTGCGGACAATGATATTTATTATTTCCGTCATTTTAAAGCTTAAACTATCTGATGACTATGCTTTATGAATCAAAAAAAATTACTTAACTTAAGGCGGCAAGTTTACTTACTGACTTGTTGGTTTCTATATATACCTAACTCTTAACTTAACTGAGTTTTCTAAGATTGATCAACTATTAACTTAAAACTATAAAAAAAAAATGTCTATCAACACTTAACTCAGTTTAAAAAAAAATCATTAACTTGCCCAGCCTTCGTCAAATACTGGAATACACCACTGGGCCGGGAGTACCATTAGGAACGAAGGAAAAAAAATATCGTCGAAAACAAAACGGACCGCTGAGCCGGCCGATAACGAGTTTTGATGAAGAGAAATTACATTTTTTGTGCCGTCGCCCCTCCGCCGGCCGGTGCATATAATATTATATTATATTATCATTTCGTACCCACACGTTACACGTCGTATTATTATATTTTTATGCAATGAAATACACGCGAGCGCGCGCGCATTATGGCACCAGCTATTCCGCATACGATGGCGTAACAAGGTATGGCGTACAGTGTCATTGATTAAATATAATATACAATGTATATAATAATGTTTAATCAATGACAGTGTGTGTATGATGCCTATACAATGTATAGGGCATAGGTATAGGTTAAGGATTTGGGATGTAATAATGTACCTATATAAAATATACGAACCTGCCCGGAGCTGATATTATTATAATACAGTATCATAGGTACAATATTTATATATATTTTGGCGTGTGACGTTCTGTCATCCACTGCATATAGGTACTATGATTGTCTGCAGTAGGTACGTATTATAATATAATAATAATTATGGCACCTAATAGGTATACAATACTATACGTTATGTCTAAACAGCGCGCAGTGTCCGCGGCGGTCACTGCAGGTCACTTCTACTCACTCGTGATATGCGATCTCGTCGTATACACTTTATTGTAATGCGCCCAAGTGTGCTGTATATATTATATATTTGTATGTACATGTACCATACCTATGTATAAATGTATAGTGTGTGTGTGTGTGTGTGTGTGTGTGTGTGTGTGTGTGTGTGTGTGTGTGTGTGTGTGTGTGCGCACGCTGGTCGGTCGACGAGTGTGGTAAAAATTTCTACAAGATAAAAAAAAACAAAACCATTCTGGTTTGGTCGTCGTGTGCCGGATACCAATATTAAATATTAGGTATAATGCGCCGGTAGTACAAAAATTTAAAAAAAAAAAAAACTGCAGTCCGTCCTCGGGCGTTATTGTTACGGATTTAGAAATTTTTTTTATTTGACCTACAGTAAATTACGGCTTACCTATGTAAAACAAGCCGATCTTTTCGGCGATGTATTTTTGAAAATCATAATTAAAAAACCGTAAAAACTCCTGCAGTTTGGTTAGATATCATAATATATTCTATATAAAATTTTCACTTTTCTGCTATTATACACAATATAAAATTTAAATTTAAAAAGTTGCCGTTGACTACTTACTTGATTGTATACCAAAGAAATAATTTCTAAATAATTATTATGAAAAAAATTAGTGCCGTGTACATTTAAAGATCACCGTCTGTATTTATCAAGATTTGAGAAACGCCGCCCGTCTATATGTTTGGCCAAAAGTTAGGTTAATGCCTAAAAGGTATGTGACAGTAATTATTTCTATTCAACAACACCGAATACCAAAATTCAAAAATTTGAATCTATAAATTGTACGCATTACTATCATTTTTATAGACTATTCTATTTAGAAATTATGATTTAATTTTTTACTAATCATGATATTTTATTTGCCTTACAAACGCACCCAACAAATAAATTCACAAACGCCGAATTCAAATTGTTATTGTCAACACCTAAAATATGTATATTTTATTAAGAACCTATCAATTACGGCTTCAATACCTGAATAATAATTAGTTGCCCTAAATATGTTAATACTTAATATTATTTAATAATATAAGTAGTAAGTACCCTATACCTAGTTACAAAAATAATATAAATAAAAATTCTAATCTGATCTAATTTAAAATCTGCCAATATGTAAATAATTTATAGTAATTAATCATAAAAAAAAAAAAAAAATAAGAAGAATTACTAAATACGAATATACATTTTCAGTAATAAAATATTAATTATATACGAACATAAAATAAATTAGAAATAATGTTGTGCACTTAAAATAAATTTTTCGATTAAAATTTTACGTTTCACACATTTGAATGGTACATATTATGGTACATTGCTACAAATCTAAATATAAGAACCGTATTCGTGAGTCAGAACGAGAATTAAGTTATTTGAGTTCAAAGCCCTGGTCTTATAGTTAATTAATTTTATAAAACGTCCCATGCATATCATACTATGTAGCCAATATAGCTAGTAGTTAATATTGCATATTTTAATTTTTGATTATATATTTTAATTGTAAATAATAAAATATATTTTCAATTAATTTGAACAAATACGTTGAACATAAAATAACGGAAATGCCTAAGTGTTTTAATAAATAAGCCTTTTATTTTACGTGCTCATCAAAACACTATTAATATAATATTGTAGTTGAATTATATTTTTATGCCTACTAATTTTGATTTACATTATATATAGGTAGGTACCGTAAATTACGTTTCAATCTAAATAATAATAATAGGTAATTAGAATGTCGAATGAAGTGTAGTATAATAAAAAAAAATTAAATGAAGTGAAACCAGCAATATTAATAATGTGTGCAACCTGCGGTGAAATTATCTTATAAAAGAATATCATAGCGTTATAATATTAGCGAATGACGGTCGTCGGATATAGGTAGGTAGGCTATACAGTGTAAGTGCTACTTGAAGTTTCAAAATATTATTTTTTTTAATAGAATCGTTTGACTCCCCGAAAACCAAACCAATTTATTTGAAAATTATGTAGTCACTTTGCAAATATTTGCATATCGTTTTCCAGTGTGATGAAAAGAAAATAATAATAGGAAGACCAACTTCGCGCAGGCTCCCTTTATGAGGAACTTCGAAAAATGATACCAAAATGTAGCAATTAATTTAAAAATATAATATTGGTCTGAAGGGGGGTACGCACGTCCGTTTGAGATTGGAAAAAAGAATCATCTACAGCGTGGGGCTAATTAAAACATAAATATTAAAACCGTCAAACTGAAACGAGGGAACCACCTCCGTCACCGCATCACTTTTACTGTAATATGTTTAAGTACCTATAATGCACATCGCGTGGTAGTATTGGACGACGTGTTAAGAAGACGAGGCAAATGATAATTAAATTACAAGTTTATTAACTACATAGTAACTACAACTATTGAGTTGGGTACTTAAAACGACTGGTAGCGATGTCAGTCGTAAACCGAATATAATAATTAAATTTCCATATGAACACCTGTCTGCTTGCCTACGTACAATAAATAACAATATTAATATTATTATTATTATGTCGATTGTAATGTACATATAATGTATACCCGATTCGTTCACGCTCGCTATTACTATATTGTGAGCCTTCCCAGAACAATACTATACCCACACAGAATGTGTTGTAAAACTCATTAAATGTACAAAATATAAACCGAATGTATCGTCGGAACTCGTGCGGAAGTGTGGCGCGACGTTTCCTCTTAAACCAATAATTACAGAAGTAATATAGAATTGCAGACAATCATAATATCATTTGCTTGAATAAATAAACTACGTATGTGAGAGATTTTTATGGTTTTGCGTCTCATTTATATAGGTACCCCAGCTGGCTTTATTTGAATTTTATATTATCTCGTCAAACCGTCCGTTATATTACAAAAAAATGTGCTCTCAAATAAGTTCTATATTTTGTTTCTGATCAATATTAATATTTAGCCAAATTGTAGTAGATTCCATAATGATATAAAATCTAAGCAGTCCCTGCTTCTATAGTATCGTCTAATATAAAATTAAGAATGCTCAAAAAAAAATTGTATTAAATAGTTTAATATTTATTAATCCGACAGAAACTTTTTCTTGTACAATAACCAACGCAACAACCAATTAATTCATTTTTCTAAATACCTACTCTTATTTCGCAACGAATGCGTAAAACCGTTCCCATTACATCACAACACACAAAACATAATAAAAAAAAAACAAAAATAAAATATTTTATATTAATAATAAATTATTTTTTAGTGAATAGATTTTTTAAAAAACAAGCATCTTGTTGTTCAGCATGGTTGTAAATTATAACTTATAACTGTTTTGCAATAGCTGTGTACCTATACCTATAACCTATATATATTACATTACTTATATATTATAAATACATTATATTATTGAATAAATACAGCCCAATAAACAATAAAGATCTGTCGATGTATTACACTACTAAATCAGTTTATTCAGTGTATTTATTTTGAGGTATAAAATAATTTAAAAAAATCGAAGAAGTCTAAACACTTTTGGGCAATTCTAGAACAAAACGCAGTTGGTATTAATACTTAATACAAACAATATAATAATGTAATTATAATTGAACAAATAAATTAGGTACAATTCGTTATTGTTAATGAGACCTAATATGTAACTATTCATGTCAAAGTCATAATATTATACTCATGTGCGATGGCTTGCTAATTATCCATAAATATTTTTTTTAAAAACGATGTAACAATAAATCTTGTCAATGTCATTTAGTACCATTATAGCGTGATATTTTTATTAATTTAAATACGTTTAAAAAAAAGTGAAATTTGTCAATCCCAGACAAAAAATTGCTTCACGCATACTGTTTAGGTACATTTAAATGGATTTTGTTTTATTGAAGCAATGTAGGCTACAGAGGCAACTATTTAGAGTTTACATTAGGTATAAAATATTAAAATTTATAATATATTATATAGTATAAATAAAATAATAATAGTTACGTCTTGTTAGTAATGAATTATAATAATAGTATAGTACTTATAATAATAGTATCAGTGATAACTGATCCAATATGTGTTTGTAAGCTTCTTACATAGAATATATTATATATAAATTGTGTTGGTTTTGGTACTCGCGCATTATTTAGTATCATTATTTCCATTTAATATAGGTTCCTTCCTATAAACATTTTATTTTAGGTAACTATATTACTTAATATAATTTTTCAAACTCAAAGTGTTTTGTTTATTTTTCAACAATTACCTAGTGATAAACATTTTTTAAATATAATAGAAGTGTAGTCAAAATATAATTAACTTGGTATTATAATTGTTGCAAGACATACCCAAAACTACATACCTAATAAAAATAAATAATATCATTAAATGTTTAAATACATACAAAAGAAGTTATTAAATTAATTTTTCTTGGAAATAATGATGATTATTCAGTTTACTAAGCGTAATTAAGTACACATTTTTAATGAAAATTAAGTTTCTCGTCGTACCATCACAAAATATTATGTTATAACCTATAGCAATCCATGCCTTGTAGACAATAGGTACACAATACCTACATAGTACAACAAATTACATCAGATACCTACATATAAAAAATATATATTATTAACTTCACTCTCAAGTTGGAGTCTAGAGATTACCAAGCAATAACCAAGTAAGGTATAAATTTAAAATATGTTGGTTAATTAACTCAATCAAGATTCAAAACCTACCAAAATTGTAAAAAATAAACGAATGTATTAATTAGTTTCTCACTGATATAATGTATAGGTATGTATTGATATTGTGAATGCCAGTACCTATTTAGTACCTATATTTGGATTATACACCTAGAAGTTGTTCTAACTAAAATTGTTTCACCAATTGAATACTTTTAAAAAACAAATTTATGAATAATGTTCATATAATATATCGAGTGCAAGATATATTTATTCATAAACCAAATCTTGTAATACTTGAACCCACGCATAATGTATAGTATAATAAATATAATGTAGGTACATATCGAATTTATTAACTTTTAAGTAATAAGTTATTTGGAAAAAGAAAGATCAACAAAAACCTTCAACCAGTATGATAGGTATACCAAGTCAAATATAAAGAATAATAAATTAATAATTATATCATCATTGATTTACGTCGGTCATCACAAAACTATAGAATATTCTGAACATTCGGAACAAGTTTTTCTTACATAACGCAAACGAAATATAAGACGTCCGTAGAAATACTTTTTATTTATAGACATAAATTAACATAATAATTTAATGCAATACCATTATTGGATCGTTACCCTCTGTATATTTTTATACATATTTTATTTTTCTTATATTTGTTTAGTTGTTGTTGACATTGATATTGGACATAATATATATTGTGTACAAATGTACAATATTATTGTATCTTGTTTTTTTGTTTCTGACTTATTAAATTGTTACGAACACAGCCATCTTATTCAAATAAATAATAAACAGTGACTCATATAGGTACGTCCGATATTTTTATTTGTTTTAATAGGTTTTTATTTTACTAAAATGAAATGTAGTCTTATTTAAGTATATAGACGAATATAAGCGCAAGATTAGATTGCAAAAATGATGCACGTTTTGTATATTTTGTATTTTTACATATTTTCTATTTGGAGGAAAATATGCAGTACGATCGATTATTATAAGTTTTCTGCCAGCCAGCTATACAGGTATTACTATTATTTTGTGTAATCAACGATCATATATTATTAGCAATAAAAAAATGCGTTTTGAGTACCCACCGGATATGGGTACCTATTCGTAATGACGCCTTGAACTTTTCTTCGATCAGTGTAGTAAAACTCATTTTATGGAGCCATTGACGACCGACCCAGAAAATAATAATAGGAAATAAACTTTTGTGTACATTACTATATATTATGGTGTTATCGCGACACCCAGTAATTACATCATTGTGTGACGTCTGACGAGTGATGTATGACGTGTAGCAAGGACACGCGTTGTAGGTACCAATAATTAGTGCGTGTATACCATCTTTATTGGACCGCGCAGTGCGTATTATATTATAAATAATTATGTTCATGGTTTTTTTTTTGTTATTATATTGTGTTAAAAATCCAACGATGGTTTGATATTTTGCAACAGATTGTAAACATTAATTAAAACATTGTTTTAGTTTTAAAGATGCATATTGTGTTTGTGTTATTATTAACGACTTTTACGTTTCCATTATTATTTTTACTTTTTTAACGGTTATGTATAATATAAGACTTAGAGCCGTTCTTATACAATGTCCGGTAAACTGCCAGTTAACACTAAACGACTGATAACAGATTTTATTACCGGCAAAATTCGGCCGGTTAAGTATCAGTTAACTTTAACCAGACATTGTAAGAACAGCCCTTAGTATTCCCGTGCAATATTAAGTAGGTACTATTTTCTCTGCTATATAGTTGATATCATAGTATTATTATTATATAGACAATATATATAGTAGGTACCTAATACCTATCTTTATTGCTGAACTTGACGGGTCTTTTAATTTTTGAGGTGCATGTTTAGAACTACCTACTGTAGTAGGTAAACACTATATTATATAGGTACATTATACAGTTATTATACTATTGGCCTACGATTATCGTTATAAATTGTACAATAAAATAAAATTCATTATGGTGATTGCTATTAGATTATAATATCTATTTGTCAATTGTTTATGTAGGTATAGTAATGGCAATATTACTGTTTGCTCATTATATTATTATCTCTACAATAATTGTATTATTTAAATTTCACTGGTTATGTAAGTTATATATAGAGTAAGACGTACCTACCCACCTACTTATAAATCGTTGCTAACTTTTCTTCCATCAGGGTCGTATAACTAATTTTATTGCACTGTAATACATTTGTGTGTCGACTTTCCCAAAGAATGATAATACGATATAAATAATAATAATAAAAAAATTGATTTGTACACACTGTATATATATATATATAATAGATACCTATGCGTTTATGCGGTGTTATCAAGGCGATCGGTTACGATTTCGACTACAATATTTTACTGGTGTACATTATATTATTTTCAACGAATACCCATGACGCAACCGTAATGTGTAAGAGCTTTCCTCATTACTTATAGATAACAATATTATGTTTTTTTTTATTACTATTACTATAATTTTTGTTATTGTTATTTAAATAGATAAATAAATATTATACAACAGGATCTATCATGCATCCATGCATACCTATAAGATTTATGGATCTCACACTGAACACCATATTATATCATATTTTATTAACAATAAACGTAAATTTTTAATTAAATATTATCTATTTTTTTCATTGAGATCTTTCAGCGTTCAGTAAGTGTATATAATCAAAATTTTAAAAATAAATGTTAACCTATACCTACCTATAATTTAGTATCACTCAACAATTTCACGAGAAAAAAAGATTTTATTTAAAAATAATTTGGTGAACTGCATAATTTACTATGCATGAATGTATTTTTTAAGATGATATTATATATTTTTGGGTTGTATTTAATTACGATTTATCTGGCCTAATTAGTAGTATTTTTTTTAAAGCAAAATCTTTGTTTGATGCGTTGGCTAAACAACGTAGACATTACTCAATTAAAGTAATTTATGTCATAATAAATTATAATCCCACTTATAAAATATCTATGCAGCTTAAGATTCAGGCAACTAATTAAATAAAAAAATATGTAACAATAATTATGAGCATGCGACTATTTGATGAGGTAATGGAAACATAACAGTATGAAACAATGCAGGCGTCTGTACACTATATCAGATCTGTGTATAATTATTTAAAACTCATAACAGGCAGTTAAATAAAATTTTTTTCGTAACATCAATAGTAAAACTTGTAGAAATTCGTTCTTTTCACCTGATATCAATCTGGATCATATCAATAAGAATATTATTGATACGTACAACATGTAAATTAATTGTATATCATAAAAAACTTCACCGGGCCCAATATTTAACTGTGTTTTTATAAACGATTACAGAATAATTTTATCGACATAACTACATATCATGAGTGGTATAAATTATAAAATGCATAATATACGATTTCAAATAGATCGGGATAGTTATCTATTGATTTTACAATATTTTTTTGTACTCATTTCGAAAACTACTTTTTCAAATAATTATATATAATAAGGAGGTACACGTATAATCGCGGAATAGTTAAGCTTAGATCAGCAGGTACAATTTAATAAAACTGTGCCATAATAAAGCTTATAGATAGATATAATTATTGAAAACTACAAAGTATTGTATATATTATATGATTATAAATATTGGCATGGTTAAATGTTTCATATTATGTAAAATAATAAAAAATATAAGTAATAATTACGATGATATGAGCTTCTTGTTCGAAATCGCGAATAAATCGTAACTGACTACTAATTATACTAGGTACTAATTGTCTTAAACGCAGAACTCGATTTTAATAATGTGTTGCTCCTCACTTATATTTTTTTAATATTATGTTAATATACATTAATGAATAATTACAAAACATTATGTCATAATTTATTTTTTTTTCTGTTAATTACTAATAACATTGTGTCCGTGGCATATATTTTGTTCACTATAATATATATCAGAAGATTATTTTTGAAACAGAACAGTTTATTGTAACAGTGTAGGTACCTGTAAGTAAACTTCACACCGTCTAATTATTCAATCGTTAACCTTAAACTCCTTAACAAGTCCACATGCATGATGTATAGCATCCAAATTGGGGTACTGCCAAACACTCTAGTTTAAATAAAATCCATAAATTCCATAGACAGTCAAAATCCCTTTGTCTAATCACAAACCATACTATCTATTCGATAGATCTCCATATATAATGTATTTAATTATTTATTCAAAACTCTTATATTTTAAATAAACATGTTTAATACAGGTGGATGTATTATTATACAACCTGAAAACGCATTTTAATTTGTAATAATTATCATCGCCATCATTATGTATTAGGTAGCTACCTATGATTTTATTTTTAAATAAAATTGTATTAATATCAAATATAAAATAATGCTATTTGTATTAACTATGAATGTGGTAACTGATTAGATTGGTGTGGGGAGAAATAAGGATAATTAATTATTAGTTGTGATTGAAATTGTAATTTATTTTATACAATTTACATTATACATATTATGCACCTGCCTATATAACTTAATTACAAAGTGGACTTATTTGTTTGTTTACTCTCGGGTAGAAACTAATAACTACGATTCAGTATTCGAAACAATTTTTTTCCGAAAGAAAACAACATTTTAGTGTCGAGCTAATTATTAATAATCATTTATATTCTAGATAAATTTTACATAAGTGATTTATATTTTACCGGATGTAAAGGAAAAAGTGTAGGTACCCATTTAACAACCATCAGACATAATAATCCTTAGACACGAATCTCAACAAAATATATTGTTATTAATATATGACAGATTTTATCATTTATTTGCACATGCACTTTCTATGCAGGCAACTAATAGGAATCCTAATTAATGATTATTAATTGCATGTATTACAATACTATAATCGAAAAATAATAAACGATATTTTTTAGATGAAAACTAGATCATCTAAATGTTAAAAAAAATAGTGATACTGATCGTCAAAGTAGCAACACTTATATTTAAATTATGTGCGGAGTGATAAATGTACTTACTGGTTTTACACTTTAACAATTTATTATGATGGAGTTTGTTGTTTTTTAAACAACCCGGTAAGTATGGTGTCTTTTAAAAAATTGGGTCATGTTTGTAGTAAAATAGTCAGAAGGGTCAAAATAAGAAATATGCCAGTTATTTACAAAATAATCATTAAATACAACAAAAAGTAATAACTGGAAAACGAAATAATTGATTTTGTTTAAGTTTTAATTTAAAAAACCATAAACTATAAAAACTTGAAATTTAAATTGATACTTTATATGGATGATTTCTAATTTCTATGGAATCTTTTCAAAATATAAAATATACTTTTATAGCGGTAAAAAATCTCTAAAATGTAGGTAAAGTAGTAGCGTAGCCATGGGGCTGGCAGTGGGCCATGCAAATACCTCCTCTCCTCATCCGTATCAAACAATTTAAACAACATGAAAATAAATTATTTTTGTTGATTATTGATTTTATTTTTAATATTTTAGCTTTGCACCTAGGTATTCTCGTTTTAAAATTCTGGCTATGCCACTGAGATGATACAAGGTTTCTTGTAAGTAATTAGTTTTTATAAAAATTAAAATATATCTAAAATACATTACTACAAATTTTTTTTATTCATATTTGAAGCATTAATTAGCTTAAATAAGCTTAATTTTTAGCTTTCTCGCGATTATTTAGGTATATCATTTTCACTCCGGCCATCACTGATTCAATAATGTGGTAAATCGTAAATGATATTCCATGATAATGTGGTGGGCTTGAAACTTAATTATTAATATTTTCTTAGTTGCCCAAGTTAAGATTCTCGCTTGATCAGTAATCACATTTGTTTTATGTAAAATACATTATAGGTTTTGTTATTGAATGTACCTACCTACCGCAAAGGTCATATTTTGTAAAATGCATACATCAACAATTATTAATAATTGATTTTCTCGAGAAAAAACAAAAACAAGGATTGTGATAAATTAAAATAAAAAATTTTAATTTGCATCATTAGGTATAGCGCATACTATTATGTGGAAAAATGTTTTATAAATACCTATCTGAAAGTACATATATATACAAATTTTAAAATATTAAAATAAAATACATTCATTGCTCCGCTCAGAATCTAAAATGCCAGGTTTATAGTCATAGACAGTTACGTAAATAATATAAATACTTGTATCCAGATATTTATTTATCATCATTTAATAAACTGTTCGTCTACTTACTTTATTAAAATTATATTTTGGTTAGTAAATTCAATCAACTCAAAATAGAAAAATCGATTGTCTGATTATTTATTATATATTTCGTCATGCTCAATATATATTATCAAATCTATACATAAGATATAAGTTATTTTCTTCTTATTTTGTTAAACTTAATTACAAATCAATTAATTAGTTATTATTAACTTTTATGAACATAAAAATGTATACTTTGTTGATCGACACATTTATTTTTATAAAAACTTGGTAAATACATTTTGTTAAGTATAGGTACTTGACCTAAAAACATCTTCCCCGATGCATATGATTAAAGCCTAAAGGTAATATTTATCAGCACTATGATATTATAAAGTCATTAGTATTATTACACAGTATACTACAGTAGAGTCTTTCACAATAAAACCCAACATTGACACAACTAGATTGACTAGAGAGGAGGGCTAAGTCTGAGAGTCCTACTCAATCGTTCGATTTTAGCGCATGAATCACTGAGTATAGGTACCTACTTAAAGCCACAACAGAAGTAGCACAAGCAAATATTTTTACTAAATTAATTTGTTTGGACATATTATGTACAGACCTACCTATTAAATTTCATTAATAAATTAGTTTAATTATAGCTTAAGTTTTTCACTAGTTTTAACTAGAAGTTATATCTAACAAACATAACAGCTGTCAGATTGTGTTATTAAAGAAACCTATAGATGTTTACAATTAAGATTTTCTCATCTCAGGTAATTCAAAAACACCTTCATGGTGGTCAATATACAGATTACAGGTACAATTTCATTCACTTTATATTTTCCAATCGATTTAAAAAGAAATCTATTTGTATTATAGTGGAAAATAATTAAAGTAATGCATAAAGTTGATTGCATTATTTTTTTTCACTGTCATCGGAAAATAATAATTTATAAAGGCGACTAATCATTATTAATTTAGGCATGTAAAAGAAAATCGAGTTATCTTGGCATGATTGAATTTGACAATAAAAATGCACGTTACATGCATACTGCAGTCATGTGCTCGTGGGTGATATTAACGCCAGTGGTTTTTGACGTTGTTCTCGTTATCGTGTGATTATAATTCCATATAGTCGTAATTTGATACGCGTCTTGGAAATAAGTAAAAGAACGCAAGAATACACCTTCGCAATAGTCTCGCCGACATGCCCGACTGCCCTGGCAAGTAAGAGCTAATAGAAAACGCAATAAATAATCTAAGTGCTATTATAGTGGGAGCTGATCAATACATTTTGGTTTATATTTCAAACACATCTTTTTACGTTAATTATTATCGCTATAACAATAATAGTAGTTACTATAGATATTAATAATATGGTAACCATTAAAATCATTAGTGGCGAACAGTAAATAACACAATACGCAATAACACAATGACAACAGATATCCAACAATTTTCATGATTACTTTATGATTATCATATATTGTTATAATATAATAATATTTTTTTTATAGTGAAAATTATATTTTTTATTGTTGTCATAAATACGATTGCCATTCCGTATGCCAACGCTTATTATTATAGGCCGGCGTAGGTACATATTATTAACATATTATTTTACTCACCTGGAGTTCTATACTGTCTGACGAGTCTCAAAATCGGTCAAGTGTACGACGACAACGACGACAAGACAGGTGCGCGTTTGATCGAGTTGTGTACGACTCGCGAGTACCGTGCCGTTTGCGCCTCAAACGCGGTTCGAGGATGACGACCACAGCCGGTTACCGACCCCTTCCGCCGTAGCCGAAATCACGTTCACTTTCTTCTGTTAATCGCGCGGTCCATCGATGCAGGCAGCAGCAACCGCGTGTGGTGTAACAAGTCCGTCGGCAAACCGGGGGAATTCCCCGCTCGCCATGTGTCTGCAGGTGCCGTTTTTCGTCTCCTTACACGCGCGTGTCCGGCAGCGTTGAAAGCTTGGGTATGGAGTGAGTGAGTGAGAGTGAGAGAGAGAGAGGGAGAGGGAGGGAGAGAGAGTGAGTAAGAAAGAGGGAGATGCAGAGAGAGAGAGAGAAAGAGAGAAGACCGGACAAGATAAAAAAAAAACGCGTTTTGTATACGTTTTTTTTTTTACGTAACCATCACTATCTTTTTGGTTCTAGTCCCGTTTTAAGACGCTTTCGGATAACCCCACCACCGATACGATGGCAACAAGTTTGTGCAAACTCAGTTACTTCTTGTATTTATTTTTTTTTAAATCAAGCTTTAAGAAAAAAAAATCATTAGAACAGCTAGGCAAGGCGTTTTTTTTTTGGAAAATAAGAAAGAATATAAACATGAAGAATTCCTAATAATATATTACGCTGGGTTGCGGAGACGTCAGAAGAGACTTTATGATATTATATTGACACGTATACGATGGCTGCTTAAGTCGTATCTCGGTAGTATTATAAATTCAGCTCCTCCGGGTGTAATTTTTTTTTAGATATCACCAAAAATGGCATGACCTACCTTCCTTCAGTGGTAGGTATAATGCTATGCTGGGTACCGTTTAAGAGTTACTGTCCTGAGCTGCAGTCATCATTGTGCTGCAAGCACAATTATTGGTGCACGTTCTTACTTAGTCCCATTATGTAGGTACATTCTCGCATCGTGGTCCTCCGAATCGTGTAAAATGATAATGAGCACGAGTTTCGAAATCGGCTAATACAAAACAAAATATATTGTAATAGGAATACGTTTAGCACGAGTTTGTACATGACGTACGAATAAAAATACTAATAACTATTAATAAACATACATAACCGCATGTTACGAGCGATGATATTATATTAATTTATAGTGATTTACTGTTAAAAACGCAATAAAATGTTTAATTAAGAGTTATTATTTAGATAATAACTAGATATTTATTTAGAGTTATTTGATCTTAGTTTTATGTATTGATGTTAAGTGCATATACATTGTATACTGTATAACTGTATGAGATATAACGATTTAGTATGTTCAACATATTATCACAACCTATAGGCTATAAATACGTATTATAACTGTAATTTAATCGAGTCGCTTAAATTTGCATTTTAGTTTCTCAGTGATTTTACACTCGTTAAAAATGCATAGGTGCAATTTTTAACTGTAATACCTTAGGATGGAAGTATAATACAAGACTTCTTCTTATAAGTTGTTCTTACCGAAGTTAGAAAAACATTCAAAATAATACATAGGTAGGTATGCGCAATATTTTTTTACAGACATAGCAAGTTCAAATGGTGATAATTTTGGATGTTTAAATGAAAAATAACAATTTTATTGTAATTACCTAATACAAAAAATAATAGTCCTGAGGACTGAAAACTTTTCATCGTTAAGTACGTACCTATATATTATAATTTTATATACAAACAATAACATTTTCAAAATATTTAACCAATTTTAAGCTATTTGTAGATTATACTATGAACTTGTTCACGCTCCGTTCTACGATACACTGGTATTGACTTATAAGTTATAATAATTATAATTATAATTATCATCAATATAAAATGGTATACTATTATAATATGTATTGTCTATATTAATAATATATACCTAATAATAATACCTATAAATATTTTTTTTGGAAAAATTTAGCACAACCTACCAAATAATTACTAGAAAAATACTATTAGAAAAATAAACTACTTATAGCAGTATAAAAAATTATAAAACATCCTTAATCCTTAGAAATAGAACTGACCACCGTCTCCGCTTAGTTCGCTCAGAACATTTTCTGTGTGAATTGAATTCAAATTGAGGAAGTTTATTAAATTGAGTTACTTGATCTCAATGACGAATCGTATTGTGCATGGCGATGGTCAGTGGTGCATTTACAGGGGGAATCAAGGGGATCAATCCCCTACCCCCATAGACTGTATATAATATGCAAAAGTTTTCGGAGTCCTAACTTAAAGCCTCTAACTTTCAAAATGGGGCTACTGGATAAAATCATACTCACCCCCCTCCCCCAGACAAAAACCTAAATACGCCACAGATGACGATGAAATACACTTAAAATCTACTACACAATATAACGACTTCCCAGGTTAGGTTAAGTTTATATTTTAAAAATAACATTCAGTTTATCATTTGATATTATCAATACTATGATAATACTATATATTAACTATATATTGGCGTGCCTATTCATTGGCATTTGGAGCACGACTTATTAAAATCCATATCAAAATCAATATGTCTACGCTTGTTACAAGCTGCACAATCTTATATAAATCCGTTTGTTCAAAATATATTTTTAACCTAATTGCTTGACATCTTCAACTTTGTGGAATAAGTTTTATTAAGGTCCATAATTTCATATCTGGAAAATAATTTCCTTTCAAAATACAAACTCTGTTGGTTTTTAATGGTTGTATGAATGTACAATCATGGTTAAATATATTACATAATTAATAGATGTGCCATGTGCTCAGACTATTTAAGCACTTTGCTAGACTTATTGTAACGTATCTTATTGTAATGATAAATTGAGCCTAGCTGTTCATATTCATCTTTCCAGATATAATAATATTGTCACATTCAAAATAAAAAATGTTACACGTGCCTCTATCACTGATGACGACCAGACGGACAATTTGATTTGATTTCCTCAGTGTTTTAAAATGCTTGTCCCTCCCCCTCCCCACCGTTCTATATCTTTGACTGAATTTTCAACTTGAATATACATATTTTATACGGTATAATAGTAGAGCCTGGGCAAGTTAATGATAATTTTTAATTGAGTTAAGAGGACGTCGCACCCGCATAATATGTTGTCTCCGTCTTACACGCGTACGACATATCAAATTTTACACTCAGCAGATCACGTTTAGCCCCGTTAATTTTAAAATTCGAGACAAACACGAGTTCCGTTTTTGGTATAGTTTTATATAATAATATATACTTAGACGTTATTTTAATATTTTATTTTATTTTAATTTGACTTAAGTATTTGTATTAATTGTCATGAAGCGAGGGGCATTAGACAATTTTTTCAAACCAGCAGTTAAAAATCCGTGGTTAGACAATGACTCGAAACGTGAGCTTGAAGAAAATACGACGGTCACAAGTGAGCTAACTGTGGATGTAAAAAATGTGAGTACTATTAACATGGATATCGGAACAGTCTCAACAGAATTATTTGAAGAAAAAAAATTATACCTCCAACAACGATTTATTTAAATCTAACGTTATGAATTTCCTATATGAACCTACTGCGACTTATGATTTTCCTGTTCGTGAATTTAATGGAAAAAAACTTAAATTTCAATATAAATGGTTCCAAAAATGGAATTGGTTATCATACTCAAAAGTATTTAACGGGGCATTTTGTAAATATTGTGTTTTATTTTGTAACAATGCATGTGATGCAAAGTTTTACCCAAACATACATTTTTATTGAAAATCTCGGCAACACTACCAGTTTCTACAACAGCAGTTGAACGCTCATTTTTAACACTAAAACGCTTAAAAACATTGCTTCGTAATAAAACTGGAAATGAGAGTTTAACGGGACTTGATCTTCTGTCAATACATTGAGAAGTGTCTATCTCTACAGACGAAGTGTTGGGTGTAATGGCTCAAAAAACAGAAAATTAATATTATAGGCCTTACTACATCAGTTAAACATTTTAAATAATAATAGATTGTATTGTGTATTGTATTGTAACTTGTAACTTGGTTTTAATTTGTCAGCTTATAAAAAAAAATAAAAGATTTTCTATATATCAATTAAGCATAAAAATTGTACTAACATTTATTTCGACCCCCCCCCCCCCCCCCCCCAAATAAAATCCTGGCTACGTGCCTGACTTTTTTCACTGAATTCAGTCTAATTTTAAAATTAACCGGGCTAAACGTGATCTGCTGAGTGTAAAATTTGCCATGTCGTACGCGTGTAAGACGGAGACAACATATTATGCGGGTGCGACATCCTCTTAAGTTAAGTTGATTGAAAACGTTTTAAAAAGTTTATAGTTAAAAGTTATCCTATTTTTTTTTTTAACTCAGTTAAGTTAATAGTTATATGGAAACTTACAATTAACTTGTTAATTTAAGTTAAGTTATTTATTTATTTATTGTTTAATTTATAAATAGTCAGTTTAAAAAAAAGTATACAACATGTATCATCAATAAATAATAATTGTATTATATTTATTATTTAATTATTTATATATAATCTAAATACATACAACAACTGTTAATGGGAAAACTAACTGATGGGTATCTTCATGCCCATTATTAGAAGCTTGGACATTAACAAATAAAAAAGTTTTAACATTAATTTTAACTTTTTAACTTGTTTATGCCCAAGCTTGATAATAGTTATAGTAGTTTGATTTTCCTCATAATTGTATTACCTATTAGACGAAATATTTCAAACGAGGGATAATAAAATATTATTAAACATTAATGTTGTACAAGATTTAAAGCTCTCCACGGTATTCTAAATTTGTCTGAACATCATAATTTCATCTCAGAGATTTGAAGGTGCTAAATTAAAATATGGACCAGTGATAGACGACAGTACAGATGCACGCAGTCAGTAAAGAGCTCAACTTGATCGTTAACAACTTGATCGATATACGGTTATTATAATATATTTGTTGTATACAATTTAAATGGAAAATACTACACAAAATAGAGCTAAAATGATGGAAAGCGTATATTATAGAAAACATTCAAAATAATGATCGGATACTTGATTTGTAAGATCGGTTAGTAATTAATTACAAATTGTATTTTTACTTAGATAAATTTCGTAAGAGCGAATAACGTTTGCCAAAACGTCTGCGAAGTCTGCTGAAAAATTCTAAATTTCAAATAGTGTAGAAATACGAGTGGAAATGAAGTATAGTAATAATAATTGTCGACGTTGTATGAAATGTGCGCGTCTGTTCAACAGGCTGTTACATATCGTATCACGTAATACTTATGTCTTATATTATTATTATACTTATACGATGCGGTATTCGGCACCGCGGGCGACGGAAATTATTACCAGTAAACACGAAAACGAGAGAGAGAGAGAGAGATACGTCGACGACGTTGCACATGCTTCGCGTCAAAACGTAAACCGCTGAATATTATTATCGCTTCAGCATTCATCATAATATTATTATAATAATGATATTGGCTCATAAAAATAATAGATATCACGACGACCTGACGATTTCGCCGTGTTTTACCTATAAAAACTATCGATAGATTCGAGTTGGGGATCTAAAATTACCAAGGCTGGGCAAGTTAATGATTTTTTTTAACTCAGTTAACTAGTTAAGTTAAGTTAATATGCACCAATAACAAAATGTTAAAAGTTAAAAAACAATTAATTTGTTTATACAACGCTAGCGTATTTTTTTCCAACCCAAAACTAAATTATAGGATTTAGTGTTAATACTTCATACAGATTTCCATATAAGTAGGATTCGAATGATATAAATTTTTAACTTTAAACAATTTACAATACATATTTTGCATGGACATGAACACAAAATAGATTGAAATAGTGAAATATTATAAAATTAAAAACAAAATAAATTAAATTAACTTACTTCTTAAAATGAAAAATTAACTCGTTAATTTCACGTTAATTAAGAAAGAAATTTAATTAGTTAACAGTTAAGTTAATTAAAAGCCAAAAGTAACTAGTAAAGTTAAAAAGTTAAAATAAAATTAACTTTTTAACTTAACTTTAACTTTATAACTCGTTAATGCCCAGCCTTGAAAATTACGTTCATCGTAATATCGTAAATTTAACATTATTGTCAATGTGATACTCAACCACGGTATACAATAATAGATACTTGAAATTCGTATATGTCCAAACCGGTGTAAAATTATCCTACAATATTATCCCGTAGGTACATGAAACATGTGAATGATATTATGATGCAGTACAAAATTCCCAGGACGTTTTTTTTCCTACCGGTTCGAGCAAGTGAATTTCTAGATATTATTACGATTCACTGTACCAGCCGTCGGAACTGAAACCAAGTTTTGGGTTTCGTACACCAAAGTCAAAAATCAAAATACCCTCAATAATTAATTTTGACTTTTCATTGAACTTGGAGATGTTTTTAGATTTATAATGTTTTGATGCGTCGCACCACGAATAATATTATTATTACATCAGAGGTTCACACGTAATAAGGTATATTATGTCGGGAAAACAAATTAAAATCAATGTTTTATTTTTAATTAAAATGGGGCTTAATTTGAGAAAGTAAATATTGTTAATTTAAACACTAAATATAAATAGTTTTCAACTCAAAAATAATTACTCAACTAAATTATAGTATAAATTTTTATTTCTATTACATAATTTATACCCAAAAATGTCTGGTAAAAAAATAGAGGTAGGTTTCCGTTAAACTAATCAATTAATTATCAATGAATAATACTAAATTATTGATCTTAAAAAACTTAAAAATAAACACTGCTGTTGTTAAAAATTAAACTATGTTTTTACAATTAAGTATTAACAATAAGATTTAATCATCAATGTAGGTAGGTAAATAAAAGAAAGCTTTCATAAATATTGTCATTTAATTAATCAATAGTAATTATCTAATATTTGAATACAAGCAAAAGCCTTCTTTAAATATCAATCAATAACGGTGTAATAAGCAGTGTTCGGAAATTAACTACCTGTTTAATATTATTATTAATAATAATTGGTTTTATCACACTTGATCTTTTTTCAATTAGTATTTTAATTTTAAGACTTGTTCCGTTAAGTTCTTGCATTGTATAACTAATAAGAATCAAAATTAGCTACCTATATAGTATAATATTATAAATATTTATTCCGGAAAACAAGTCTTCTTTAGATTATTATAATAATCTGAAGTAATTATCGATTTTTTCTAAAGTATCTAATTTGATAACAGCTATATAAACCTATTGTATAATATATATACTTTTTTTATTTTATATGTATATATTACAATATTATAATATACTATATTATATTTAGAAAAAAGGAAATTTTGTAATTCTGTATACAATATAGTAGGTATAGGTACATTATAACATTATTTGCAACATAAATCATTTTAATTCCATTTTACAGTCTTTCATTTAAACTGTTTATTAATGATGGGATAAAATCTCTTTCACAATATCGAGGCCACAGAATAAACTTACCCAATTTCTAACAAGGCATCGCAGACAATAACGGTACTTACTTAATAAATTATTAATATGCGTTAGTATAAACATCCCCGCCGAAGTATATTTTTGTATTATGTCACTCGGGTCCAGCCGGATCAACTACAATAAATAAAACATAATATACAAAATATTGAGCAAATGTTTTAAAATTGGTATTTGGTACCTGATGATACCTATTAATAACAAAAACAATATTTTGTGCACGTGTAACTATAGCTCGCTTAAAGATAGAAACCGTAAATAATAGTAAATAATATTATTATAATTATAACAATAATAAGTCGAATACTCGTTTATAAGTATATAATGTTTTGTCCTAGGCCCTAACTACAAGTATAATTTAGTTTTAATATAAATTATCTATGGAAAACCGTCCGTTACTTATAAACAAAGCAGTATAGATTATACCTACATGCTTTATCGACAATGACACTATATTATGCGGTTCGCGATTCGTACAAATTCGTGAATAGTGTGTAGGGGGGTTATTCGTCAAACAAAAATTGGCCCCAAAACTATTCACAAATATGATTTGTAATCTATCGCTCCGGAGGGTGGTAAAATTAAAAGTTCTAAGAGCACGAATCGATGCAAATTTGTAAATTCGTAAACAATTTTTGTGAATTTATGTAAATTTGTCATTCATCAGGTGTTCGTGAAAATGTTAGTACTTAACTTATTTTGTAACTTAAGCCAAATATGCAAATTACCCAATTATTCGGTGTAAAAACTATTGATAATGAAAAGATGATGACAAATATTCCTGAAATGATTTTTTTTTTAATTAAACCAAAAATAACCCAAAGAATGTTATTTACACAATTTTGCCTAATTAGGTGGGTGTCCTTTGAAATGACTACTTCTTGAAATAGTTGAGCTGCTGTTCTCTCTTAAACCAGGTTTACACCAAACTGACAAAACAAAATTATAGGTACTATACCATAGTGCCATCTAAGGCATTTATAATACCGTATAGGTTCCAGATTAAATAAGTTGGCAACTGCAGGTTACCATTGTACAGTAGGTGTTTAGAGCAAGGCTTACATTAAAAAAAAATTCCTTTTTATGTTGTTTACAATTATAACTTAACACAATTTTTGCGTTTATCATTATTTATAATTAAAACGTTATCCAAGTTTTGCATTTATCGTTATTTAGAACTAAAACGTTATACAAGTCTTGCGTTTATCGTTATTTAAAATGGTGTTAATACCTATTAAATTCAAAAACAATTACTAATGTGTGTAGGTAATGGCCCGGATACGGAATATAATATAATCAATTCTTAGATTGCTTGCATGAAATAAATGTTTCTACGAAACCAATAGACCTTTTAAATAAATAGATTTTAAAATATTTCGTTTTGCGTTATTTTTTGTTCAATGATATTCTATAAATTATGTTTTGCGATATTTTCGATTAATGATATTCTATAAATTACGTTTTGCGTTATGTTTTGTTATTAATTACGTTATGATATATAATGTATTTTGTTAATCGTTATGTTTTGTTTTACGGTATTTAATTATTTTTGATTATCGTTTTCCGTTATAATTACGTTTACAAATTTTAATCGTTTTTTTTGTCAAATAAAACTTTATAATCTTAACGTTATTATAACGTTTGCAAGCCCTGGTTTAGAGGGCTCTCTGTAATGGATGTATTATATTTGAATTTAATGATATAAAATCATATACTAAAAATGATTCTGAGCAAACACGATCTGTTAGCCTATAATATTATTAAGTACATTATTGTTATTAAAGAAATTTATTTTTCTATTAGATATTAATAATACAATAGGTTAAATTAATTTTGGACAAAAAAATTGTGATTGCATTTGAAAATGTCATCGTGTGTATGCAATACAATAATATACTTTAAAAGTTTCAATTACCCACGAATAGTATTTTTAAATTACAAAAAAATAACTAAAATCTTTAGACCTTATGCTTTGTATTACATTATGAATCCTTACTTTATAATATATATTATGTGTTTCTATAGGTATGGATGTATATTATAGTAGGTACAATACGTATAAGGCTGTATTATATAGTACGGGTAACAGAGCTCACGATTTTTGACAACATAATACTACAATACATAAGTAGGTAGGTACAACAAAATCCATTCATTCAAATAATACTTTGAGCAATCAATTTTGCAATTTACATCATTTCGAGTTTTCGGAAATATTAATGCTACTAATCAATCATTTTTGTGTGCACAAAGTGTGCCCGGTGAGCCCACCATCTACATAATATCATACGAATACACAGTATTATAGAAGCATAAGAAGCATATATAGGCTATATAGCTGGACAAGACCTACTCGTATCGATTTTTTCACGTCTAAATTAATATTGAAATAAATTCGTATAGGGATGGCGAACCTTTTTCGGGCCACGTGGTAAAATGTCGTAATCAAAGTTTAAAAAACTGTTCACGTGCCAGTCATAATATATTCGTACAACAGGTAGCTACTAAGCTACACTATACCTATAAAAACATGTTTCTCGGATAAAACAGGGTTTTAAAAAAAAAATGCTCAAACTTACTCCAGCAAGTTACTCCCAAAAGGAGTTGAACAATCACAATTTTTTAAGAGTAAAGTTGTCATTTTTTACGTACAACGAAGTGCGTGGGATCAGCTGATTATATTATAAAGAAATAATACAGAATTTTTTTTCACTACTATTTTTCAATAATTGCAAGATTTAAAATTAAAATGAAAATATTTCTAAGTGTCGTTAAAATTTAGCTAACTTACCAACCTTGTAATGAAATGCATGGTATCCCTGGTATACGCGATAGCAGAATTAATCGAATTTTGATATTACAAACAGAAGGTACATGAATTTTCCAAGAAAATGTTTTTCGTAACCACATGATTGTAGTGCTAAAGTTTATTAATTCTTAACTTAGAACTTTATAGCCGACTATACATGTGATTCCGTCATTTGTTGAATGTAATTTAAGTTTTATGACGGTTTCTAAAAAAGTAATAATAATAATAATATTAATAACGTTTAGACACAAATGACTACAACACATGACTTGCTATAAAATAACCATAAAAATATATATATAAGTATATACGATATACCTATAATACTATTTTACCTTTTTATTTTATTCGATACATGACAACGTTTTTATTTGTAATACTTTACATCATAGGTAAAGACGCTTTTGGTAATAGAAAATGACCTGTAATAAAATAATGAAATTACGGTTATTAGTGTATCCATTCGGAATATATTTTATGAATAATAATTAATAAGTCATTGTTAAAACAAATAGATTAAATTATAGATTAAAATAAATTGTCAGTCAATTGTTATACAAAAATAAAAAAAGTTCCTAAACTAGTCCATCGATGGACCATCACACGCTGCCTGTATTGACAAGACGAATAATGCTGTACGCCTGTACGTAGGTACCTAACACTAAACTAGATAAAGGAACAATAGGTACCAATTTATTGAAATGCGAACCATATTGTATTTAATTACATTATATTATATTTATTATTTACCCAATAATCGATGAATATTAATATTACTTATTATTAATACTTATAATTCCACACTATACCTATTTGAACAATGACCTATGAACTATGTTCAACATCAATAACATAGGGCTCTAAAATCTTGTTTTATAAAAAGTGGGGCTCTTGAAGTTAAGCTTAAGCTCATCAACTATGTTCAAACATTTTGAAAATTATGCTCAGAGTTAGGAAAAAGTTTCAAGAATTTGCAAGGCTATAATTAGAATTTGTTTGTGCAAATTATGGCTATCGAAGGTAAGGATACTGCAGGTCCGACTTCAGTATCGTAACATATTATTAATATTATCATGTACCTGTAACGATTTTATCTTTATTATTATCAATACGGTTTGACTGCGTTTTATATTAATTCATTTCTGTACACTTTGCACGCTACTATTGCAGCTATATCGACATAATGTAGGTACAATAATAAAAAGCGGGTAAGTGGATGTCGGTCTGCTATACAGTAGGTTACAAGTGGGTTAATGTGTAATGGATTTTATTAAACTTTAATAAATTCAATGATATAATATCATAGCATAAGAAAAACGTTTCTGAGTGGAGATAATACCTACAAATTCACAAAAAAATTTAGAACCTATTTATATTAAACATTCAAAAACTCAACTCTAAATAATTATATCACGACATGTCGACATAATATTATTATTGTAGGGTTTAAAAACTTCCTAGATATAAAAAAAATTGTAGGTGAATAATAACTATCATATATAATTTATATAAAATATAGATGAACAAATAATCAGTCTTTCCAAAATGTTTGTTTTTATATTCTGAGCGAAGCGATAAATTAATTTTATCTTAAACTTGCGGCCCACTTAGCAAATACATGTAAAGGTGATTTAATGAATAATATTTTATGAAACGTTAGTATAGTGCGGCATTTAATTTGTGATATTTTTAACATTAATATCTCGCTTATAGGCATCCAAAATACTATTAAATGTATGTAGGTAATTGATTTCGCTGCAGTAAAAACAAAGAAGGTAGAAAATCAAAAATTACACTTTGAATTATGTAGATATTGTTTAAGACAAACATAGGTACTTTTTATTTTCTCCAGATAACAAAAATGTATTTATCCAACAAAAAAAGATGAAGTTTTTATTTTAACACTTATTGATCTAATAATACAATAAGCCTGCGTATTGTGTATTTATGTCATCTACCAATTGTTTGCTTAAAAACCCTATTCTAATTTTAAAAAATATACTTACATTACTTACATAAAATTTAAACAATTTAACAATCCTTTCTATCTCCAATTTTGCAATATATAACCTTGTACAATATAACTAATTTGCATTGGTTTTAAATTCAATTCATATAAATTCAATTCATATAAATTACAAATATGTGTTTAGATCCATATTCGGTATTTCTTTTCAAAATTCATAGAAATTATATTTAATTAATTACTATAATATATTAATAATATGATAGGTAGGTAATATTTTGAAAGACGGGTTAATTCAAATATTTCACCATACAAATACAAAATAGGTATTCGTTCTTATTCGTATTTTGTATCTCAGGTACAATAATTCCGGGACATCGGACATCTATTATATTATCATAATGCGATGATTATACTATTTTACTAATTTAGTATTGTTGGCTTGATAGCCAAATGAACAATTCAACTGACTAAACGAATTTCGTAGCACTTTGTTACAAGTACCTATTTAATGAAATTGCATGTCCGAAAGAAGTGCAATAGTTATTATTAAATACTGAATCAGTGAATATATAATACACATTTTTGCTCGGTCACCTGTAAAACAAACTAATTATTTGGCCTGCGTTATATCATAATCAAAACAAAACAAAATTATCTGCCATGTCTTATAGGTACGTTAATTATTGTACAAGGCAATGTATAGCGTTACTAATAAGTATACATATACGTAAGTTATTTAATATTTTCATACTATACGAACAAGGACAAGTCGACAGCTATAATATACGCAATATACATCAAATTTAAATCTTCCGCGGGTTTGAAAAATGGACCTCACACAAATCACATGTACGATGCACTTGAGACTAATGTCCACACAACTGCAAATGATCATCAAGTGTATGAGTATGCAAAGCTTAAACTATAAACTGCAGATACCTGTCAAAAAATGGAGTTGAATTAATTTTTTAAATTACATCTATATAGGTTTTTTTGGTAACCAACCTATATATTATTCTATAATGTGATTTTTTTTACAATATTTTAAACGTCTTTCATCAGATATTAAAAATCTGATGGACTAACATGATTTATGCTTTAAACTATCGGTAGTACCATATTATTACCTACAACTATCAAAAAATTGTGGACAATTGTGGTTAAATCGTTTCTACACTTCAAGAAAATACATTTTGTCTGCGATATCCTCAAAAGCAGAGCTTTGCTCCAAAATTATTTATTCGGGTTTTGAGTGATGAATGTATTCAGTTGTCCAAACACCCGAATAAAAATTTGAAACGAACGTTTGGGTGTTAATAATCGTTATTATTCAGGTTAATATTGGTGTTCAGTAGTCCAGAAAAAATATATTTTTTAAACCTTAAGTTATTTTTAAGAGATATATTTTTTTTTTTAAATTGTATTGTTTAAATATAAATTAATATTTCCCGACCATACATTACCATTAACACATCAATATTTTATTTGGATTTATTTTGTACTGATAAAGTAATACATAATATTTTAAATACTTTAATATTTAGCTATTTGGTTTAGTCAGAATCAAATGATAGAATTTGATTTTATTTTCGAGGTTTTTAAGAAAATCTAATTTTATAGTATTTATTTATTTAATTGATTGTAAGTCCTGTCCTAACATTGTTATTATAAAATGAACCACTTAAAATACATACAAAATGATATATCTTATAAAGATTGTAAAATAAAAAATTATTTGGGCTTCGGGTTAATCAGAAAATAAATCATTCGGGTTGAGTATATAGGTTTCAGGAGTTTGATTTTTTAAGGGTTTTCAGGGGTGTTAGTGTGTTACAGGTTCTGGTTAATTCAAGGGCAAGATCCTCCTTAAAAATATAATTTACCTACTTAGAGATTTAATATACCTATTACACTATTATAAACATACATTTTTACGATAGACAGATGACGCATAAGTTTATTCGCGTTTATAAATGTCAAGTACTTATTTATTATCGATTTACAAATAATGTAACATTTGTACGACGTTTAGATTTCACATTACATACATTTCATTACAATACATTTATTCTATCCTGGATATTTATAATAAATAAATTAGATATATAATATAAAAATAAGATAAATTTAAAATTATAGTGATACTTTTATTTATTCAATTTTTAAATTATTATTATTATATTAATTATACCTATATATTATATATTATATTACACCATTTCTAAATATTGATTAACAATAGCAAATTATGGATTTGATGCGTCTTATTAATATTTAAACATGCATGTAAATTGTACCTACAAGATAAATATTTATGTAGCACCCATTGAAATCAATACCCCTCAGACCCGGCCATCATATCATCGTTCAGTATCCGTCCAAGCCTGTATATATTAATATAAACCAAACACTCTCATGTTAATCGGTAAAGCAGTATTATCATTACCTCTAACATTGATCAACTATTAATATATATATTATATTATAGTATAATATGCTTTAATAATAACGTAAAACATAAATGTTTAATAAATTAACAATGATAACACTAAATTAGGTTTTTATTTCACTCGGATGTCTCGAAATATCTGCACAGGCCACAATAGACAAATATTATTATTTGTATTTCAGTAACATATTCGCCATATAAAACATAATAGATTGTCATATCGGTACATAGCAGGTCACGACTACGCATGCTGTACAAGAGTACTTGAACTGCATCTTCTTCCTGCAATATGTGTCCGTTCTAAACAATAATAGTAATATTTTGAATTATGGAACTGACTTTCAGTGTAGTTTGATCTATCTATATCAACAAAAAAAAACTCACTCGCGTGTACAAATAGTGCTTTCACTTTTGCTAATATTATTACCGTGACGTGCCCCCGAAAAATAGAATAATGTAATTTTTAACCATTGAATTGCCACACAAATTTGAATACTATACCAATAAGTTATTTACATAATAAACTTTGTATGTAAGTAGGTAATTTATAAAGAAATTGTATCAGATAATAATCTATAAGGCTCCTACCTTGTATATGCATATTTTGGTCATTGGTCATTAATCATTATTTATTAATTATAATTACTAAATTACATTATGGTTTCATGGTTTGTGGAACATACTATGAGAACCCAATTGTGCTAACTGCAGTGAATTACAATTTATAATTTAAAAAATAATAATTGACTAATTAATATACAACGTATTAGGTATATATTATATTGACTATATAACATTATACTATTAGTCCAAGCAATGGAGTTTTTCCAAAATACGTAAGTTGCATCTTTCAAAAAATTGTTATCCCTCCTCTCCTAAAAGGATTATACTAATCATAAAAAGAGTGCAATATAAAAAATGTCAATAAACTTAAATAAAAAAAACACGGTATAGGTAATAACGACGGGCCATTATATTTGATGTAAGATGATTCAATATAGACATAAACATACACAATAGGCATCTATTGTGCACGCGACACATACCTAAATAAAATTCAACACCCATCCGATAAGACGTTCGGTAAAAACAACACAATAAATTACCAGCGGCATCTTTGTCATAATATCACACATTGAGTTTGGAAGGAACGAGTTCTAAAAGGAATGGATTCCTGGAACGAATTCCCTTTTTATAAGAAGAAAAAGAACAAGAAATTGAACAAGTTCTTGTTTTCAAGGAAAAATTACAAAATTGTTCGTTCTTTTCTAGTTCTAATAATTTACACAGATATGTAAATAATTGAAATTAAGATAAGGTATATTTTTTTTAATGTGTATAATGTATATTATTGCCAATTAGTGATCGTTATCGAGTATCGACGTTAATCGTTACTCATTAGTCATTAGTCACTTTATTAATATTTCTCATAAGTTATACGTTATAGTTTATGTAGAAATGAGTACCTAAATAAAATATAATTATTTATAACAATAAACGATAAGACAGTCAACATATGTCGGCCAACAATTTAATTTTGAAGAAAATCTCAAAATAGAATTATAAAATATGTAGGTACCTACTTGTAAGTAGGTATATATTATAATTACAAATTAAAGAAGTATGCATATGAAAAAAAAAAACATTAACGATTAAATAAGAATTTTTATTTTATTTGGAACTAAAAATGGAACTCGCTCATTTTCTGAAGGAACAAATTCTTTTTTTTTTTAAAGAACAAGAAACGGAACGGAACGGAACGAATTCCTTTTTTAAAAAAAAAAAGAACAAGGAACGGAACAAATTCTTTTTTGTAAGGAACTTGCCAAACACTGGCGCACAAAATAAAATCATAAACACACAATGACTCATCAATACTTTGACATTAAACTTATTAATCGATGCATATCAAAAAGAAGGGATTACACAAAAAATCAATCTATATAAGCATCAGACAAAATCTACTCGACGTCAGTGTTTTTCCAGAAGAAGTTTTAATACACACTGTCCACGTCAGTCTCTCAGTAATAAGCCTCAAGACGCACAGCTCCCACAACAGTATGCACTGCGATATATTTTTGTCTTTTGACATTTAAACAAAAGCAATCACACTAGTATGTATATTCAATCAATTGAGTCATTTTAACATCCGATATGATCTTTTAATTACTTATATTATACTACTGACCAAATAAATTTGTTAATTAGTTCTTTCCGAAAAACTCAACACTGTATAGTGCAGGCGTGCTCAACCCACGGCCCGCGAAGGTGTTCCAACCGGCCCGTGACCATTTTAAAAAAATTAGAAATTTGTATAGGTGTAAAAAAAAATTATTATTTATAAAAAAATGTATTTTATCATAAATTCGATAAGTGAACAAAGATAATATTATATCCGATAAAATGTACAATAGATATACATATGACTAGTCTATATATTTTTATCGAAATGAACCAAAAAAAAAAAACCCGTGAAGCATCTACGGCCCGCAGTATAAATATAAATTGAAAAAGATTGGGCACGCCTGGTATAGTGTATTACATGTATAATCATAGGCGCAATTTGAGTGGAGGTTGGGTATGCTTAACACCCTGAATTTTGAATTTAGCACCTCCAAATTTGTTCATGTTAATTTACATTTTAAGCTGATTTCCATAAAATAACATGTAAAAAAATAGAAGGGCTTTAATACCCCCAAATTTTTCATTGAAATTCTGCCCCTGTGTATAATACATAATGTATTATTCGTAACATTACATAGGAATATACTGAGTAGTCTACAGGTTTGATAACGTTCGAGAAGTTATCGATGTTCGTGAGAGGATCTATATTATGGTGACTACGAACATGATAATCTCTAGAGACTAACAATATCTAGGCAGGAATATCACATACGATTATCAATTAAACCATAAGTATCGTTTTGAGTACTTTGTAACTTGGATTTTGTTCGAATCATATCAATATTATACATAGAACTCAGCAGAATAATATCTCTTAATATACTTGCTGTTAAATATATAAATTAAAACACGTAATATATACGTTTATTATTCGAGCATCTAAGATCTCTGGTCCCAACAAGTTTGGAGAGTCGAGGAGCTTCTACTGTATTTATTTTATTGGTGCATATTTTTCCATTTCTGCCTTGCATATACTTACATCATATAAATATTTAACACATTTTTAGTAGGTACACATTATTTTGGTCTAGTTATTGCCTATATTGGATAATCTAGAATTGTAGATCAGTGTTTCCCAAAGGGTGTGCTGTGTCACACTAATAAACGTAAAATTTTAAAGGTTTGCAATGATACCTGCATATTCACAGCGACGTATGTGTATCCTGGTCCCAATAAGTACTTATTTTTGGGAAATAGACAATATTACAAAGTGTGCTGTGACTTATAATGAGTAATGATGACTAATGAAAATGTTTCACGATGGAAAAAATTTCGGAAACTACTGGTCTGGATCTATTGTTTTAACAAACCAAAATAATCGCTTAATAAGTATTACTCATCAAGAATCAATTATTGTCTATTGACAACGATGCTGGTTAAGATGTAGCACAATGTGCCTACCATAGAATAGTCATTTAATAAAAATTTGATGTACGTTTATTTCTCATATTAATTTTGTTACGAATATTAGCCATTGGGTGGCATAATATTATGTGCGTCTCGGTTTATATCATATCGTTACTGCAGTACCGTACATTTTGTATAGTGTCCGTGTTAGTAGGTGTTTGGCATAGTGTATAACTGATTCCTAGTTGTAGCATCCACTGTTTTTCTTGTTTTTTGGGGCGTAATCGATTTTCCACTGTTGTGCAGGTGGACAAGTTGGGAACGGATTGTCTAAGCATCCAACCTTGGTGTAGCACCCGGGATGCCGACACGAGTCTTGAAGACCGTTGAATTTTACACACACACACTTCGTAACCTGAAATAAGAAATCGTGTGTTATTCAGGTGGTCTAAGGTACACTATAAGCAACGATATTGTATTCTTCAGTGTAGAATATTATTATGTTCAGACACTTCTCATGGGCGCCCCCCTAGGTAAAATATTAGTGGATGGGGAGAAGAACTAAAGAAACTCTTCAAATTAACACGTTAAACAATTATTCGGTATTAATAATTATCAATAATTTCAATGTCATGATCAATATCAATATAATCGAACTATAATGTTTAAAAACACGTAATATTTTTTTACTCACCAATTTTCCATTGTTCGCCATAAACTCTCTTCCGTACGCGGTCAGTTCGGGTCTGTCACATTCATTTTGAAGAGTGGTGCAAAAATTTCTACTCGGTAATCTCTGTCTTTCGCAGACGTTGGTCTTGATCAGGGGAGTCGGCGTCACGGGCGACAGCGTACAACAAGGAGTACGCTTCTTGGGACCCGTTTCGGGATTCAATTGTCCACCACAATTTATTCTTCTATTCATGTTTTCTCTTTGAAGCTCTTTCATTGTGTTCATCAAATTCTGTTGTTCGCATCGTTTTTGGTATTGGTTTGGTGTTTCCATTTTTCCGGTTTTATGTTAAAATATTGTTGTGTTTTATTTAGGTGTGCTTATTAAAAAATATTTTGTCTGAGTGTTGTGTAATGAGAATACCGGAACGTGTTACGTTAGAAACCAACTATTTTTAATTAATCGTCCGTTTATAAATATAAAATAAATAAATATAAAAAGAGGTTTAATATTATATTTAAGTTTAGCCGTTTAGGTATGGTATTTAATTTGTAATATATGCTAATTATATAATATGCTTATCACCATTGTAATATATTATATTCATGATATTTATATAGATTTATAAGAGTAGGTAGTGTTTGGCAAGTTCCTTATTTAGGAAAAAAAAGAATTCGTTCCTTTGAATATTGAACGAGTTCCTTTTTTAATTCCAAATAAAATAAAAATTCTTATTTAATTATTAATGTTTTTTTTTCATATGCATACATCTTTAATTTTTAATTATAATAATAATATCTGTGTAAATTATTTTAACTAGAAAGGGATGAAAAATTTTGTTATTTTTCCTTGAAAAAAAACTTGTTCATTTTCTCTTTTTATTTTATAAAAAAGAATTCGTTCAAGGAATCCGTTCCTTTTGGAACTCTTTCCTTCCAAACACTGGGTGTAGGAGTAGCCAGTTAGTAGTAGTAGGCATAGGTATTTTCGTATATCTTGTAGTTTATTTACAGTATACCCATCGCACTTTTTATAAAAATCTAAGTGAGCTATTCGATGTTGAGTTTAAAACAAATTTAATAAAACACAGTGAATTTATAATGAACAATAAAGCTTATATTATTTAATAGAGATTATGACAATGTGGGCTCATACAATATATGTAGAAGCTATGTGAAATGGTTTAAATTTTAACTTCAATTATTGTAAAAAAGTCCGTCAAATAAATAAGTAAGTAATTTTTCAGTGTGTCAATAATGTGATAACAGTTGAAACAGTAGACACTTTGATACGTTGTAAAAGAAACATTTTTATACGGTAAGTATGTAATTTAAATTACAACTCTGAATAGATACTCTACTGCTAACCTATAACTTCTCATGGTTAGGTTAGGTTTGAAGATAGGTAATATTGTATAGGTATAGGTTAGTTGAATAATAAATTATTATTTATTAAATATGTGGTATGCCGGTATATAAAGTAAGATTTTTATTTTAAAATATTTTTATATCTTCAAAAATTTCCCAAAAGTATTTCATCAAACAAATGTTAATTTAATAAAATTCATATTATTTAACTAAATTAATTGTTATAGAACTTACGGCAAACAAACATTTATGATGGTTACTATAAATAAAGTTCAAAATCCATACCTAGCGATACATTAATAAACAAAAATACAACACAAATTAAAAACACACAAATTTTAACCGATCACAAAAACTTTTATACTTTAAATTAACTCATTACGTTACAAATACATTTATACTTTTACATCAGAACGGCGCGCGTAGCCCGTCACACATTTTACACATTTTAAAATTCAAAACTACTGTACTTAAAAATCATGCGGGAAATCTGCCACATACAAGCTGGACAGTGCGGAAATCAAATCGGCTCTAAAGTAATTATATTCGGACATGACAATAAAATTATTATTATTTACAACCGGGTTCCCACGACGCGCGTGGCTCGTTTTTGCATGATATCATAGACGCGCCGTGGGAATGGCGAGACTTGGTATAGCGAGGGGGGCTCGAACGTGGTCGCCTCTTAGACGATCTTTTTGACATCGCGAGCTTCACGGCTCGTCACGTGGCTTTTTCCAACGGCGCAATTCCTCGGTACAGTCACGGCACACGAGCCGCGAGCCGAGCCACGCGTCAAGGGAAACCTGCTTAATAATAACACCATCACTCCACACAATACTCTATTCCAAATAAGTTTGGAAAAACTACGTAGCCTCGTAACGGTAGGACCGCTGTGATTGGCCAGTGGTCGGTGGCACATCGAAGGCAGCCAACGAGACTGCACGTGCGCGAACAAGACGCGGTTTCGTCGTGATTTTTTTCCAATCTTATTTGGGATAGAGCAGCGTTTTTCAACCTTTATGGTACGCATACCATTAGTGGTACGTGGAAAGTTCATAGGCGGTATGCAAAGAAAATCTCTTTTTATAAAAAAAAATGGCTTTGATCATTATTCTCAAAAAATATTAATTGGTTTATTTGATATTAATAATAGTAAGAATAACAACTGTACATATTTAATTTTCGTTTTATGCATTAAATGCGTATATTATCAATATTTAAAACAACGTATTCATTTTTGATAAGCAAAAAACAAACGTTATTTTGTCAATTAGTGGCATATTGCATATGAAAATGTTCAAACTGTTTCGATGGTACGCAGTTATAAAAAGGTTGAGAACCGCTGGAATAGAGTGTAATTTAGTATCGTTTTATTTTATACGCATATACGAAATCTTTTATTACTTACTGTGCAGTTCTGGGAAGTGATATCTGACGAACACGGTATCGATGCAACCGGAACGTATAAAGGAGATTCCGATTTACAGTTGGAACGGATCAATGTCTTCTACACCGAGGCGCTTGGTAAGACTGGACACGAATTCTAATATTATTATTAGACGAATCCCAAAACATATATATAAAGATATTGTGTCGGTCAAATCTGTGATGTGTGTGTGAAATTTTTAGGCGGAAAGTACGTGCCCCGAGCGGTCCTCGTGGATTTGGAACCCGGGAGCATGGACACGGTGAGGTCGGGTCCGTACGGTCAGTTATTCCGACCGGATAACTTCGTTTACGGACAATCCGGAGCGGGCAACAACTGGGCAAAGGGCCATTACGCCGAAGGCGCCGAGTTGATGGATTCGGTGTTCGACGTAATCAGGTATGCGATTGGTTTATGAATATTATGTAGAGGTTAGCTGTGGTGAAATTGAAATAAATTATAATATTATCTTATTAAAAATTAAAATTATCTACATTAGAATAGATACCTACTGCAGTGTGGCTTACGACCTTCGCGATCAACGTTTATACGATGCACATAATAATGTACACATCGTTATAATAGAAATGTATGAGTATAGTAGTATACCTTAGTAATTACTAATTAGTATCATCACTTAAGGAGAACGCCCGGGTTTTGCAATATACTGTCTATCCTTTGCAAAGATTAATAATTTAAGCCCCTCCCATATAGGCAAAATCGATGACACCGTTTCTCTTTTTTTGTAACACATTAAATATTTCTTCAAGTTAGATATAGAGATTAAACAATTTTTAGTTGTTTGAATAAAAATTTTGTTAAATAAAAACATATATAAGATACATTTTTAATCTGTGATAAAATTTAAAAACCCATCCTTCCTTTACGACTAAATTATTTTGTTGTTAATTGTACCTAATAACGCGTACCTACCTTCATCTTAAATTTTTCGACGACCTAAGAAATTTTAAAGCACCAAAAAAATATGTAATTTAAAAGAAAAAATATTTTGTATTTTATAGGAAAGAAGTAGAAGGTTGCGATTGTTTGCAAGGATTCCAAATGACCCATTCGCTGGGAGGCGGTACTGGTGCCGGAATGGGCACCCTTATGATAGCAAAAATCCGTGAAGAGTATCCGGACCGCATGATTTCCACGTACAGCATTGTCCCATCGCCGAAGGTATAATGTTATGTTTAACAGTCGATGAGTTAATATAAAATACCTATAGAGACAACGCCACAACGACTATAATTAAACGTATGGGCACAACAATTTGAAACCTTTTGAACGTGAACTATCATAATATTATTATGCTTACTTACAATCGTATATCTATATTAGTACTCGAAAGTAATTTTTTAATTAAAACTACGATTATACCTATGACCCACCTATGTTATATTTGTTTGTTAATAATAACCAACACTTTTTTTTTGGGAAGGGGGGGATTTAAAATACGAAGACATGAATAAGCCCCAAAATCTCAATTCCTATTTCATATCTAAAAAATTATCCAACTTATATGCTTCAGCTCGGCTTTACGCTTCAATAATAAAATGTTATTATAAGGAAACAACGAAACATGCTACATCAAGCAAAATTTTATAGTAGGTCAAATTAAGTGGTAGGTCACATATTAGACTTGTCCCCACTTTTGTAATACCTATGATAAATTATGATGAAAGTAGGTACTTATATACAAATTACCAATATTTTACTCGTTCAACGAATATAATCATTACCTAATCAAGCTCACGTAATGTTTTCTGATTGCACTTTTTCATACTGTTCAGCACTTTTTTATCATCTGGTAGAATAGTTCATATATGATCGCGTCTTCCAGTTATCAAAACTAATATAATAATATATTATTATATAATCCATTTACCATTTTTTTACTATTAACCTAACCTACTTCTTATCATTAAGTGCTAAGACGTGTAGGTAACAGTTTTAGTATAATACTGCATGACTGTCACATACTAATATAATAAATCATGCAGGCCCCAATTTTCATTAGTGACCAAAACCTGGGCTAACAAAATGTATTTTTTTAAAACATTTTTGTTGTACTAACATTTTTAACGTTCACAATGAACAACACATTTAAAATTTCTAGAATAGTATAATTCGTTTTGGTTCACAACAAAGAAATCACCTAAATTGATTTTTTTTCAAAAGAATATTATACTTAAATATAATATGACGTAACACATAACTACACAAGCAATAAACTGCTGATTTCTCGTTCTACTTTGTTATATATTTTCGAAAACTAAAACTAAATAATTCGGATGCGGCGCAGCGATGAATCATAGGGATGTAAATATGTATATTAAACCAATTTATTAAATTAGTGTAATATATTATGTTAGGAACATATCCGGCCCCGAACATCACTGGTACCTAGAATAGTGTCCGCGTGCTTGCCCTGTCTGCCTGCCCGCCTGCCCGCCATGCTGCGTACCTACATGCAGCCTGTACGTACCTAACACGACGCGAAACGGTCGTCATACACTGCCCGCGTTCATATTTATTAACAATTAGGGCTCAGAATTTGTAGGAGTTGCATACTTTTTTTTATATATATTCTTGATTTATAGTAGACCTTTCTATAAATACAGCTTTGTATAATATACAATGATGTGTTTGAAAACTGAAAATAAAACAATGTTTTCCAAGGTATTTAATGTTTACAACAAAAATAAAAGTTTTTATTTTATTGTTAGGTACTTGCGTATTTAAGTATACGACTTAAATATTAACTACCTACAAATATTTAAAATACATTTTTTCGAATACCGATAATATTTTTTCAGTTCAATAACTGTAACATTGCTAACCGGAAACCATTTCTATACACATTAGATTTTTCATTTAGTTCATAAAACAATTTTTAATTTAGTATATACCTAACATAGTAAATATTAGTAGCAATACAACAATGTCAATATAATATTATAATAGTTTATAAATTTATAGATTTTTTATGGGAATTTCGATATTTTTTTTTCATATTTTACAATATATTTGTTTCCATATTTTGTCAATTTTAGCTTTTATAAATTCTGAGCCCTAATATGAAATAATATAACATAAATAACAAGAGATTTACAAGGCTATATTTTATCGGCACGTTGTATAGGTGTCCGACACCGTCGTGGAACCGTACAACACGACGCTGTCCGTGCACCAGCTGATGGAGAACACCGACCAAACGTACTGCATCGACAACGAGGCACTTTACGACATCTGCTTCCGGACACTGAAGCTGAACACACCCACGTACGGTGATCTGAACCACCTGGTGTCGGCGGTTATGTGTGGGGTGACCACGTGCTTCCGTTTCCCCGGGCAACTCAACACCGACCTCCGGAAGCTGTCCGTCAACATGGTACCGTTCCCGCGACTGCACTTCTTCATCACCGGGTTCGCGCCGCTCACAGCCCGCGGCGACCAGCAGTACCGGGCACTGTCCGTCTCGCAACTGGTGCAGCAAATGTTCGACTCCAAGAACATGATGGCCGCGTGTGACCCCCAGAACGGCCGGTACCTGACCGCCGCCAGCATATTCCGCGGCCGCATGTCCATGAAGGAGGTGGACGAGCAGATGCTCAACGTACAGACGAAAAATTCCAGCCACTTCGTCGAGTGGATACCGAACAACACCAAGACGGCTGTATGCGACATACCACCCAGGGGTCTCAAGATGTCGGCCACATTTATCGGCAACACGACCGCCATCCAGGAGATGTTCAAGCGGGTGTCCGTGCAGTTCACCACCATGTTCAAGCGCAAGGCATTCTTGCACTGGTACACGGGAGAGGGCATGGATGAGCTGGAGTTCAGCGAGGCCGAGTCCGACATGCACGATCTGGTGTCCGAGTACCAGATGTACCAGGAGGCCACCGTAGACGCTCCTGGAGACATAGACGAAGAATAAACGTGACGACATTGCCAGAATGTAACAAAATAAACCATGCTAAATTTTAACCATCGTTGTTCTTAATATTACCTATAAGTTATAACGTTAAATGACTGCTACCTCTCGTCAACTCTTACTGTACACTGACTAGGTGATGATAATTTGCACCAACAACAAATACATTTTTACACCCAAAGGTGGGCATTAACTAGTTAGTTAATTTTATGATTAACTTGGGAACATAGATATTTCAATTGACTGTTGAAATAACTTAGCTTTTTTAGTTGATTTGAAAATAATACATCAAATTAAAATATGAATGATATTTTTTAATTACAACAAAATAACTAGGTAGGTACCTAAAAAAGTAATTCTTCATTTATAAATATCTAATTACGTTCAAATTTTAACTTCAAAGTTCAAATGTCTATAAAAAGAATTGAGTTTATTATATTTTTCAGATTTTTTGGTAGGTATCTGTGAGAATCCTTGTATTCAATGTTCAATTCTTTTAGCTGTAAAAACTGAACATATACAAGTTTAATATACAAGGTTATTGCAATAGTACCCCCACTATGTCTTTTTATCACGTTAAGGAATTAAAATGGCAGCGTAAGGGGACGACATATACTGGCTATACTATGATATAGACCGTACCCTTACGCTGCCATTTTATTTTTGTTCGATAACAATATGGGCTAAGTGCTATAATCTTGTATATTTAAACCATGGTGTTTCCTAACTATTGAGAATTAAACTATCCCCCCTCCCCTAAGTATCAATTAGATTAACTACCAGAAAAGATGCTGTTGAAGAAAATCGAAGCATTTTTACTGTCAAAAAGTTGATACCTAATAGACGAAACACACACTATTGTAAAATCAATACATTCATCACTCTGAGCTCAGAATCTAAAATGATTTAGAAAATTATCTATAACCTATGAAAATGTTTAGCAAATTTTTTTCTTCAGATTCTGTGAGTAGGTAATATATATATATATCTAGAGGTGGTGAATTAATTTAAATAATTTATGAAATTCAAGTTTGAAATGGTTTAAATAAATAATATAATTAAGATAAAGTATACATTATACATCAACTCTAAAAACAAGATTACAAATAATTAATTCATATGTATTATACGAGTTATTTTGTATTTTGACTTATTTCTTAATCAAAAAAATTATATTCTGTCCATCAAAAAACTGTGAAACTGAATAAAATCTTCATTCAACCAATACACTTCATCGTTTATAAAAACCATTGCAGTTTCAGGTAAGTTAGTTAATATGTTGGGTTCGGACTCCACATTTTTTATTTCTCCATTGAGATTAATAGCGAATTCATCAAATAATTGGTCCGATTGCGCAAAAGTGGTAGAAAGTTCCTGCTGTACTTGTTGACTATAATTTCCAGATGTGATACCAACACTCAATTGAAGTTTGCTAGTCGCATGTTCAATATATTGCTTTTTTAATAATCGTTCTTTTGCTTTTGTTGTCCAGGATAAATACTCATATAGACAAACACCACTATAAATAGCACCAGCTGCTATCACCGAACTCCATCCAATTGTTTTAAATATCTAAAAAATAGAAAATTCCAAGAAAAATCCAATTCAATATCATTAATTTATAAGGTAATACTTACAAATCCTGCTAAAACTATTCCTCCTAAGACTGAACCTTGAGTTCCTGCATCCCTAGATGAAACACGAGATATCGAAGGTAAATTTGGTTCCACAGCCAAGGAATCAAAGCTACTGAATGAATAATCAGCAGCAGTGATTGGTGAATTTTGATTTGTTATATTTTCAAATTGTTCTTCAGTAACATTACATTTATCTTGAATTTCATTTATCTGACTCATGCTGAAATGTGTTTGTTCTTGAATTCTGATGTTAATTATATCCATAATTGTATTCATTTCTCTAGAAGTAATACAAGAATTTTAAGTACTGAAATAATAATACCTAGTTGATAAAAATCTTACGAAAGTAAATATTTCCCATGCATTGAATAGTTAAAAAACTTTAACAGTGCCGATCTTGAGATACAATCCTCTAATTGCCTTTCAAAATCTAGAAACTCCAAATATCTCTTACTAAATGGTTTGATAATTGGCTGTAGTCCTCTGCGTACTTTTACACGGAATTCTAAGACTTCCTTAGCTGAAATTAAAAACGTTTGAGAATATGGCTCATGAGGTGTATATTCTTTCAATTTCTTCTCCAGCAAATCTATATTTTTCTTCATTTTTTGTTTACGTTCCTAATAAAAACAATGTATACGTTAATTATATACATTTAAACATTTTAAAGAAACAACATAAAATAATTATTATCAAACTTTTAATTTAAAATTATAATATGCAAATTACATATCTTTATCTATTATCTTGTTCAAATAATGCACATTTTAATTTAATTTTTTAGAAACCTGGAAAATGTTGACTGAGACAAATTTATATTTACCTGTTATTCACTATTAAACTGGACAGAAAGATAGTAACATAAAATAGAATTTATTGGTATTTAATAGTAATAATAATAAAATATTATGATTATAAATTATACCTGGTCAAATAACTCGGATTCATCCGGGCAGTTAATCAATATAAATATATTTGTGTTTGGTAATTTTTTTGAAACTTTATGAAGAAAATTCATCTCCTGAAAATATAATTAAACTGAAATAATACAATTTTGGCATTAAAGGCAAATGACAGACTCTAATGTATTATTATTAGGTTTAGCGACTTAAAGGATAATACATCTAAAACCATCAAAATAACCGCTTAAAAGACACTTACAAACTTCATTATAAGCACTCAAAAGAGCAAAAACACCAATCTCAACAATTCACCACTCCCTCATAAAACTAACAAAAAAACAAGGCTCCCCTACAAATAAAATATATTATTTTACAATATAAAACACATGTAAGTCCTCCTAAATACCATATACATAACAAACAGCTTTATACTTGTGTGGGATTGAGGTCACATTGATGTTAGAAATCTTACTACCTCTAAAATTTCAATGGATTTCCGCCTATTACTGTTGTTTTCCTTATAGCCTGCTGATCTGTGCTAATTACTTATTTGTTACAACGATTCAACTTTATTGTGTTTTAATAATATACATAAGTACAGTATAAATATGTGAGATGTAAATAGTTGACAATAAAGTGCTACAAAATACTTTGTGTTACTATTCATAAAAGAAAAAACTAATAAGTAATGCACAGCAATTGGTGACGAGGAAAATAATAAAAAATGTTAAAAAAATTGATTTATTTTTCATTACCTAAATCATAGTCGCTATATTTTTAGAATTTTCATATACTTATAAACTACTTATTTTATTAATACAAATTTGATTATCATAGATCCATAATTCTTTGAGAGACTAAATAACTACATAAAATCCAATAGTTACTGAAAGTCCTTAATTGCACTTATTTCAATTGCTTATTATTTTTAATGCAACGTTATTTATTAAAATTTAACTTATTATTATTGTGAGTTAATTTTATTTTCAAAAGTTTTATTAATTCACAGTGAACATAAAAATATTTTGGTAAACAAATTTACAACCATTTTATAAATTTACCACCCCCTAATATTTGTCGACTGGAATAGTTGTACTCATTTCCCCTCCCCTTAAATACAACCCTAATTGTTACAAGGCCTACAATGTACGCAAAAATAAATATAAATTATGAAATAAATATATACAATATACTTACAGTATCCATTAATGTGGATTCAGCATTAACAACTAGCACAAAAGCATCAGCATTAATGCAATGACCATCAATCCACTCATCCAAACATGGTGTAGTATCTATTCCTGGAGAGTCAACTAATGCTACATCATCTTTTAATAATCTACAGTTTTCTTTTGGCCAATACACATGTACCAATTTTTTTTTATTTGGTTTAATAATGTTTTTCAATACGTGTGCCAAATAAGTAGCAGACTAAAAAAAATGTATTATTGATTATTTTAAAATTAAAACATTAGCTAAACATACAAATAATACAATTTACGATGACTTACTTCTACATTATATTGTATAGGTAATATACCTTCAGTACTTAAATATGCATAACCAGTAGGAGATCCTTCAACTTGCAGAAAACCATTAGTTGTATGACCAATACCACTTGGGAGGACATTTTCTCTCAACATTGCATTTACAACTGTACTCTTTCCACTGCTTGTTCTAAATATTGTATTAATTAATTAAATATCTTATTAAAAAAATTAATATTTAATATGTTAAGGTATCCTTATAAAGATTTTATACTCCATACAAATAAATTCAATGAAGTTCATTATGTCTGTGAATACAATTTAAGAAATATATTTAAAGGTAGATACATGATTCAACAGTTGAAATTTCAATACATAAAAAAAAATTATAAAAACACTAAAATAATTTTTTATTTTATGTAATTTTTTAGTTTTTCAAAAACCAATAGTAGATACCTATTATAGTTGTTAGTTTCACACTAAACACAAGCAAACCAAAAAAACAAAAAACAAACCTGCCAAAAACAGCAACTTTCATATGAGCATGTGTGAACACTTCATAAATTGCTTCGACTTGAGATTCATAATCCAATAAAAGGTTTAATTCATTTCCATCGATCACATACGGACATATCCTACTCAAACCTGAAAAATATATTCATAAGTAATTATAATTATAAGATTAATAAACAATAAAATATAGAATTCTATTAATATTAAGGATATTACACTGATAACATAAAACATTGGAAGAATGAAATACCTATAGTTTTACACTGTTTAAAACTTTAAAATGTGGTCAAATTGTATAATACATTATTTCATTATTTTGGTGATTTTTTTTTTTTAAATACTTCAATATAATTTATTTGAATGTTATTATAGTTAACCACCTTGAGTAGGTACTAATAACCAAATAACCACAGTCAAGAACAGTAAAAATAATAATGTTTAACAAAAATTGTACTGTTCATAATGATTCACAGGTGTGGACTGGCTGGGATGCCACAGAATCCTTTGTCCTAAAGTATATTTGCCCCTATGTGCTTTAATTAAAAACCTAAAATTGATGTGAATTTTGAAAACGAAAATTACAATTTTGTTAACGTTGTAGGTAGGTGTTTATAAAATACCTATAACTATTATAATAAAATATTTCAAGTAGCCAGAAAGTTAATAGATTAATTAGATTAATTAATTTATTATTAATTATTATTAATTTAAACACAATGTTTATGCTATAATTAATTCTGAGACCCACACAAATAGTTTTATAAACTGCTTAATAATGACCAAAATAATTTATCTCTGTAATTTAATAATTAAACAATTACTTTGCTACGTCCAATATGCTATAACTAAAATTAATATTACTGTTATTGTACTTAAGGTGAACATTAGTGAATATTTCGATTCATGTCGAGCTATTTATAAGCATATGATATTTTTGATCTTTATTAGTTTTTTTTTTCCACAAAATTGTTGTTTGGTCTAAAAACTTATAAATCAATTTAATCAATTTAATAAACCTTTTTAATACAAGGTTCCACATACATCAAAACCAATAATGATTAATACCTGTTAATACCAGACACTGATAGGATCAAATCAATAAAGGAATTAGGGAGATCACTAAATAAGAAAAAATTGCAATCTTCTCTGGGCATGATTTCTCTTAGAGCATTCATACCCAATTTATTAGAAATAATTACACCTCTCACGGAATTACTTAAAAATTATGTAATATGGAATTGGAGTAAATAATGTGAAACACTGCTTAATAACTTAGAAGAAATACCCTGCAAGATCTCAATTCTAAAAAAACTATGAGAGTAAGCAGGAATTATTAGAGATACAGTGTGGCCTATCAGAGAAGGTGTTGGGTTGTTGTATATTACAAAATAAATGTTCAATAAACAATGCAAAATATTTAAGTGATGTAGAAATATCATTCGCAAAAAAAAAAAATGAATGTTGGCAATTTCCTTTTCATGTTACAAATTGCACTCTTTAATTTATGGGAGGAAAATAAGGTATATAGTAAATTATCATTTTCCTGTCATTAAAAAAAAATTACATAAAATTCCTAATAATCGCCTAAACAGATTAAGATTTAAATCCATATTATATGGTATAGGTTGATCTTGAGTATTTACCAAGTAAGTAAATATTGTATATTGCTGATTTACTCAGTAGGAATTTCATAAAAAGAAGTGACAGACAAAAGATAATATGAGTAATGTTATACATATAATAGGTGAATTTCAGAACCTTTAAAAATGGCAGTTTTTTTTGAAAAAATTGAGTTTGCTGAAAAAACTAAAAGTGATGAAGTATTGACTAAGGTACTAACATTGCGTAAAGAAGAATGGCCTAAAGTATATAAAAATGACAGTGAATTAAAGTACTATTAGAATTTAAGTAACGAGATTGTGATTAATAATGGTTTACTATACTATGAGACAAGAATAATAGTCCCTAAATGTCTAAGGAAATATGAAATTAATAAACTGCATGAAACATATTTAATAATTATAAAAACAAGGACAAGAGCCAAACAATTATTTAATTTCTCTGGAATAAATAATCATATTGAAAATTATATACTGTCTTGTCCTATTTGCTTAAAATTTGCTCTACATTTTATAATCTTTTTTTCCATACTCTCTATAAATTAGTTTTACTTCAATAATAATGATGATATACAATAATAATAATTACCGTTTAGATGTTCAGCTGCTCTGGCCCCGTAGTTTAGTATACCAAGAAATATATCATTTAATTTTTGTTTAGCTAGGCCAAAGTCCTGGTAGGTTGACATTTTTTTCAAATTGCTTAGTACCTATAAAATATAAACAAAATGTATAAAATAAGTGTTTATCCCATTTTACAACAATACTAACAAGTGACAACAATATTCGATGACAATTTAGAACAGCAAAATTAATAAACTGCAATAATATGTCATCTCACACGTTAACTGAAATCACGAATAGAATATCGGAATATAGATAATGAAAAATGAGTCACTGAGAAAGAACTATGCATTAATAGAACTACAGAAGTGCAGCTGCAGCCATTTCACGATTATAAACTATAATATGAACGTGATTAAGATCGTGAGCCATGAGTAATCCACGATTAAATTAATTATAGACGTTATTCCAATATTGATATTATGATAACAGCGTTGATGAACACTTAATTACTGCGTCTACGGTGACGTTAAGACGTTCTTAAATCCATAGATACTCGCTTTCTTACTGATAGTTTGAGTTATTTTATCTAAGAGTAACAAATTTATTATCCGTTGATTTAAAACCGTTTTAACTTCGCCATGTAAACGTAGTACCTAATAGGCAGTATAAAAACATGGTGTAAGATTTAAAGTATATAAAACCACGGTTAAGACGCGTATAATATAATAACATACTACCATTATTGTTCTATGATACAACCATAGACTTATAGAAATAGACGGCACATTAGGTATGATAACGCGTGCAATGGTGGAGCTTGTTACGAGAATCGGGCGCTATTAATAAAGCTATGTATTGGCTGTCCTCGGAACAGTGCCATTTCTCTCACTCTTATGATAAAACTCATAATTTCTCTCTTAATCCGTTTGGCACGACCACGCCTCCCAGTTCTCGGGACAAATGTTCCGTCTATTTCTATAAGTCTTTGGATACAACGTACATAATACTCATTGACACGGCTGGACACAAATACAAAGGAGGAGGTAGATTTTTAGTTTAAAATTATAATATATTATCTATGGTGGTCAGTGGTACCAAGGCGGATTTGATCTTGTCAAAGAACCCTAACCAGAGGTACCCAGTTATTAGTTATTAGTTATTATTAGTTATTCTTTTCTATGGAGGTACCTACTATATAGTATCTATAGCCGTGGTTACAGCTTATCACTTCCAATCGCCAATAAACTAATGGACATTGCATTCCACTCTGCCCTGCCGAAAATGCTAGGCTATCATATTATAACCATATAACTGAGAGAGAAAGAACATAAAGTATTGAAGGAGCCCGCATAAATAACTGTATACATTTTACTACTTTGTTTCTTTTCTCGCTCACTCTATAGTCTATAGTACGATACCCCAAATTTCTCTCTCTAAGCGCTGTCCTTTAGTTTATAGGTCTATATGGTACCATCCCTAGATCTATGAACTTATAGACATCGCATTCCACTCCGCCCTGCCATCAATGCCAATTTGATCAGATAACCATATAACTGAGAGAGAAAGAACATAAAGTAGTGAAGGAGCCCGCCTAAATCCCACATAAAGAACTGTATAATATGTTACGCCAAATTTATGAAATCAGCAACGCTGTTGCCGACGACATGGAATCGACAACTTGAAGTTCAAAATACTGCCGATTGCGTGAAATCGGTAAGACCATTCTTAAAAAAATTATAATACATAATTTAATATAAATGAATGTATTATATTTATGATTTTACATAAAACACTGGAGATATAATAAAATCTAATTGTAATAAATAATAATAAACTATGTGTACAAAAAGTTAAAAAAATCGAAAGTTATGAAATTATATTATTTTTTTTTAGTTATATATTTATATTTATACCTACATTTTGGCAACTACGGCCGGGGTTACACATCGTGTCATTTTTCCTGCATGTGCACTTTTTTGATGTGCAATTCGTACGGCAGATACTAGCTACTATTTGTAATTATGTCATAATAATGTGTTATCAGACTCATGCATTCGGTAAAAAAAAATCTGCCAGTGCATGATTAGCAATCAAAATTTGCTGATTTGGTGAATCTGGTAGCCAAGTTGCCGATTTAACGTTGTCGGCAACAGCGTTGCTGATTTCATGAAATCGGCAATTTTTCTGCCAATTCATGTAATCGGCCATTTCATAAATTCGGCGTAACATATACATTTTACTACTTTGTTACTTTTCTATATCGTAACCCTGACTTCTCTTTTTATTATGTGAAATATAAATTTATTAAAATACTATTATAATGATTAATCTATGTTATGACTCACATTCACAAATTTGTATATTAACAGTAAGTAATTAAATGTATTATATTTAAACCTATTATATTTTATTTGTTACATTATGACTGTCCCTCCTGACAACAAGGTCAGACACCAATATTTTTTTATAAGCGTTTGAGTATATAATTTTTACGATATTGTATTTTTAGTATTAATTTATCGAATTCAACAAGACCTTAAACCACTAAACAGTCACCCACCTACTCACCAATCACCTCCAAAGTTATGACGTATTCACTCCAGTAGTGTTCGGCGCCACTGAGCTAGGCCCTAGGATAACGCACCGTCTCCGCTCAGAATCGTTTTTCGTATAATCGTATCCAATGATTTATCATTGAATTCAAACATAACACATCCATTACAATGACATACTCGACAACTACTGTACATCAGAGCAATACCCACTTGTTCACCTATTTATTATTACAAATTACATACAATTATAGAAATTATTTAATATAATAAAATGATAACATGATATTATACCAATATACCCTAATTATTTATAAAAATATATACATATTTTTTTTATTATTATTATATTATTTTATCTTATTAAAATTTTTTATCGTCTGACTGCTTACATCACACCAGTTGTCTGAAATTGAATTACTTGCAGGATATTATTTTTTTACTGATATTTATTGCCGTTGATTTTGGTTGGAGTAAATTGTTTTCAATTTTTTCTAAAATGTTATTGACTAATGTTGATTTATACTTAACCTTTACATTTTAAGTAACACCCATATCTAAAGACTGAACTAGTGACGTCGTATTAGGAGGTAAAAATTCAAGCTTAATGTTTTTCAAAGATGCATTAGTATGGGCAGTACAGTTGTCTAAGTCGAGGCATACAGCCATTGGTTTTTATTTTGTCCAACTCCCTATGCCAACGTTGCAACCATTCGATAAAAATGGCCGAAGTCATCCATGCATTTGGTGGCTTTAAATTCGTCGTTACCAAGTTTACTTACAAGGTCTTCGGATTTAGCTTTTAATATTGGACCTGACACTTGAACGCCCCGGTCAGTAGCCAGTGTAAACCATTGAGTCTGTGCCTCGTCTACATCTGAATCTTTACCCTCTCGTCTCCTTTTCCGGGTTGTCACTTGACTAAGAGCTTGTTAACGTAACAACTATTCTTGAAGTTGAATTCACGTGATTGTTGATTTCTGATTCGATGATCGTGATTGTTGATGTGGTACTGGATAACTATCTCCAAGCGCCATCAGCCTTTTCCACTAAATGTAAAGTGCTTGACCATGAACTGCTTGATGTTCGACAAATTCCTAGCTCTACCATAATTTTGAACTCACTTTTAGGTATTGCCAATTAATCAGGTGGTATACGTCGTTGTTTTGAATTACAAGATGTTCTAGTTGTTGTGATGTAGTGAACAACATCATGTTTAATAGGCAATAGCTATTGACTTGGAAAATTGTTTAGTGATTGATGGAAATTCTGATAATATAGGTAGTTATATATGGATGAACTGCTTGCACCGTTTTAATTGTAATATTTTAGCATTCAATTGTTGAACATTGTCTTACTAATTTTGTTAAATTTTCAATAATAGTGTCTTATTGTTTAAATCTACAAGTAAACCAACATTTTTCAATAAGTCTGCTCCTATAATTTGCCTTACTACACCTGCGATGAAAAATGACCAGCTGCAGTATGGCCGACGTAAACCAAAGTTTAATGATAAAGTTTGTGTACCATAAATATTAATGGTTGTACCATTTGCTGCGTACTGTTTTAAGATATTAGGTTTTTATTCCTTATCTGTGTGTAGCAAGCCTGCTTACTACGTAGTAGCTAATAGAACTAATATTAATAATAATAGTAATTATCATGAAGGTTGGCCTTGGATCCACATTACAAACAAAGTATGCATATAATATAAAATATCAACTGAACAGGTTAAGAGATCAGGTTAAGGACCTCGAAACAGACGAGTAGTGAATAAACAGGCTTACAAATAAGTATTAGTTAGATTAATACAATTTATAAAAAAGAGGCGAAGTACAGCTACAAACACTCAAACCGTCATGTTTTATTAAACACAACGCAGTATATTAAAAACTACTCACATTTTTTATACATTTTAACCTATCGATAAAACTGCATCATATATTATATAATCACATAATTATATGTATTATATATATATATGACACATAATTCAAAGGCAGTATATGACCTTATATATGTGTTAAATAAAATAATTGAGTTATGAATAGATTTTTGTATAGGCAAAGAATAAGTCCTTACGTGTTGATTAAATAAATGTTGTAAGAGAATTTATGAAAATAAAAATAAACCAGACAGGTTGCACTTCGGGAGTGCCGGCTGAAGTGAAAACTTGAATATTTACGTCATGCATTTTTGATATTTTGGAATGGTTAGGGAATAATTTTGCACGAATTGTTTTGTAGGAAATAGATTTTCGATATTTTGTAAAGTTTTTATAGTACAGTTGCAAATTAATTTACTTAATTTCTCAAAATTAATTTGTACTTTAAAGGTTCAACGAGTTAAAAAAATGAAAAAGTTTTTCCTACAAAACATAGAAAAGGATAAAACAATTATAATGAGAAAAATTTTAAATTTAAAAATTAATTTGAATTTATTGATAGAATAGTAGTATAAGTTTAAATAAGTAAAAGTAATAAAGGTGTTGAATATTGTTATATATAATTTTAAGAGATTTTTAAATATTCAATCGCGTAATAATTGATACAGCCTCCGCTGTCAACGAGGTACTTTAGCTTGTTTTTGATATCAGTTACAAATAAGTGGCTAGTTGTGTCTGCATAACTATTCCCGCTTCGACCTGTTTGCTTTTTAGTTTTCCGCATTGCGGTGGCTCGAGTGCATTTTGCTCCAAGAGCCTTTACATATCCTTGAATTTGGCATGAAAATAAGTAATAACATAGTCCATCTCTCATTTCGTTTCTGTCATTATAGACTTGCACTTTGTTTTTTTATTATTTGGTATTACTTATGTCTTAGCTACGACCACGGTGACTTCAATTAATTTGATTGGTGAAATAGTTTTTAGTTCATATGCTGAATGAGAATTATTGTTTTGGCAGTTGTGTTGCTTCTCGGTGGTTACCAGCCATCTTCGACAAATTATATAAAGAATCTGTGCTGATCGTTTATACTTGTAGGCACTGCAACCATAAATTCTTTAACAAATCATCTCTTAGATGGTCATCTGCCATTGCTGTATGTCACGGAGTAAATATGATGGTTTAATATTGCCCAGTTCTAAATTCCACACAAAAAATGGACGTGGTCAAATTGAACCAAAACGTACTATTTCCTTTGTTAAAATCAATATGAAACTCATAAATAACACAAACCGCACTATTTCCAAATGCAAAGTTTGTCTAAATGCACTATTTCCAAAATTATTTCATATCGTAGTATTTCCGATGTTAAATAGTTTGTTCATTTGACAAATGGACGCAAAACGTACCAATTCCTCAAACTGTACAAAACGTATTATTTCCAAAGTAGGCCATATTGTACTATTTCCCATAGTATGAAGATAGGGAATATAATTGAATTAAATACATAACGTACTATTTCCACTGGTAATAGAAAATAAAAAATCGTGATTTCTCAAAAAAGAGTAAAATGGAAATAGTACGTTTTGAAATGTCATCCCTCAATTGTGACGGTAATAATAAGGGAACTCTTGGATTTTCATATCATTGATGGCAGTATTTGGGCCTAGCGAAAAACTTTTGAAAGTAGTGGAAAAGAAAGAGGCAAATAAATCGACAACTTGCGATAACGATCTTGTACGATCATTAAAGAAAACTTTGTTTGGAATGGAGGGGGTAGTACGTTTTCTGTTTATGAAAGACCAGAATTCACGTGGCTTGGTATAGTAGTTCGAGCTTGAGAATGGGTTGTATGTGCTTAAAGGCACATTTTTATCTTCATTTTTCATTGAGAACGTAAACAAGAAAAAACATTATAATCTTGAATAGAGCATGTTATTTTATATTTTTTATGAGCATTTTTTTCTTATACTGTAGATATTTAATCTTCAGTGAGACCCAAACGGGAAAGGAAAGTCTGTGGAAGGTTTTAGACGACACGATAAATAGTGATGTTAAGAACGTTCTGTAGGAGATAGCAGAATTTTCAGCTAATTGATAGTTAAAAGTGGATATCCAGTCTTTATTAGACAATGATAAAGCTAACGAATTATAATCTGCATTCATGAAATCGCGAAAGTGTTGTTTGTCTTCAATCATTGTAATAAGAGCAAAAAACTTAACGAACCAGCTTTTCTAAGTGATTTTTTCCGTGATTCGGCCAAGTTTGAATAATTTGGGTTCTGATGGCGTAGACAGTGATAGAAGATGTAAGGTAGCATCAAGAAGTTTTATGTCATCAACAATCCTATCAGTTGCCTAAGTGGCGGCAGATTCGGGGGTCCTTGAGTGATCGCAATTAAAGATTACCTATCTCGTTAAAATAATTATTGTAAAAGCCACGGAATTTAGTTGGAATGAGGAGACGGAGTTCAGTTATGATTTCTTTCAAGGGAAAGAACTCGTTCCTTTAAAGCAGCGATTTCCTGACGTAAGGTAGTTGGGATAATAATGTATCTAAGCTACATTTCAGATCTTTACATTAAAATTCTTTAGAAAGACGCATTCCTTACATGCTCCAATGTTTTCTCTTGAGTCTTTTATATGTTCGAGATTGTGCCGAAAATTCCTCAGCCGAGAGAGGAGAAGCTACGATTGATAACTTTGCAGTTATTCCCGATGCAGAAGTCCCAGATCTGGTTGTAATTTATTAGCTGGTAGGCATTAGGAGAAAACGGTACTAAAAAATGAAAAAAAAAATTTGATCCATAGTATTAATTCTAATCAGCCAAATGCTGAAAGTCATAGTTCATTGTAAATATTTGTAATTTTAAGAACATTTTTTCAACTATAATATTATGTATCTAAACATCATTTGAATTTTAATTTAAATAACTTATAATTTGACTTGATCTTCATCAGTAAATGTTTTTTGTAAGCATTTTTTTCTTTCATATTTTTGTACGGAGAAGTAATTAAAAATAATTAAATAAGTAAGATTGACATGTGATTCGATCAAGTGTTCCAAATGTGTAACAAATTATATGTTCTTAAGTATTTTATATTGTATTTACTAATTAATAATAAACTATTTATTTCATAGGTGTCTTAATTCTTAAGTCTAAATTACATTAATAAAATTAATTAATTTAACAGTTACAAAAAAACATATAACTTGAAAACATTGAATATTGATAATTTTATAATGTTATCACAAACATAGTACATATACAAACATAGTCAATGAGAGCTCTCAATTTCCCATGGGTCTCTAGCAATGTATGGTATGCTTATATGCGCACTGCTCTACACCCCTATATTTAGTTGATATATTTGCAAATGGCTTGTAATAACCATAAATTGAAATCAATAATTATATTATATTATATTATAATATTTATCCAGTATGATTCACCCATTCTGCTTAGACCAATTTTTTTTTTTTTAATAATGTATTAATTCTGATTATTTGATTTTTTAAATATACTTAAGAACCATATTTTAAATTATTATTTAGAATAATAAGTAAAAAATCAGCTTAATTTATAGTAAAAAGATTGGTTCTCATTAAAAAAAGACACTCCTTAAGATAAGGTAATCTATGTATTTGTTAAATTTGAGAAACAGTCTTGCAGTTCTTAGCCAATAGTGAAGAATACATTTTTCGTGACTTATTATCCAAATCAAATTTATATATTGTTGAGTGGGAGGAGGGGGGGGGGGTCAAGTTCCTTTATCATTCACCTAGTTTCACATATTGTTGTAATAAGTACTGACAACTTACCTACTGGCTCAACATAACCGTATATTGAATATTGATCTCTCACCACAACCATAATTAAGAACTTTCCTTCATATAAAGAATATTATATTTATACACACATATGTCTATACAGTATTATAGTCTGTTATATTTTACAATGAGTTATAGAGTTTTACTGCTAAATATAATAATAGTTTTTGTAATTCCAGAATTAATATTATTCACGAAATCGCAGTCACAAGATTAAAAATAAACTTTCATAAAACAGTCACAAGTCATAAAGTTAAAATTAATTTCATAAATTTTCCATTCATAAGGATCACAATAAGTTAATATTTCAATAAATTATACAATAAATTACAAAATTATTAAAAAAAAATCTTTTAATTGGGTCTCAACATTGTCTTCTATTGCAAAAATTGTCTACAAAATATGTTCTAAGTCTATAGTATAATTGTGAAAATTGTCACGGGGTGTTAATAATTAACCAAGTTAGTTGAGTTGTAAGAATAAGAATAAGATTTAAAGAAAGATAATAAAAAAGACTGATCTAATGGTTTTAGATATTTGGCATAATTGATACAAATTTCACAAACCCGTTTCTCCAAATTTATTAAATATTAATAATAATAATGCTTATTAAATATCCACATACGTATGTGAAACAGTGAAAGCATTTTTTCTAGTATATTTAAATGCCTATAATCTACTGTACAACAATTTAATACAATTTAAAAAGATTTTGGTGATGACGACTTATTACATTAAAAATATTAATAGAGGTTAGTCAATCATTTTACATAAAGTTTGATCAAGGTCTCTAAACAATTTGCTCCAATGTTGAAAATAATCTAGGTAAAATAATTATTGAGTTTTTACATTAAGACCAATATTTCAAACAAAACAATTAATAAAGAAAACTATTAAATTTTTAACTTCTGAAAATAATGTTCAATGCTGGCCTACCTCCGCTACTATAATTTTATCAATTTCTATAAATAATAGAAACTCTATTACGCTTAATTAAATAATTTTTTTTTTACTCATATTACTTATGTTAATAATATTATTATAACTAATTTTTTGATGACCCTATGGTTGAGAACAGTTGTATCTACTGAACTTCTCTTCACCAATATTGTTTTTCAAACTTCTTTATTTGAGCTGAGAGTATTGGCAAGGTTTTTTTTTCCAATTAACGATTCTGTGGAGATATCTGGCAGATAAAGAATTTGAAGTTTGAGCATCTGAAGAAACGGTTTCAATTGACACTTCACGACTCTGAATAAATAATTCTAAAAGAAGTAAGGAAATTTTAACAATAGGTAAGTCATAATAATTACATAATTGAATTAATTATTCAATAATTTTACTTACCAAGTGTTGAATATTGAGAATTAGACAAATGCGCCAAATTCTCAGTTTAAATAGAAAATTATTTTGAAACAATGTCAGAATTGCATTTGGCAAGTCTATTTTGTTTTGGATTTTTTGTAATCCATTTTGTGAAATGTTTAGAACATGATTTATTGCTTTTAATCAGAGTTTCTTTATCTGATGTCATCCAATGTTCAGAATTACTTCCAAATATCACATCTAAAATGTAAGTTAATTATTAATATTATGTAAAATAGTACTTAAAATGCAGTTAAATGTTTCTTACTATGCAGAATCTTTTGGAAAACTGAAAAAACTTGGTTTATCAACATTCATAGAAGAACAACTAGAGCAGTATAGTAAGCAACATCTAATGCCTCCTGTTGATTCATAGATATAATAATAAATTAATAATTGTACAAGTAAAAATGTGCCAAAGGGCGAGTTTTAAAGCAATTCAAATTGTTGTTACATATTATTTATTTATTATCAGAATTATTTTCCACAAATTGTATAAAATATAAAGTCGTAAACTTAACACATTTTTCTCATTATACAAAATGTACATAATACAAACATTCAAATTTCAAAATTTGTATTATATACTATATAGCAGTGTTCCTCAACCTGGGGGTTGCCAACTTATTATTTAGGGTCGTGTACTAGTGTATGAATTAAAACTTAACGTTTAATACATTTTTTTAATTAAAAATAATAATAATATTATATGTATTTTATGTTGCAATGTACAGTACTTTTACTATTGATTATTAATACAAATCTATATTCTATGCGAGTATATACAAAATTTATGTTGAGGAGGTTGCTAAAAAATTTAAATTCAAAAAGGGGGTCACAACAGAGGCCAAAGTGGCCTAGAGGCCAGTGTGTAATGCACACTCAGTAGTTTTGGCTCTGAACAAAAGACAAGGACCAACTAAAAAGGTTAGATATGAATAGTGTCATCTGTTAACATATTATAAAGTAGCATACAAGCTACAAAGTATATAGTAGGCATACCTATAAGAAATGAAATTCAGATTTCCAAAATATTGTTGTTCTAATATTTACCTAGATAATAGATATTATAATCATTATAACTTGCAATATACCATAATATTGCATTATGAGCTACAGGCTACTCACAATTGTCTGTATAATACAATACAAGGACGTCTCTCCGATTTCGTACGATATAATATATTCTATAGGTACTATAATATAATGAGTAGAGACAAATCTTCAAACATAAAGACCAGAGTGATGTAAAATAATCGTACGGTTTCTTTTTTGTTTATAGTATATTATTTATTTTTAAGCGTCACACTTACAACAGCTATAAAAGATGAGTACATAGTATTATTCGACATTATTTTTTTACGTAACGCGGACTTTGGTTGATGAAAAGTCCTACTTTTCTATGGTTGCAATACTGCAGTCGCACCGTAGTTGTAGTCGCACCGGTTATTATCAATGTTATATTAATCTATGCTACGATAATTGCCGGTACGTTCGAGACGATGCCGTTTCATTGGACGAGCCTCTTATCAACAACACCACAACGTGTGATACCAGTATCGGTCATGTGCAAGTTACTTACAACATTTCAAATGGTTACAGTATAAGTCGATTTCGTATAACATTTTCATTCGGCCTTTTCGAATTTTTTGAACCATTTATTATTGCCTCAAACGCCCGTTGATCACGTCTTCGACGTACACGAAGTCAACGTCTGCGACCATACTTGGTCAACGTATTTATTTTTCTTTGTATTAATTTCTATTTCACTACTATGTCCGAATCAGCTCTCTCGGTGGATACAATATCCACTGTCATTTGATATTAACCGTAAGAGATGGATCAAAAAAATCCACGACCAAGCTGTTGTATCTCTTCTGCGTTTCCTACACCGACGGCAGTCACCTGTCAAGTACAAACAACTCAAATGGCGTCTACAATAATTTCCCCACCGACCAATAGCTATGTGCTGACGTCCAGTAACCTGAGACCTGTTACCAACTATACCCTCGTTGCTAGTTCACAGGTACCCGTCACCCAACAGTATGTAGTCCAGTCAAATACTCGAACAACTATACCTCAGTATGTGAACACGAACAACGTTAAGCATATTGTGTCGCCCAGCACTCAACAGTCAAATGTTACTTACATGTTGCCATCTGGTGCTCATATTGTCAGGATGAACAATGTTGTAACCACCACTGTAGCCGGAGAACAAAAACCTAATACACAATACATTTTAACATCAAGTACTCAAAAAACCAATTCTAATATTAAATCGCCTTTAGGAACACAATCTTCTATAACAGGCGTTTCAATTGACACCAAAAACAATTGTGAGTAAAAATATTTCATAAAATCAAGAAGATTTTGTGCACAGAATATGCTTGGTTTTATCTAACATTGCAACTTTAATAAACTTTTCATATCTACTAACTTAATTCATTGCAATATTCACTATCGTTAATAGTGTATAGTGTTTATAGTTAAAGTACTTACCTAATACCTACAGATATTTTTTTTAAATTGTTAGCTATAATATATTTATGTATTAATTTAGCTGGGTCAAGTGTTACGATGACTAGAGCAGTTAGTGTAACCACAAGTACATCTCCAGTATTTCAAAGGACTGGTATAAATTTTCCTAGATTGAATGCTACATACTACAGCCCAATAAAAGGAAATGACACGACAAAGATTTCTTTTCGACCTAGTAAGTATCTAAATACAATTAATAAGTCAACTAATCAATTAATTTGTGTAATAATAATTTTAGAGCTGAATGAACAAAAACCCGGCACAAGTTATATACTAACATCAAATGATTGGTCCCGCACTAAAAATGTCCCCATATCAAGTTTACAAAAAATTAATACAAATTATATGCAAATACCATTAATTCAAAAGCCTGGGACTGTATTATCTACTAACACTTTAAGATCTAATGTTGATACTCAGCAACAAAAATCTCAGCATCAATCAATTCGTTCAGTAATTTTGCCATCAAATTACCGAACAACTGTTTCTCCACAGCAAGGCTCTGATTGTAAATTAGTTCTAAACTCAATTAATGCAACCCAAGTAAGACAAAGTTATAGAAGCATATAAAATAATTAATTAATTTTGTAAATAAAATTGTTTGAGGATTTTTATTCATGCAGAATATTTTATTATTAGTCTAATAACACTTATTTACTTTTACAGTAAAAAGTATTATAAGCAATTTATATAAATCCTGTTTTAGTTGTATAAAACACTTAATGATTATAAAAGTAATAATTTGTTTTTAATATTTAAATGCAGAATAAAATATTTAAACACTTGAAATAATTTGATAATGTATTATTTCATTAAAACAATTAATTATTTGGTTTTTAAATACTTATAATAGATTTTACATAGAAAGTTGTCTTTTTTAATTTAATTAATATCATTAATAATTAGAATTAATTATTAATATTTTTGGATACCTAATTAAAATTTTTTTTGAAAACAAAATTATACTATTTTTTTAGACTTATTATTATTATTAGGTAGGTATTCCTATTTATTAAATAAAGCTCTATGCATGCCATATTAATTATGTTTTCACAACTTGAACAAACAATTTACAAAAAGTACAGTCTTACTATATGTATGCAACATAATATATATTACGTTTTAAATATAATTTAGTGTATTTTAATAGAGGTACATGAATAATTTATTTATTATGTGTTGTGTATAATAATGTTCTGTCAAAACATGGTATTATTTAATTATTGTTTAAGGATACAATTTTCATGATAATATTTTTTTTTTTTTTTAATTTAATTTTTTTTTGTTTTTAAGGGAATTAATTCAACTGATAGTAAACCTAGCACATCAAGTACTCCAGTTTCAAATATTCAACAGCACAATACAAATTATATGCAAATTCCAATATCTCAAAAACCTGGAACTATACTTACTCGTAATAATTCGCAACCGAATATTGAGAATAATATACGAATTGGACAACATCAAACTATTCGATCAGTTATTTTACCATCAAACTATCGAGCAGCTATGGTATCATCCCCTCAAAGAGGTGTTGATTATAGATTAATATTAAAACCTGTAAATATTCAATCACAAGTAAGTTAGAGATGATTAAATTTAAAATATGTATTATTATTGATTGATTAATTTATTTTATGTTCACAGGTAATAAGAAATGTGCCACCTCCTCGACTTCCAGGCCCACGAAATAATTCACCACGAAATGCTTCCCCACGACAAACTACACAACGACAAACATCACCACGACAAAGTTCCCCACGGCAAAGTTCCCCGCGACAAAGTTTACCAAGACAAACTTTACCTCGACAAACACCACCTCCTGTACGTCCAACTTCATTCCCGACCCGTATTCCTTTTACTCGTCCATCTGTATCTAGAATTCAAAGTGAAATAATTGCCAATTCAAAAATTTTTCCAATTCCACTAAGTAAAAGAAATAGCCATTTAGTTATTACAGAAAGATCCATACAAATTTGTATGGATGAAATCAATAGTAAATATAATAAAGATAATCCAAATCCAGACTTAACTGATGAAGCAATGATAACTGTGCAAGCTGAAGTTACTTATAGGTTATTTTATTTGTTAAGGGTAAGAAAAATATGATTTTTAGTGATACTTTTTGTTTAAATTAACTTAATCTATAATATAGTTTGAGAATTGCTATTAGTTGTTTTGTACAAATTCATGTAATTTGTTGGCTTAGCATGAAAAGTCACTAATGGTAAAAAGTTCAAATGTTGTGGATTAAGATTTTTTTATTCTCAACTTCCTACTGATTTAATAATTGACATATTTTTTAATTATCTGTTTTTTTTTTTTTATTAATAATTAGTAATAATTGTGTAATGACACTGATAAAAATAATATTAAGTAATTATTTAATCATAATCAATAATGGGCATGATGTCTTGAAGATACCCATAAGTTAGTTTTCCCAGTTGTTGTATGTATTTAGATTGATTGATTTTAATTTTTAGTAAAACTTTCTAATGGAACTTTTTAAAAATAGTGAATTATTAATTATTTTTACATCTCTATCTTGAATTGAACAATTGTAATATTGTATCAATATTAACATTTAACTAAAATACATTATACATACACATTTATTTATATCATCTAGTGTACAATATTTTCAAACTTATTTACATATCTCTTTTTATAATTATAAGTATCAGTACTTTTTTCTAATTAAATTTCCTACAAATTAAAAGTAATAATTATAGGTTAAAAATAAAATTTAATTACTTTGAACAAAATCAGTTTTATTAGTTTTCTTTATCATTATCTCTTTACAGATAATAAAAATACTTATGTTTTAATTTGTATAAGATAAACTAGTTCAAGTTTTAATGTAACACATTCTGTTATTTTTTTAACACAGAAATGTATTAGATCTCTTGCTGTTTTAAAATCGGTTAACCAATAATATACAGTAAATTATGGGACATAAGGCTCTGCTTTTTCTGTGCTTTGAATCCATTTCCATCATGGATTGACAACTCTATGAATTTATATTCAATTTTAATTATTTTTGTTACATTTTAGTTTAAAAAATCTTTTATTTTATAATTTGTTATCATTACTGATAATTACCTACTTACTACAGTGTATTGATTTTGTTGAACTAATGATAATTTTTTTTCCTACTTTAAGTCTCTGTGTGAAATCCATCAGAAAAAATACTGACACTTATAAGTATTATAAAAAATATTACTGTACACTATAATACGGATTAAATTAATCAATCTTTTTTAGTTAAATATTAATATTGTTATAAAATTATAATTATTTGGTTCAAAAAAGAGATGTTCTTATAAATAATAAATTACTATCTTCAAACATGTCACTAGTGACATTTACTTATATCAATCTATCAGCCTAAATATGTTCCAAAACTGTTATTGGAAGAACTAGTTAATGGTAATTTTTGTGACTATCGTACATTTACATCTATTATTTTTATAAATAATAAATTTCCTATTAATATTATTTTTAAGTTCTATTAGCTCAATACTCAAAAAATAAATTATTAAACCAAAAGGAAGATAGGAAAGATAATTTTATTAAATGAACAACCTTAAATATTTTTTCCCAACAATTAACTTTTTGTCATTAGTGACTTTTTGTTCTTATCCGACCAGAGTCTTTTGTATACTATATTAAATGTTCTATATTTTGTACAATTTATTATTGTAGGTATTCATTAGTATTATACTAAAATAAGTGTTGTTACTTGTTCATATATTAATTTTGTGGGTACGTTTTATTATTGTATAGGTTTCAAACAACTGATTCATAAATCATTAGATATATTGATAATTCAAGAATAAATTAATACTTTTTTTGTAGTTGCACATTATATTGAAAAATATTTTATTTAAATATATTTTAATAAGTAAATATGTGTTGCAGGAATGTAAAAAATTTCTTATAAGAAGTCGTTCAAATGTTTTAACTGAAGAAGCTGTAAGACAAGTATGTGCTGAATATTTCGGTACATTTTTTGGTAACAAATTATGGCCATTATTCTGTTTAAAACGGACTGAAGATGGTTTATATTCTGATAATGAAGAAAATAGAGTTTGGATGAGAAAACATAATAATGTTAATCTTATTGGATGGTTAAAACATCCAAAATTTCGTAATCCAAGTTACGTTCAAAAACGTAAGACCATTTATTTATTATTATTATTATTTATTTATTTTTCGTGTATACAATAGAAACTGGTTTATAGTGGCATCTTTAGCCTCAACATAAATCAAGTACCAACAATGACATGTCAACATTTGTGCACATTTTACAATTATTTAAATTTTGCATAAACTATGATAGGGATTAGGCAGTAATAAGAGTTATAAAATTAGATTATTGAAAAACAAAATTATGTTTCTATGATCAGTGAGGCCTGAACACTATTGGAAGTACAAGAGCAGGTTTTTCAATCAGATTTTTATTACTGTACAGCCATTTAACTACTTGGAAAAAACTACCTTTTTTTTATTGATCCTTCGATGATGTTATAAACATTAAATGGTTTCTTATGTTTATAAATTGTATTTCTTGATAAAAATATGTTCACTTATATTATGTTCTATTATGCGCTATACAATATGAATGATATTAATTTATATAAGATATTTAAAATGTTATTGAGGTAATCATTCAAAACAGTTTTAAGATATTATTTGTGTAAGAATATTTTATCTATAATTTTGATTTAAATATAAATTTGTTTTGTAGTTATTAAACTATCACGTGATATACTATTTTGTAAAATGTAAACATACGCATTAAAATATTTATATTATGTTTACAGGTCCTTTTGTGAATTTGGAAAGCACAAATCCGTTATTACCTAAAGTAGAAAATATTTCTGAATATCTATTTGAACATGGGTTACATAATCAAACAAATCAAGAATCTACACCTCGGACATTTTTTCGATCTTCATCTAAAGGTCAAATAACAATAAACAAAATAATTTCAAAAACACATGAAGATGCATTTAGCCCATCATCGCATAAGTTTATGGACATTCCAATAGAAAATCAATTGCTTTCTACAAGTAAACAAATATCATCAACAATATTTCATTCGCGACAAACAGAGTAATACAGAATATAATTGTGTATCAAAATGTTTTAATTTTAATACATATAAAAAATTAACTATTGTAATTTTAGACTCTGATTTATGATAAATAGGTTTAAGTATATGTGTTTTGACATTTGAGTCATTACTAGTGAGTTCTACAACTATTAAGAAGCGTATATTATTTGATTGTATCAATAAAAACCTAATTAATTATTACATACAGACAGATATCATAAATGTTTTAAGTCTAATAATCATTTAAATGTTTAAAATATCTACCTAGTTAAATAGAACACAAATATCCAATATTATTGATATCTAAAAATATTTTCACACAAACTTACTTCATTAATGTAAACAATAATAATTTTGGTCTAGGTATGATGTTAGAAATTGTTGATCATTGTATTGTATTGTTCAAAACTTCAAAGAATAATCGCTTCTATCTTTTAGTTAAACCCTAGATTTAAATAGCTTATAAATACATTATTTCATATAAACAATAATATAAATTAACAAAAACCTATTTTTATATATTCAAACAAATACTTTTTTTTATCAGTTAACTTAAACTAGATTTTTTAATGTCTAATGAAATTAGAGTTTATACAATGCAATTTCATAATATTGAATATTCTATTGCAATACTTAAGTGAAAAAAAAAATTGTTGAATTATTTGAAAAAATATATATAATATATTCTGTGATTTATTTTGTGTGGAAATAATATCTAAAAATCAATGGTGTGCATATCATATGTTATTGATTTAAGATAAAATAACTTAAACATATGTGTAGAGTAAGTATTGGAATTCGTGTTTTATTAACTTATTTTTAAAATATTAACTAGCTGAAGATTAATTCAAATAATGTTCTTTGATTCTTTATATAGATATACAATTTTACTTTTACATTCTGTTGACAATCAATATGATGTTCCATTAAGAAATATAGGCAATATTATTTGTATTATTTATTTATATAATATTTATTATTAATATTCAAAAATAAGTCTCAACTTATAACTTATAAATAATTGAAGGATATAATTTGAAAAATTAACAGTATATTTCTATTTTAATTATTGATTACTTTGACTATGGATTAAATTTCTTATTAAACATTTATTTTATTGTTTTATGAAAAAATTAATTTTTTTTTTATTGAATATCTAATTGTCTATGTTAATAGTTCATTTATGAATTAATTAGTTCCATAAATTTGTTTTATGTGATAAAGTTATGTTTAGTGTAACAACATTACATTTAACTACTTAAAACATAATAATGGTATCACTGTTTTCACTACTTAACATTAATAATATTTTGTCATTTGTTTTTTACTCTTGTCATTCACAAAAATACAATTAATATTTTGATTGATAATGTACAATGCGAAAAGTCATTGCCTTAAATTAATTTATAGTACAATAATTGTGACTCATTATTATTAATTAATATTTATTGAATTGTTGTTATTATTTTTTTATATAAAACTTACAATATCAGTCGCAATAGATGTTAATACATTTTTATGTTTAAGATTTATTGTAATTTAAGTATTTAAGAATTTCATGATCTCCTTGTTCGTTCATGTAATATCATAATCATTGCCAATTTATTTTATTTACTTGGTTGTTGTAATTATTTTTTATTTTTTTTAACTGTGTGATAATATTATTATAGTGTACCTACTACAATTTAATGATAATTTATAAATGTATTTGTTTAAAATTGTGATTACTGATTTATGTATGATTAAGAATGTTAATTATTAATAATAAACTATTGTGATTACTGATTTATAAATTATAATTTGTATGAATTTAATGTGTACTTTTTATATAAATTTTATGAGCCTAGACAATTACATACAGTGGCATAACTAGGATTTGAGGAGCCCATGGCATAACATTTCCTAAGGCGCCTATTTTATTTTGAATAAACAAAAGATAATTCTATACTATTTTATGTTGAAATAATATACAATAATTATAATGTAAAATAAATGAATTTAAGTTGAAAAAATTAAGTATCAAAATGTGTCAAGAAGCATTAACATAATATTTATAAAAAAAAAAGTATAACAATAATAAAGTATTAAGTAATTTGAAAATGAATATGGGGATGATAAAATTAAATCGAAATCCACCTACAAAATTAAAATATTTGAAATAGATTAAATTGTGCAAGCAGATCAATTAATTCATCAAACTTTATTTTTTTACAACCATCTTTTTCAATCGATATTAAAGCTATAAGCCTCGAAGACGGTCTTGGTATTTGTTCAAGAGATCTTAATTATATTCAATTTGGAAAACAATTTGATTGAAAATTTATTCATTTTATTTTTTAGAGTTGTTAGTTTTTTTTTTGTCTAACTCAAAAACTAATAACCGTAAAAACTTGAAATGTTCACCAAATATTTATAATATTAGAATTTTCCATACACCGTAATATTTTCGAAATATTGACTCTTTTTGAGCTATTTATAGCTTTGAGAAGTTTTTGGAATCTAGTATTTACACCACTGATTACATACCTATATAGATTATTATTAAATCTTAAATGTGATGGATATTCCAAACAGAAGCAAAGATAGGTACCAAATACAAAATAAAAACTGTCAAATAAATTAGTGGATAAACTACTTAATTTATCAATATGGCAGGTTACTGCCTGTACGCCAGAAAAACTATACATCCTTCCGTAAATGTATAAAAAAAAAAGGTGGACAAGTGTCCTCCGCTGTACAGTAGGTTACAAGTGGAAAACTGTAATGGATGGTGTTAAATATGAATTCAATGATATAATATCATTGTATACTCTATTTCGATAAGTATGGAAAAAATCCCGACGGAAATGTGTCGTTGTTTGCGCATTTGCAGTCTCATTGGCTGCGATCGGCATGGCCGACTACTGCAACCAATCACAGCGGTTCTAACGTTCAGAGGCTGCGCGGTTTTTCCAAACTTATTAGGAATAGTTTCTATATAAAAAAAAAAACGATTCTGAGTGAAGACGGTTAGTCAGCCTATGGTATTAATAAGAATATTTGATGATATTATTGTGATTAGAGTAATTTATATAATATATAAATATATATATATATAGGTATATTATAACCTATTTACGTGGAACATTGTTTTAAGTTTCAATCCTTAGCTATTAAAATTGAACATTTTATATATTTTTAACTACAAAATAATTATTAAATATTAAATTTGATAAATCTTGTCAAAATTTGAACTTAAAATGCTTTTTAAAAAAATTTCGCCTATGTATTTTTAATATTTTTCAACTGCTATTGTAACAATATATCAGGAGTCTTGAATTAATTTTTCACGCTTTTTGGCCCAACAAATACAATTATATTGATATTTAAAGAAAAAAATTTAAAAAATTTAAAATTGAAATTGTCCCTATACAGCTCAAAACGAGTCAATTTATTTTCAAAATGTTATGGTGTATAGAAAATGAGAATATAAACTTGATATAAATCTCAAGATTCTAATACGGTTATTCGTTTTTGAATTACAATTACAATTAAAATCGCTACATGCGAGAAATCCAGTAAATATCCAATGTTATAAAAATTTGAATTTCAAACGCTTATAAAAATTTAATTTGACTTTCCAATAGACATTTTTTTTTTTTGATAAAGATAGACACACTTATGTGGAATATTTTATTACATTTCAAAATCTTAGATTTAAAAAGAAAAATTTTTATGAATTTCTAACTCAAAATAATTTGCACATTTTCGTGATTGTAAAAATCACGCGGATAAGCCTTTTGTCAAAATTAGAACTTTAAATGCTTATAAAAAAAAATTATGACTATGTATTTTTAATATTTTTCAACAGTCGTTGTAACAATATATTAAGAGCCTTTTATTAAACTTTCAAGCTTTTTTACCCAACACATAAAAAATTGTAAACTGAAAATGTCCGTTAACCGTTCAAAACAAATCAAAATATTTTTAAATTTTTATCGTGTATAGAAAATGCTAATATAAACAACCAGTGAAATTGCCATGTATCTACGGTCTATTGTTTCAGTGTTTTACCAAAAACCAAAATTTTATCTAAAACCAATTTAGCGTAAAAATTTCCGCTATTCCTTAATTTTTTTTTGTTTTTCTTGGTGCTTTTTAAAAATACTGGGAATTTTAAATTTTGACTTCCTGAATGCATCAACTAGGTTCACTTTACCATCGAACAAGATACTGATGAAGAAAATCAAAGCAGTTTTACTGCTCCAAACAATGGTGACAGACACAAAAATAAAAATAAAAAAACACACATCATTGTAAAATCAATGCATTCATCGCTCCGCTCTGAATCTAAAAACAGAAGTCGTTCTTTATAAGTGTTTTTTATTTTTTGTATATGTATATATAATAATATTTTAATAAAAAAAAAAACAATTTTGGTCGGGTAATTTGGTTAATTTTAGCCGTCGGTAGATACCTATCTACGCGAAAAGACGTGATTGGCCATCGTCCAGGAGTCGTTAACTGCTATTTCATCGTAGCACATAATTATTACTGGCGACGATCTATTTCGATATCGATAGTCCTGGTGACACTCACGGCTTTATATACAGCGCACAAAACTGACACTTTGCCATTTCGCGTGACGATTTATTACTCGGGACGAATCGACAAGTAATTTCAGTACATTTTCATACCGCTAATAGGTACTACCTATATCTACATACCTATACCTGCTACGAGAATTCAGAGTGTGATCACGTTTTACATATAAATAGTAATATAATATTATAATATTATAATAAATCAAAATAATATAATGTATATTGTTATTTAAGTGTAGGTGCCAACCTTCTAATTGAATACAGCTGCAGTGGAGATTTTTATTTTTATACACTTGATGAAGTCCGTTTGATACTAAAAAAATCGTGCGGTGACACAAGACGCCATCGTAATCTGACGACCCAGAAAATAGGTAGGTACGAGTTTTTTTTCAGAAGGTAGGTATATATTATCATCCATATTAAAGGTGGGCATTATGAACTACCTAGTCAAAAAGTTAATTTCTAGTTCTAATTTCATAGAGAACTATTTGAATTGAATGTTCAAATAACTTAGTTTTTGAAATTGTCAGTTTTAATATTGTTTTATACACATAATAATTATTACAGTACACGTGGTTTTAAATAAAAAATAATTTAATACTATAAAATTCATTATGTTTCTCGATAAAAAAATAAATAAATAACTAATATAATATTATAAATAGGCCCAAAATACTTTTTGTGTGAATGTGTGATACCTACCTACTAATTAAAAAAGTAGGTAGATTATTATTTTTAAGCTGAATTAATACCTATGTCTTTCCGTATTAACGTTAAGCTAAGCAAGTTAAATGTATTGTATATTATATGCTAACTGCGAAATCCTACTTTCTAGATCATGAGTTCACTTAACTTAAGTTCAGTAAATTATGTTCATTAATTTGTCCACATTTTCCTATGGAAGAAATCCTACTGGATATCGTAATAGACTGTAACTTGTAAGGCACTGATCAGTCTACCGGAACGCATAATATAATTTGCGCCGAACACGAAAGTGGATCGAATAAGTACAATGTACAGTCGGTAGGTACTCAGCCAATCGGAATCTTTAAGTAAATTTATGCGTCATGATAATGATATAAATTAAATTGCATCAATGGCAAATGTGTGCATTAACAAATTAAACTTAATAAAACCAAGTTAAAAAGTCTGTTTTTTTCATTTTCAAACTAAGCTAGTTAGTTAGTTTTGAATTTTTAAATTAAAATAAACAATTACATAATTCTTGAAAAAGCTATTTTAAACTAAATGTGCTACTAACCTGTGATTTCTTTAACCATGGTACCATAACTAGTGTCTAGTGTGCAATTAGAAAGAATGGAAGTATTTATTTTTTATAAAATATATTAGGTATTTAAAAAATTGAAAGTTGCACAGCAATCACTATTTATATATGATATTAATAGAAATAAAAAAATAATCAACCCCTTTGAACTATAAGTTAAGTCAATATTGCTCACCTTTGATTAGGTTATTTGACTATTTAATAACAATTTTTTTTTTTAGATTTGTAAAATACGAACACGATTATTCTAATAATTCTATTCCACTTGGACGGTATAATAGATAATAATATTATGGAAATGAACGCTATCAACGATTGCGTGAAGAACTACTTGTCTCACGGCGGTGGTGGCATCAAAGGCTATGGTGGGTGGACGATCAGCACTGGGTCTGAAACAGTGGCCGGTCGTGGCGTCGTGGCCACCCGAGACTACAACGTGGGTGATGTGATATTCATGGACGTCCCACTGATCGTTTCGCCGAGAGCGATGGGCACGGACGGAACCGGAAGCCAGCCGGTGTGTGCAGTGTGCTACGCTGTAATGACGACGCCAACCGGATGTCCGGGTGGTTGTCGGTTGCCGGTGTGTGGACGCCAGTGTGCCGATCGTCCCGAACACCGGGAAGAGTGTCGGTACGTCCGGCAGTTACGCCCGAAAACCAAAAGCGATGGCCAGACGTGGTCGGTGGGCATTTACAATGCGATCACGGCCGTCCGGGGCCTATCAATCAGGGATGGCAAGTACAGGTACTTCCTCGACGTGTTGCAAAAGAAATCGACGGACAAACTCATGTTTGAGGTATTTCTTTTTGTTATACCTACTATATTTACTAAAAATATATGTGATAAAAGAAAGTAAAAAAATTAAAAATGCCCACAAGCCGGGTTCTTATATATGTATATATTATATTATTATGGCTGGGTAGTGTGGTGTGTTAAAAAAATATTGTCCTGTTACCTACTTGCATACGTGATGATGGATAAATGTAGTTATTGTCTTAAACACAATACGTTGTGTGAGTACGACAAGGGCTAGAAGTTAGCTTTTTCAGTCTGTTGGAACGTTTGTGACTTCAAGGAAAGGCTGCCTTCCCGCAAAACCCTACGTACCTTTTATTTTTTGTCACGCCTCTGCTGCCTCTGAAAACGCATGTATCAATATTACGGTGTTTTATAATTAACTGTTCTCACTTCTCATTGATCTCAGAGCCAAATTTAGGGTTTTCATATAGAGCCACTATAATATTTAATATATTAGACAAAAATTATTGATACGTGCATGTTTACTAATCTTTCTGAACTTTTTGCCAGCGGAAAAAAAGTATTTACAGTCCGCTGGTTCGAAAATAGTCACTTATTAACCAACATTGAAAATTAAAATTTAGTTGCAGACCAGACAAAAAATATATTATTCATATCATATAAACGTAGACATTAGACTTTCATGGCTGGAGGATGGAGGCCTAAATATTACTAGAGAAGTGAAAACACGCCTGGCTTCTCTTTCACCTATAGAACAACTTTTTTTTATTTTAGATTTTATTGATTGTACGTACCTACTTATGACAATCAAAAAACTTATAAACAGATTATTGCCCTGCAAGGTTCTATCACCTATGATTGAAGTAATTATAAAAATATTTGAATAATTAAACCAAATACCAATACTACTCCCATCTTATAGTCTGACATGATATTTGATTTTCTTAAATATAAACTACTCACTGGCACGACAATTAAAACTAATAGTATAGAGGTAAATTTTTATAGTTTATAAATATACACTTTTTGTCAGGAATTTTTTTTAAACAAAAAGATTAAATTATTAAACTCACAAACTATAAATATAGGTACATACGTGTAGATATTGCGTGTAGAACATTTTTGTGTGTGAGGCCCAATGCATTTTTATTTTTACTGCTACCACCACCACTACTTTTATAAGTACAAACTGTACAATTTACAAGTCCCCTATCTTTCCAAAGGTTTGTTTTTTTTTAACATTTAATTCTCTATTATGATAAGTCAATCCCATATTATTTTCATGACCTCACATCAGCACAACCCACCACCCGCCCATTTATGTTGAGGCACAATTATTATCTTCACCACGCCACTGAGTACATAAATACCATATTACCTAATAGCAATCAGCAACAAAAAATCTTAAGGGGCAACATTTAGGCAATTTCTAATCTAGCCATAGCCGCCCGGGATCTATGTGTTAGTTGTAAATGATTAGTGTGAGAGAAATTAAATGCTCGTACACGCATTCACATGTCAATAACTCGATAACCATATAAATTTGACTACACGAATTTTACAAAAACATACATTTGTTTTGACAAAATTGAAGTTAGTTAACGTTGTCTGATTTTGATTCTGAAAAAATATTTGAATTCAGCAGAAAAATGTCTATAGATCATAAGAAACATTTTCAGTTTTTAATATTAGTTTGAATTTGAATTATGATTCGAAAAAGTTCATATTTTCAAGTTTTCAATTAGGTATAGTTCACAGTAATATAAAATTTAGTTTTTACAAAGTGCTTCGTAGGATCTATAGACAATTTTTCAGAAATCAAAATCGGACAACGTTAACTAACTTTAATTTTGTCAATAATTTAGGTCTTTTTAGCTAAAATTGACGGCAGTAGCGAGGCCCCTTAACTTGTATCACGACAAATAATAAAAGTTTATACTACGGTCAGATTCTTGTTCAATTGGAGTATAGGACATAAGTACTTATTGCCATTAAATATTAATCCATCTTGACAATTTGGTTTCATAGTTTCTGAGTTTATGAATTTTGTCGGAACCGGGGATCCGAAACCATCCGTTTTTCAGGAGTTCATTATAGGCAATTTTCTAAGCATGTACGTAAAGACTGCGTTAGGTTGCGTATAAAAGACGCGTACATAGTAAGACCACGTAATCATTTTAGTTTGTATGATTGTGTTATGAAATAGTTGTGCATGCACGTCCATGATGTCAATAATAACTAATAGGTAAGTAATAACGCGCTAAACGAATTTTAATTTTTTAGTTTTTTTCAATCTTTTGCAAATTATATTGACAAACTTATGTATTCGATTAAATTTCTGAAAACATATTTGGATTTTTCATGAAGTTTACTTGCAATCAACTTTCTTATATTTCAAAATTTATTTATTTTAGTTCAATATTTTAAGCATTTAAAAATTATTAATAGGTATTCAAAAGTTAAAAATTTAATTTTAATGTTAAAAACCCCAAAAGGTAATTTTTAAGAGTTCGATTTCAAAGAAGAGGAATTGTCGTTTTCAAGTGACCTTTATCACAAATTAAAATATGTTTTAAAAAGTTATAAGATTGTCAGTATCTATAATAAATTGGCATAAGATAGGTATATGTTCTATTTTGGTAGAAAACACAATCGGATTTGAATCTATTTTATTTTAAGAATGTCCTTTCATACGAGCAACTTGCAACTGGAATGGTATTAGAAACATATATTTTTAAAGCTTTATATTTATGTTAGTATATACCTCTTTGCTAGAATTGGTTACTATATTATGGCGTATAATGTAAACTGTATACACTAAAGTACTAAACTGACTAAACCGTACGTCTGTTAATAAATGTGTGATATATCCTACCGATTTTATGTATCCTACTCTTACCATCCCTTTCACCAATAAACATGCCTATTATGCATATTATAGTTTTCCCTAAATATGTTAAATCATACGAACAAAAATAAAATTTGTCCGTATAAATGCATACAATATTAGCAAATCATCAAGATTCAATTCTATAATTTTTTTTATGTAAACACAAATGTTCTGAAAGCATTTAAATCAAAGTTTTTTTCTAGTTTTTTCTATACATGTTGATAAAAAATTGTTGATTCAAAAAGCTTGAAAATGTAATAGAAGTTTCCTTTTAAATAGTTTATTCTGAAACTAAAATATAAAAATATATATATTATGCACAATTTTTTCATAGACATTTTAAAATTTGAACAAAATTAGATATTTACTATAATTTATTCACATATAATGACATCAAATGTAATGTTTACGGCAACAATTATTTCAATCTACTGTATATTAGGTACTATTTACTACCTCTAAAAGTAGAATAAATGACTTTCATAGCAATATAAATATATCATAATAATATATCCTTGGTCAGTGTTGAATCCAGGTATACTCCAGAGGGGGCGAATCCTCTCCCTGGAATTTAATTTACCACTCTCACCATATGACGAATCAACTCTCAATAAAATATATTTATTAAATATTTAAATGTATCATAGGTACTCGTTACGATTGTATTATTTGTATTGTTATATTATTATATCAATTAATAACATTTACCTATACCTAACGTTCACACATTTTACATCGAAATACCTACCTAGAACTTTTTTAATCGCGTTCAATAAAATATAAATATAATTTCTACCAACTTTTCAATTACGTATACCTAACTATAGGTAGATATATAGGTATAGTTTTATATTTAATATTTAATATTATAAATAGGTAGAAGAACTAAAAAGAAACATAAGTATGGAATTAGACACGAACGATGAACAAATAATGGTAACTACTTGTAAAATAATGGATGCTAATTGTTTTGAAACAATAGTAAATCGTTCCAATAAATTAATAAGTTTGAAAGGTCTGTACCCTGTAGCAGCATTTATGAATCATTGTTGTGTTCCAAACACAATGCATAACTTTAATGAAAAACTTCAAATGATCGCAAAAGCTTCCTTACCGATATATAAAGGACAGGAAATTACTACTAGTTACACGTATTCAATTTGGCCTACTTCACTACGACAGAATCACTTGTTGACGTCAAAACAATTTATTTGCACCTGTAGTAGATGTTGTGACACAGAAGTTAGTAATCATAATATTATGATTATATTTACAGTTTTTACGTTATAACTATATCCTAATTTTAATTAATTTTATTTTTACGATAGGAATTTGGAACTAAATTAGCAGCACTAAATTGTATAGTTAAAAATTGCGACGGTCGAATTTTACCAATCAATCCATTAGATAAGAAGTCGATTTGGCAATGCAAAATGTGCACAAAATTAGTATCGAGTACAGAAATGATATGTTTCTATAAAGATGTCGAGACTTTAATGAAAAGCATAAGTGTATTCTGTCCAAAAAGCTTTGAAGCAATTTTAAAGTCATTTAATATTCATAAAGACAGCCCATTTGTAATTGATTTAAGATTGAAATTTATTTGGAAGTCGAAAAACCACAGTAACGTTGGATTTTAAGAAGTGTAACATAGTTACTTAATAAATTTAATCAAATAAAATTTGTTTTAATATAGGTTTGAATCTTGAGCAATTGCTTTATAAAGAAAAATTGTGTATGGAAATGTTGGATTTAGTACAAAAACTAAGATTAGGTCAATGTCGATTAGTAGGTAAATATAAAATTGCATATTATAATAATAATACCTTATGTATTTATGTACGAATGTCGAATACAATCACAATAGTTTATCATCTAATTAAAAAAAATACAGATATTAACCAACTTCTTATTAGTATAAATCAGTTTTAATTTTGATTTCTTGTACGTCTTAATAATAAATATTAATATTTTTCCTGTTTTTTTTTTTTTTTTTTATCAGCATTAGTGTTAAATACAATTATAAATACTAACCTTTTTTTATTTAATATCAATTAAATTATTATTACATATTAATTATTATTATACCTATACGATTATATTTTAAAAGGTTTAATATCTCTAGAACTTCTGAAGGTGATCAGAGAAAAAGCTTATCGTTTCCGGCAGAATTGGAACACAAAAACATTGAATGTACGTACACAATATTTTTATGGTTTTATTAGGTGAATTTATTTTATTTATGCATTTAAATTGAAGATTTTACACCCACAAGGCCGGTATCCAGGTTCCATCTTAAAAACACGTACCTACAACATTGAAAATTTTTAGTTTGACAAGACCAAATTTGCGTTATTACATATTAGCTTATATTATAAGAATGAAATGAACTATTATAGAACATGTAAATTTAAAACAATACAGGGTCGGGTTTCATCACACAATTGTGTGGGGGGAGGGGGGGAATTCTTCCTTTAATTTTTTGAAGACGATTCGGCATCGACATTTTATTTATATTTTGACCTAACAGGTTCCAGTGACTGTCCTTAATGTTCCCTTTTACCCACCTCTATTAATCTGTTTATTCGTTGATTTCTACAATATTAGTTAGTTTTATACTAAACATAAATAAAATGTTTATGTATAATATATATACGCTGAATGAAAGGGGCAGAGAAGGGACATCTACCCCCAGGCTTAAGTTTTTAAAAACGCGTAGAATTTTACAGTTTATACTTAAATATGTTTACCTAATACCTATGTAAATAAATTATCATTTATATTTTAAATTCCTGTCACGGTGTCACAACATGTCTGAATCTGGCCTTGATTATAAGAAATTAATTTTTTTAGGTCTTCGAAGGACAAATAAGTAAACTGAAACAAATATATACTAGTGTTTTGGACGAAGATGCAAACTTGGACAACAATAATATTCAATAATTTTACTATTTGAATATAGTTATTGGCAATATTGAATCTAAAACGTCTTGAGTAGATTTTTATGTTATAATAATAATACATACATTGTTATACATCTTTAATTAATAATTAACATTGTTTTAAATTTGTAATACAGTTTCCTTAGGTAGGTACCTCTATCTATATTTTGTTTAAACTTTCATCTGTCAAGTGTCAGCCATAAAATATAATATTTTGCAGCCTGCAGGCCTCATCCATAATATATGATACATTTATAATTTATGTACCAACCTATACCTAGGTACACTAGGTACAGTCTTGTAAAAGATACTTTTAAAATTGTATTTGAAATACAGATACAAATACATCCATTCAGAAAGTATTTCAAATACATTTCAAATACTTTTAAGAAAAAGTATTTAAGAACAAAATATAAATACTTGCCATGTATTTAAATACTTTTCAAATAATTTTTTTATTTACTTTTCCACTAGTTAGTTTGCTAAATTAATTTTGTAATTACTAATTTAAAATTGTCATGATACATTCATCTAGGTATTACTAGAACTTTTTGTACCACTTTAAATTGTATACTGAAAAATGAAAATAAACAAAACTTGTTATATTATAAAAATTTTTTAATAATAGGTACCTAATTAAACAGTTCTTAATGAAATATAAATGATGTGGATATACAGAGCTAGGGGACAGGAGTTCTCAACAATTATGAAAGAAAAATATTTTTATAATTTATAAATAAAATAGTATAATAATTTTCAAAAAAAAAAAAAAAGTGACGACCGACGAATAATTTCTTCGAATTTTCAAAAGTATTTGATTTTCAAATACAAATACGTCTAAGACAGTATTTAAAATACTTTCCAAATACTTAAACCAAAAAGTATTTAAAAAGTATTCTAAATAATATAAAAGTATTTAAATACATGTACTCAAATACTTTTACTCAAATACTTTACAAGACTGCCTAGGTATTATGCTAGCCATAATGCTATGCAGGTTAACATAATATACTGTTAAAGGTAAGTAGGTAACTACCTACCAATGTATTATTTATAGTCATATGACATATGCATGTACGATATACAGCCAAACAGATTACTTACCGCAATTTCCGGGTGGCGGGCAGGGTGACGCCTTGCTTAAAGGACACTATGAGATTAATTTTGGGCAGTGTTTGGAAGGAACGGATTCCTGGAACGAATTTATTTTTAAAAAACGGAACGTTGAACAAATTCTTTTTTATACAAATGAACGAGTTCTTTTTTTCAAGTAAAAATAACAATATATTTTCCGTTCCTTTCTAGTTCCAATAATTTACATAGATATCAGATATGTAAATAATTGAAATTAAGATCTATATTTTTCAATGTGTATAATGTATATTTCCAATTAGTGATCGTTATCGAGTATCGACGTTAATCGTTACTCATTAGTCATTAATCACTTTATTAATATTTCTCATATGTTATAATTCATATAGAAATGAGTAGGTACCCATATAAAATATAATTATTTTTAACAATAAACGATAAGACAGTCGACATACGTCAGCCAACAATTTAATTTTGAAGAAAATCTCAAAATAGAATTATAAGATATATATACTTACTTGTAGGTATATTTTATAATTAAAAATTAAAGAACTATATGCATATGAAAAAAAAACATTAATGATTAAATACGAATTTTTATTTTATTTGGAACTAAAAAAGGAACTCGTTCGTTTACCAAAGGAACGAAGTCTTTTTTTTTAATGAAAATGAATGGAACGAATTCCTTTTTTCAGGAACTTGCCAAACACTAATTTTGGGGCACAATTTCTAGCACTTTAAATGAAGTAAAATAGTCCTAAAAATCTAAAAAAAAACCACAACAATTATTGTATACTAGACGCATATTAATTTTGTTTTATTACTTATTATTTAATATATGAGAATATAAATATACGTATAACATGTTACAGTCAGTTTAATAAACCATAGAAATATTAATATAATATATGATCTAAATTCTAATTAAATAAAAAAATTTAATATAAATAAAACATATTTATGAAAAAAATGTGATATCAATTTAAAAAGGTGGGTAAGTGGATGTAGCTCTGCTGTACAATAGTTTATAAGTGGGTCACTGTAATGGATGGTGTTAAATTTGAATTCAATGATATAATATCATTGTATAAGAAAAACGATTCTGAGCGAAAACGGTCAGTCAGCCTATGATATTACTGATATGTTTGATGATATTATTGTGAATAAAGTAATTTATATGTATATAATATATATATATAACGTAGAATTTACGTGGAACCTTGTTTTAAATTTTAAATTTGATACATTTTGTCAAAATTTGAACTTTAAATCCTTATAAAAAAAATTGTGACTATGTATTTTTAATATTTTTCAACTGCTATTGTAAAAATATATCAGGAACCTGGCATTAAATTTTCACGCTTTTTTACCCAACAAATACAATTAGAAAAAAACTAAAAAAATTGAAAATAGACAATGTCCATAAGCAGCTCAAAAAAAGTCAAAATATTTTTATAATTTTATGGTGTATAGCAAATGCTAATATAAACATTCAGTAAAATTTTCATGTATCTATAGTTATTCGTTTTTGAATAACAATAAAATAACAAAACCACTACATGAGAAATCGAGTGAATATCCAATATTGTAAAAATATGAACTTCAAACTCTCGTAAAAATTTAATTTGTCTTTCTTATAGAAATTTTTTTTTGATAAAGGTAGATAATCTTATAAGGAATCTTGTATTACATTTTAAAATCTTAGATTTAAAAAGAAAATTTTTATGAATATTCTTAACTCAAAATAATTTGATTATTTTCATGATTTTTCCATATTTTGTCAATTTTTAAACTTAAAATGCTTATCAAAAAAAAAAACTGTGACTAAGGATTTTTAATATTTTTTCCAATGTCATTGTAACAATATAGTAAGAGCCTTGTATTAAATTTTCGAACTTTTTTACCCAACAAATAAATTTTTATTGACATCCTTAGAAAAAAAGACTAATAAAATTGGAAACTGAAAATGTTCCTAATTAGTTCAAAACAAATCAAAATATTTTGAAAATTTTATCGTGTATAGAAAATACTAATATAAATCAATGAAAATTTCATGTGTATACGTTCATTTGTTTTAGAGTTACACCAAAAACCAAAATCGATTTTGTAGAAAACCTATTTTGCGTAAAAATTCCATTTTTTCCTTAATTTTTATGTTGTTTTTCCCGGTGCTTTTGAAAACTATTGGAAATTTTAAATTTTGACCTCCCCAATGCACCAACGATATTGACTTCCCCATCAAACAAGATACTGAAGTTGAAAATCCAATCATTATTTCGACTACTTATCGTGTACACAGACACAAAAAAAAAACACACATAATTGTAAAATCAATACATTCATTGTTCCACTCAGAATCTAAAATTCGATGATAACTGCTAGTTGACGACTTACGAATTTAATATTAATCTAATAGGCTAAAAGATACAATATTTATACTTTATATTGTTGTATTATTATATTTATATATTATATGAGTTAAAATCAACCTCATTCTTCAGATGCTCAAACATCCACCACAGGACGACCAATAAAAGAAGGGTGGCCGGTGGTTTCGGCGCCACTGATTCTGTGACAATACTTCCAATTTCCATACAAAATATATATATCTATAGTCCATACATTCATATTTCATACCACAATAAATAATCCATCTAGTCATGTAGGTTATGACTTATGTTTAAATAATGTGAAATAAAAACATTTATGTAACCTACCACCTACGCCAGTATGACTATATTCTGAGTAACAACTAACAAAGGAATTTAGAAGGTCCGATCTTGGAAGTCGAAGTGCACTTCAAATTTTAATGCTCAATAGGAATCCTTAATTTAATAATGAATACTACAAAGTAAAAATTTTAAACCCGAGAAGTCCTTAGTTAAAACAAAATACAGTGTTCAAATGTGATTATTAAGATGTTCTACCAAAATCATTACCTAATTGACTAGATATTATAATTTATAGGGCTTTATAAAAAATATTTGTTTAAAAACCCATTTAAAAAAAAATGTGTTTTAAACATGTGAAAAAAACCATCTTTAAAAAACTTTTAAGACGTTTGTTTTGTTTTTTTCCAACCCTGGTTTCGAGTTAACATGTCAAATTCTGTCTCTTAACAAAATAACAAAAATACAAATTGCGGCCTATTCGTGATTTAGCACTATTTATTTTTGAAAATAATTTGTTCTGTGGATATTCAGAAGTTTTATAATTTTGTATTATTATTTTGACTTAGCCAGTCACAGTCCACAATTATTGCTACTGCCGAGTGCCTATAGATCATTCTCTAAACTGAAAATAATTAAAACTTATTTAAGGAACTCAATGGGAGAGAATCGACTATCAAATATTGCAGTTTTAAACATTGAACAACATCGTATTAAAGAGTTATCTTTAGATAAAATTATAACGGACTTTTAAAATTTAAAGGCAAAGAGGATGAAGTTTTAAAGTAAAGATTTATACTTTGGTTGTTGAAAAGAATACTGTTAATAGTTACGTTTTATATTTCTTTTTGTTTACTGAACACTGTCGTAAACAAATTTAAGAAATTATTCTACGGTACATCACGATTAGAGTATAATTTATTGTGATAGGTACGGTTAAAAGCAATTTATTACAGGAGTGAGGTAATATTATGATGTATGGACAATTGGGGCATAAAAACACTTAGTTGCGGCACTGTATGCGGCTATTAATTATAAGACGCCTACGTCTATACCTACTTGTAAGTTGTTCCTAGGTATAAGCATAATTTGTTATTGTACTATTAATAGCAACTGTAATAATTAATGATATTATATAATACGTGTAAGGTTAGGTAAACATCTAAAAGCTTATTGGGCGAAACGGTTAGATATTGTATAAAAAAAAAATATATTATATGTTAATATTATAGGACGAAACGAAGTGTATTTTTTTTATCTTATTTGCAGGAAATTATTACAGTTGTTATACATTTTATAGGAAGGGCGTACACATATAATCTATATTATCTGCCTATATTTACTGTTTTACACAACCAAAACTGTAAACTCGTTGAAATTAAAACTGGCCAATTTATGAATTATAACAACAGAAAATACGAAACTGTAATTATTAATAGATTGAGAATTATAAATTGTGCTACTTACTAATGAAATGTATGATGGCATAAATTAAAAGTGAACCTCACTATGGTTCTATAGGTACGATGCACCTATTGACTATTGAGTTATGTCTACGAGTCTACCCGTATAACAGAGTAACAGACTATCAGATATTGCACACATCACTTACCATAGTAGAATAGGTACTACATAAATCCGTCCCTTTGAAAAAAGTTCACTTTCTACAGCCTTAACAGTTAACACAGGGACGTACCTAAACATTAAGAACAACGAGAAGAGCAAGAAAACAATATATTTTATTGCACTACATCTATAAAATATAAATATTAATTTTGGTAATCTGTGCCGTGCCAGTATGACAGAAAACGAAATGTCGTAATGGCATAGGTATTATGATGATGTAATCTGCGCAACACCTTCAATGTCAACTATAGGAATTTACCTGATAAATTAACCGAGCTTACATCAGTTATAACTGTAGGGCCCGGATTTTTATGCAAATGCATATTCTTCTACAATTTTACTAGAATAATTTCGATTAAAAATTTAGTTTGTCGACGTTTCATAATGCATAATCTATATACAATTTTTTAATTTGCATATTTTTGCACATTTAAGTGCAAATTTATAAGTAAAAATGACAATAAATTACATATTTCTTTATCTTTGCATAAAAGTTGCAATATTTTATAAAAAGTAAATCAGACATTTTTTTTTAAAGCTATTTTGAGCATTAATTCTGGAAGTTTTTTAAATAGTTTTTAACCTAACCTTCTCATTTTGAAAATCTTAAATTACATTTTGTAGTTTCGTGTCGGTTTTCGTTCTAAAGCTATATATTGCGTTTTCTGTCGTTAATATTACATGTATAATGTATATAGTTATATCAAATATATAATAATTAAAGGTAAATAGGTAATAGTCTGTTGGTATTTTAATTGTATTTTTTATTTCCATAATTAATTTTTAATCATTATACATTTTATAATCGTTAATATGTTTGGTGTTTTTTAATGAGCAATAAAGAGTTTTATTTTACATATTTTTGAATTTTTATGTGCATATTTAACAATATTTGTTGCATACAAATCCAGGCCCTAGTTATAACTTACCTACATATAACACATAAAACGTGAATAAATATAACATGGACTATTAACAACACGAACAATAATTGGACAATGAATTATAATATTCATGGTTTTGATTTTAATCATATTTTATTATTAATAATAATAGCATATACTTATATTTTTTATTTTACTTCATGGTTTATGTATAGGTACATTTTAATATTTTTCTTGAAATGTACCTATCTATTAAAATCAACTCAAATCAAATAATATGAATATGAATAAGTTTAAATACAAATTATTACTAACTATAAGGCAGGTGTACTTATTTAAAAGTTTCATAAAGTATAATTTGCGTAGGTACAAGATTGCGCAGATTAGATAATTCTCTATATTATCTATTTTTAAGTGGCGTAAATTACAACCTCAAAGTGTATTTTGCTAAACAATGAACCGATAAAGTGTGTTGCATTGTGGCTCTAGTCTATCAACATTTTTTGAGTCGATAAAAAATTGCAGTGCAACACCCCTTAGGTATATAGCCGTTTATTCATCTTTTTGTGCTGTACTGTTTTTATGCAACTTATGATGAACCGTGATTTATATTTTTTAGCTTTTTGATTTAAAATAATTGTATCAACCTTCATCAAAGTATCAAACAAAAAACCTAAAAAAAGTCTACGATTTCAAACATCAATAAATATTTTGAAAAGTAACTATAGGTACCTACATGTTTTGAAAATGATATCATATTGTGTAGAAAATACTTAAATACCAACCAACATGAATATTATGGTATCGGTAGGTATGTAAAATATTGAAGACTTTCTATACGGTTATTCATTTTTTAAACGAAATAGATTTTGTCAAAAACTTGTTTTGCGTGAATATTCCTATTTTACGTATTTCTTCTAAGTTCTTACTTCTTTCCGATTATTTTTAAAATTAAGTATTTACTTACTTGGAATTTATTACCTTCGAGTTTCGACTACTCAAGGTCCAAACTAGAACCAATTTTCTACACCAGAAATTAAAGCATTTTTTCATCATTGTAAAATTATCATACATCATTCACTGTTCCGCTATCAAAAACTAAAACGGATTTGAATGAATTAATCTGGACATTTAGGACCAGGTATTTTGAAAAAAAAAAACTCATTTAGGTACCTTACGCAGCTGTAGGTACCTATTCATAATTTATGACTGATATATACTAACTAATAAAGTAACAGCCAATAGATAACTAATATATGCGTAATAACTAATGATTTCTGTAATTGAAACTAAACCGTTCCGTATGATAAAATTATATTTGCCGCGCCGCCCAATAGGTTGGACAGTATTATCTATTGTACCTCCATATATCTAACGATACCTATCTGTAACCTCTTTGGCTATTTAACAGCAGCCATGTTCTGCCGTAAAGAGAAACAACGAATAATATTGGTCTGATAAAAATGTATGTTTCAGGATTCTGTGGCGATAAGATAGATGAATACTAATAATATGGCAGATGGAAGCGGTGAATCGTAAACTTGGCCAATTTACCTACTTACCGTCAACTGAATAATTTATGTCCGTTTAATTCAATTACGTGTACTATATTCGTATTCGCCGTCGAAGTTTCCAGTCTTGTAAAAGGTTTTAAATTTCACTTGTCGTTGCCTTTCAGTTACCTACCGCCCATAAATAGGTAATTTTTGTGAAATGTTAAAGGATGTACACCATTATTATACTTACCTACCCATTGTTTAGGCACCTACCTAAAGATGGAAGTCTGCACCAGTGAGAATGGAAACTGTGCGGTTGCAAGTGAAGATTTGTCGTGGGCATTGCAAATTGGCGATCTTGACACGGTCAAAGAACAGTTGCAGAGACTCGCTAAAGAAAACGGGGTAATTGTTTTCAGATCTTGGTTTAATATTTCCTGACAAACATTAATCTAATGATTTTGTATTCATGTATAAACAGTAGGTACATCATAATTGAAGATATTCCTGTAGCACATTAAAGACATACCTAATAGGTAGGCTAGGTTTTTTAACTCTTATAATTCGAGAGCTATTTACATTTTGTTTAAAGCTTTTACTAAGTGGGGACATTGTTTCTACAACTTCAATTAGGAATATATTATTATATTTTCTATAAATATCGTCTTAACTCCAAAGTGAATAAATTGATTGATGCAATAAAACAAATTATATTATATTAGTACCTATATTTGTTTTTATTTTATATATTATGTGAATTCAATTATACTATTATATTTACTGAATAAAGTAAATATGAATTGATCTGAACCTATGTTGAATGTCATCAATAGGTAATAGTTAACATTTTAGAATAATATGGAAAACATACCTTAAATGCAAACTGTAATGTTCTTACTAGAAATTAACATACTTTAATAATTTTCATAAAATAATATTTTCAATCCAACGATCACTATAGTAAAAACATTTTTAAAAATTAAAAACCATTATATTATAATACAATTCAAATCTGTTAGTGTTTTATCCTGATTCATTATTTAATTTAGTATTCTGATATATTTTGTCACAAAATATTACAAATTTAAAAGTAATTAATTATTTCTTAAAATCTATTATTCAAATAAAATATTTATTAATGTAGATTATAGATACAAAATATCTGTATGAAATATTTATTAGACGACATAATTATATATTTGCAGTGCTCAACTTAGCAAAATTAAAGTAGGAGGGCTCTGTTTATTTTTAAAAAAAATAGGGTCCCCATCACTTGTTCCTAGTATTCCTACATGTAGTATCTCCACAACCCCTACTATCCCTTTTTAAATAATATAAAATATATTTATAATTAATTAATTTAAAAAATAACAAAATACAAGTTAATATAATATTACATAGTTATTTTAATTCATAGTTCTGTGGTTATGAAATAATCCATTAGACAAATTATAATTGTATAACGCTCATTTTAATAAAAATGCAGAATCAATAAGCTTCCCTTAAAGTACATTCCCCAGTTCCCTTAAAAATAATAGTACTGGTATGCTAAAATTTCTGTGCGCTAAAAATTAGTTGGTATACTCTTTCCCCCTGCCTCCCTCTCAAGTCGAGCACTGTATGTTTGAATAGATAAATAAATAATTAATTATACAGTTAAATCATGTTTTTAAAACATTCTTAATTTTAAATTTTAAATTTTATTTTATAATAATATAAATGTAATCAGAATATGTACCAAGTCAGAGATCTTCATCTTTTTTTACAGCAGGCAAAATATGTTTGAGAATTATTTTGCCATGGTAGGCAAATGTTTTACGTATTTCATTTTTGAAAAAGTCTGCTTCTGTATATCGGTAAATCGATATATTATTGAAATAATCCCATGGGTAAGTTTGTTCTTAATTTGGAATAGACTCCTCGTGTTACAGGGTGTAAAATTGTTGTAGTCTGGTCTCCGTGAAACAATCTGACCTGGTTATTTAATGTAAAATTGATAACTTTAAGGTGAAGCTCTACTAGTAATATTTTTTTTTATGGAACATTTTCAAAGATTCTAATGTGTTACAAGGTTTTTGGGCATTGTGCGATTGAATTCCTGACAATACTTACAATTCCTTGTATACTTATTTATTTTATTAATTACGCCCAAGATGAGCAAAAGTCACAGAATATATTTTCTATTTACATTAATTAGTTGTTAAAGAATAAAATAAACATGGTAAATCATAATAATAATCAAAATTTGTAAAGTTATTACAATAAGGGTGAGTAAAAAAATTTCTTTGGAACAAATCTCTTAAACAGTCTTCAAAATACATTCCTTAATAATTTAACCGTCAGTAAAAGTTTCTCCAGCTACGGTCAGAGTTTAAAACTTCAAATATATCAGATCATAGATTACCAGTCAGCCAGTTATATATAAACGCATGCTTAGTTCCAAAATGTCTATGAATTCATTCAAAAATGCAACCTATTCAATCTTTCATTACAGATAATGTGCGGAATCATGATTCCACATTTCATTAAAAATACGGCACTCTTTAGTCATTAATCACTTTAAATTTTTCATATTTTATTTAAGTTAATATTTAAACATTGAAAAAAACACTTGATGAAAAATAATATTGAGGTGAAATTTTTTTTTCTTGACTATGATAGTGACGCTGCGTGCCAATCTTTAAGATTACAATAATATTTATTACTGATGTTGTAACACATGTAAACGTTATTAATGACTAAAGACTCAAATTAAGTTTAAAAATCTACATAATTATATGGGTACTGGATTATTATATACCCGCCCGTGCGTATGAAAACCTTATAGCCCCGCCACTCAGATTTTTTTATCTCTCCGTCATCAATCATAATAAATATATTTGAAATAACGTACCAAACAAATAATAACAAATAGTATATATTTCATAATAATTATCAGTCAGCACTTATGTTGGTGGGCCTGTTCCAAAAGCTTAGTTGTAGGTTAAAGACCACTATGTTTCAGACCCTTACACTTGATTAACATATCTATTACAAATATGAATTATTATATAATTTTAATTACACAATTTAACAATATTTTTTATTTGGATTTGTGTACTTTAGGATTGGGATATAAACAATGTTTCAAATGGAAGAACTATGTTACATAAGGCTTGTGATTATGGTCATTTGGATATTGTCGAATATTTAATTAAAAATGGTGCTGATATAAATGTAAGTAGTTGTTAATTTTGAGAAATCTGACCATAATGTTACTATTTTTAATATAAAACCTATGATTTTTCACCCATTTTATTAAAAAGTAAAAATGTTATGTACATAACTCTTAACTATATAATTTATTTGTCAGTATTATTATTGATTTTATAATATATTATCAAATGTGAAATTTGAAATGAAAGGTAATATTGCTTATATAATAATGTAGTCTTTATTTGTCACAATATTTAAAGATTGTATACATCGAATGTGAAATGATAAATGATTATATCTAAATGTATAAAACAATTTGTCCTGACTGACTGATTCATCATCGCCTGATTGGAATCTCCCCAAACTATGAGTATTAAATTTAGTCACTAGATTTGTTTTATGATGTAGAGACCCACAAAGAAAGGATTTTCCAAAATTCTCATTTTAAAGAAGTCTTTAAACAAGGATTTTGAAATACTAAAAAACTCATAAGGTACTCATCCTAAATTCGATTTTTATTCTTCAAAATCCTTTAAAAAATATTCTGCTTTAGAATAGGAAATTAAAACTATATGTTGTCAATCAAAAAAAATAAAAATAAATTTAAAAATCTTGAGAGTAAAAATATTAAAAAATGTATTTATTTTAAAATGTTGTTTTTTAACGACTGAAAACCATGTAAAAGTTTTCAAAAACATTTATACTTTTTGAAGTAACGGGTATTCAATTATTAAGGAATTACCCAGTATATAATAAATATCTAATATATATATATGATAAAATGAATTAACAACAATGGTTGATTTATCCTCTTAAGTACTTTAAGTAGGTGTTGAAAAAAAGTTTTAAACACACTCCAAGTCTCAAGGAATCTATTGATATAACTTTTATTGAAACTGGTCCAGTATGTTATGCGTATATTAATTACAGACAGACCAACATCCATATATATATATAAATGAGCATTTAAAGATACCATTGATTATAAATACTGATCAATATTTAAATGAAAATCTGACAAATATAAAATGTATTACATACATTAAACACGTTATAAATTGTATTTATTTTTTAGAAGAAGGACAATTTTGGTATTACTCCATTGCTGTGTGCTCTGTGGGAAAATCATTTCAAGGTTGCCAAGTATTTAATTGATAAAGTAAGTTAATATAATAAATTGTTTGAATAGTTTAATTTTTTATGATTAAAATTTTTTTTAGGGAGCAGTTACAAATTTATTAACACCACAAGGATTGAAGTACTATGAATGCATTGAAGATTCTGAGATGATAAACTTATTAAAGCGACTAGAAACTCAATAGTTAATTGGATCCCCTTAATTCAATAACTGAATAATCCATCAAAGTCTATATGTACCTCTAATGTTATTTACATGTTATTTGGGATAATTACACAATATAATAAGTAATAACTAATTACATTCAAAAATTCCTTATATTTAAAATAACATTTTTAAAGGATAGTTATCATTGTTATTATTTATTAGTTATATGATATAACATTTCACATTTATTTATCAACTCATTTTAAAATATTCTAGATTCATGAAAGAAACAATTATAAAATAATGACTGGAATTATAATATTTATAAACACTTGTTCCTATAGTAAATTGTTGGTGGGATAATTTGACAATAAGTGATTAAGTTTTCATTGTTATTATTATAATTATTAATGTGTATCAATAAAGTAATGAATGATCAATTAAAATAAACACAATAAATGTGAAATTTGAGACACTTTTATAAGTAAATTTATATTAAAATTCAATTTTTAGCATGCTTAGACATGTTTACATACTCTTTTATATTAACAACTATGTTAATCATTTTAAAGTAATAAAATATTATAATCAAATTATTATTGTTATAATTAATTACTATTTATTTTATTTATGTTTAAATATAAATCAAATGCTACTTTTTTCCAGCAGTTTGTTTGTTTTGATATAGGTAATTTATATTTGATTATCTATATAAGATATTATGCTTGTTTACAGAAATTATTTATTCTTTGCATGTTTAAGTTTTGATGATATATTAATACATTTATAAATACAAACAGAAAAGTTATAAACATAATTTTAAATACATATACCTTTAATATGAATATGATTTGTGATTGATACTTGATAGTTAACGAATTAAAAATTATTGTTGGAATTGTATATTTCTGTATTATTAATTATTATAAACATTATTATTATTATTATTATTATTATTATTATTACAATCCAGATGAATATTGTTTAATATTAGTCTTTAGAAGCACTTATATAATACATTTATCCTACTGTATTTTTTTTTATTATTATTATCATTACTTCATATTACACTATTTAATTTTTTTAATATATCTTTATCTATTTATTTTTTGAGTTTTTATATTTGCTTTAATGTCTGAGCGTATGTTATTATTTTTGCTGTTACACATTTGTTTAAATTATTGCTTATATTCATTTAATCATACTGTAGCAATATAGCTCATTTTCAATAACTGATTTTGAGTTAATTGTTTTGAATCATCGGAGTATAAAAGCATTTCTATAGTATTTTAATTCACGCAATACTATTACAAATGCACTTAGCCGCTAGCATATTTTCAATATAACTATTCAAAAAATATGTATTTTCAGAAATTCACTTAATTTATATAACTGGATTTTTAATTATATTAATATGGTAACATTCACATGAATATTTGAAAAATTAATCAGTAAAAATAAAATAACATCTTAGAAGTAAGCATCTTTGTATCATTGTAAATTATGTTTTTGGATTTCCTGATATTCTCTGCGTTTACCTCTGGAGTACATATTTATTATTGTTATTTAATTATTTTATAATTCCTACTTTTTAATTGTTTTGAACAAAAAAAAACATTACGAACACGGACATCTATCTTACCAGTTAGAAAATTAAGCCATGTTAGTGCGTCTGCAATTAACCACCGTGCTCTCGGCCATGTGGACCTACTCCTGAGAAATAATAGTTAAGCTTATTGTTATTAAAGAATCTACTATTCTAAGTATAATCTAAATGTTTTATTAATCATTAGCATTGAGCATAGTGCGCATTATTTTAATGTAGAAATGTATATAGGAATGATAGACTAAATGTATAAACAGTAAATAATTTATATCTTAATATAAATTAAGTACCTAGGTTTTATTATTTTGAAAGTAATAATTAAATATCTTAAAATATTTCATCGTTTAATTCGGCAACTTTTCAATGTTACCCACACCCACAGAGCACAACATTTTAAGAAAACAATTTTAATAGGTACTTATTTGGATAATTAATTATTATGCTTCGTTAAATTGGACATTTACATTTTCCATCAAAGGTTACGAATGATTTTTTTAATAGGTTGTTTGTGCGGAAGCGCACAATTATTGTTAACTATGAAAGAAATTCAGAAATAACTAAGTCATTATATTTTACATTCACGACATTCATAACTATAACCAGATGACTATAACTATTTTGTTCTGTGCTATAAGTTATAACCATGAAGATTAGAATCATAGAGTAACTAATTCTATGACTAGAATAAGGAGACCAAACTACGCTTCTGATAACGTCCCGAAATGAGTCGCACGATTAAACATTAAACAGCCACAAGCTGCGATGCATACTCTAGGGTTGCTACTTTAGCCCGCATAGTATAGGGATTATTCATGTTTTTTGGAAAATATATGTATCATTTTGAACCATGTACCTCTTTAGATTTTATAGCTCGTACGATTATGCATTTATACATGTGCATAAGTGATAAGTGTTTATTTCACAAACATGTTATTCTTTTATTCACAAACAAATTTGAGCGTAACAATACATATATCGGTATACAATGATTGTTAAAGAAAACACATTTGTGTGGGGTATCGAATAGTATCGGGCTCAGACTTGCAGTGAACAAAGAAGTATAAAAGAGGTATAAAATAGTGTTAGGTATAGAATATATGGTTTTAATGGATTGAATATTTTAATTTATACACAAAAATAAAAATAAAATTTATGAAATAAACACATATTATTTGGACATGTTTAATGTGTAGGTATAATCGCACAAGCTATAACATCGAAAGAGGGTCATGGTTCAAATAATGCATATATTTTCCAAAAAACATGAATAATTCCAGTCTTGTAAAGTACTTGAATAAAAGTATTTGAGTAAAACTTATTAGGAAATACAATAATATATTCTACATTTCTATGTATAGATTATACCAACGATAATACCTCTAAATGTACTAGTTTAAATTAGAAAAAAAATGTTAATCGTCTTTTGATTGTAGCGAAAACCTTTTCGAGCACAAGCGCATAAAAATCAAAAAATGTATCAAAATAATAACGTACAATTTCCCCTCACGATAATTATAAAAAAATACGATTTGTTGTGAATTTGTGGAGATCGAACTGACAAAAAAATGTGGAACGCTTCACGATTTTGCGTGTCATCCTTGCGCAGGGGCCATGCTAATCTTCTCTGTATCGTTCCAATTTTAGTATATGTACAGCCGAAGCTAGTACATTGGAAACTGTGTCAAACGTTCCTTATATATAAAGCAATGTTGCTTGTAATGTCACAAAGGAGAATCGGTACCTTTTACTCGAAACATAACGATTGAACCGGTGACCAAAACTAAAACGCCAATAGATGGAGCTAGCTCTGTAGCCACTCGTTCGCATTCACTGTTCAGCGGTGGCGGTAAAATTCTTTTGTCTTGGCTGTGCCGGTAAAATTGTGTCCGGACTCATTTTGCCGTAACCGCTACCGCCACCGCCAACCGCAACCGCTGCAGTGTGTGGGGACCCTTACATTCACGGTCTTATCTTATCCCGAACTAAACACTTATACCTACTAAAATACGTATTCTAAATACATTTGAATACGCACAGTATTTGAATACTTTTTTGAAAGTATCTGTATTTAAAATACCTACTATTTTTAAATACTTTTTTCATTTTACTTTATAAAATTAGGGACGTAGGGACGTCAAATTTAAATGAAATAAATAAAATAATATAAATTTGAAATTGTACGACATTTTTATTTATAGCTGATCGTGCATCGCCATGTTTTGGTATATTGTAATATTTTTAGTTGTCTATACTATGGATATCCATTTTATCAGTCCGTCAATTTCCTAATAAAATTGTAAATACCTTTACTCGAATTATGTATAGGTAAACACTATGTCACTATACATAGGTATGTAAAACTTAACGATAATCGATAGTTAATAATATAATATTACATCATTACATTATACACGCAGCTCGCATTTGGTTATTCCTATTGGGTAATCCGTTCTTACATTATCGCAGAATATGGTTGAATAACATTGTACATTTGTAACCGTGTTAGTGTATGATTTAGACAGACTATGGAGTGTGTACTAGATAAAACTTATAACATCAAGTTATACGTCATTTGTATCGTGCTGGTTTTATTATATTTTTTAATATTTAAAACTAGATAGTGCTACAATAAAAAATTAATTCAGTTTACTAATGATTCAATTTATCTATAAGGTCATTAGGCCAAAGTAAAAAAAGGTGGACAAGTGGATGTCACTCTGCTATACAGTAGGTTACAAGTGGGTCACTGTAATGGATGATGTCAAATTTGAATTCAATGAATAATAATATCATTGTATAAGAAAAACGATTCTGAGCGAAATACTAAGTATATTTGATGATATTATTGTGAATAAAGTAATTTATATATAATATAACCTACCTACTTACGTGGAACCTTGTTTTAATTTTTCAATCCTTATAATATAACTATAAAAGTTGAACATTTTATACATTTTTAACTACCTACAAAATCATTTTAGATTCTGAACGGAGCGATGAATGTATTGGTTTTACAATGATGTGTTTTTTTTTATTTTTGTGTCTGTCATCACCTTTTAGGACAGTAAAAGTGCTTGGATTTTCTTCAATAGTAACTTTTCTGATAGGAAAGTGAATTTAGTTGGTACTTTGGGGGTCAAAAGTAAAAATTTCCCAGTAGTTTTCACAAGCGATGTGAAAAACAAAAGAAAAATTAAGGAAAAACGGGAATTTTTACGCAAAATCTGTTTTCGAGAAAATCGATTTTAGTTTTTGGTGTAACTCTAAAACAAATGACCGTAGGGACATAAAATTATGACAGAATGTTTATATTAGCATTTTCTATACACCATAAAATTTACAAAATATTTTGACTCTTTTTGAGCTGTTTACGGCCATTATCAGTTTTCAATTTTTTTAGTTTTTTTTTCTATAAATATCAATAAAATTTTATCTGTTGAGTAAAAAAGCTTGAAAATTTAATAGAAGGCTCCTAGGTTATTGTTTCAAAGGCAAATGAAAAAAATTAAAAATCCTTAGTCAGAGTTTTTATTTATAAGCATTTAAAGTTCAAATTTTGACAAAATACGAAAAAATCACGAAAAATAGCAAATTATTTTGAGTTGAGAATTCATAAAAATTTTTCTTTTTAAATCTAAGATTTGAAATGTAATATAAGATTACTCATAAGTTTATCTACCTTTATCAAAAAAAAAATGTCTAGAAGAAACTTTTTTAGAAACAAATTTTTATGAGCGTCTGAAATTTATATTTTTACAACATTTGATATTTACTCGATTTCTCATGTAACAATTTTCTTATTTTATTGTAATTAAAAAACGAATGACTGTAGATACTTGAAAATTTCACTGAATGTTTATATTAACATTTTCTATACACCATAAAATGTTGAAAATGTTTTGACTCTTTTTGAGCTGTTTACGGACATTGTCAGTTTTCAATTTTTTTAGTTTTTTTTTCTATAAATATCAATAAATTTTTATTTGTTGGGTAAAAAAGCGTGAAAATTTAATATAAGGCTCCTGATATATCGTTCTAATAGCAGTTGAAAAATATTAAAAATACATATGCACAATTTTTTTTTATAAGCATTTAAAGTTCAAATTTTGACAACATTTATCAAATTTATAATTTATTAATTATTTTGTGGTTAAAAATTTATAAATTTATAAATTTTTAACTTTTATGGCTAAGGATTGAAAATTTAAAACAAGGCTCCACGTAAATAGGTTATATATAAATTACTTTATTCACAATAATATCATCAAATATACTTGGTAAAATCATAGGCTGACTGACCGTTTTCGCTCAGAATCGTTTTTCTTATACAATGATATTATATCATTGAATTCAAATTCAACACCATCCATTACAGTGACCCACTTGTAACCTACTGTACAGCAGAGCGACATCCACTTATCCACCTTTTTATTTTTGTGTCTGTGTAAGTACTAAGTAATCAAATTGTCGAAACAATGGTTCGATTTTCAACTTCAGTATCTTGTTTGGTGGGAAAGTGAATATTATTGATGCATTGAGGAGGTCAAAATTTAAAATTCTCAATAATTTTCAAAAGCGCTGGGAAAAACAACATAACAATTTTCGAGAAAATTGATTATTGTTTTTGGTGTAACTCTAAAACGAATTTTCACTGGTTTTTTATAATCGCATTTTCTATACATGATTAAATTTTCAAAATATTTCAATTTGTTTTGAACTGTTTAGGAACATTTTCAGTTTCCAATTTCATTAGTCTTTTTTTCAATAAATGTCAATAAAACTTAATTTATTGAGTAAAAAAGCTTTAAATTTAATACAAGGCTCCTACTACATTGTTACAATGACATTAAAAAAATATTAAAAATCTTTAGGCACAGTTTTTTTTATAAGCATTTAAAGTTCAAATCTTGACAAAATACGGAAAAATCACGAAAATTAGCAAATTATTTTGAGTTGAGAATTTATTCATAAAAATTTTCATATACTGTTGTCAGTTTTCAATTTTTTTCAGTTTTTTTACTATAAATATCATTAAAATTTTAATTGTTGGGTAAAAAAGCATTAAAGTTTAATACAGGGCTCCTATAAGATTACAATAGCAGTTGAAAAATATTAAAAATACAAAGCCACAATTTTTTTTATAAGAATTTAAAATTTAAAGTTATAATTTTGACAGATGTATCAAATTTAAAATTTAATAATTATTTTGTAGTTAAAAATGTATAAAGTGTCCAAATTTTATATCTAAGGATTGAAAATTTAAAACAAAGCTCCACGTAAATAGGTTATATATAAATTACTTTATTCACAATAATATCATCAAATATACTTGGTAATATCATAGGCTGACTGACCGTTTTCGCTCAGAATCGTTTTTCTTATACAATGATATTATATCATTGAATTCAAATTTAACACCATGCATTACAGTGACCCACTTGTGACCTACAGCAGAGCGGCATCTACTTACCCACTTTTTTTTCTATGAATGTCAATTACCTTTTATTTGTTGGGTAAATAAGCTTGAAAATAAAGCTTTTGTTACAACAACAGTTAAAAAAAAAATATAAAAATACAGTCACAATTTTTTGATAAGCATTTAAAGTTCTAATATTAACAAAAGGCGTAAAAATCACGAAAATGTGCGAATTATTTTAAGTAAGAAATTCATAAAAATTTTCTTTTTAAACCTAAGATTTTAAATTGTAATATAAGATTCCTCATAAGTTTTTCTACCCTAATCAGAAATAAAATATCTACCAAAAAGTCAAATTAAATTTTTATAAAAGTGTTAAAATGTAATACAAGGCTCCTGATATATTTTTAGTCTTGTAGTTGAAAAATATTGAAAATATATTACCATAATTTTTTTTTACAAGCATTTAAATTTCAAATTTTCAACAAAATTAGTCAAATTTAAAATTCGAAAATTATTTATAGTTAAAAATGTATAAAATATTCAATATTTATAGCTAAGGATTGAAAATTTAAAACAAGATTCCACGTAAATACCTATCTTATAGATAAATTACTTTATTCACAATAATTTCATCAAATATACTTAGTAATATCATAGGATCGTTTTTCTTATGCAATGATTTTATATTATTGAATTCAAATTTAATACTATATCTATTACAGTGACCTGCTGCCAATGGTGGATCCAGTGTTTAATTTTGGGAGGAGGTTCTCTTAAAAAAATAACTTCTAAGCCATAAATACATTATACATTTTAAAATATTTCTAAAAGTTAAAATAGGAGTCTGTTGTCTGTTGAAGAGGTCGGGGGGGGGGGACGAGCTGTACAGCAGATCGATACCTACTTGCCCTCTTTTTTTCACTTGTTTTTCATTTTTTGTAGTGTGTTGTTTGGTGATGCTGTAATATTTACTTCACTATTGGTTGTTTAAAATGAAAACTAAAAGAAAGGGACGTAGTGCTGAGAAAATCAGAGAGAGAAAAAGGAAACTCTTAGAAAAATCAAGTTATAGAGCCGTTTAGAGATTGACCTATGTTTTTTATCCATTATGACTCAGTTATAGAGTAATAGAAAATAAGTAATACATTATTTGTACTCTGTACTTAAGATAAATAACTAAACACATTGCATATTAAGTTGTCTCCTGAAAAAATTGAAGATGAGTAGAGGATGCGACCCTCATTTGCTAAAACATTGGTACCATATTTATGTTTTTTCGTTTTGTGATGACGAAATGGCAAGGGTCTGTCAAAATATAGATTTCCTGGAACGAATACTTGCCCCAGTCCAATCCTGAACTTTTGTAATCATAGCTTGTGTAGAAGGTAGGGAGTTAACTAATTTCATAATATATTGAAAATTTACAAATTAATAATTTATGATTAGATATACATTTACAAACAATACAAATAAAATAAGATTAGGTCTAAAAATATTAATCCATATTTATCCACAATAATTATTAATCTAGGGGCATAAACAACCATTTTGTAACTGATATTTTGGCATTAGAATATTTACAGATAATGTTATTTTTTGTAATAATACTATAATAGGCATGGAATTAAAAATAAGTAAGAACGAATCTTTGACCAACTGATTTTTAAAAAAAATTACATTAAAATCATAAACTACGGGTTTTCTTTTGTGTACCTTTTCGTTTAAATTTACCAAGTTATTTAAATTATTTACCATCCATAAAATGGAAATTGTTTAAACAATAGATCATTAAATAATTTGAAATTTGTAATGGTTGAACCTTCCTATACGAACTACCTATTTGTTTCTGATGCATTAATAGTACATATCCACACAGCATAAATATATTTCCTAACTATGGTAAAAATATTTTCAGTAAATAATATGGTTGTCAAAATATTTTAAAAAGTTGCGTAAATAATTAGGAAATATTTTACTTATATTCTTTGGCCAAGAAGTTCATATTTTTGAAAATATTTTATAAAAAACATTTACAAAACATTTTAATCATTTATCTTCAAAAAACATTTTTACGGAAACTTTATAAAAATATGAAGTCAACATTTTTATGCAATCATATTATAGACGTATAGTACAATATTTTTTTGTTATGAGAAAACAATATTTATACAATATTTTAGTTAAATATTCATTATTCAAACACTTTGAAATGCTGTGTAGGGTGCTCGCAGCGCATTACTTAAGACACTTCCCCAAATTAACAGTCCGTATTATTGCTTGGTATAGCGCTAAATATACTGTACGAATTACCTACTTGCATTGGTAGAATCTTGCGTAACTTATAAAGGCTATTACTCAAAATACGAAGACACATTACTAAGTTATTCACATACAGATTCCATCTCATGTGTTTATCAATAGTATTAAACCCAAATAACGTATATTTGAAACAGTGAGATTCTAGATAAAGTTTTACATAATTTACCATTGCACAAATTATTACTGTCACTAAATCATCAAAATATTTTTGTTTATAATTTATCATGAAATTCATAAACATTGTTTTATTCTAATTTATTGGTAACTTCCTATAATTTATGAACTCTACAGTGGTGGCGCCAGATATTTTTTATTGGGAGGGTGATACCGGGCCAGATTTTTTTCTGGTGGGCATTTATGTATACCTACTCGATCACCCATTAATTTGTTTACACCATATTTTAAGGAAAGTATTGCTAAAAATGTTTTGGGTATAATATACTATATTTCTAAATAAATAATAAAAAAAAATTCCTTCTACCTACATATATTGTTAGCACAAATGTACTAAGTACAGCAAAACTTCAGATTTCCTTCATTTTCTTTTAATTGTATGTAACAATACATAACTTTTTATTTTTTAATGTATTGAGTATTTTTATTTCTAAATGTAAAAAAAAACATATCTAATTTGAATATAACAATCAAACTTAATATAATATAACTTAAGTCTAAAAACTGTTTGAAGTAATTAATATGTAATTATATGTAAATAATGATTCATCTAATCTAATCAATGATAACATAACAAACTAACTATTATATAAGTATTTACTATATGTAGACATGTAGTTAGTAAATAGTCATACTATATTTACTTTTTACCTACTCTCGAAGTTAAAAAAAGCGGGTAAGTGGATGTCGCTCTGCTGTACAGTACTACAGTAGGTTACAAGTGGTCACTGTAATGGATGAAGTTAAATTTGAGTTCAATGATAGAATATCATTGTATACGAAAAGTGATTCTGAGCGGAATCCGTTTGTCAGCCAAGGATATTTTATATTAAATTGATATTATTAATACGGTATCTGGTAAGTTGAATTAATATTATTTGCATATTATCATATTTCAATATTTGTATGTATTAATAAACTTGGGAAGTTTCAAGTACCCACGAATAATATTTTAATAAGATTACAACAAAGTAACTAAAATCGTTATTTTTGGTTATTTAAAATGTAATTTCACCCAAATTTGAACTTAAAATGACTAAGTATAAAAACAAACTGTGTTAATATATTTTTTTAGATTTGTTGGTTACAATATGAACTACTTATAATATCATAACATCATAAAATCTGCTTAGTAATATTATATGATATTACTAAGCAGATTTTATAGGCTGACAGACTGTCTTCACTAAGAATCGTTTTTCGTATACAATCATTTTATATAATAATAAGTTATATAGGACATAAAAGTAACAATTTTTGTTTTTTTCTTGTTATTCAAAAATTATTCGCGGGGACTTTTAAGTATAATATAATTGTATGCAAAGACGTTTTCAAAATATTTAGATTAATTTGAAGCTATTTACCATTATCTATGCCATTTAATATTTATACTGAATACTGAATAACACCTACTGTGTTACTTAAAGTAAAAAAAAATACTATAGATAATAGCATTGATTATACATAATATTATTTATAATCAATGGTAATAGCAATATAAATATTTCATAAAATGTACTTATAGTAGTTATTAGTTATAGTAATATTATACTAATATAGGCTGATAGATCATCTTTGCACATCTTAGATTTAACATAATATATAGATTGGTACATAATAATAACTGACACAATGACGAGGTACACCCGACATGGCGACACTATACTGACTATAGTTGTGCCTACAACAGAGCGCTTATCTAAATACATTAAAATTATATACTCTTAAATTGTATCTTCATTGACCGACTTAATAACTATCTAAAGCTAATGTAAAATCGTAATGTTTAATATTTTATGTAAGTAGGTTCTATACAAATGTTAATTAACTTTACTACATTTATTACAAACTATAGAAAGTCTTAAGCAAATTAATATGATTAATGATTATATGAACTTAAAATATTAAGAATACACTATAAAAGTATAAATAAATGTATACAAATATAATTTGACAAACTAAGGTTTGCTCAACTTTTTTTATAAAAACCCTAGGTTATTGTGATACAATATGATATTCTTTATTATTTTGAGAAATATTATATTTAAAATTTTTTACTAAACATAATTATTTAGGTATACCCATTATTTTAAGTATACCTACACTATTTACTGATTTTTACAAATGCAAAGGTTAAAAATAATTAAATAACTAATAACATCATCAATAAAATATTACAAAACACATTTAAAAATCAAACTAGTTTTTTAAATAGGTATAATATTGGAAAATGGGCCCGAATTAATCTCATTAAGCATGTAGGGGCAATACCTGAAACTGAGTCTATGCACGCCTATACTGTGGACGACTGTGATAGTAATATAGTACCTCGAAGATACCAGCATATATTAATTATAAATTAAACAATATATTATTGGTGGGCACTTTGTGCGAAGAAACATTATCAATTTTCTAGTTATTTAAAATTGAAGTACATTATGTTATTATGGAAATACTATTGCGAGCATAGAAAAATATTTTTTAAAAAATAAAAGTATCTAGGTATACCTACACAGATTTCGTTCATGTAGTAGTACATCATGAAAGTAAACTAGAAGCTTTTATAATTGTTTGCTAATAAAAAAAAAATAACAAAAAGATGTTCTATATTAAATGGGCAACGATGAATCTATAAAAATACTCAAGGCTAAATCACATTATTGTTGAATAAGCTTTCTTATTAAATATAAAAATCATAAGATAAATAATTTAAATTGTTCACTTTTATTGTGTTATATACTATTAGACATTGTAAATATAAGCTGTTAAATAAAAAATGTCTATGTCAAAAAATGTGTAGTTATGTTAAAATAATAATAATACATGTTGGATAAAATTCAGTATTTGGTAAGTAAGGTAAATTAGTATCTAAGTGGGCTGGAACTTGAACATTTTCCCGGGCCGAAATCTCTACCCAATCCGCCCGGCAGATGGAAGTGCTGATACCTACGTAGTTTGCAATATTCTGAACTCAGAGTGGTGCTTTGATAACTGTTTACATCTTTCTTTAAGTAACAATATTATAATACAATTTAAACTTACACTGAAAAACTTATATAGTTCACTATCTTCAACACTAATCAAAAAGGTGGGCAATAGCTATGGCGTAACCTACTCTTAAATTCGAATAACTAAATTCAATATTAATTTATTATTAACAAACTCATCAAGAAATGTAAAGTTATCAAACTATAAAAATCAAAAATAACATTTTGAAATTGTGTGAAAAAAACCCTTATATTTACGTAATTAGTTATAGGTACTCATAACTGTACGTCTGTACCCAGACTGTACTATACAATCTCAATTATACTTCAAGGATACGAAAATACAATTCAATAAGAGGTTCTGTTGATGAACGGTTTCTCCACTCACGTCCATCAAGCCAAAACCAATTAAAATCCACTGTTCTCACATTTACTTATTGTACCTGATTTTCATATAGATTGTAAATAATGTTTTAATTAACAAATAAAAAAAATAAAGTTATTCGTATGAGAGGTATGTATATAGTTTCAACCATTAAAAGAATATAAATATAAATATTTCTATATTTTTTTATTTAATTGTCGTTTTTATTATAGGTATAATATATTGGTAGTCATCGAGATCAATCAATTTTATTAGGTACCAACTTATATTCCTAGACTGATATTCTTGTTGTTCAGGTTTCGTACTTACAACCTACCTATCATTAAATATTAATTATTTAATACAATAATACCTATGTAAATACGTTTGAGTTATTACAATAATTATTTATAACTATTGAGTTGTTACATATTTTTTTAATGAGATCAGTAAGTTAGTTAACAAAATCGTGACCAGAATATGATATTCACAATTTTTTATTAGAATCGTTTGATAAGTAAAAATCAAATTCTAAAACTCATCAACTCGAAAGTTTAATTTTAACTAACAATACAATTACATTAGTAATTCAAGAGCACTTCCTTCAAACATTTATTATAATTCAATATTAAAATTAATAGAAATTTATAAAATGTAGGTAATTAGTTGAAATTGTAGTTTAATTTAAATTTTAGAAAATATTCTCTGTAAATTACATGTGTGTTGAATTATGTCAAAAATATATAAATATTGCATAATAATATAATACTTACACATTATATACATACATACAATACTATCATATTTTTCATAGAATAATTAAATAATATTATAGAGAAATCTATAAAAAAAAATTTGGTAAAAACTAAAAGGTGCCTACTTTTATTTTTTAATATCCGTCTATTCATTTACTCTTAGATTTTTTTTTTAATATTAATTCATAATAATATAATATACTATATAGGTAATTTTATTTTAAAGTTGACAAATTGAGAAATTATGTTTCAATTTTAAAAAATGTTGATGAATATTTGGCTACAACTAAAATTGTTCAACATCTTAAAGCTACTAAAAATATTGTCTTTCAAAATCGATTCTAAAAGGTTAATTTAAGTTGGAGAATTTAACTTATAGATTTTTACCGTAAATTTTGATTCGAAATTGGTGCTTATACAGGAATTTTAATAAATACTATAAATTATAATAACTAGGTGTTTATTATATAGCTAATACAGGTTGAAGAATATAATGCAAGTATAAAGTATAGGTAAGTAATATAGATCATACAGCAATTATCGATTACCTATGTAATTAATAGGCATGAACAAATTCTGAATAAAAAAAAATTATAGTAGGTACCTATTTATCATATCAGTTATAGTATAGTTATAAAATAATAGAGAAATCGTACTTAACTTAGGCATTGAAAAGTTGTATAATATTAGTCTAGACGACTAGACAAGCCGACCCATAAACTCAAGTGGAATTTTGACTGAAGTGTGCTTATGATAAGATTGTTAGTCAGTACCTATATTATGTTTAATATTTATAATTGGTACGTTAAATATATTTTTCATAACTAGAATACAAATGAATAAAAATGTAATAAACAAAAATTTGATTCTTTATTTATTGTTAAGGTTTATATTTTTTTATTTTTATTTTTTTTATAAATATACATACCTACCAAGATAATACAGGTAGGTCGTAGGTAGATACCGTACCTATAATAAAACCTTTATGTAACTCTGTAATAATCCAATTTTAAGAAGTACTTAATTCATTTTTTTTATAGTTTTTTAGTAAAAAAAAAAATAAAGATGAACAACTTATACCTAATATATAGGTATGTTTAAAATTAATACGATTTCATTATTAAGTATGTACGTATAAATGTGGAAGTGGGATGACTGATAAAAATATCTATAACAGTTTGACATCAAGTTCGTATACCTACTTAAATAAAATTATTTAAAGTAATCAAAATTACGAGTAATACGATACGTCTTTTAATCATCACATCATTCTACATCAACCGTATCACAGTAACCATCGTTCGCTAATCGTGAAAAAATTATAATATTTTGTGAACAATATTGGTTCAGTGCGACTGTGCGTATATAATACCTACCATACAGTCCGATGATAAAAAAAAAATAATAGTTACGATTTTTAACACAGATTAGAAGTTGGACAATAGCAATGTGCATCATGAGTAATGTTTGTGTGTGTAAAATATATTATAATATTATAAACACAATACAATTATTATAATTATATTTAATAAAATCTGTTATTAGCTTATACTATGGATCAATATAAATACTAAACTAATACAATTATGCCTCATATCTACCTACTAATTAGTACGAGTAGATATTTAGTAGTATCATTGCATTATAGTGGTATCATGAGATATTAAAGTGTGTTACATGCCTACTTACTTTTTACTTAAATTAGAGATATTTATGATAGTAATATATTATTTTAAAGGTACATAATTTTATTATAATTAATTAATTAAACAAATACAAAAATTGGTTACAAAAAATATGTTTTAGTGTATTATTAAGAAATACTTTAAAATCGGCGTTGTTTATATAATACAAAACATACTACGTAATGGGAGGCGGACTAAATTTCAGATAAGGTAATTTTTAAAACTGATGTCGAATATTTAATACAAATCAATTTATTATTGTCGAAAGTTATCCAAGCCAATTATAGATAGGACCACTGGAAATCTCTCGATATTACAGTGTGACAGGTCTGCACCCCTCAATACGTAGTACTATATACCGTATATTGTATAAACATTATAAAATATCACATATATTTTATTATATAACATTAAAGGTACAATATTACGTACACTGTACCTGGTACGTATACATTTTAGACAATGTGTGCGCAAATTTATAATTTTGAAAAATGTTCTCCATTCCAATGATTGAATCGATAATATTTCTTCTGTATGAAGACACTTTAGCAAGACAGAAGTAAAGTTAGCCGATTGTATAGTAAAGTCAAATAATAAACTACTATACAACCAACTACCTCACTCTTGTCAGCGTAGATATCCAAATGATATTTATATTCAATATAAAACCTGAAAATGATAATTCAGAATTATTTTTAAGAAATGTTTTATTTAAATAACTCGTAATAAATTAAGATCAATTTTCATAAATTAATTTCAATCTTAAAAAATAATTAAATCTATCAACGTTTATCAATTGATTCCATAGTATTAATATGAAATTAAAAATTGTATACATTTATTTTTGTTACTGTTGAAAAAACCAAAAATGTAAATCTAGAGGCTAGACTTGATAGGTAAATTAAAATTTCATACCTACTGAATAAAATAGAATAGTAAATTATTAGGTAGGTACATAATGTTTATGTAATTTTATTTAAACTTGCAGTGATTTACATTAGGTATGTAATATAAATAAATATTCTACTTACATTAACAATTTGAATAAACATTTTTTGTTATGGTTTAAAGATCTTTGAATTATTTATATCAAAAATTAAAAGCCAAAGGTTTAAAAGGTAGATATTTTAAAAACGATTTTAAATGAGGCTTTCTTTTTTGAAATTCTATCTTAAAAATTAATATAATTAGGCATTCGATACGAAATGGGTATAATGAAAGTCATACGCAAAACGTGTAGGTACCTATATTTAACATTCATTACCCAAAAAAAGATGTATTTCTGTATTCTGTACCACTCATAGATCAACATTAAATTTTGTATTTATTCGAAGTAACAATCGTGTATGTAGGTACTTATATAACCTTGGAATCAAAACTCAATATTTAAGAAGATGTCACTCTCGTCGTTATAGTGAAAAGTGGTTTCATAGACAATTCACATTTCTCAATTTGTAGTCTAGTTAGGTACCTTAGTAGGTACTCAAATTAAGTAAAAATTACAAATATTGTTAATTTAGTGTCCTGTGGTTAAATTATTTAAGAAATTATAAGGTTGATTGATATTTATGTTAATAACAATTGATTATAATGTATAACTTATAACCTTAAAAAAAAAATGAAAATATAATGCTTACGTAGGACACTACATAATATGTGTTAACCTAATTTGGCTACAATATGTGAAATGCGAATTGCGATGTTGCAATTAACTTTGTACGTGATAGACAATGATAACTATTATCTGATAACATAATATGTGACGCTGACATCCTCTTAAAAAACACTGATAAATAGTATGAAGTATTATTTAGACTTTTATTTGACATCTAAATTATAATATTAATATTATGTTATAAAATGTATGAAAATTGTTCAATGTTATCTTTGGAAATTATGTAGGTTATTATATTTAACCTGAATACTTTTTTGTATATACAGATAAACAGTTCACAATATTTGCATATAAGTTATAGTTTTGAATGTACCTAAATAATATCATTTAATTATAATATATTACGAAAAAGCAGTTTGGTAGATAGTTACCTAGTCGTAGTTGTATAATTATTGCACACTATTGATTATTAAATGGTTATATAGTACTAGAACATTCAGTTTGTTTAATAATAATTATAATCATAATCCTTTACTAAAATATTCCTAATATTTTATAAGCAAATTTTATTTTATTTATTTGCGACTAGATTTTAGTAAATTTAATAAATTCTTTATTTAAGCCATGCACTTTTTATAATAGATGAGTGCACTGAGTGGCTGTATCCTCTAGAAACGAACTTGTGATACTAAACTTTGCGACACAAGTTCGGATCTACGGGTCGTAGCAACTCAGTTTTCACATTTTTCTCATTTTTAAATCAAAATAATCATCATTAATTACAATCACATTTTTAAAAGTTAAATAAATAGTTTAAGGTGAAATAAACTATATCTAGTCAGAAAAGTCTTTATTATAAGTGGTTAAACTTGAATTTTTACATAAGAGTTATTTGGCAAATATTCAATAATTATTCAAGGTTGATTATTTTTTACTAACGAATAAAAAGTTTTGATTAAGTACAGTTGTACTATTATTAATATTTAATCCAAAAAAATATTATAAATACAATAAATTTAGGTATTTTAGTCCAACTTTTGTTCGTATTATGAAATATACCTAACTTATATAAGTGTATATAGCATAACCCTACGCATAAATTATATAAAAGGTTTGGATTACAATTTTTGCCATATACCTAATATAAGTATTACTAGTATTAATACTTGTTAAATGCCAAGAAAGTCTACTAATATTTTGTTTCTACTTCTCAAAATTTGCCGTCTATTAACGGATGTAAATACCTTATATTTATGAAAATTATTTTTTAACTGTCTCATTAAATTTGTTTAATATAAAAGTATAAAACAGTATATATAAAATTGGTTCAAATTTTGTTGCCGAATTTTATTAGGTAGGTGAGTTGGTGCGAAGCCACTAAATACCTAACAGTATATTCATGATAATAATTTTCAAACAAAGTATAGCAAATAAAAATTATATAGAATTTACAGATAATTTATTTAATTTCCTTGTTGTATAATGTATAAAAAAAATGTACGAATTTAATTAAAACCTTCGGCTTTTGATTGAAAAATCCTCTAGGGATAGTAATTGATACGGAATGTTAAAAAAATGTTATCAATAGCTTATTCTAAACGTAGATTTAAAAGGGCAGCGTAATAATGCATATAGGTTTTATGCCACTCAACCATTGCAGTTAAAAAACGCTACAGATCTATAAACATCATCTGGCATTAGAATCGCAATATTCTATTTTTGTAAAGCCGTCCACAATGCATATTATTCAGTTAAGTAGAATTTAAAATGGTCTACTCAAAACAGTTCTTCCACATTATAACTATTAATCATACAATTTAATTGTATTTTATAATTATTAGGATTATATATTTATATTATATCATATTATGTAATACAAATTAACCTATATAATTATAAAAGATTGTAGATTTTTATATAATATATAAAAGTTATTGATAGTAATATTTATCGAAATTCGTCATTTAAAATTATTAATTTATGTTTTATATTCTTATTGAATCTAAATTTATTGAAAATACATTTTAAACATTATAGTAATATAAGTATAGGCTACATATATCCCATTTTTAATTATTTGTTTGAATAAAATATGCAAAACAATTTTCTTTTTATTAGTTATAAATTATACAAATGTTTTATTAATACACATATAGTTATTTTAAATTTTAATAGTTAGTAAAATTGTATAAATCACATTACGAAAAATTCGCAAAAGTTAAGCACGAAGTTGAAATATTATTAATTAATCGATGTATTTGTATTTTTACAGGTATTGCGTACAATGTTCAAAAATGAGAAATTTTTCTGCTGGTGTAAAGTATAAAGTAATTATTTTCAAATATTTTTCAGAATGTTAGGTACCTATATACTACTAATTTTTCTTTTTTAAATGACCGCTTTCTATTTACTTTCAACGAGAAATTTTTGCTAATTTTAAACACTATAAATTATAATTGTAAGCGTGGGTAAATCACGCAAGCACAAAGAAATCCGATTTTTTTTACCAAGGGGGAAAATTCTATACTTGACGGAAAGGGGGGAAAAAATTGTAAGAGAAAAAAAACAATAATAGCGCATATTGCATTATTGCATATAGTCGTCTCCATTTTAAACACAATATGTTTTTGTGTGCAAACTATTCCATATTTATTGTATTGTAGGCGAGTACGCTGTATTATAATATTACATAGCCATAAGTACCTATACCTATATTATACTATGTATAGCGCATTGTTTTTAATCTTTTGTTTGCGGATCGCCATCGCGTCCGATTATAAAATTATTGTTATGAATAATTAATGTAAACATTGTTATTGCGCAACGGAACACTATACGAAACATATTGTTATCCGCCCAAGACGGATCATATTATTTTATACTTTTGCAGTAGGGTACCTATATTTATAACGCCGCAATAATAATATTATTATACGATTTATACGTCATCATAATAGTATCGTACCTATAAGCAATAATAATATAACGTCCGATTCGTAAAAACGCGGCCTGCGTCGATGATAGGCAGCACTGCACTTGCGCGCGTGCTTCCGGTTCGCGCAGCAGTTCTCAGTCGTACCTGATAATTATAATAATATGTTCGTACCATGCACATGATATCATTGTACACGTGTATAATAGTCACAGCGCAGCGTGTTACTGACCTACGTCTCTGTTTTGTTCATTGTCGTTTGTTTCGCACGCAAACGTATCCGGACGGAACGCGAAAAGCGAATTCGAGATTTCGTCTGGAACCGGCAAGGGGCGCGCTTGTGCGTGCATGCATGCGGCGCGAGTGTGTGTGTGTGATATTGTCATTTGTGTTTGTGGGTATTTGTGTGCGTGTGTGTGCGTGTGTGTGTGTGTGTGATATTGTCATTTGTGTTTGTGGGTGTTTGTGTGCGTGTGTGTGTGTGTGTGTGTGTGTGTGTGTGTGTGTGTGTGTGTGTGTGCACGTACGTTTGTGTGTGGGTGTGTGCGCGATCGATAAAACGTTATAACAATATTATATACCCACGACTATTTTATGGGTAGGTAGTAGGTACGCGATAAATATTATTAAAACGGTAAACTCTCCAAGTACGTTTTTCCGACTGTGGGTGTTGTGCAACACAAAAGACAATTGGCGGTCAGCTCTTTAAGACATTTTGTATAGGTATAATAGGAAATAGTGCAATAAGGTCGGTTTTCACGAGGTAAAATACGAGAGGGATCGACACTGATTTTGAACCCCGATAATATACCTACCCAAAATATGAATTTTTAAATTAAAAACAACAAATTGTATATTAATTTTTTGTAGAAACACATCGAACATTGAAATATGAAAGTGAAATGCGAATACATCGGCGTACTGCGTATTATAATGTATAGGTGGCCGTGTATCAATAATCTATCAATAAATAAAATTAATAAATGTAAAATTAATGGGCGATTCTAGGAAAAACATGTATTCGCGAACTGTTGACAAACATATTATATTATTATGATAAAAATGAAAAATAAATGATATAAATATAAATTATTTGTTAATACCATGATTGACTGTACACATTAAAAAAAATATAATAAAATTTCCCTTAAACAAATCGTATTGTACCTATCTTGTACGAATTTTTCTTATAACCTGGCCTATACTGAATTGTTATCCCGGACACGCCTCTGGATCGACAATGGACGACGGACGAGGAGGACGAAAATCGTGTAAAGTTCATTGACGCCGCCGGCAGACGGCGAGCGAAAACAACGGAAATTGTAACTTTCGTCGTCGTTGTAACTATATATTATAAGAGGTAACTATCTAACTAATATTAATGTGATGAGTGTTATTATTATTATTATATCGCGACGTCGTTGGGCGGTAGGGGGGACGACTTCGATGGTGAGTGCAAGAATATAATAATATATGTATAAGATAGGTTGTTAACCTTGAATGCATTTTAGATACATAATATTATATACCTACGTCGTTGTCTCCACAAGGTTGCGTCGTCGCCCAATGACAATGTATTTTAGCGCGCGCCGTACAGGTCTTTCTCGAGAGTTACTGACCTATGTCTACGTCATTATCGTTGTTGTAATATACTTAACACTCACGCCACGCACACGCACGCGACGAACGCTGCACAGGCACACACTTGTGTATTATGATATTATTATTATTATTATAACTATTATATATCGTTAATAACTCACATGTGTCAGACACATTACACATTTTACACATATTATATTATATTTATATATCTTAATGTTTCATAAAAGTTATAAATCATAATAATAAATTATGTACCTATAGCTAATCGAAAAGTTATGGTCATTGAAAATATTCTATACAAGACTTACCGAATTGTCTCCGCTTGAAATACTCAACATTGTTAATATCGTATTGTTTATTATGTGCTGCCGTGGTTCTCCGAGACAAATGCGGCGTGCGAAACAAAGAACGTACATCATAGTATTACGTACTATTCAAGTTATATAATAATATGTGGCGCAGATGGGACGTGGATTGCGAAATTCGCGCGTCTTGACCCACCTCAACTTGAATGGGAAGTGTATAATAATAAAAGAAACGAGCGTACCTACCCCAACCCGTAGTCGACGAGTCGTTCACCCCTTTGACACCACGCCCGGATGGGGGGGCGCGTTCGCGGTGGATGGCCAGCCAGACTCGGGGCCGTTGAACTCTCACCCCAAGCGCAAGCCAGCCATAACCTAGACAACGCCGCCGCCGCCGCCGCCGCCGCCGCCGTCGTCGCCAACACCACCGCCGCCACTACTGCCGCCACCGCTAAAGCTCAAAACCAAAATGTTAACCACAGGCGGCGATAAAAATTAATCGGGGCCGGGCGGTTATTTTTTGCGACGAAAAAAGTATACACACTTATAAATAAAACCGTAAACAATACCATAGATACCTGTTAGACGTATACTATTTTTTATGCAAAAATGATCTTACCTGATATTCCGCAATAGCTGATCGCCACGTTGAAATTATGATTTCCAATCGTCCGCTGTTTGGCGGTCAAACTTCGGCCGTCTCTCGTCGTTCCGTGTTGATTTTCGGCAGCTGTCTGTCAGGTGGTCATCGTCGTCAGCAAGGAATGGGGGAAAAAAAAATGAAAATAGCTTAAAAATAATTCAGCTCCGATACCGGACATGTATAGAAACGAATTCCGTAAAAAATTATATTTACTCGAAAAGAAAGAAAGGAATGAAAAAAATCATCGCATACACGATCTTCCGGTCGGTAGAAGCTGAGAAATATTATTGTGGTGGAGAGCTGCTTGCTTGTTGGCGCAACGGAGGATGAGTTGCGAACGTCATTAAAGTGCATTGACACTGACCTGCCTCAATCGGGACCGAGTTAAGGCCAGACGGTAGAATGCGTTAGCCGCGCATGCGCTCCCCGCCAGTTACACACCGCGCAACAATATTATTACGGTCTGGTCCGTCTGGCGGCCGCCCGTCCGACTGGTGTAACTTTACGTTTTAGCACGCCAATACGCCATGTACCTAACCTATACTACTGTAATACTGTGCATGTACCATAATAATAATAAAATACAATAACTTATCGCACATTTTGCGGACTAACGTAATGCGTAATGTGTATAAATAAATTTATCATTATTATTACTATATTATTATAATGTGTACGTGCCTCAGCCCTCTATAATATTATTGTTACATAATATTATCTGATATTATATGGTAATATAGTTATAATATTATGTCTACTAAATTAATAACAGATACGTATAGACAGATTTCTATAGCGACAGATGCATTTTTATCTAAAGACTATAATACGTATACATACTATATTTTATGTTAGGTTAGGGGACTGTATAGAGCACCAAAATGGCCCAACATAATATTAAGGTTCTGAGTGGAGTAATAGATGTATTTTATTGCTTATAGACAACTTGATCAACGAATTATTCTCAAAAATGCATAAGCTGTAGCCTATAGATGCTGTTTTTGCAGGATTTAACGCTCATACAGATCAATTATTTCATAGAACAAAAAATAGTATAATATAAAATGTAATCATCTAAGCTATAGGAAATGAAAAAAAAGGAATATCGTTTGTTACCAGAACAACTCAATCAAGTTGTTATAGACTATAGTAATAATAAAACAAATTAAGAAAAGTAGTTTTGGCCAACATTAGATAAGTTATTATAGTGCAATATAGAGTTTTGTTAAAATTCATAGGTAGTTAATAATTATGTATTATACATAATACTATTATTTTAATGTGCATTTGCAACGAGGAGTAGGAGGCGTGAATATGAGGTGATGGCCTCGACGAATTCACGAATTTTAGCACTTCCGAAAATTATTTTTCTACAAAACCAATGCCCCAACACACACACACACAAACACAAAATAAAATTCTTGGCTGCGGCTACGATTGCCGCCCTTCCCTGTTGTTAGCTACGTCGCAAATTGCGTTCGCCCGGCGAGAACAACGAACCCGGCGTCCCGGCCGGTTCAATATATTATGCATATATTATTATACTCGAATTGTTTGTACCTACGCTATATTTATTCACGTAGCGTTATTAAAATAATGAAAACTCAAGGCCGGGTTAAAGGGGAGGAAAATGGGCGATTACCTAAAACAATCCAAGAAAAAATTATCCAAAAATTTGAATTAAATATAATATAATAATATAATCAATAATGTAACATAGGCAATAATGTTTTTAAAATCAAAAAAAAACAATAGGTACTATTTCAGTTTTAAGTTTTTCTATTGTATGGAGGACAGAGGTGTCTACCGAATATTGTCACTATAAATTATCAATATTATCATTGCAACAATAAATTAATCTTTACGACTTTGTATATAAAAAAAGTGGATGCCGCAATAATCATAAATACACCAAACGACAGACAAACAATGAAATTAAAATTTTTTAGAATAGTACATACAACAGTAATATATTATATTCAAATTTAATTAATTTTTTTTTATTATCCACAATAAGCAATAAATGTTACGACGGTTGTCATCAGTTATACCATTGAATATAAATACTCTAATACTAGTATTTATAATCAATGTATTGACGCATAGGATGTATAATTATTATTAACCGAAAATATATAATATTATAATAATATTATGTTACCAATAATATCTTTTAGCACAGTGCGTAAACCGATACACGAATACCAATAAATAATTGGCATAAAAGCCCCCATTCTACAGGCGTTTAGTTTGAAACTGTAAACGTATAAGCACACATAAATAGCCCTTCATTGTTTTTTACAGTATAGGAACCTATAATACTATAGCCTCAAATTGAGGCTACCCCTCAAAAGTATGTCAGTGCATTATTTGTATTCTCTCTCTCACCCACGCGCATCATGACGCATTTGCGTTCAGCAGAACCAACTTTGCGTGAGTGAATAGAGTGAATGTTACGTTCGATTTTTTAAGATATTTCAATTTTCAAGCAAATTATGAGTACCTATGTAAAATGTTACAGTTAAAAAATGCTCATATCGTGTATATTATTAAAATGGTAATATCATTAAAAGAATCCAACGCACGCACAATTAGTGTTCTCAACTTAGAGTTCGATAATAGGTCATTGTAATTCATTATTAAACTGACAACACAAGGTTGGTTGGTTCTACTGATCGCAAATTTGCCGTGTTGCGCGTGGGTCAGAGAGAGAAAACAATTTGTGGTGAGCTGACATTCTCCCGAGCCGGCTAGTAAGGGTACCTATAGTGTATAAAAGGTTTCAGACGTTGTAGTCATAACAGCCAACAGGACGACGAAAAAAATAATAATATTCTCAAATATTGCCGTCGAAACGTCCTATTTAGGTATCGCAATTCGCAGTGTGTAACGATATTATATTATCATCGTCATGTATATCATAGACGGTTGCAGTGCGGAATCGGCGCACACGGTTCGTTCGTTCGTTCGTTCGTTCGTTCGGTCGGGCCGCCGCGGTACACGGTGCGCACTCTGCGAAACGCGCGCGCGGCTGCCATCACGCGACGACGAGTGGGAATCGACCGTCAAAAAGTGCGGAAAGGTCGTTGACTCGAACTCCGTCGGCCAGCGCCGCCACCGCCGCCGCCGCAGCCTTCGGCATTCTCGTTTTATATTTTGCGCACAGCGTTATGTAATAAAACGCGTACGACCGACCGGCCATTTTGCGCGTTACAAAATGCCATCCATTTTTCTTTTTTTTTTTTTTTCTTTTATTATTATTTTTATTTCCTTTTCTCCGACCCGACGAACCACACCTTGTGCCTGTCCCGTCGTCGGTTTATTATATCGCTCGGAACGACCACGACGACGACCGCCACGATATTATATTATTATTATTATTTTCAACTGTAATTTTGCAATGTAATATTATTTGCCTTACCACAACACACCATGTATTATTATTATTAAGGTTTTGCCGGATGCGTCTCTCGGGCGGATTTATTATATTGTACAGCTATAACATTGTAATACCTCAATACCTGTACGAAGTAGACATATCTCCCTCTGACTTATAATTATGTTAACTTTTGTAGTCGACATTGACTTTGACCCTCCCCCTCTCTAGTTGTCCCCTAATTGCATCAACTAGACATCTACAACAGACGATCGAAACGATATTGACCGATAAATATTATTATAAAATTATATACCTACGGTAATAATATTGTATGAGTGGTTTTTATAATTATTAAAGTTTGACAATGTGTTTTGCAACCGATCGATCGAGATATTTTTTCGTTTCATTTCAAGGACAAACGACGCGGTTTCGTTTTTTTTTTTTTTTGTCAAGAGCTGTTCCACCAAAGTACTAATAACCTTGTTATTCGGCGCAACCATAAAATATAATTTATATAAATTATTTTATTGCATATTATGTGCGGTGCAGCGCTGAAACGATATTATTAAATTATTACCAATATAGTATTATAATACTTAATTTTATGTCACTGTTTTTTTTTCCTATTCATTATGTTGGCTTATTAGTTTTTCTCCTGTATCGTATTCAGCTCGCAAAAAGTTTTTTGCTGATTTATTATCTATATAATGTTACGACATGGACACATGGTTTTCACATGATATGTATTGCAGATAATATTAGTTCGTCTAGATTTTTTTCCCCAATTTACTAATTCCCCACTAAAACAAAATTATTTCTACATATCAAAAACCACAGTAATACATATTAATTTATGTAAATAACGTGCAGTCTTTATCGTTATATAATTGTATAATTTTAAGTATTAGGTATACATATATAGGTAATTGGGTATACCAATTATTTTACTTCAAATCGAGTAAACTAGTGTTATTTTACATTACGCCTTTGTTTCATGAAAATACATGTTTGATATTTGCATAAATTAATTATTTTTCCACTTGAAAAATGATTAGATAACAATGTTTTTAATGATATATAGGTGTTTTAATTAATGAGCTATCGTAATTTCTATTACGATAATTTATTAAAATATACCATTATAATTTATAAATTCTACCTAACTAAATTATTTTTAGTTTAATCATTTTAAATTGCTTTTCATCAAGTTTAATTGTCATTTGCGAAATTAAAATGGTTGTCGATGTCAGTGCATACTATTGATTAAATTGAATGCGTTCGTGTGCGTTGTTAAATTGTTATATTGTTCGGTTTTGGCATCGTTTTTGTCCATTTCCATAAACAAACTAAATAATTCTATACTCAGCATTTATTCATATATTTATATTCTACACATATGCATATACAAACGATACTATTTATTATTTTATATATCCAACATATAGGTACATGGTTTTTAATTGTAAATTTCCGCTTTTAATTTATACATCTAAACACGATGTACATAAATTAAAGCAGCCGGTAGGCGGTATTCATTTGTCAATATTAATGTATATGATGAACAAAACAAACTGTGACTATATTATTTAGTATAATAAAGGAGCTCCAGAGATGATAGATCGAACCAATTCTGAAGGTTTTATTTCCTCATAAGTATTTTTTTCCTAAATTTGAACTTTTTTTACGATAGAAAATCGTAGACTTGTCACCAATAGGTACGTTTTATAAAATACCTACTGTTGATTGATTTTTTTTTCAACCTTTTTTTGATTTTTCCAATATAATTACTGAAATATAGTCCATCCTCTAACTTACTATCTATATAGATAGATAAATAATTTTTAACTGTCAGTTTACAGATAATATTTATAAAAATAACATATTATAAAGAATTAAAAAATACTACACAACAATACCCTACCAATTATGATTTCTTCATTAATAATGAATTGAAATATAAAATTAAAATACAAAATTTAGGAAATGCATCCATAATGTTATTTTTCTACTTTTAGATATTTAGGGCAGGAGCATGAATGTATTTTTTATAATAATGTGTCCAAATTTTTTTGTGACTGTTATCAGATTTTAGAACAATAATAATGCAAACCTTTACTTTTCAGGGTGGTTCCTGGAAGAACATTTGATCTAGATGGTATTTAGGAACTTAGGGGAGGATGTTTGAATGGAACCCATAAAAAATATAGTCACATATTTTTTATAATAGGTTGAATTTCAAATGTTGATACAAATAATAACGATTTGTGTTATTTTATTATTATTTAAAAAATACTAATAGTAGAAATTTGAAAAATTCCATTATTACTATTTACTTAAATCATAACTTTCTATACACAATGAGATTTTATTTTAAATCAAATTATTAAGACTAATATAAGTTCTAGTTTTGACAAAACTGGATATTTAAACGAAAAACTAGTAATTTTCCACCAATGATTTTAGTCACTATGTTAATTAAAAAAAAATATTCATCGTCTATAAGGACTTCAAACTTTTCAACATACGTATATTATTGTTTTCTATACACGAAGAAATTTTCAAATGTTTAGACTTATCTTAAACTATGAACCTGTTCACACTGTTTTACGTTACGTGGTTTTGAGTTTTATTTTATATTAAGTTAATAACAATAATATTATAATCGGTATTGGTATGCAATATTTTTGGCAAAAATCAGGTCAATATACCATATATATCACTATTGGAAATAAATATTACTAATAGTACTTTATGTAAACCAATAATTATAAAATGCCCTTAAAAATAGAAACGTTTGCGCACTAAAGACCACTTTTCGTATAGCCGTATAGATACAATGATTTACAAGATAAGACGATAAGACAAAATTCGTATGATTTTGCAATTTATAAAACAATTTAAATTATTTTTAAATGATATAAGATATTAAAAATATACGGATTCCATGAAACTTTTGGAATATGTAACATAGTCTTGCAATAACTTACAAATTTGCAATCGCGTGCTCAATATTCGAGAATAAAAATCGGGGAACTCACTTAGTTGCAGAGTTGGTTGAAAAAAACAAAAACAAAAATAAAACTTAATTTTTTGTTCTAAGCTGTTTTTTCAGCTTTCCAACAAAATAAATTGTTTGAGTTTTAAACAGTTAAAAATAATGTTTTAACAGTATATTTAAAGTAACTTGATTTTAATTTAATATTATGATTTAATACTTTTAATACTTTTTTCTGAAGGATATATATATTATTATTTATTATTAATAATAAATCAAAAAAAAAACATAATATTCACTTGGATTTTACTCTGTTTTAAACTTATGTTTTATTCGTTTTAAACAAAGAACAAAACGTTTAAAACAAATGTTTTAAACATTACAACCCTGAAGTCTGTTGTATAAATAGTAGGAGTCAAGTTACTTCGTCCTTGAATAGGTCACTGTAATGGATATGTTAAATTAAAATTAAATTATAAATCATTTCACACAAAAAATGATTTTGAGCGGGGATGGTCTGTCTGTCAATCTGTATAATCAAGTATACTTCATTATATATTTATGTTGCTATTATAGTAATTTATTTTACTTTTAGTAATACAGTATACCTAGGTTGAATTCATTTTTACAACATTGCATTTATTATTCTATTAATTATTATAATTTTACCTATATATAAGTATAAAATCATAAATTATTGTTATACAATTTAAACTCAATACGACTTACCTTAGGCCGTAGGACGGCATGAATAGGATTGCAGTATAAATAGGTACAATAGCTTAAAAGTTATAACTTAAAACTAATCTAAATATTTTGAAAATGTCACTATAAATTGTAAAATATATTAAACATACAAGTATTTTTTTTTTTTTGTCCTTAAGCTCGGCATCTATGGCCTTTAGCTGTTTGTAGGGTTGTATTGTGGTGGTGGTAGGGTTTGGAACGGTGAGTTTTTACACGTGAGTGTTTGTGTTTGGCAGAATTTTTAAGTGGGCACCTGTAGGTATCTGCCATGCCCGGGTGGAGGGTGGCGGCCTTTCTCTCAGGATACCGAGACTGCCCGAAGAAAAATGCCGCCTGTAGCCGGGATCGAACCGATGCCTTAGTCCGCTTAGGTAGACTCGGCGATTGGGCCACTATTTTATTTTAATTTTATAATTGAATCCAGTAAGCATAAGTTTATATTAAAATTAGAAGCGTAGAAACATGAAAATATAGGAAACGAACTTTAATTCTTACGAATTATATTCTTAAAGAAATTAAAAAGCACGATGAAGGGAAAAAACAGATTTGAATTTGTGATATCTGTAAAAAATTATTATTATTATTATTTAAACAGAAATGTATTTTAAAGTAATTGGAAAAAAAATAATAATTATTTGACTAATTTTATGTATCTAATGATAAAATGTTTAAAATATATTGACTCTTTTTGAGCTATTTAAAGCCATTACAATTTATTTTTTAAATATTAAATTTGATTACTTTCACAAACACAAGTATTGACACACCATCTCCGCTCAAAATTGTTTTTCATAAATGTTAGGTTACAATGATATTATAATGATATTGTACTACTGTACAACAGAGCGGTACCCACTTTTTATAATAAATAATATTATTACATTAAATGCCAAGTATGCATAATATAACTATAATAGGTACTCGATTTTTTTCTATACAAAAATTATTAAACGATTAAAAAATATTAGTAAAATTTAATTCTGACCAACAAATTCAGATTGCACTCCATTGTTCTTTACTAATTGAAATACTGCAAGCAGGGTTACCGAAATTTTCTTTTAAAAATATGCTAGGGAGCTAAACTGCATTTATGCCACAAAATAGAAGTTAAACCTCACATTTTACCACATAAGTTATAACCTATGCGGATGACACCTGCCTTCTTTTTTCCGAAAACTCATGGGAAGACGTCACAAAACGATTGTTAGTGTAAATACTGTCTTTAAAGAACTGAATAACAATAAACTGACTTTGAGTATAAGAAAAAGTATATTCATTACATTTTCAATTTATAGTACCTACATACATACCGTTCGATGATATTATTATTCACTCTTGTAATATTCGAGATTTAAATTTCAAATTATGTAATTGCCAAAAAATAAGTAGGGTAAAAATAGTTAAATATTTAGGTCTTATTTCTGACTGGAATCTTAGGTGGACATTTCGTATTGAAAATGTGGTTATGTGATTAAGATCTGTTATTTGCATATTTTTCAAACTAAATAAACTTTATAAATACGCCCCTGTACATGGATATTGGACAAAAATATTATTAAGTTTATAGGAAGGTATCTAAGTGCCGAGCGTTTTTAATAAATGTAACAACCTTTAATAAACTTAAAATTTAAAATAAAAAGATTAACTTTTCTATAAGTAGGTAGGTACTTTCCTGGAAATAATACTATTAATGCAGCTACATTCGTCAATTATAAAAGGTGCATGATTGTCCAATATTCTGCATTTCTTATCTAATATTTATAGGTATTATATTATTTTATTTTTTATCTTATATTTTTAAAAATAATAATAAACGGTAAGAAACGTAGCACGCTATTCGATATTTTCCACTTCGAAGAGAATTAATGATTCATAAATATGGTAATAAGCAACCATGACAACGAAAACATTAAGAAAAATCGGTTAATGAGAAAATCAAAATATCTATACCCAGCCCAAATACATATTAAATTTAATTTAAAACAATTTTAAGATTTTTTTTTTCATTTGGAAGTTTCTTCAATATTATTTAGTTTTATACAAATTAAATTATCGGTGAAAAATGCAATGTTTTAGTTAATTACCTATATGAACAAAATTAATAAACTTTCACAAACTAAAATAATTTCTTTGATTAATTCTCAAATGGAGAAATTTTCAACACTCGTTAAAAATGTTGACGATTTCCCTGCAGAGAAAACGAAAGCTGTAATGACTGATAAAGAATCAGTCAGAGTAAGAGAGTTTCTATTATTGAATATCATTTAAAATCCACTGAACAAAAAAATTTAGACAAATCACTAATACCAGGCTAACAAATGTATACTATATACATTTACCCGAAGGCCGAAACATAATTTACTGAATGTTAAGTGACAGTACGCCCATATGACGTACATATTATTGATATGTTTTTAAATAATGATAATATTATTATAAATTTCTTGTTTGGTAATGCAATCTGCGCAAGATAGCTAATAAAGAATAGTTTATTATCGATATGTATACAGCTATCTTCAATGACTTAGACCCAAAGCAAAGTGAAATCTGTCTTGAAAATCTACACTTTTCTTCCACCTATAACTAAATACAAGGTTAAACTTCAACCTTCGTCAAGAGCTTTTTCGTTGTAATTTTGATGTTACATGACTGAAATTAACTGTAAGGTTTATTGATGGGATATTATGCTATTTAATTATTAATGAACCACAAATAAATAAATAATATGTAATAGGTCTCTAATATGTATACGTAGTAATATCTATTAAATTATAAATGTAAAGAGACCTACCTCTTCCTATACCTATTATCTATTTAATGGTAATTTGTGTATTTTCATCAAAACATAAAATAATAATGGATATAAACTGAAAAGAAAAAAAATCAAATTAAGGAAAAAAAGTGGGTAAGTGGATGTCGCTCTGATGTTCAGTAGGTTACAAGTGGGTCACTGTAATGGATGGTGTTAAATTTGAATTCAATGATATAATATCATTGTATAAGTAAAGCGATTCTGAATTTCTGAACGAAGACAGTCAGTCAGTCTATGATATTATTGTGAATAAAGTAATTTATATATAACCTATTTATGTGGAGCCTTGTTTTAAATTCTAAATCCTTAACTATAAAAGCTGAACATTTCAAATTTTTAACTACATAATAATTATTACATTTTAAATTTGATAAATGTTGTCAACATTTGAACTTTAAATGCTTATCAAAAAAAATAGTGACTGGATTTTTAATATTATTCAATTGTAATTGTAACAATATATTAGCATCCTAATTTGTATTAAATTTTCAAGCTTTTTTAACCAAACCAATAAAATTTTATATGTAATTTCGTCCAAATTTGAACTTAAAATGACTTTAAAAATAAACTGTGTTATTTATAACTGTGTATTTTTAAGATTTTTTGGTAATAGAATTAACTACTTACGCGGAATCTTGTTTTACATTTTCAATCCTTAACTATAAAATCTGAACATTTAAAATTTTTAACTGCATAATAATTATTCAATTTTAAAATTGATAATTTTGTCAAAACTCGATCTTTAAATTCTTATACAAAAATTGAGATAATGTTTTTTAACATTTTTCAACTGCTATGTAACAATATATATCAGGAGCCTTGTATTACATTTTTACACTTTTTGGCCCAACAGATAAAACTTTATTGATGTTAAAATTGATGTTTAAAAATAAACAAATTGAAATATGAAATCGTCCGTAAACAGCTCAAAATAAATCAAAATATTTTGAAAATTTTATCAAGTATATGAATTGATAAAATAAACATTCAGTGAGATTTTCATGTATCTACAGTTATTTGTTTTTGAATTACAAGAAAATAAGAAAATCGCTACATGAGAAATCGAGTGAATATCTAATGTTGTATAAATGCATTCAAACGCTCATAAAAATGTTATTTGACTTTTTTATAGACTTTTTTTGATAAAGGCAGACAAACTTATGAGTAATCTTATATTACATTTTCAAATCTTAGATTTAAAAAGAAAATTTTTTATGAATTCTTAATTCAAAATAATTTGCTAATTTTTGATTTGACCTCCCGAAGCACCAACTAGATTCACTTTCCCATCGAACAAGATACTGTTGAAGAAAATTTGTTGAAGCAGTTTTACTGCCCCAAACCGTAATGACAGACACAAAAAAAAAAAATTTAAAAAAAAACACACCTCATTGTAAAATCAATACATTCATCGTTCCACTCAGAATCTAAAATCAAGTGTTCTTAAATGCTGTTAATATATTTTAATTGTCTTAAGCTATTAACTTATTAATTATTTTTAATTAAATCATAGATAAAAATTATTCAACTTAAGTTCGTATAACCAGGCAAATAGACTAAATTGTCATTTTTATAGTTTCTAACAACATATTTTCAAGATCTAGGAACTAACTACATATTAATATATTATTATATATTAATACAAATATTTTTCTTACATAGACACTATTCTAAGTTGATTTTAAGTATCGGTATACAATTTACCTACTTCAATCAAAAATGCTTTTTTATCTTAGAATTTATTCATGCGAAAATGATCGTTAATAAAATATGTTTATCTAGGTAATTATATTTATTTTTAATCAATATTCAATAATAATAAGAGTGTTAATCTTATATATTACATATTTACACGTTAATAATTGATTCAAGGTGGCCATTCATTTTTATAATTTACTTTAGTACATATTTTGCTCATCTCTATTATCTAAAATTTCATGTTTTGAAATATTACAAATAATATTATTAAAATTAAACTATGTTTATTAGTTATTAGTGTCGTTTTAGTATTTTAAAGTTTGATACCTATACGTAGTACAGCTACATAGTTCAGTAAGGTTCAGTTAACTGTTAAATTTATAATTAGTTATTGCCAAATTAACTATTCAATGTTTTACTTTACATATATTATGAACAATATGTCAAGATATAAAGTTTAAAGCAAAATTTAAATTTCCAAATGTTCATAGGTATGTCACATAATGTTTTATTTGAATTAACTACCTAAGAACATATTTATAATTTTATAAGAAACTTAAAATCGTTTTCAGACTTCATATAGGTAAGGCTGGGCATTAACGAGTTAAAAGTTAAAATTAAGTTAAAACGTTAAGTTAATTTTAATTAAATCGTTACTTTTTTTTCAAATTAACTTTTAACTTACTAAGTTACATTTTTTCAAGATGAACGTGTTAACTTTAAGTTAATTTTATTTTAAAGATATCTAAATTAAGTTAATTTTTGTCCGAAGAATAATGCAAATGTTTGAATGGATTTTTACTTTGATGTATCATTTTAAATTTCCCCAGTAATTTTCTCGAGCGTAAAGAAAAACTATCTAATAAACCATATTTTGTATCTGGAATTTTTTATTTTTACAAATTAGCAAATTTTAACTTTACACTAAGTTAAGTTACTTTTTTTCAAAGTTAACTTTTAACTTCATGAGTTAACGAAAAAAATTACGAGTAACTTTTAACTTCGCTTTACTTTATCGTTTTAAAATAACTTAACTTAACGAGTTAAAAAAATCGTTAACTTACCCAGCCTTGGGCTATAGGTACCTACTGGTGTTTTTTAAATATTTTTTTTATAGTGAATTTGATTAATGGCCATGAGGTGCTGTCTTTATTTTTAATTGTTATTTCTGATCGGTTTATCAGTGTCTATAGGTATAATATATTATGCACCTAATTGATATAAAAAATAATTATCTATAACTCTAAAGTCAAAGACTAATCATGGTACAGAGATTATAATAATTATAACTAACTTACTTGCCAAATAAACAAGGTGAACAAATCAGATAACTAAAATGTCTGGTGTCTTATATTTTATAAACATTAAAAAGTTTAAATCAGGTGAACAAATTATCAATTAAAATACAAAGTTATGTTAAAGTGAAAAACAAACTAATTATTAAAATTGAGCTGATCAACACAATATGCAAAAGTGGTCAAACATTATAAAAATAATTTAAAATCCCAAAAACTATATATATATTTATTTTTATTTTTTATTTTTATTTATTCTTCAGAAGATAATGGGCTCCACTGAACATGTTCGTGTGGGGGCCCATGACATATAGTATACATTACGATAAGTAGGTATTCGGCGTACCTACTATAATATTATAATAATATATAGAGACTATACGGAACCTATTTTAGAATTTTTACAACAGTAAATAAAAATTAGTGTGAATTAATTAAGTGTTATTGAATAAAGAAATCCTGGATTTAATGTAAGTTATTGTCATATTGACTCATTTTTTTAAACCCAAAATGTTGACAAAATATCACAACAGCAACGTTGTATGCGAAATGGGCGTACATGGGCTATAAATTGGCAGTTAGTACCTTATCTTTCGGGTGCATCTGTCCACCTCGTGGCGCCAAATGGGCTGTAGCCGGTGAGTAGACTGAGGTTCGGGAAATAATATAAATCAATAATACTCGGAATATATTATCATACATCCAAATATAAACTGATACCTTAAATACATAAATGGCGTGAGACGTGGTTATTTATTGGTAATCTAAGACCGGCCACCAGGTATATCATATTTTTCGGTTACGTCCTTAACTATATCAAATATATGTAATATGTACAGTAAAAACCTCACGCTAGTTACGAACCATTAAAAATCACCTACAAACCTGGACTACTGTATAATAATCATGATCAGTGGACTCTTTTAGATTCCTACATCTAGAGCATTATTATCCATTACAAAGTACCTAATGAAAGAATGATAGAATTATTGGTTCTTTCTAAAGAACTTAGAACTGTGAAACTAAATATAAGAAAATTCCCCCGATTTCCAAAGATGAGAGGAATAACAGTCACCATTCAAACGAGAATAGGTCACAATAATTCTCATCCATTTAACTCAAACTTATTTCATCACAAAGAACGTACATGTGTGATTGCCGATATCTATGCGGAATGTAACGCTAACAATAGAACATAATAATATGGTAGTGATCAATTGCCCCAAATACATCACCGAAGCCCGAAAAATTGTAAACATTCCACCTTCATTACAAATCAAGCTCTTAATGATGAGAATACCTTGGTAATGTGTAATAATTGTTTTTTGGTCAACCACACTTTGATATCTTTGGTTTTTCAAACTCAGGGCCGGCCCAAGGTATTTTGACGCCCCGGGAAATTTTTTGAAAGGCACCCTTAATCTAATGCTCTATAATACAGTTTATACTTTTTATACTTACCTACATATTTTGTTTAAAATTCGTGTATTAATGGATAGGTAAAGGATTGCAAAACTTATACGGATACAATTTATTTTTATTTTTTATAATTAATATGTATTTAGATTATTTCTTTAATCGTATACAATATAATAAATATTATTAATAATAATTTTTTTTTAAATTTACATTTTTTTTCTAGATTTTAAATCAGCAAAATGTTGTATTGCTTCGTTTAGATCTAATTTAGAAACTATATCATTTTCTATACTGATTAATGCCAAATTGTTGAGACGTTCTTCTGTCATTGTTGATCTCAAATACGTTTTTATTAACTTCAATTTGCTGAAACTTCTCTCGCAACTTGCAGTAGTTACAGGAATTGTCATCATAATTCTTAAAGCGAACCATATGTTTGGTAAGGTATCTTGTAATTTGTTATCATTAATAAATGTTAAGATTTCCAATGGATAGCTATCTTTTTTAGAGTATAATGATCTTACAATCTCATACTAGCACATTTGATATGATGAGGCGAATTCTCGTGTGTTTTTTAATACTCGTGTACATGTTTCCAGTCTTTTAACCCATCTTTGGCTAAATTAGATCGACTCGTAGGATCAAATATTTTACAAAAAAAACAAAATACTGCATTAACTGTTTCGGAGTACACTATAGCCATTTTCTGAAATATTTTTCTCCGTTACTTATAGTTCGAAAAAATAACGAATATGAAAAATATTATTATCTTTAGGAAAATTAAAATTGTTCATATAATCAATAGACATTTTGGGTCCTGTTGTTATCAAATAATCTTTGTCAGTATAGATGTTAATTGTTCAGGCCAATATGCTATATCATTGAAATTTTTTGAACTAGTTATTAAATCAAAAGATTCATCGATATTTTTTGGATCATTCGGGAGTAAATTAGGAATATTACTACATTCTTCGTCATTACTAGAACTATTATTAAAATCATTTATTTCATTAGAACGATCTAATTTATGAGCGCTGTTTATAATTTATAAATAAATAATAAATACTTACATATTTTTGACCGATACCGGCGACACCGCTAACAACTGTTCAACTTCACAAGAAAAACAAAAATGAGAAATAATTGTACATCGTATTTCGAACATTATTAGTTTAGTACAGATAACGACAATAAAAGACGATAAATGTATGATTAATAGCTATAATAATAACCAACACAGTCCAATATAGCGACTATGTTATTTTATATCTCAGACGTATCGGCTGTTCGGCTGTAATGCTTCCTCCACACTCGTATCGCCTCGCCTCGTGCGCGCTCCGTTTATTTATATCCGTTTTCATATTTATAAAATATTCGTATATTAAAAGCGCCCCTAAAAAAGTAGCGCCCCGAGCAACCGCCCGGTTCGCCCATATCTTGGGCCGGCACTGGGCAAACTCATAATATCTATGTCAGTACCCGATACCCATAGAGTATAGCAAGTACCTACCTACCTAATGCCCATAGGCTAAGCGTATATGATATACTTAGATCGTTAGATCTTTTAACATTCGATAAAATATTTAAATTCTAGTTAGATAATGTTTATAATGACTTTTGTACTTACATTTACTAACGTAACATGATTTTATGACGTGGGCACCCTTATTGGTGTATCTTATAGTAATTAGTAAATTATAAATTAGCCAATTCACTTATGCATTACCTATGCACTTTAAAAAGTCTAATTATTATTTTTATTTTATTGTATTATTTACCTAGTAATTTTACAATGATGTGGTTTTTTTGGTTGTTTTTTGTTTTTTTTGGCCTGTCGTCGTATTTCGAAACAGTAAAAATGCTTAGAATTTAAAATTCAATATATTTTATGGTAGATTAACACACACATTACACTATTACAGACTACAGTAAATGTCATTAGTGACTTACGTCTTACTCGATTACGGGGTACCTACACTCGATACGACGATACCTACTGTACAGCAGCGTGGTCAGTGGTGTACTTAAAGCTGAATTTCTGGGGGGGGAGGGGGGTTATTAGTGGTTAATGTTGGCTAAAAAGTACATCTTATATGAAAATAATTCTTCCTGAAAATTTTTTGGGTGGGAGGGTGTTATCATAATACGATGAGCGTTTACTTTTGTGTCTGTTATATAAAAAAAACTTTTGGAGCAGTGAAAGTGCTTTGAAGTAAGTTTCGGGTAGAAAATTTTAATTAGTTTGTATGCTTTGGGGAGGGAGGACAAAAGGAGTCCTTTAATAATAACTGGATTTAATACAAACGCGGGACCACATAAAAATAATACCGCAACACGGTCGAAACAAATTCTTTTTTAAATTTAAATACTTAGCTACGAAGTATATTTTATATGTATTAGCATTTTCAAAAAATGAAATAAATTTGAAAATATTTCGAATATTGTTGTGCTATTTATATAGATTTTAAATTTTAAATTTTTTACTGATTTGTGCGTATGATAAATATTTTTTTGGTCGGTAAAAAAGTTTGTAAGTTATACATTCCAGATTTTCAGAAAACGCAATATTTCTTTTATATATAGGTAATTTTAAGTTGTTATACCACAAAACTTTTGGAAAAAAACTTTATTTTTTACTATTTTTATCGCTAAATTGTTCACTCTTTTGAAATACAACATAAATTTTTAATTGCACGTTCCGAAGCAGAATATTATTCAAAGTATTTTGATCAATAAAAATCAAATTTTGGACAAGCAACTTATTCGGTAGGTAGTTATAACTTAAAACAATATTTACGAATATTAAACGAACTAACCTTTTACGGAGAACTGGTGTACCACTCCACTCATCTTATCAAGATTTTAAATATAAAGTTTATATATAACTTATATACTACTCATCCAAAATTTGATTTTTATACATGCTGATAAGTATGCAATCCAAAAATTATTCTGCTTTGGAATAAAAAATTAAAAATGCAAGTAGAAATTAAAAAAATAAAAGTTATAAAAATGATAAGTAATCATAAAAAATACCTAATAAAAATAGTTTTTTAACGAATTGAATTATGTATAAAAATTATTTTCAAAAATTTGAAAGTTTTTGAAATAAAGAGTTTCTTACGTTAAATAGGTCATTCGGCATAAGTCCTTAAAAGTTGTTCATAATGAATTTTAAAATATATAGAAAATACCTTGGTAGATTTAATTATGGGCAACTAAAGTTCAAATTTTAACAATATTAAATATTTAAACTAAAAACAAAGATTCATCAAATTGTCAAATGTTCAAAATTCAAAACACCTGTAGACATTTTAAGTGAAATTTAGATTCATAATTTATTTATAAATTCTAATGCTTAATAAATAAATTAGATTTTATTAAAACAATGTATTATAGGTACTTACTCGAATTATGCGTATATTTTATAAGGCACTTAAAATGATTAAATGCTTTCTATTGAAATTTAAAGATTACCTATTATAAATGGTTACTTATCTATACAACTATAACTCTACGTACGTAATACGCTTTACTATAGACTGTAGTGACTACACGGTAGTTCACAGCTGACAAGTGCTGAAGTGCTATGACTACAATGTTAGGTCGTAATGTCGTATACCTACCTACAAGGAACAAACTATATAACAAGTTGACTACCATGAGCATCACATGACTTTCCACTGAGGCCATGCAAAAAATATTAATCATGTTTTTGGTTGCCACACTGATTTTGAGCAAGTAATCGGTTTATTTTATTACTGAGCATCAAGCAGGGTGCTCAATCTTAATTTAGAAATTAGTTGTGCATCAATGTGTGGGTCTCGTGGCCCATGGAAACAATTTTTGTGAACCAAATATGATGCTCATATCAATGGTGGAAAGACTGCTAAATTTCTTGTGGCAGTTAACTTGATAATACCTAAACTATAGAGATATTATATATTGTTTAATGTAGTGTCATATTTTATTGCCAAATGTATTTGGCTTAGTGTCATATTATTATAATTTTTAACTCCACCACAATGGTTTTGCAGAACCATTATAAAAATATTTACGAGTATCTACAGTGTACAAAATAAATTAATTATAATAAATTTCTCAAATTTCAGCATACCAACTATTAAATGCTGTATAGGTATAATATGTAAGCTCTTTTTGCAATTTGCTCCTCTGTGCAAATTTCACATACCAATATTATAGACAATAATTAGATGATAAGTTCTATAATGTATTATAATCAATTGACAATAGTGTTATAAACACTCAAGTATCTATAGTATGTATGGCAGTAAATTGGTAGAAGTATAGGCCATAGGGGCTCAGTCAAACGCCAAAAAAACACCAGAAGCCATGCAAATATTTCAAAACGTAACTTTATCAGAATAATAAATTATGTAAGTTCCATGTCCCTGCTGGCACCCCCACTTAAAATTATCTGGGTCAGAAGATGTTGCTTTCGTTTGTGGTTCGTTAGTGTTCGTTAATGCATTTCATTCCGTAGTGCTTCAATTCTTAAAAATGTAATTGAGTTTCGTACAGGTGGGTGCTGAAGATATGCTAATTTAGATTTTAAATTAGAGGTACAAAAATGTTTCATTCGTTTATGCTTCGTTAGTGCTCTACTATGTTATTTGTCCCGTCGTTAGTACTCCTTCAAAAGTAATTGGAATATCGTAGGTGTGTGTGTGTGGGGGGGGGGGGGGGGGGGTTGCTGCCTGCTAGAACGTACTATTTTGAGTCCAGCCCCCAGAGTTGCATGGTGAAGAGACCAGAAGGGGCATTTGTCGTGGGGTGGACGATTTAAAAATCGTATATGTTTTAAAATAAAATGAGGGTTTTTGTTATTACACTTTATATAATTTTATGATATATTATTATAATATTATAGTGTACCTGTCGTGTATTACTTAGTTTATATTTTAGTAATACCTATTACTTATCTTTATTTAGATTCTGAGCAGAGCGGAAGAATGTATTGATTTTACAATGATGTGTGTTTTTTTTCTGTCTGTCTATATACTGCCAACTATACTATGAACCTTTAAGGCTTTAAATATTTTTTTTTCAGGTGAATGACCGAATCAAGTTATTAATCATATATTTTATGAATATTAGTATGGTACCTATAAAATGTATACTAGATAATAATCTATATTATACTTATTTACTTTTACATTGATTTATATTTTTATATTAATTTTATCTAATGAATTAAATATATTTTATGAATAATATTATTACTATTTTTACAACATAATGTGATATTGGTAAATTCGTAACCATCTTTTTTTCTCTGTTGACAAATTTTTTCTATATAGGGAATGGTCAATTATATCGTTTTAAAACTTAGCATTCAGTAAATAGGTAATTAGCTAGGACCCAAGTACTAGGATTTTAATCGTGATCATTCGGGCTAGCAAAAGTTATGGTCGAGGTTAACGTGGTTGAAAACTATTAATTTATAACCTTGTATAATTAGTAATGAATTCAAACCCGTTTATAGGTGCAATATTTGATATTTCTGAGTATTAGGTACATATATTTATATATACCTACGTCTATTTAATACGATGATGAATATCATTAGAAACAAAATATACAAGATAATTCAGGGCTTGCAAACGTTATAATAACTACGTTATTATAACATTATATTTGACAAAAAACGATTGAAATTTGTAAACGTTGTTACAACGGAAAGCGATAATCAAAAATAATTAAATACCGCAAAACAAAACATAACGATTAACAAAATATAATATATATATTTAAACTAAACATAACGTAAAACATAATTTATAGGATATAATTAAACGAAAAATAACGCAAAACGTAAATTATAGAATGTCATTGAACAAAAAATAACGCGAAACGAAATATTTTAAAATTTATTTATTTAAAAGGTCTATTGGTTTCGTAGAAACATTTATTTCATGCAAACAATCTAAGAATTGATTATATTATATTCCGTATTATTTTTCCGGTATCCAGGCCATTACCTACCCGCATTAGTTATTATTTTTAAATGTATTAGGTATTAACACTATTTAAAATAATGATAAACGCATAACTCGGTTAACGTTTTAATCTATACAACGATAAACGCAAAAATTGTATTACGTAAAAAGCATAAAACGGAATTTTTTTCAAATGCAAGCCTTGCACGTTACCCATATCTAAATAATGAGTATGCATCATTAGGTAGCAAATGAGCAATGCTAGACGTTAGTGGGAAACTGGGTGTCGTATACATGGGTGAGAGGGGAGGGGGTAGGGGTTCATCCCCCTTATACATGGAAAGTATATAAATGTTACATATGTAATTGTGTAACCATGGTCAAATAGAAAGACTTAAATGTTGAATAATGTAGCTTTTTTTTTTGTTTGGTAAAAAAGAAATGTCAGAAATATAATGCTATTCGAGGTTTATAATCTGGTATAAGTATTAAGTATTCTTGGTTATATATACTTATGTAAACCCTTACGGGGGTAAAATTTTTTTGAAAAAAGATATCGTATGGTTCGTAAATTGCGCGCAAACGAATTGTAAAGGTAAATTTGTGCAAATGAGTTTTAGCCGATAAATCCCATATGCTATGGAAGTACATCGTACTTATATTTATAAAAAAAAATGTACAGTAAATATGTTTTTTTGAGTACCTTGTTTTTTTCACGAGTACCTACTACCTTTTAATTATAATAATTAGAAAATTAAACAATCATTGTTAATTATTTTTAAAAAAAATTGCCTTAATATTTAAACTAAGTACTTACCAAGAGAATTTTTTTTTATAGTTTTCCACATATTTTATGTATGATACAATATTTACTTAAGTTTCTTAAGTATACCTAATTTTAATTTTGATATTACTTGTATAGGTATTCAAATTTCTATACATGCACCTACATTTAACTTGTAAATAACTGTAATAAAACAAAACAATATTATATATTTTAAATACTATATACAGTCCCTACTTACTTAAGTTAATAGTTTTTCAAAAAATCATTTAAAATATTTGCAATATTTATAATCATTAATTAAAGTTTTCAATAAGAACCTAATTTTAAATATATTTTTTTGCTGATAAAATATGATTAAGATAGTCACTGACAGCCGACAGATTCTGATATTTAAATATATAGTAATAATATTTTAAAATATTACTAACATGTTTTAGTACCAAAGTTATGTTGTATAAATAAATCTACATTGACGAAATGTAAAAAATAATAATTGAATATGGGCATTTATATTATGTAGGTACCCACACCTACAACCTACACCAATACACAAAATATTATTTATGTAATTCATATTATATAATAAACTTGTCAATAAATTATTTGAAGTTAATTAATAGGAACATTTACTGTTAATTTAGATTTTAGGTAATTAACACGCATGCGTATATTTCATTCTAATTATTATCGTCTGCATTTTTAGTGGGCGTGTTGTTGATTAATTATATTCGTACAACATCGTTTTCACAATGTGCAAGACATAATTATAATGATCCAGTAGTATTATAAAATATTTAATTTAAAAAAAATACCTCGTTTGTATTTTGAATAGTTTTTACAAAATAGATATAAATTAAAGATTAAAAAATGTTAATAAAAAACGTTGGCACGTCCGTCACGTCAACGGTCAACGAATAGGTTGTAAGTGGGAAAACTGTAGTGATATATATAAATCATACAGTTATAATATATTATAATATTTAATAAATGTATATATATTATTTTGTACATAAATAATATTAAGGTAAATCGTATACTGTTACGGTTGTATATTTTATATATTGGTTACATCTGTTACTACCTACCAGCCCACAGCTAAGCCTCTGAATTAAATGTTTTACAATAATAATTATTATTATTTTTCCAAAAATAGTGACCTGTTATATTGAACAATTTATTAAATCTATTAAACAAAACAATTGTATATCATATTATATTCATAATAATATTATTACCTCGCAATTCGCATATTATATATCGGATAGGTATTAATTATTGTTTGGTGTAGGTACAAAAAAATATAGCGGTATAAAACTATTTATAGTGAACTTTATAAATTAAAAAAAATTATCAATTCAAACCAATGTATAAGTCCATACATTTACCGCAAGTTGATAGAATGCGGAAAATTGATTCGTTTCTTAAACAGGTTAGGTGTATGACCTCTATACGCTCTACATGACTTAATTAAATGTAATGCATAAATTATATAGTCATTCTATTGAAATTATTAATTATTAATAATTATTTCAGTGTGTTTATTATAATATACTGAATAGTTTATGAATTACGAAGTAGATTATTTATACAACGGTGTATATACGTGGTAAAACGTAAAAAATCCATGAAAAAAATAATGAAAAACCTATACAGTATACAGGTAATGTATTACCACAGATAAAGTGCCGACTATATATTATGTAATATTCATGTAAGATGTAGGTAAACATTGTAAGCACCGTTAAGGTACGTTTTCCCCACAGCGTCAAATAGTGGAACTGCACGGCGCGGCATCGTGACGCCTCGTCTAGACTCTAGACCGCGACTATGTCCGGTGGTTGACGCTATAGACTCCGCAGTTCGCATCCCGTAGAGGCTGCAGGGAAAACGTACCTTTTACCATTTAAATAAACCACCCAAAGGAATACAATTATTATATATTGCGTTTACTTCAATCCATCACTAGCGTTCTAAGAATGTATAATGGGGAGGGGGTGGGGGTGCGAACATAAAAATGTATTGTAAAGTTTGCCGTGGGATCGTAGCCCCAACACCAGCTCTTTCGCAATCACAAGAGAATATGACAATTTTATAAATATTATTTTTAATTATAATAAAAAATTAATTGTAATTTATAAAAAATAGGTACGTACATCAATACTCATGATTTTCTAGTCATGACGCGTCAAGCGAACTTTTCCGAAATCCTCAACCATTATATCCTCCATGTATGTATGGCCAACAATGTTAACAATGCGACGGTTCTAAAAAATTACGTTAAATTAGAAAAAATATCAAGCAAAAGTAGCACCTAAAATTACTTCTTATACATCACATAATTTAATTTTAGATTCTGAGCGGAGAAATGTACTTACATATTATTATAAATTTGTAACACCTAATATAAGTATTGTCTTGTCTTTACATATTTTTTATAGAAAAAAAATGCTTTGATTACTTTCCATCTCGAACTTCAATATATTTTCTAGTACCAAAAGTGGATCTAGTTAGGGCAAATTTTGAAGGGTCAAAAGTAAAAATGTCCAGCAGTTAGCACTTTTCTTAATATCTAATTTCGTCAACATTTGAACTTAAAGTATCTATAAAAAAAAAATTTGACTATATTTTTTTTTGTTACACTATAAATTACTTATGAGAAACCTTGTTTTAAATATTCAATTCTTAGCTATAAGAATTAAACATTTTATAAAAATTTAACTACAAACATTTTTGCAAATTTTCGTGATTTTGTAAAAATATGAACTTTAAATGATTATAAAAAAAGTATTCAGCCCATGTATTTAGGCATTAAGTAGGTACTATTGGTAATATTAAATATTGTTAAAGTAAAAACGTATGAGAAACATGTATTAAATTTTCAATCTAATTAACCAAGTGAAAAGATTTTTATTGATATTTTTAGAATAAAAACTTAACAATTTAAAATGTATATAAATAGGTAGCTTAAAAAGTCAAAATATTATCATTCACAGAGAATACTAATATAGATATTCAGTGAAAATTGGAAGTACTTACCGAAGTTCGTTTTTGAGTTACATCAAAAAACAATATCGATTTTGTCAACAAATTTGGTTTTTATTTTGAGAAGTAGTGGGAAGTGGAAATGTTTTACTTTGATAACGTCTGAAGTACTAAATACATACAGCTTGGCGCTTACTACCAGAAACTACGCCAGAAATTGATAATCAAAGCATTTTTACTGTATAAAATATTAAAATGTGACGTCAGACACAAAACGTTAATAAAGCTTATATCATTGAAAAGTTAATACATTCATCACTCAGCTTATCATCTAAAATTTGGTAAAAACTGCAATTTGTACGCGATATCAGTTTTTGACAAAACGGATTTTGTTGAACGTTGTAGCTTATTGAAAAACAGATAACCGTAGAATGAAAATACTTTAAATTTTCACCAAATTGTCAATTGATCGCGCCATCACAGCTAAGGTAATTCAGGCTAGCATCTACGAAAACAATATTTCATGAAAGAAACAATTTGGAGAATAAAAAAAAATGTAATCAAGGCAAATGTAATGCATTTTGCGGGGATCTATACAACAACCAAATTATTATACGAAAAGAATTTCATGAAAGAAAAATGTATACGCGTCATGCAAAGAGGTTATAATAATATAGTATGAATATAAGATGTAACCAAAAGTGTATGTTCTATGAGGACCGTAGATTTTAGTGTCTGTTTGTTCAGAGAATACGCATGATATCTGAGCTCAGTACTCTTGGAGATTTCCATTTTACCGCCCTGTACTTTTAGGGATTTCCACTTTACCGCCCGGTACTTTTGGGGATTTCCACTTTACCAACCGGTACTTTTGGGGATTTCCACTTTACCACCAGCTGGACGGAAAAACGTCGCTTTCCAACGCTTCAACCGTCATCGAAAACTAAACTTTCGGTGCAGGCGTGACAAAAACTATATTTTCATCAATATAATATAGATTTAGACCACTGTTTTTTTAAATTGAAATGCTTTATAACTTTACAAGTTCCAAAATTAACTGGAACGGGTATGTGCCATTATTTTCATAGAATTCTCGTTTTAAATTTTCATCTCTTTGAAAAATCTTTTAAGTTATTTAATTTAATAGGTATACAAATATACACAGCAAAAAATAACTAAGTATATAAATATTATAACTCTATAATAATAATTTAATATGATTTTTGTAAATAACCTAATATACTCATAAGTTATTAATATTTAATAATACATATTACATTACATATATAACACTTAGGTAATAGGTAGGTACTTACTTGTTTTAATTGTAGTGAATATGCAATATAAAAATATATTTTGAAAATATGCTCGTTTCATTTATATAGAAATAAACATAATATTCTACATCAATTAATTTAACTCTATGCATATTTAAAATTTTTTTTTATATCAATATAAATAATATTTTAGTATGACTACTGATAGGTCTCATTGTATACAATATTAATGATTTATGAAAGTTCTACAAATAATAATAATAATATATAAATCGAAATTTAATTATTAAATAAAAACAAAACATGTATAAACAAGTACGATAATGTTAATTTAAGAATTATTTTGTCACCGCAAAAATAATTGAAAACGTGGACTAATCATGTTAGTCGGTTATCAGGAATATGTATTCTATTACATAAGAAGTCACTTCATAAACTATGAATTTACACATAGTTGACTATACTGGTGATTTTTTAACAGTTAACACTTATTATCTCTTGAAAAGTAATATTTTTTTTTACATAATCATAATGTAAAGTCATTCATCACTTCCATAACTATTTTTTTAAATTTTTTAATAAACAATACCTATACATTCATAATTTTTTCATATTTAAATATTATATCACAATAACCAGTGGTTAATTATTAGTAATAAATTCAAAGTTTTTAAAGTGTAGTTGAGTGGAACAGAGTGGTACAGCTACACAAAGGTACCCACACTTTGTTGGTAAGACACTCTCAGGTTGTCTTAACTTTTAGAAGAAAACTCCTAAATTCAGCCATTAGCTCCTAGATTGATAACTAATAGAGATAATCAGGGCCGTCCTGAAGAATAATTTATGGGGGGGGGGGGTCAATCTGGTTTCTAGCGACGAATCCCCCCCCCTCCACGAAATGCTAATGAACATAGTTTCCGAGAGTTTAAGATCAATAAAAGAAAAAAAAATAACATTATTTTAGATTCTAAACGGAGCGATTTATTGATTTTACAATGATGTATGTTTTAGATTCTGAGCGAAGCAATGAATGTATTGATTTTATAATGATGTGTTTTTTTTATTTTTTCACCACCTTTTAGGACAGTAAAAATGCTTGGATTTTCTTCAACAGTAACTTTTCTGATAGGAAAGTGAATCTAATTTGTACTTTGGGATAGAAAAAGTAAACATTTCCCAGAAGTTTTCAAAAGCGACGTGAAAAACAAAAGAAAAATTAAGGGAAAACGGGAATTTGGTTTTTGGTGCAACTCTAAAACAAATGACCGTAGGTACATGAAATTTTGACTGAATGTTTATAATAGCATTTTCTATACACCATAACATTTTTCAAATATTTTAACTTATTTTGAGCTGTTTACGGACATTGTCAGTTGTTAATTTTTTTAGTTTTTTTTCTATAAATATCAATAACATTTTATTTGTTGGGTAAAAAAGCGTGAAAATTTAATGAAAGGCTTCTGATATATTGTTACAATAGCAGTTGAAAAATTTAAAAATACACAGGCACAATTTTTTTTTATAAGGATTTAAAGTTCAAATTTTGACAAAATGTATCAAATTTAAAATTTAATAATTATTTTGTAGTTAAAAATTTATAAAATGTTCATATTTTATAGCTAAGGATTGAAAATTTAAAACAAAGCTCCACGTAAATAGGTTATATTAGTTATATATTACTTTATTCCTAATAATATCATCAAATATACTTATTACTTGGTAATATCATAGGCTGACTGACCGTTTTCGCGCAAAATCGTTTTTCTTATACAATGATATTGTATCATTGAATTCAAATTTAACACTATCCATTACAATGACCCACTTGTCACCTACTGTACAGCAGAGCGACATCCACATTTTTTATTTGTTTATTATTTTTTTTTTTGAGTTTGTCATCACCTTAAAAGACAGTAAAAATGCTTAGAATTTCTTCAAAAGTATCTTTTCTGATGGGAAAGTGAATCTAGTGGTACTATGGAGGGTTAAAAGTAAAAAAATCCAAGAAAAACAAAACAATTTAAGGAAAATTGGGAATGTTTACGTAAAATCAGTTTTCGACAAAATCGATCTTGGTTTTTAGTGTAACTTTAAAACAAATGACTGTAGTATAGATATATGTATTTTTCACTGAATGTTTATATTAGCATTTTCTTTACACCATAACCAGGGGCGTAATTTCATTGAAAAAAATGGGGATGCTGGGCCCCTCTATTTTTTTTTGTCATATTATCATATGTAGAGTTATGCACTTATGTAGACGATAAATAAAAGCAAATAGCAATTCGAAAACATTGGTCACTAGTATAAATATAATTATCTACTATTGTAGTAGACCGACGGAGTCATTTTTCTATATTTTAAATATCATAAGTATATTCTTATGATATAGCCACAACAAGACAATAAATCTTATCGACCATACCTGAAATTACGTACAAGTACGGACCTTGGGTTTGACAGATTAATGTCTGTTTTCGATTAAAAATCGTCTGCCAAAATAGGACAAAAACAAACCTATAAATCTTAAATAGTAATTGCCACTAATACGCTTGCTTATTTTTGGCAATAACAATATCTAGATCGGCTCCTTCCAAACTTGATATCCACCTCCTAGACTCGACCGTGTACTTTTTTATTCACATAGATTTTATATAAATATAGGATTAGATCTATAATAGAATTAGAATTAGTACAACCAACACACTTGTAAGACTTAGTTGGTCGTGGAGCTTGCCCTCCACATCGCCGCCAGTTTAGGTGTATTTCCAAAATACTTATAACTAGTGTTAATTACTATTTTCTCGGGCAGATGCTTTTCGCTCTGTCCTCAAACTTATATAAATTTCATAAACAAATTTACTGTGTTTAACTTAATAAAATTACTTATACTTAATTATTGTGTCACTTGTTACTCTGCATCCTCTCCTTTGAAAAACCTATTCATCATCAACGTCGTCGAATTCAAAATATAAGCGTTAGTGAGGGATCACTACACTATCATTATCAATGATAAAATTAAGACAGTGGCAATAGTGGATTGGGGTTTGTCCATAGACACATAGAGTATTCTGAGTAATATATTTTGACATTTTGTCACGCTGCAAATGTGTCCAGCGATGCGTTTTCGCCGAATTGCTGTACGGACGGGTGTTATCGACACCGTTACGGTATTTACAAATAATCTAAATTTAAAATGTTCACTATGATTTTATGTTTTTATTACACGTCTTACGTATTACCCGTTTACACTGAACACTCTACATACACAAACGTTTCATCAGAATATCACTTGATTAGTTTTTTAAATAATAATATTATTTATAAATATAAATAAAAAAAACATAATAAAAACTGTTTTTTTTATACATAAAGACTATTAAAATATAAATTAACATGAAAAAATTTGGGGGTGCTAAGCATACCCAACCCCCCCCCCCCCCCAAATTGCGCCTATGACCATAACATTTTAAAAATATTTGACTTGTTTTGTCTTGTTATGGACATTTTCAGTTTCCAATTTGTTTGGTTTTTTTTCTATAAATATCAATTAAATTGTATTCGTTGGGTCAAAAAGCGTGGTAATTTAATACAATGCTCTTAATTTATTGTTACAACATCAGTTAAAAAATATTAAAAATACATGGGCACACATTTTTTGTAATCAAATTAAGTTCAAATTTTGACAAAATATATAAAATTAAAAATTAAAAAATGTATAATAGGATTAACTTTTATAGCTAAGGATTGAAAATTCTGTGATCAAAAAATATAAAAAAACAGTTTTTTTATAGTTATTTTATGTTCAATTTGGACAAAATTAAATATTTAAACAAAGAAGAATGATTTTAGTTTTGTGTAGTCATATTTAATCCACTTTTGTTGCCTGAATATTTTTTATCTTTATTGTCAATATTCATTATTATTAAAATAGCATAAATATGCAAATATGTTAAGAGTTATGAATAAATATGAAAAAAAAACCTATAGGTAATATTAAAATTATAGAGTTCATGTCTATAGTACCTACAGAACAAGATGTTACCACTTACTATGAATAGTCGAATAAGACTGCAAAAGTTAAAATTGCAAATATTTTATAATACCAAGAATAAGTCAATAGAATACCTACCTACAGGTTACGTGTTGTACAGTAGCGCAACACACTGATAGTAGATAAACTCGTCTATTTTAAGAATTCAGTGTATTCGAAATGTCGTTGTCGTTGTTTTAATCAAATATCAAATATACATACAAATATTTTTTGAAAATAATAAAAATACTATTAAATACTGACGATGCCGAATTGCCGAAAACTTTGACCAAGTGCCAAATTTGCCGACTAAATATTTAAAAAAATCTCGAATGGGGAGAGACAGGACGGCCCTGGAGATAATATAAAACAAAACAAGAAATACAATATTTAAAAACTGTTTCCAATTTTTAATAATTTCTTAAGTATAAATTGTTTTCAACACATATACAAAATAATTATTGTATACAAAAATTATCAAAAAAATAATTCGTTGGTTTGTTTTAGTATAAATGTTTAATAAATCAGTAACTTAAATATGTTCCCTCTTAATGAATAAAAAACAAAAACAGTATCATTACTTTTATGTTTTAAGTTAACTAGATAATTAAATACTTTATTCAAATCTTTTTTATGATGTGAAAATCTGAAAAACAAAAATTCATAATACGCATTATAAATTTAAACTCATTATTTAAAAATTATTTTGTACCTTTTAATTAAAACAGAAATTTCACTTTCTATAGTTTCTAAGTCCATTAATGCCCCTAATGCTTTAATAAGTTCCGCATCAACATTAAGAACTAGTATTTCGACACGTATTTTTGGAGATAATTTTTGTAAAGTTTTTGAAACAGCATTTGAAATCTATATAAATTAAGTGACACAAAGAACTTTTTAGTAGATATAGAAGGATAGTGATAATGTGATAAGATACCTTTATAGATATAGTATTAGGTACCTGAGTCTCATAACGACGCTTGATAGATGTGACTAGCTTTTCTTCAGTTAAAAACATTATATTTATATATTGATTTTCATTAGTGGCTCGAGATTCATTTTTAACAATATTATTAGTTTGAGGTATGATAGTTGTTAAACTATTTTGTCTTCTTTTACGCCGCATAGATTCTATAAATTCAGTAACAGTCATTATCTTATCCTGAAATCTAAAATGTATAATACAGTAAAAATGTTAACAATTTCGGATTATTTTACTAACTTATCTTCCATCAACTGTCTTAATATAACTGATTTCGATTCTTTCAACATGACGATATTTGTCACATATAATTCCGTGCAATAATCTTGAATTTGTTCCAGAGTCTGCAAATTGATTAACAAAGTAAGATGACAATGTTTTTTTTTTAGATATAATATAATAGCTAATTCTAGGAAAATTTATATATTTAATAATAACAAAAAAATTGTATTGATAAGGATGTGTGTTAAAGAGTAAACTGCATACTTGACACTTTGACATTAACTTATTTAATTTCTATATTTTTTCAATTTAAACAACAATTATTTATATCAGTTTATAAGTTTTTAACATTTTTTAAATTTGATATATATATTTAAATACTTATGGGCATCATCTGTAAACACATTTTTCAGTATTTTAATGATTCTGTGATATTGTTAATAAATAGCAGTACTAAGTAACGGTAATAATTGGTTACCTCGAGGGACTATTGGAATAACTACTGTCTTTATATATTTCACAGATTGGGTTCTATTAGACAGAAAAGATGAAAACCATGAGAGAAGAGGATCCCAGAAGACAATCTAAAAAGTTTTTATAACGGTAATTTATGTTTGACTTACTGCTTTTTTTTGATATCTGAGTAGATTAAATCTGTTAGGGGTTTATTAATAAATTAGTTGATTATTGATTGTTTTAATATAGTTGAATTTGTAATAGTAATGGCCTTTTTTAAACTATTTTTTTACCTTAAATATATTTGGGAAAAATCTACTATAAATGTATTATATTATAGTAGCTTAGAAAATATTTTTAGTAAAATTGATGTTTTAAAAATAGTTTATTAATCAATAACCACATAATTTTTTCCTTTTTAAAATACAGGTGATATGAAAGAATATTATCAGATAATAAAAAAAAAGCCAAATTGAAATGATCTGTCAAACAGAAATTATATAATTATAGGTGTAAACAAAAGAACATTAATCTAGAAATATTCAAGATATGTTGTGGGTATGGAGTTCAATTAATGCAATTCTAGTAGTTTTCTAAATACATCCATTGGTTTAATAGACATTAAATAATAAATATATTTCAGATAATAGACTTGTATTATTGTCATTAAGTATTATTTAAAGGTAACTATCATTATTTATGTTAATTGTATTACATTTAGATGACAACTAATTAGGTATATAAAGAAAAATGTTTAGGTTAGGTACAATTTTCAGTAGGTAGATTAAAATCAGTATTGGGATGTGTATTTATTAACATTTCACAGATGAAATATTTTAAAAATAGTTCTTCTTAAGCATGTAATGGAAAATAAATACAAACAATAATAATTTACTTAAGTCTCCGTTTTATAAGAATAAATTATCTGGTAAATCTATATTTACAATATAAGAATTAGTTTAATTATTAACTAAACTACAATAATTAGTACCTCTCCTATTCTTTAAAACATGGTTGTATAAGGGCTTCTATCACATATATATATACACAGAAAAATTATTAAAGCCTAGAGCATTAGAATTTACTCAATTAATTAACTAAGTCTCTGTGAAAGCAAATATGTTATAAATAGATCAGAGTATTCTTCCATTTAAACACAATAATTTATTATTAATTAAGCTTCTGGTCTGTTCGTAGTTGATATTTAAATTAAATTAGTTATACATTATACCTGTACTACATCTAAAACTAGTGTTTTAATTCCCATTGCCCATAAGTCCTTGGCAATATTTAATTTTTCTTCAGTCATTGTTTTATTGCTGTTTGACGAACATAATATGACATCTAATCCTGATGATTCTGCTTGAAACAATGCGGCCAATTTATCCAATGAAAAACTAATACCTATTGCTGTTTGCTTTATATCATTGGACATATCTAAATTCCTCCTACAGGTATACAAAAATGATTAGGTATTATTTAGGTATATGTTTAAAAATATTAGGAGGGTATCAGCGTACCTACTATTTGTTTTCTCTCTCTGACCATGGACAGTTTATGTTTAGCAGAATCAACCCTGTGTTATTACTTTTAATATTAGAGTGAATTTACCTATTAACAAACTTTAAGCCAAGAACATTACCTATGTCATACATTGGCTTTTTTTAAGATATTTAAATTTCTATACAACTTATTATAAGCATTAGGGGGGTCCTTATTTTTTGAATTCAAAAAATTGATGACGAGTACCCCAAATTTCATTCTATGTATTAAAAAAATAATTATGATAAAGTTTGAGCGTGATATGTTTACCCCTTCCCGTGCCTCAAAGGGGTTGAAGTTTTATTAATTGGGGATGAATTTTTATTTTTTGCGTGTACTCTCTTAAGTATTGATATTACGCAAAAAACTTAAAGCACTATTATTGTAGCTATATGTATTTACTAAATAAAAGCTTCTTATAAATATGCTGTAAAGTTGATTGAATAACGAGAATTTAAAAAAAACTGGTCAAAGTTAATGTTTTAGGACAGTTAATATGTTTTTAGTTTATGACCTTTAATCTCTTAAATATTAATGTTGCGCACAAAACTTGAAGTACTATTATTGTTGCTATACATAATATATATTTACTAAATACAAGTAAATCGGTAAATCCATATTTGCTCTCCGATAATATAATATTTAGACTATAAGCTGTGTATTTTTAGACTACGAAACCACAAACACATTTTATCTTTGACTATAACACTTATCGCATTTTTATCTACATGCCATAGCCGTATATTTCATAAAAAATTGAATAGTGATTAATAGAAATATAACAGTAAAACATAATATTAAATTGCCATTATCAGTTAATCTGTCAGTTTGTTTAGACGTTCAGTGTTGTTCACAATAGTGTCATAAGTTAGTGCGACTTTTCTACACAGAGTGTTATACATTTGTTTTTGTTTTTTAGTTTTTACGTTTGATTTAAAAATGTACCGTCAATATATTTTCCTTTTAGGTAATATTGCCAATCAAATTACTGGAAATAAATTACCTTCCAATGGAGACTGCCTTCGGGTGTTATTTTATAACATGCGCGTTGTTAATTTAAATTTGAATGACAGTTCGGGACTTGTTGCTGATGAATGCCTATTGTTTTGGAAAAAGGCAAGAATACCTACTCAATATCATTGTGATATAGTTCAAAAAATAAAAAATTTGTATGAAAGTTGGCGAAGTTTAGATAAAAATAAGACAAGAAAGTCTGCAACACAACAGTACAAAGAAAAAAATTTTAAGGATTCTTTAAATAATTTGTTCGATATTGCCCACAAAGACGCTTTCAATATAATTAAAATTGATGAAGACAAGCAGTTTCTAACTTTACAAAGACAAGAAGGTCGTGTCGGGTATATGGCAGGTGTGGACAAAAAATTATGTGCAGTTGAAGGACGAAAATGTGAACGAGAGCAAAGGAGAGAATTGTTTAAGCAAACATTCATGATGCAACCTGGTAAATTAATTTTATATTAAAAAAATAAATAATTTATCTAATTATAATAACAATAATTTACATAATATACAATATAAAATTGACTATATCAGGTATCTATTATTTTATTTGTAATATTATTTTTTTCTTAGGCCCATCTCACACTGTTGATTTTGAGGAGAGTATATCAAGTGATGATGAACGTGATGTGCTTAACTCTACAGATTCGGAAATGTGTGAAAATATTATAATGCCAGTTAAAAATAAACGAGGTAGGAAAGAAATTATGACTAGTCGTTTAGCATCAGCTTTAGACAAATGTAAGGTTAGTGACAGGGATGCAGTTCACTTATTAATAGCATGTGCCAAGGTATTTAATGTAAATGTAAATGACTATGCAATAAATCGCTCTTCAGTTAAAAGAAGTCGTGAAAGTTTTCGTTACCAAATATCTTCCGAAATTAAAACAGCATTTCATCAATTAAATCTTAATTTTGCAGTTGTCCACTGGGACTCAAAAATACTTCCTAATTTGATTGGAACCGAAAATGTAGACAGATTACCAGTTATTATAACAGCACCTAACGTAGAACAACTTCTTGGAGTACCACATTTGTCATCTGGTACTGGAAAGGAAATTTCTTCTGTAGTGTATGACACATTAAAAGATTGGAGTATGTTGGAAAAAGTGCAAGCGTTTGTTTTTGATACAACAGCATCCAACAGTGGTAGATTAAATGGATCATGTGTGCTATTAGAACAAATGTTAAACCGACCAATAATGTTTTTGGCTTGTCGGCATCATATATTTGAAATTATTTTGCAATCAGTTTTCTCATACTCAAAACTTACAACAATGTCTGGTCCCGAAATTCCTATTTTTAAACATTTTAAAAATAACTGGAATCAAATAGATCAAACGAAATATAGCACTTGGGTAAGTGATAATGAGGTCAAAAAAATATTGCATAAAGTAGCCGATGATGTTATAATATTTTGTAAAGATACTTTAAACCAAAATCTACCAAGGGATGATTACAAAGAATTTTTGGAATTGGTAATAATTTTTTTGGGTGGGGTACCACCTAAAGGTATTCATTTTAAACGTCCAGGAGCTTATCATCTAGCTAGATGGATGTGTAAGGGAATATATTGTTTGAAAATATACATATTTCAAGAACAATTTAAACTGACAAAAGCAGAAATAACTTCATTAAAAACTATAAGCTGTTTTATTGTGAAATGCTATATAGAGTTTTGGTTTAGATCTCCTAATGCTATTGAAGCACCTTATAATGATGTACTTTTTTTAAGAAAACTTGAAGACTATAAGTCCGATGATAAGCAAGTGGCTGAGCTTGCTGTAAAAAAATGTATTAATCATTTATGGTATCTGGGAGAAGAAACCGCTTGTTTTTTGTTATTTGATGACAGGATTGAAAATCACGTGAAAAAACAAATGGCTCAAAAATTATTAGAAAATGACGAGCTTCAAGAAGACGAATTGACCAAAGAAATACAAAAAAAATATGTATTAAAAATTGGTGATGTCTCACAATTTTTAAAACAAGACTTACCACTTGAATTATTGACTCATAAATCGAAAAATATATTCCAAAGGTTCCAACTAAGCATGGAGTTCTTACATCAAAATCCGGAAAATTGGCCAAATATCGATAGTTATATAGAAGCCAAGAATATTTTACACCATTTGAGCGTTATAAATGATGCAGCCGAACGTGGGGTCAAATTGATGGAAGATTTTAATACAAAATTTACAAAAAATTAAAATCAAAAGCAGTATGTATCGAAGGTAAGTTATATGTTAATAAATAATTAAGATAACTAGAGTAACTTACGGTTTTTTTTTTTAGGTAGTACAAGAGTACCGTAAAAAATATCCAAGTCATACCAAAGATAATTTAACAAAAGATGCACAAAAATAATCATTATATTATATATTATATTTTTTTAAATTAACAGGAAAGCATCAACCTCGCAAACTATTTATAAGAAACTTTTATTTAGTAAATATATATTATATGTTGCAACAATAATAGTACTTCAAGTTTTGTGCGTAACATTAATATTTAAGAGATTAGAGGTCAAAAACTAAAAACTTATAAAATTTTCTAATACATAAACTTTGACCAGTTTTTTTTTAATTCTCGTTATTCCATCAACTTTACAACATATTTATAAGGAACTTTTATTTAGTAAAAATATATAGCTACAATAATAGTACTATACGTTTTTTGTGTAATATCAATATTTAAGAGAGTACACGCAAAAAATAGAAATTCATCCCCAATTAGTAAAACTTCAACCCCTTTGAGGTACGGGAAGGGGTAGACTTATCACGTCCAAACTTTATCATAATTATTTTTTCAATACATAGAACAAAATTTGGGGTACTCGTCATCAAATTTCAAAAAAAAAAAAATTAACCTCTATAGCTAAGGACCACCCTAATAAGCATGTTTAAATTGTAATAATTTATATGCTCATAATATACCTACATAAAAATTAAAATATTATAAAATAACCAATGTGTTATTTTTATAATGCAAAGTAGGGACAATGTTTTGAACTTAAAGTTTAAAAATAGGTGAATGCACTCTAATATTAAAAGTAATAACACAGGGTTGGTTCTGATAAACATAAATTTTTTATAAGGTTAGGTCAAAGAGAAAACAAAGGGTGTGCTGACATCTTCTTAAGTAAAAATTACCTAAATGAAGATATTAGCTTATCATAGCATCCACCAGCTGCTAGAACATCATATTCTGCAGCATTCTTCTTACTTTTGTTGTAATAGACTATTTCAAATATTAATCCTGAATAAAATTGCATAATATTCATTAATCCCGGTACAATAACAACTGAAAACTAAAATAAAGTTTGAATTAATTATGTAATACACAAATTATTTTATTTATTTATTTATTTACTTTGATATTTAATGATTCAATATGTTTAATGACAGTTTCCAAATGATGCAGACCTTCTCGTGAGAAATTTCCACATTTTGATTTGCGCACAGTTATTTTACGACATATTTCAATCATGTCAGCCAATGTATGTTCCATTGTAAAAAAATTCATTGCTATATTAATTTGATGATTAGCAAATCCCAAAAGTTCTAACTCTTCAATTTGTTCTGGGGTCAAATCATTTTGCTGTAAATCATATGAATACAACCATTACAACATTTAAATATTTAAATATTGGTGACATAATATAATAAATATTGTTTACCTTGAATCTTGCAAAATAACTGCAAATTTCTAAATGACGTGCCCTTTCTATTCCAGAATACATCAATATTCCTTGAACCAATGACATATGATTCAGACGAATTATACAGTTATTTTGATTAAAATCCTTTAGTTTACTAAATATTTCTGATGCAATTGACAATAATTCTGCTTCAGCCATTAGATCACCTTAAACAAAATTAACAAAACAATTAAACAGTTTATAAAATTATTTTTTGGTAACCAACCTTGTGATGTACTTATAATATCAAATGCAGCCTCATAGAGTTCACGAGGATGAACTCCATAAACCCTCCTTTGTCTGTAAACTCTGTCAATTGAGTACCGTTTCAAATTAGAAATTGTAGGATTGTGTGCTAAGAACCTGGCAAATGGAATTCTAAGGTTGTGAGGTATACATGTTAACCCACCCCACCTAGCCATCATGGTTACAGTATTTTCATTGATCATGGAATTCAATGCTGGCATTAATAATGGAGTACACAACCAAACACCTCCATGAAGCTGAAATATTTCTTTTACTATATCGATAATCTTATCTAATCGACCATGATGAAGTACATTTTTAGCAGCTGTCATAGTAAATGTTATGTCTTCCACAGTAGTTACTTTCTGTAAGACAATATACAATTAAATATTAAAAATGAAGAATTAATAATTATAGACAATCAGACATTATTTTTAAAAAAATGGATTTAAAGGATTTTGTTTCTAAATAATAATAACAAATAAGATGATCTGTTACTCTTAGTCTGTACATTTATTAATAAAAATTCACCATAAACTACAAATACATTGATATCTAGATACATTTACAAATACAAATTTAATATTAAGATATTCTCAATTGCTGCCAGTTGTAAGTTTCCTTAACAATTTGTATATTTTAGCTACATCAATAACTAACAATTTTTTTAAACTCTTATTAGGTTTTTGTTAAAACAAATTATCACTATAATTAATAATAATAAAAATTGTATATTTACTTGGTTAAAACATGAAGCAATAAGGTGCTTATAGTTTTTACTTTTTGAGTTGGAAAGAGTATTTCTGACCATTTCGTGTAATTCTGTATCTTTCAATTTAGGAGGTGGTATATATTGGCTTTGTAATATGTCTGTTGAATTAGGTCGTTTACACGGATCATGATTTAATAACCACCTAGCCATTAAAATCAGAACAAATTAGTACTTTACTTATAAATTATAACTGTTTATCATACTTAATAATATGTTTTTGAGCAGGATCTCCAAATTTTGAATATTCTGTTGGTAAAATACATTCATACATTCTCAAATCAGTCAACACTTTTATCCTTTCCATGTCTGTTGAAAATTGTTTGTGACACATTTCAAAAAATATTATGCCCAAACTATAAATATCGACTTTCTGAAAAATAAATTAGAATTATTTTAATAAATTGTATGTTTAAAATTATATTAATAAATTGCGAAAAGCATATAATGATTTTAAATAGTTCTGTACCTACCTAAGAAGTATAAAAATGTAACGATACAGGGTTATTTTAATTTTTTCAATTTTCATTAGTAAATTATTAATAAATATTTATAAGATAATTACTAAATATAACTGATTGGAAATTAAATTAGATGTAAATTTAAAGACATTGAATATAGTACTAATTTATCAAGCATAAATAGAAAAAATATATATTAAAATAAATATAAAGATCTATGAACACATTAATTAATGAGAAAAAAATATTTGAGACTTCCATAAATGTATATTATTTAAACTTACTTCATTGTATATAGCTTTAGGACCTAAAATATTAAGTTCAGGTGCAACATACAAAGCTGTACCAATATTGCCAGTTTGTGATGTATCAACAAAAATATCTTGAACATTTGTTGAATCCATTTCAGGGATGTGTCTTTAAAACCCATTAAAATACAAATATTAAAACTGTATTGTGGTATTATTGATAGATTTATAGTAAATAATAATAATACCTTTGAATTATAGTTGTAGCTAAACCGAAATCTCCAATTTTAACATGATCTTCGGAATCAATAAATATATTTACAGGTTTTAAATCTCTGTGAATTATTCCCTGTTGATGAATATATGAAAGCCCCTCAACGATTTCTCTTAATAGTCGCCATACTCTTTTAGGTTCTTTATACAGGCCATTGTCAACTGCATTACTAAACAAAATAAAACATTAAAAAGGTTAAATTATTGGAAAATGATCATGGAATTATTTTATTTAAAAAGTGGTTTCAAATATATGATCGTAGTTAATTATATTTAATACCGAAGTGTGCTTTTTTCACAGAACTCCATTTGAATATACATAAACTGATCAACTTTATCAATAGTATCTTCATTTTCATTATTAGTCCCTTGACTTGAGCTGTCGGAAGTTGTATTTCCAGAAGAACTCAAATTCACTTTTCCTGAATCAGACTGATGACTAAATAACAATAATATAATTATAAATAATAAATAATAAACAGTTTATAATATCTTAAGAGGATGTCAGCGCACGGTTTGCTTTTTTTCTCTGGCCTACGTACAACATAGCAAATTTTACGTCCACAATAATGATTATAATCATAATAACTTCTAAAATTAGAGTGAAATGACCTCTTATAAAATTTAAAAGTAAAATTATTATTTAGGGCATATCATAGGCCTTATTATATTTTATTTTAAAATTTTAAATTGTTTGTATATCTTAAAATACTCATAACTCGCTTTAAAATTAAAATATAATTGAACGCCTATGCACTAGACCAGTGGTTCTCAACGTTTTTTCAATCACATACAAGGGGTATACCCACTCACCACTATTTCACGTACCCCAAATATCAATTTTGAATATAAATATTATAACGATATTATTTTATCGCATTAATAACATTAAATCACAGGCACTACTTTGTAATCAGTACACAATTATTAAATATTTCGTTAATAGCAAACTATTTCAGTTACATTAAATTTCACTTTTTCCGCCATTACTCAATTTTTTTTTCGCGTACCCCTTGAGATCCGCTGCACTAGACAATAATCATACCTTTAAATATTATAAAAAGTAATTTCACTTTAATTTTAGAAATTATTGTGATTATAATTATTATTGTGAACGTAAAATTTGCTATGTTACGCAAGAGTTCAGAGAGAGAAAACAAATAGTGTGCTGACATCCTCTTTAGTAAAAAATAGTTTTTTCTAGTCAAAAAATGGGTTAATAGTTAGGTTATACGACATTGTATGGTTAGCTTAATTGTTATTTACATAAATGCTATCCAATCATCATCTTCATCTGAACTACTCTCACTATTGATTTCTTCTACTAAATTTGATGGTCTCCAACCACAGCTGATGTCTTTCAAAGGCCATATTTCAGAAGTTTTATTTTTTTTCTAGAATAAATACAATTTTAGTATAATAAAATATTTTATACAAATTAAAAATATTATTTATTGAAAACATGCATTCCCCAATAAAAAATATTACTTAGTAAAAAAGTTATTGAATAACACAAATAAAAATATAATTATATGATTTTAAAATAATTATTAAAAATAAAAATTATGCAAATAATTTTAATATATAATTAACTAGCTGATACCGTGCACTTCGTTACCCGTTAAATGTACAAACTTTTATATGACTCAAACTTTGTTCAATGCGTTATTAAATATTCAGTGTTTGATATTCTATATTTATCTTAAATTTTCTGCTGCCCGAGATAAAATTCTAATTCGCAGCAGTTATTATCAGGTAGGCAATCTACCTGCGGTAGATCGCGGACCCCGTGCTGTTTGTACGTAAGTGTATGAATTAACTCTAAAGTATCAAAGTCATACCAAGTTTGTCGTTTTTACTTGGTATAACTTTGATAAAAAAAAGTAAAAAGTAAAAAAGGAAATTTAGCCCTTTTTAAAAAAGTAAAAAGTAAATTTTTGACATTTTCCCCTAAAATTTAACCCTTTCTAAAAATTAATCCTTTCTTAAAATTCAACCATTTCTAAAAATAATCATTTCTTAAAAAAAAAATCAACCCTTTTTAAAAAATAAATAAATATTTTATCTATTAATTATTTCTTCTATAACCAATAACGACCATATATATAAACAAACATTTCCACCGTAAGTCTCAAAATCCCTGTTTGATCACTTCCCCAGGCTTCTATTAATTTATCGTAGTGTGGTGTTCTGTAGCCTTCCTCGATAAATGGACTATCCAACAAAAAATTAATTTTTCAATTCGAACCAGTAGTTCCTGAGATTAGCGCGTTCAAACAAACAAACAAACTCTACAGCTTTATAAAATAATAATAATAATATATAATATAAATAAATAATACAAATATCGTTAATAGCTGGGCTTGAAATCGATTAATATCGATAAAAATCGAAAAAAAATAATATATTTTTATATTCTGGTTGATATACATTTTTTATTTTAGATACTCATAACTCTAGAGTAAACAAATATAATAGTTGGCACAATATTCATTTTATTTTGAAACATTATAGTTTTATGTTATCTAAGAACTTTTTCAATCAAAAATGACTATTGTCTTTTGGAGAGAATTTTTATGCTTAGAGTTATGAGTGTCTAAAATAAAAAATGTATATCAACCAGAATATAAAAATATATTATTTTTTTTCGATTTTTATCGATATTAATCGATTTCAAGCCCAGCTATTATCGATATTTGTATTATTTATTTATTATTATTATTATTTTTATATTTTTTATATTTTTTTCTGCTAGATGGCGCCACCGGTGTAACTCAGTTTTTGTCTCTAAATCTCTAACTCACATCAGTTAGGTCCATAATTTATGCTATAAACCCGCTCCCCGACATTCTCTATCATTTAAAAAAAATTTTAGCAAAATTGGCCCAGCCGTTCTCAACTGATGCAATTTCGAATTTTTTGTCTCCATTTTTATATATTATATAGATTATAATTAACTATAATTAATTCCCATTTTATTTTACCAATTTAAATATATTTGGAAAAATAATGGACCTTTTCAGTACTTTGCTATTAATGCAAAATATTAATTAAAAACCACTATTTAAATCACTTGGGAGCCCTAAACTTTAGTTTCAAAGAAAATATTTCACTGTTAAAAATATGTTTTTAGTTTTTCACATAAATGATAGATATTAGATATAAAATATATTAATAATATTATCAATAATGTAGGTATAATATTTACTAACATTTTTTTGAGGTGTACCTTCTTGACTGACTTTAGCTGCTTCTATCCAAGAATTGAAATATCTGACAACATTTTCATGGTTCAGACGTGATAAAAGTTTTACTTCTCTAGTGATTTTTCTATTGAGGTTTTTATTCTTCTCATTCAATTCAATACATTTTATAGCATATAGGCAGTCATCTAGTTTATTTTTTACCTATTTATATATTTAATTAATTTATTAACTTTGTATAGTAAATACATATATAAATATATTTAATTAAAAGTGTTTAACTGTTAATCATAATAGTATTAATGTTTTTTTATCAAATTTATTTTTAAAACACTTGGGTTAACCTTTAGTAGGCCGAGCGGGGTAAATTATCCCCCCTACAAATTTTATACCATGTAAATGTATTAAAGTTTTAAAAACAATTTGTATTTTTTTTATATACAATATAATTTTAATTTAAAATTATTAAATGTTTAAGAAAATTATATTATATTTAATTAAAGGAAATTTTTACCACACATACGGGAAATAGGGACGGAATAGGTATTCTGAATTTGCGCGACCTACTGAAGGTTAAATAGATTTTATCTGTTTAAATAATCAATAGACAATTTCTTCACATAATATATGAGAATATGTAACTAAGATTAATTAACTGAAAATTATGAAAATGAGCAACATTATCAAACCTTAAGGACATCTCCAAATGCTCCTTTACCAAGCCAATCCAAAATAACAAATTCCTTATCAAGTCTAGATCTGGATGAGGTAAAATTATATTCAAAATTATGGTTATCGTTCCAATTGCTTTCATCTATTTGATCCTAAAAATAAATAAAATAATATTTTTTATGAATTATGTTGAAAGAACATAGTTTATTTTAAATTCAATCAGGTAAGCTAAAATAAATAAAATAAAATAAATATATTATTATTAAAAAGTTACATTACTTTTTGCCGAATATTTATTTTCATTGGTGAATTGGTATTTAATGAACACGAAAGTTCTCTGAAATAAAATATTATGGTTTAGATTTTTATACAGGTTAAATATTCAATATGCTTGTTACCTACTTGTAATTTATAAAACATTTTAAAACAATATACTTAAATTAAAAAAAACAAATTTTATAATGTTTTATATAATTAAAATTATAATATTTCTATATAATATGTATTCATATACCTATAATGAATATATTGATAAAGTAATAAATTATTTTTTAACAATATTTAAATTGATTATTAATTAATATTTGTAATGAAAAATTATATTGTTATATTAATAATTAGTAGGTAATAACTGATTTATTATATTTTTAACTTATTATAAATAATATAAATGAGAAGCTAAAAGTATTGTTTTACATGGCTTAAAAATTTAATTGTATCCTTACATAGGTTAAATAAATTTAAATGTTCTAATTAATTTTTTAATGCTATAAACGAATTGAGCAATAATAATATTTAAAAATGTTATCAATATTAAATTATAATTTATAAATTATATTTATTAGGTACTTACATATATTTAGTAGTGTTAGTACCTATTTTACTTACTTCAAATCTAATTCATCTTCTTCATCTTCGTCTATTAGAGTTTCAATAGTGTTATGTCTTGTTTTATTTTTATGCATTCGTAGTTCTTCTTTAAGAGCTTCTCTCTTTTTAGACATTTCATTGTGAATCAATTGTTTCTAAATATATTACATTTAAAATGTTTAAAACAAATCATGAAGTTTAAATCTATAAATAAAAATATAATTACAGTCAATTCAACTTCTTGCTTTTTAGTTTCCCTTTCTTCAAATTCCTTTTGTTGCTTCCTTGACATCATTTCTTCGTAGAATGAAGCATACTGGGGTTTATTGTAAAGAGTAAGAAAATTCTAAATAAAAAAAAATATTTTTTTTAATATTTTTTAACGAATATATTAGTTAATCAAAAATAAATACTAATATTTTAAGAATTATATAATTTATGTTACCTGTACTTGTTGAACGAGTTCAAAAATCATTACTTCACCAATTATTTTTGAAGCTAATTCATTCAATTGTTTTTCTAAATGCATAAGATAGTTTGCTGGTATACCCTTAGCATTTTTAAGACTTATCAATGGTATTCTGCAATAAAAATCAATATATTACTCATAAAATAAATTTTAGTTAATTTGTTTTAAAGTTTTTTTTTTTTCAAAATGTATTAAGGTATTTAATCCGAAAGTTAGAAAAATTGATTTTATCAAAATAAAATAATTCTCAATAAAAATGTTCAAAAACTATTAGACCAAAATTTGATTATTTCATCATAGTCAGCATAAAAAACATAACAATAACAAAATAAAAGCAGTAGTTTTTTACATTGAGGCTACTAACATTTTTAAAAAATCTATTATTTCTTGTTTATGGTTCAATTTAAATTTAAATGTACATTTTTTTCAAACACATTTAAATACGTAAAATGCACAATTAAAAAAATTTTAAATGGGTACATTAACTGCTTTTATAAAGAAAATAGTTAAAACTAAATATTCAGAAATAATAACCTAATTCCCTGTTCTTTTAACTGAATCATTTTCTGACAAATATTTTTTTTTAAAATTGAATAAAGAGAAAACTATTTTACTAAGTATTAAAAATATTAAATTTTATTATGTAATCAATAATTACAATAGATTACAATAGATTAGATTACAATACAATAGATTTTTTTAGTGCGTGCATTTCTCACTGGCCCCTCTGCTTAGTTTATTGTTAAGAAATGCAGCCATACAATTTTCTGATAAAAAATATGAAATATGGGTGCAATAACAGCTTACATTGTCACAGTTCATAAATACAGACTTTAAAAAGTAAAAATATTTACGTTTGTATTAAGCTGGTCTTATACTACAAATGTAGTTGGTATTATAATCACCAATGCTCGCCGAGTATATTGAATTGACAATTATTTTTAATTTCATAAAATTGTGCTGATTACTGACAACCGATGGGAAACAATTAACCAAGAGTCAGCTTCATGATTAAATACCTCCTGTACGACTTGTAAAGCACAGAAATTTACTCATATCAGCTAAGTACTCAAGTCATATGGGACTGGTTTTTCATAAGTATTATCAGTAAGCAATATAATAAATATTTTTATGTTTAATTATATATTAAGAAAATATTTATAACATTTTATTTTATTGAGTTGAGTGCACATATTATATTAATCTAATACAAAAAATAAGACTTTATTTTCCATAAGAGGTCACAACTTACTCATTAGGATAACTGTCTAATGCCTTGACATGCAGTTCAACTAAAATATTATTTTGTTGCAAATTTGTGAATCCTTCAGGCAAAACTGTAATAGTAATATCTAATGGTTTCCAAATATCATCAGCTGTACACTCGTTGTTGTCCGTTAACTGATCATTGAAGATCGACTGAACAAGGTAAAAATCATTTTAAACATTAATATTTATTGTTTCTAAATGGAGATGGCAACATTACAAACTTAAATCTTACTTTCAATGCTTCTAATTCGTTTGTTTGTCGTTCTTGCAAAGTCTCTCCCATTGAATCGATCGGATCATCGAAATTTTAAAGTTTGAAAGTGAATTTTGGGGGGGAATAAGACTTGGAAAAGTTCTTTCGTTTGAACGCCACATCGAAGCGTACCTAGAATCTAGAAGTTAGAACTTAGAACCTACTGGCTACTCCAAGTAAACAATCATCAATCACGTGCGACGTTCCATCCTGTTATCATACGATTTATCAGTTATCAGTGCCTTGTGCTGTGTGCCGTGTGCTGCGCCGGTATCAGCAAGAAATTAAAAAATTGTGTATACCTATATAGTACTAACTGTAAGACACTACAACTGTAGACTGTAGTAGTGACGTAGTGTAGTACTGTAGTAAATAGGAATAGTGGTACCTAGACAGTAGACAGTATTATATATTTATATAATATTATATATCTATCTTGTGGGCCGTGGTATCATCACAATGTATTAATAATTACCTATAGCAAATACTATAGACTATAGTACCTATTTAATTATAGTAGATAGGTAGGTAGGTATACATGTTTAATGCAATACCTTATACCTATATCTATAATCGTGAGTATCATCCTACAAATAGGTAATATTAAATGCAATATCATTATTCATTACTTACTACCACCAAACACCAATTAAGAAAATATATTTGAATATTTTATTATGATTATTATTTTTATATTTAATGACAACATTTTTATTTTTATTTTGTAGGTAATGGGTACCATTGGTTATTCATAGAACTATATAATATGTTTACATAATATAATCAATAGTAATACACTAATACCTACACCAGTAGTGTTACTGGAACTCAATCAAGATTCAAGGTTATTTAAAATTGAAATAGGTTATAAGTACTATATTATTTTATTACCTATATTGGTTATAACCGTGATTAAAACATCACCAATAAAAAATCCAAGGGGGGGCATCCACCCATGCCCCCCTCAGCTATGCCACTGAAATACACCTACCAATGTATAAACTTTTGGTGATCACTGATCAGTTCAGAAATGGAACTACCTGGTGGCGTGACGAAGGACTTTATTTGAGTCACGTGCCTCAACTTAAAGGATGGTGCATGGGTGTCCTGGAGACTAGGGGTATTTCACATATACCTAGTAAATAATTTATTCAGTACACACTAAGACTAAGCCATTCATTCTCAGTTACCATTTAAGTAAATACGTAATTATTTATATAAGTATTTATAATTACTAATAAAAATTATTGTGCCTCATAAGTTAATGAAGTTCGCCACGCCAGTGGAACCACCCACGCATTAACGAAGAAAAGACAACATTTAAGGTGCTCTCCGAGAAAGAACAGATTAACTTACAAGTAGACAACTTTATATTTCAAAAAGAGGAAAATTTTAAGTATCTGGGAGTAAACATAAACATAACTAGTAAAAAGTGAGCAAATACTTAGTTAGTATAATTTTTTGTGTCATACATAAATAAAAAAAAAACTTAAAAAAGTAAAAAATTTAAAATATAATATTTTGAAAATTATATGCCAATATGAATATTCAATTATTATTCAATTTTGAGTTACAACAAAAAAACAAAATTGAATTTATCAAAAACCAAGTTTACGTAAAAATTACTATTTTTCTTTATTTCCTTTTTTTCCCCAATTATTTTAAACAGTTCTGGGAATTAAGTACCAACCAATTCCCCTTTAAAATCAATACATTTTCTCTACACAGTAGAGTATAGTAGGCGGTACAGCGACTAGTGAGCAGGGTTTAAAAACACGTTTTTTAGTAAAACAAAACACACGTTTTAAACGTTTTTTAAAGATGGTTTTTTTACATGTTCAAAACTTTTTTGTTGTTGTTTTAAACCGAGTTATGAAACCTTTAAATGAAGATGAAGCACTATAAAATATAATTGTTAACTATTATAGATAGGTTATAGGTAGCATCCCTCATTACTAATTATCAGTCATAATTTCTGTGCCCCCACACGAAAGTCTCAGTGGTAACAAGAATACCGAGAAATGAAATAAATAAATAAATGTAATTGTGTTATTTTTATTGTGTTAATGAATGTATAGATATTAGGTCTCCTAAACTTATTTTTTTTATTCACACTTATGTAGTTTTTGACGCTGAGAACGGTGGTGCAATCAAAATAGGGGGGGGGGGGCGTCATGCTTATTTTCAGTTATGGTATTTTGTATGCAACAATTGGCACAATTTTCAGGATACCATTGTTTTAATTTTGAAATAGATTATTTTAATTTCAAACTGACTAAAAATATTGTTTTAAACACTCGTTTGACGTTTCTTATTGATGTTTAAAACACACGTTTTTTATTGATGTTTAAAACATGTGTTTTTAACAAACGTTTTAAACATAACAACCCTACTTGAAAAAACACATTGTTGTAAAAACAATACAATAATTGTTCCACTCAGAATCTAAAATATGACATGCATTAGAAAATATGCAAAAGAATAGCAAGCGGGTAAAGAGCTATAAAATACGTCTTAATATACTCGAAAGATACTCGATGTCTTGAGAAACATTTTCGGCCCAGTGTACAGCACTGGACAAAGAATGCTAGAAAGGAAGAAAAATTAAAACCTGTCGGCTGTCAGTAAGTGGGTTACCATGGCCTGCCACTGTCTATTATTACCCGTATAATAAGATTATGTTATTTATATTTTGTAATAATTTGTATAACCACCCGAAAATTGTTTATAAACTGTAAGTTATAGTCCAGCTCTATTTTACTGCTACCTGATTTCCACCACAATACATAACACATGTTGGTATACAATGCTTGAATTGCGGGGAGACGAAGAAGTACTCTTCTATAAAAAAAAAAAAAATATTTTTGCATACTCCTACTAATTATATAATATAATAATCAATAAGTCATTTAAATGTTAAGGACATTTTGATTATTATACTTTTGAATCCCTCTTCTATTTACCTATTCATACCCAAGTAACATTATTATCAAAATAGCACCCACCATAAAAAAAACTCCTAGATTCACCACTATCATTAGGTTTTTTAACTTCGAAATTATATTAAACTTTTTTTATATTAACTTAACTTAACGAGTACAAAAATATTAGTTAACTTACCCAGCCTTGAAAATTTAATTTGCTATAGTTACTAAATTAAATGAAATGTGCCAATATCTATAATGCCAACAGTACGTACAAATCGTATGGCACTAAAAATAACTCTGATTATACAGGCATTTTGATAGAATCCTTAGCTTATTTACCTAAAGAAGTCTCATCAAAGAAACACGTCGACCATATGAAAAATAATATAATTGATATCAAGTTATATTGTTACATAAAATATTTTTATATTTACACTAGGCAGCTCTGACTTCTGCTTGATACGCTCACCAACCATAAGCATGGATAATATCATAAAAATAATTACGAGATTTCATAAATTTATGGTATAATGGATGTAAAAATAAAACGTAAGAAATTAATTTGATATTTTATCATATTTTAATTTAACAACCAATTTATTGTTTTTACTGAAGTTCAAAATATAATATACTATATTTATTATTCAATACCTACTTATTTTTATCATTTATAAGGTTATTACTATTAGGATAGATACTTAAGATTTGACTCAACTCTACTATTTTGAGCATTAAAAGTAAATTTAAAATTTCCCCGTTATGAGTAGCATTGATCAAATTTTTTTATAGTTGCAATTTTTTTAAATGTTAAATGATTTAGTAGGTACTTGATAAAAAGTAATTTAAATAATTATTAAATATTTATTTGTTTTTGGTATCTGACTGCCATAATTGTCTGCATATTTTTTAATTAGTGAATAAAACACTATAGGTAGGTTTATATTAGTGTAATAGTTACATAAATACATTTAATTTGTTTTATAATACAATGTAGGTAAAACAGATAAGTAGGTATATAATATTACAAACGATTATTCTATTGAATGTTTAAAATGGAATATTTTAATTTTTAAATTGATTAAAACAAGATTCTTAACTGACAGTAGGATCACAAAATTTAAAAGTTGTTGCTAGATCCAAATTACGTTGTGGCCTCGTTAAGCTTGATCCAGATGACATATTTTGTCAATTAGCAATATATGCACCTCAAATTTAATACTCTCTAATTCAGTGTCAGACGTTGTTGTTACTTATTGTTCATGTATGAAATATCTTTACCCTTACATAAAAATATACAATATGCTATGTGCACAATCATCCCCCTATATGGAGCCCGATAAAGAATGGATTTTAATAAATAGACATTAAGTTTATATAATAATGGTTTATTCAGTGTCTAAAATCACTTATGAATAATTAGTCAATCACTACTGACTTGCACAATAAGATTTTAGTTCAGATAAATAGCAGGGTCTGCGGCAGCATTCATCGATGATACTTCTTTTGACAGAGCGCCGAAAACGTGCGGGCATAAATGACATTTCTTCTTTCTTTAGGTATGGATAGTCAATAGCATTGTAGTCTTCGAGGTCTTTGTAATCCCATAAATCAAAATCTGTTGATAAAATATTAAAGTTCGTATTGTTTTAATAATGTTTAGATTTTGAATAGAGTAAATAAGAAGGTACATTTTGTTCTCTGCTATAGCTTAGTAACACGTGGGGAGATAATTGTTAAAATCCTACACTGAGAAACTTTTTTTAAATTATTATTTTGTATTATATCTTGTAAAGTTGTAAACACTTTAAATTTGAATCAAAAACAATGATTTTAGAGAACTAAACCTACCTTAGAATTTAATTTTGAATTTTGAATTATGTATTATTGTTATTTTTAGGTTAGTTTGACCTTTAAAGTGTTTTAAGGCGCAAATGATGAACTCACCGGTTTCACTTCTTTTTTGTCCTTTTGGTACATTGTACTTGTTATTGCATAGAGCTTTCATGATGTCCGCCAATTTAGAACCACAGTATTGCTGAGGTGAACGTTGGAGTCGAACATTAGCTGTTACAATTTCGATCACTAATGCCAAGAGGAGTACACTCAAATACATATTTATCTTCATTGTTGGTATTCTAAAATTAAAAAAAAGGTTTAACTAAAGTTCTGAGTAATATAAATAAACGGCCAGTTACAATCATATATAATTTTTAAATATCAAACTAAAGTACTGTCTATCCTTATAACATTATGGCTAAGCACTTAAAAAAAACTACATACCTTGCTTAAATGAATGTTCAAATAAGTGTGGGTATGGTTTGTAGAATTGTGGTGAACTGATGATCGTCAGTCGTTGTTGGTCTTATATATAGACCTCGTCCCTGTTTTAATATAACGCGGTAGCTCTAAGTAAAGATCCAATAACTGAAAATAATTAAAACACATCAAGTAACATTAATGTGATGATTGAACAAGGGTCAATATTATTAATATTTATATAGGGAAAATTAATTTAATTTTTGATTGACAGATTTTAAATGTAGATGGTTTAATAATTGTTATTACATTTTCCCATTACCCAATTACAACTTCTAAAGGTAAATAAAATATCATTAATGACATGTCAAAATGTCAAAATGTCACACATCACATATCACATACTTACATATTATCTTGTTTCAAAACAGTTGACTTTTAGTAAAATAACCAATATATTAGGTACCTAAATATTTTTTCATCCCATTTGTAACTAAAATATGACCTACTATCAATATACACATAAAATGAATTAACATTTTGAACTAGAATTGTGGCTAGAACCAATCTATTGTTTGAGTTTTTGAGTGTTTGGTTAAACTCAAAAGCTACCTGTAAATCGGTACTACGCATGTCCGTGTAAGGTTAGGATTTAGTATAGGTATTTAAATTAGTTTGATTATGGCATGAACAACATAGACGTATTATTGGTTAAAAATCATTTTTTTGGTTTAACTCAAAAATAAATTATTATTGTAGATACATAAGCTTATATTAACATTTTCTATCCATGATTAAATTTTCATAATATTTTAAATCTTTGATTTGAGATATTTATAGACATTTTACTTTGATATTTTTTCTTTAGTTTTTATTCTATGAATTCCGATAGCGGCGTATTTAGGTTTTTGTAATGGGGCGGGGGGGGATACGATTGGATATGATTTTATTCAGTAGCCCCGCTTTTAAAGCTAAAGTCCTTAAGTTAAGACTCAAAAATATTGTGCATATTTTATACAGCCTATGGGGGGGGGGGGGGTGATCCCCTTGACCCCCTTAAATAGGCCACTGAATTTCGATAAAAATTGCATGTTGGATATAAAAACTGACAATTTAATAGATAGTCGCTCATTAAATATCGATAAAGAAAGTTATTCGGTTAAAATTATTGAACATTGAATACAATTTTTTTTAAAGCATTTGAAGTTAAAATTTCAACAAACTTTGTTAAAATCACGAAAATGTGTTAATTATTTTCCAGTAGACATTTGAAATTGAAACTGTACGAAATTACATATTATTTGCATTCTTGTAAAAATTTTACACGCGAAGAATTATTGTCACATCGAACAAAATAATGTCCGCCAACAAAATTTATTTTGAATTAAACAGAATTATTTTCGGAAAACATATACAGAAATCAATTCCACATCTCTGAACAAAATATCAGGCAAGCCTTAGACGTAAGGACGCCGCTTTTGAGATATTACAAATTTAATTTAACTAACCTACTTAACTTTTTCCTACCTTTTCCTATCCTTTTGTATAGTAGGCAAGCGTTAAATACACCTAATATATTTGGCCCATATGATGTATCGATCTATTTAAACACGAATTGGTTTTACTTGATGAGTTTACGAAAATTTTATCTCTTGGCCGGTATACTCTTATCGATTTATATTATTATAATCACGAAGCAATGTAGCAATTTAATTTACAACTCATAGTATGCCTAAAACGCAGAGCGAAGTATTTAAAAAAAAACAAGAATTTATTGATAAACAAATAAACGAAAAACGAAAATAATCTAATATCATTAAATATAATATATCATTAATCATAATTAATGATTAAAAATAAACAATAAACGTAAACCTATGTAACATAAAAAATTGCAAATAACGTTTGTGCGTTAACTTAACATTAGTATTGTTTTTAAATCGTGTAGTCTATATAAGTATGAATATTATAAGTTATAATAGTGATTTATAAATATTGATGAATACTATGGTGGTAAACAAAGAGTTAGAAATTACAATTATTTGTTGTGTTTTAGAATTACAACAAAATAACAAAATCGCTACATGATAAATCGAGTGAATATCCAATGTTGTAAGAATATGAACTTTAAACGGTCATACAAAATAATTTGCACATTTTCGTGATTTTTACGTGTTTTGTCAACATTTGAACTTTAAATGCTTATAAAAAAATTGTGAGTATGGATTTTTAATATTTTTCAAATTTTATTGTAACAACATATTAAGAGCCTTGTATTCAATTTTCAAACTTTTTTAACCAACAAATAAAATTTAATTGACATTCATATAAAAAAAATATAAGAAAATTGGATACTGTAAATGTCCGTATACAGTTCAAAACACATAAAAATATTTTGAAAATTGTATCGTGTATAGAAAATGCTAATATAAACAACCAGTGAAAATGTCATGTATATACGATCATTTGTTTTAGAGTTACATCAAAAACAAAATCGGATTTTGTCAAAAACCAATTTTGCGTAAAAATTCCCGTTTTTTCCCGGCGCTTTTGAAAATAACTGGGAATTTTAAATTTTGACCTCCTAATGCACCAACTAGATTCACTTTCCCATCGAACAAGATATTTAAGTTGAAAATCAAAGCATTATTTCGACTACTTATCGTGTACACAGACACTAATAAAAATAAAACATACATAATTGTAAAATCAATATATTCATCGCTCCGCTCAGAATCTAAAATATAATAACGATAAACGGAAAAAATCAAATAACGTTTGAAAGTACAATAACGATAAACATTAAAATTGTATAACGTTTAAATATCCGAAAACATAAAGACGAGATATTTATTTTAAATTTAAGCTCTGATTATATTTTCTGATCCCATTTGGCCTTTACAATATACCTTAAAACTATTTCACTTAAAACTCTTTTTTAAGATGTCAAGAAGATGTTATTTTAATTATTTAATCGTATATATTTGGACTGGTTTATATTTATTTGCTTTTACATTGTTATTTATTTGATAACACTGACAAAATAATAACTAATTATGACTATTAATTTCCCAACCTATCGATCCTAGAACTACAAATGTATTCAATAGTCATTACTAAAATCATACTAAAATAGTGTAATCGAATGCTTATATTATATTATAATATGGGACGCAATGGAAATAGGTATAAAAGGTTAAAACGGGACGCAATCGAATGATGCCCATCACTGTAATGTGTGGAAAATCATTGCATTTTAAAAACGATTTGAGCGAATACACGGTCTGTCAGCCTATAATATTACTAAGTATATTTTATGATATTATTGTTATCGAAGTAATTTATTTTACAATTAGATAGATACAGTACCTACTTACCTATAGGTTGAATTAATTTTTACCTAAAACATTGTAAAATCCTAGCATTATAAAATTCCATGTATGTTTAAAATATAATAACATATACATAAGTACCTTTTCATTAACAGTTTCAAGTTCACGAATAATACCTTTAAATTACAATAAAATACCTTAATTCATTATTTTTGTTTGAATATTAAAATATCTAGTTTCAGTTCTTATCTACTAAGTACTCATTGAACCCGGTCATGTGCAACAGTCGAGTATTTATGCCTACAGGTACCTGTATTTATTATGCTGTGTGCCAAATGTAATGCTAACATATTATGTAAACAATAAACATATTATGTAAACCAAACATAATATCACCTAAGAAAAACATATTAAGTTGAAAATTTGAAAAATTAAATTATTATCAACCAACGTTGATTCAATAGAAAGTTCATTTAACTTTTATGGAGAATCCTTTGATGAAATCAAGAAGAAAATTGATACTTTTGTAAAAACTGTTAATAGCTCTTAACTTGAAAAAGAAATTGATTATTTCAAAATCATGCTGAATAACAAATAACAAACTTCTTTAAATAAATACGTTGAAATTACAGGTATAGAGCCATTAACTCACTGACGAAAATATAAAAGACTCTATTATAAAATATAAAGTCAAAATACTACGTTATAAAAATAAAAATCTGTTAATGTCTAATAATCTACATATTAACTTTTCTAAAGATAAAATATCTGTCAATGATCGATTTACAAAAGAAAACAAATTATCTTATTTAAATATAACAAGTTAAAATTGTAAAAAATTATCCTGGAAGGCAAAAGAAACTTTGAAAACATATAGGTAGTTAAAAATTTGTATGGTAAAATTCTAGTGGAGTTAAATTAAGAAAACAAGAAGTAAGACAAGTTATTAAAATACATACCTAATTGTATACACGTTCTTCAAAATGTTGATTTTTGTTTAATACATTTAAAGTATTAATGCTTAAAAAAAAGTTTTAACGATTCACTAAAATAACTTCAGTTAAAATGTTTATATAATAACGAGAGTGACAGTTCGGTACAAGACGTTTGTAACGAATGAATGAAAAACCTTTAACACGCTTATTAATATACCTTTTTCAGCTCTTTTCTCTGAACATTAGGAGGAGGTATCTACCTATCAGAAAACATTTGATTGAATTATTAGTGGTTTTAAGTTCAGCTAATTTACATTTTGATATTATTATGTTATCTGAAACATGGTTGGATAGTGATAAAGGCAACTTTGATATAAAAGGTTATTATTGTAACAATTATTATAGCTCATTAAATAATAAATATACCTACCTATCTGAGGGAAATTCTGTTTACATTTAAAAATTCTATAATAGGAAATGATGTAATACTTTGGAGGTATTAATCAATGTAGCTCATTAGGTTTTTAAATTTTATATAGGTAATACTATTTTAATTAAATTAACATACATCTATAAATCATCGTCTAGTTTGAATAAAACGGATTTTATTAATAATTTAGAAGATTTCTTAAAGGAATAATATCTCCAAATTTCAATCATCCGTGATATGCTTAGGTTTATAATCTGTGGATAAATATATTTATAATTATATTAAATATAATGATTGAGAATAAAATGTGTATTAAATATTTAAACTTGCTTAGTAGCCATGGCTTTAAATCGTGTATAAATGGTACTTTTGGTAATAGTAACACATCACATTTTCATCAGAAATAATCAGTCTTTTAATAATATTCATGGGCACATTTATTATACGTGTTTACGGATCATTACAATACAAACGCTGTACTAACTAAATTCCTCACGAAATATTAAAAGTAATATTTTTGATAATAATAATAAAATGTTATTAACATAAACAATTTAATAATAATTTAAATAATAAAAATTGGACAGAGATCTTAAATTTAAACGACGTAAATGAAGCAGTTGACTTACTCACTAATATTATTGGAAATATAGTACAAATAACTAAAGGTGGGCATTAACTTGTTAAAAAATTTAAGTTAAGTTAAAAAGTTAATTTTTAACTTAACTCGTTAATTATTTTTGTTTTTAACTTATTAACTTATTTAGTTGAAATGTGTATTGTTGTAACTTAACTTTGTATAGTTGATTATCATTGACGGGAAGTTAAGTTAATATTCTTTTCATGTCATGTGACAATACTGACAATACTGATTCGTTGACTCTTTTTAGGTTTTGGTAATTTATTTTCTAATTATATATTATAATAATCTAATTGTTTACACGGTGTTAACCATCTTGGTAAATGTTTGTGTAAATCAAAATAGTAGGGCAGTTTATTATGACTAAAAAATATTATAACTTGAAAAAAAATTTATAACAGTTGGAATTATTAATTTTATGAATCATAGAGATAGACTGTAACCAAAATTCAAAAATCTACTGTTTAATAATATATTACAAGAGAATTATAAAAAATATAGGAACCTACTAAATGTAACTATAAAAACAGGAAGAGAACGTCATGTTTTTTCAATCAAATCTCTAACGCAAAAATTAATACCTATACTAAAAAAATATATGAATTCATTAATAAATCATGAGATCAGGAGTCTCCAAACTTTTTTTGCGTTGGGCCAAATCTGAGATACGCTTTGGCATCAAGGGCCAAAATGGTATAGATGGAGAGGTAATGAATTTGAAGATATAATATAAGTATTATTTTTAGTAGTTGATATACCTATTAAAAACAACATAACATATAAATTTTCAAAATATTAAATAGCTTAGCGGGTCGGTACGAAAAGCTTGGCGGGCCGTAAGTTGGAGACCCCTGAATTAGATAATAATCTCAATAAAGAAAACAACATATACATAAATCAGTAGAATAACATTTTAACTGATAACATTAATATTGCGAATGAATTTAAATTCTTTTTTGTCTCTATAGGTGCTATAATATATCGAATAAACTGAAAACATGATATGATTATATTCCTTTAATCTTTATTCTATACCTACTAATGAAGAAATAAAAAAATATATTTTAAATATTAAAAACTTGAACGTTCAATAGGTGAGAGTTAACAAACAAAATTAAAAAAAGTATTATTAACAATATTCTTACACTATTACATAATATTTTTTATCTCGTTCTTACTACAGCCGTTTTTTCCACATAGGTAGGTAGGTATAGGTAAATTCAAAAATACCATCACTATCCCATTTTATAAACTAATGAACAGAAATTACTGTACAAATTTATTATCGTCCTATAGCACTTACAATTACACTAACTAAAGTTTTGGAAAAGTGCATTAATGATAGACTGTATACCTACTGTATACCTAACTTCTTACAAACATGCATTTAGCTCAATATTTTTAAAAAACCAAGAGCGTTACAAGAGAAATAAAGGCACCGATAAACCTCTAATGACAGTTATATTAGTCATATATGTATAACAAATTAAATGAGGTAAAAACAGTACTATTGTATGTGATGGATAATTTTTTTTTGTTTTGCTGATGATACATAAATTTATTATTATTTACGATACAAATAAAAATCATATTATATATATTATAACAAATCTACTAATGTATTAAGTAGGTATCATCAAAACATGGTTTGATAAAAATATTTTTAAATTCAATTCAACCAAAACTTGTTTCATGAACATTACCATAACTATAATTAATATTGTCACTCATCGGAAATAACTAGGTTTCTTAATAGGGTTACACCCGCGTGCGTTTTCTCTGTCTTACAAACGCATTACATAAAAAATTGTACGCTCAGAAGATCACGTTTAGCTCTGTTAGTTTAAAAATTAGTTTATTTGACCTCTAATAACATTTAAGGTTAAGATTATTATCTAGTGAACGTCATAGGTTTTTTTTGTTAGATATTTTTAATTTTAAAGCAAGTTATGAGTATTTAAAAATGCACAAACAATTTATAATTGAAAAACACTCATAACTTGCTTTAAAATTGAAATCTAAAAAAAAAATTCTATGACATTCACTAGATATTAATCTGACTTTTAAATTTTATTAGAGGTCAATTCACTCTAATTTTTCAACTAACAGAGCTAAACGTGATCTACCGATCGTATACAATTTGCTATGTTATGTTTTTGCAAGACAGAGAGAACGCATGTGGGTGTAGAGCCATCTCAAGAGGATTGCAAATGGAGAGTATTTATGAAGTTAAAAATAGGAAATTTTCAATTGATACGCATGTGGGTCTTGTAAATGTGTGCGTAGTAAGTGATCATTATTTATTAGTGTGTGTGACTTGTGTAAAAGAAATATCAGAGTGCTCTCGTACGCGCACGTACAACTGTAGAAGTCAACGCCTCGGTACGGCCTTGTGCAAATGCGCGCGTGGATGGCAAAAAATATATACTTGTTTGTATGTTTTTTTGGTCGATCCTACTGATTGACCCGATAACGCGATAAGACTTCTGTAAACTGATATGAACGCGTAATTAGGTCTTCCTGAGATCAACCAGGCCACATTTTAAAATATTCAATTTATAATTCGAATAATCAACATTTAAATAAAATGTATAGTTGAGGAACAAAATTTAAAATAATTTTCCTAAACGATCTTAAGCGGACATAATATTAAATTCAAATCGCTTTTCAAAAGTATAATCGTATTACTACTTCTATCGGTATGATTGAAAAATTCACTTGTCCTCTTAAGGCACTTAAAAATAATTGTAATGAATACCTAGTATAATATATACTATAATATATTATATATACCTAATATAGTACCTATCTAATAAATATGTCAATATATAATATAATTAACGCTAATAGTAATGACAGTAAGATGTAATTACACTTAAATTAGTTAAAATATGGTAACATCATATCAATAATACAACTTAAAAGTTTAAATTAATTAATTATTAATTATTATTCTATAAATTGACTATGCATACGGACATCAGCAGTATTTTTTTTTTACCTTCAACTATAGTAACGGTTTCATAATCATAGCTATACAGTCAGTATACTCTTATGGTATTTTAATTTGGGGTGGTCCTTACAATATACCTACACATTAATTTACTTGACACAACTATAAACTCTTCAATTAAAATATATAAAAAAATACTATAGAGACTGCAATATATTATATTTAAAACAATTGTACACAAAACTTATAATCTTTAATACAGGACTTTGCACCTAAAATTAACCGGAACCCCTAACACCCCTAAAACCCTTAAAAATCAAACTCCCAAAACCCATATGCCTAACCCGAATGATTCTGTTTTCAAAACATCCTAATTAACCAAAACCCGAATAAAACATTCTGGTTAACCAGAAACCCGAATAGTTTTGTTTTTTACAATCTTCAGGTGATATATTATCATTTTGTAGATATGTATTTCTACTTTCTAGTGATGAGTTTGATTCTGTAGTTAGTTGCTTATTAATAATAATAAATTAACAGGAACAATTTTACAATCAATCATAAGTAAATTCAATAATAATTTTCTTGAAAATAAAATCCAATAAAACCATTAATTGATTCTGATTAAACCAAATCGCCTAATATTAAATTATAAATAATATATATAATTTATTACTTTATATGTGTATAAAATAAATCCAAATATAGCCAATAGCAGAATAAAATATAGACATGGTCTCAACAAAACTGAACAACGTATTGACAGTCGTGAACAAAATACCAAGTACTAATAAATAATAAGTAATAATACCTATAAATAATGCCTAGTATTATTTGCCAACTAACTTCCCAAGTGGTATTATTATAATTTAGTAACGAATATCGTAATTTGTGGATATACTTACCAGTTTTGAACCGGAAATTGCGAAATCATAATTTATATTTTAATTTATTTATCTACGCGCGGCTCAACGCCCTTATGACCTACCTATTTTAAAAGGATATCAGCACACTATTTGTTTTCTCTCTCTAGCCCACGCGCAACATAGAAAAACACATTTTCACAGAATCATTTTTTCTATATTTCTAAGTAATCTTAGAGTGAAATCACCCATTACGAAAAAGATGGAGAATAATATTTTTGAGGGAACGACATATCGATTTGTCTAAATATTGTTTTAAAACAATTTAAACATAATATAAATTTACATTTTTTTGTTTAATTTAAAGTCGTATACAAAATCAAATAACAATAAAATATAAAACCGATATGTCATTCCTCCAAAAATATTATTCTCTATCGTTTTTGTAAAGGTATATTTTACTCAAAGATTACTTAAAAACATAAAAAAATAATTCTGCATTAATGCGTTTTGTCTATGTTGCTATGGGCCTGCAGAGAGAAAAAACAAATAGTACGCTGACATCCTCTTAAACATTTTAGTTAACTTATTATATCCGTCGACTTGGCAAGTGATAAATTGTGTCACCCTACGACGCACCTGTCACGTATAGTCAAGTTAGGATTAATTGTTCTTTTTACATTATTTTTATTTGTTAAGTGACAAGTGTAGTGTAACTGAGTAATTGTAAATTGTTGTTGCTGTTATTATTAATTCATCGTACAATTTGTAAGAAGATATTTTTCCCATTTCCTAATGTTTATAATATAATAATATTATTCATAATATTTATATAGATTTAAACTTCATAAAACTATAAAAGAGAGCCTATTGTAGGTACTTGTAGGAACCACTTTTTTGATATAAAACCCAAAAAGCTCAAAATAAATACAAATGTAATGCAATTACTATTCATGAGATTTTTTAAAAAAATATCCAAATTGTATGGTCCTTTAAAATTGAAAATTGAAAATCGACTTTCTAGAAAGCCTAGTTATTTTGCCAAAGAATTCATACATATATTAAAAACTAAAATTGGACATTCGGAAGTATGTTTAATTTATCATCACTGCTTATATTGGTCTAAAACGTACGAAAAATACGTGTGATGCGATCTCCTTAAAAAAATTAAATGGTCTTAGCATGGTCTTTGTATAAAAACGTAACAAACTGTACGTAAGTAGGTAGTAGGTACCTACTTAATCTCTAAATGTAAAACAGAATTTCGGAAAATAATCCTCACCGATGCTGGCAATAAGTTGGAAATGGGGTTAAATATTGATATTACCTATTAATTTGTTTACAATCTTTAGACTAGGTATATAAAAACATTTTATGAGGACGCTGCCCATGCATTTTTTGTCTCCGTCTTACAAGTAGTACGACATATCAAATTTTAGTTCACTAGTTCCAATAGTTTGCTGTTAGTTTTGATATTAAAGTAAATTAACCTATAATCAAACTTTTATGTAAGAACAATATCTATGCTTAAGGGTTGGAGATTTTTCCGATATTTAATAATTTACAAACAACTATCAAGATATTGGCATGTGAAATATCCCAAATTAAAAATGCTCATATCTCGCTTTAATATTAAAATATCAAATAAAAACCTACGTTCAAGCCCATATATAGTTTTTACCTAAAAGTTTTATAACGAGTTAACTCATCCTAATATAAAAACTAACAGCACACTATTCAAAACTAGTGAATGAAAATTTGCTATGTCCTACGTGTGGAAGAAAAAATTAAATTATTAATATTTTTTAAACAATATATGGTGTACTCTAATTTATTGTGATTGTTATATTTATACAGTAATGATAAAATTTTATAATCACAAAATTAAATGTGATCATTTTAATTATTTATAATAATAATACAACACATAGGACGTAGGCTAACTGTATAACTGTATAAGTAGATAGTTTAAGAATCCTTGTCTAGTTGTCTCCAAACCTATAACTTCCGGAGACCATCATTTATCATTTTACATATATTAATATTATATACATTTAATGTAATCTTATATTACATTTTCAAGTCTTAGTTGTAAATTTGAATATTTTATAAATTTTTAAAGGTTATCTTATATAATATAAATTATACTTTATTCACAATAATATAATCAAATATATACTTAGTAATATCAATATATCATAGACTGACTAGCTCTCTTCGCTCAGAATTGTTTTTCTTATACAATGATATTATTATATCATTGATTCAAATCTAACATCATCCATTACAGTGACCTACTTGTAACTTACTGTAAAGCAGAGCGACACCCACTGGCCCACCTTTTTTTACTTTGGCCTAATGACCTTATAGATAAATTGAATCGTTAGTAAGCTGAATTATTTTTTTATTTTAGCACTATCTAGTTTTAAATATTAAAAAAATATAATAAAACCAGTACGATACAAATGAGTAATGACGCATTACTTGATATTTTAAGTTTTAACTAGTACACACTCCATAGACTGTCTAAATCATATACTAACAAGGTTACAAATGTACAATGTTATTCAACCATATTCTGCGATAATGTAAGGACGAATTACCCGATAGGAATAACCAAATGCGAGTTGCGTGTATAATGTATAGATGTAATATTATATTATTAACTATCGATTATCGTTAAGTTTTATATACCTACATAATTTGAGTTAACGTATTTACAATTTTATTAGGAAATAGACGGACTGATACATTCAATCAAATGGATAACCATAGTATAAGCCAATAAAAATATTACAATACACCAAAGTATAGCGATGAACGATCTATAAATAAAATAAAAATATTGTACAATTTCTAATTTGAATTATTTTGTTTAAATTTGACGTCACTTTAAAAAAAGTAAAATGAAAAAATTTAAAAATAGTATTTGATTTTAAATACAGATACTTTCAAAAAAGGGTTCAAATACTGTGGCCAAGTACATTTTTCAAATGTATTTAGAATACGTTTTTGAGTAGGTAGAAGTGTTTAGTTCGTGATAAGATAAGACCGTGAATCTAACGAACAGTGAATGCGAATGAGTGGCTACAGAACTAGCTCCATCTATTGGTGTTTTAGTTTCGGTCAGCGGTTTAATCGTTATGTTTCGAGTAAAAGGTACCGATTCTCCTTTGTGACATTACAAGCAACATTGCTTTATATATAAGGAACATTTGACACAGTTTTTAATGTACTAGCTTCGGCTGTACATATACTAAAATTGGAACGATACAGAGAAGATTAGCATGGCCCCTGCGCAAGGATGACACGCAAAATCGTGAAGCGTTCCACATTTTTTTGCCAGTTCGATCTCCATAAATTTACAACAAATCGTATTTTTATAATTATCCTAAGGGAAAATTGTACACTATTATTTTGATACAATTTTTGATTTTTATGCGCTTGTGCTCAAAAAGGTTTTCGCTACAATCAAAAGACGATTAACATTTTTTTTCTAATTTAAACTAGAAAATTTAGAGGTATTTTCTAATTTAAAACACCTTAAAATACTTATCTATAAAAAACTGTGTTTACAAATTTTTTTAGATTTTTTGGTGACAATATAAACATATAAAAAAAGGTGGACAAGTGTGTGTCGCTCTGCTGAACAGTAGGTTATAAAGGGGTAACTGTAATGGATGCCGGATGGTGTTAAATTTGAATTTAATGATAAAATATCATTGTATAAGAAAAACGATTCTAAGCGAAGACGATCAGACAGTGTTGAGTGTTTGATATTACTAAGTATATTTGATGGTATTGTGAATAAAGTAATTTATATATAACCTATTTACGTGGAACCTTGTTTTAAGTTTTCAATCCTTAGCTATAAAATTTGAATATTTTATACATTTTTAAGTACAAAATAATTATTAAATTTTAAATTTGATACATTTTGTAAAAAATCAAACTTTAAATGCTCATAAAAAAATTATGTCTATGTATTTTTAATATTTTTTAATTGTTATTGTCACAATATATCAGGAGCCGTATATTCAATTTTCACCAATTTTTACATAATAAATAAAATGTTATTGACAATTAGAATAAAGAAAAAAAACTAAAAAAAGGTGGGTAAGTAGATGTCGTTCTGCTGTACAGTAGGTTACAAATGAGTCACTGTAATGGATGGTGTTAAATTTGAATTCAATGATATAATTTCATTGCATAAGATAAACGATTCTGAGCGAAAACGGTCAGTCAGCCTATGATTTTACCAAGTATATTTGATGATATTATTGTGAATAAAGTAATTTATATATAACCTATTTACGTAGAACCTTGTTTTACATTTTTAATCCTTAGCTATAAAATTTGAACATTTTATAAATTTTTAACTACAAAATAATTATTAAATTTTAAATTTGATACATTTTGTCAAAATTTGAACTTAATATGCTTTTAAAAAAAAATTGTGCCTATGTATTTTTAATATTTTTCAACTTCTATTGTAACAATATATCAGAAACCTTGCATTAAATTTTCACGCTTTTTTATCCCACGAATACAATTTTATTGATATTTATAGAAAAAAAAAACTAAAAAAATTGAAACCTGACAATGTCCGTAAACAGCTCAAAAAGAGTCAAATTATTTTCAACATTTTATCGTGTATAGAAAATTCTAATATAAACATTCAGTGAAATTTTCAAGTATTTACAGTCATACGTTCTTTAATTACAACAAAATAAGAAAATCGTTACATAAGAAATCGAGTGAATATCAAATGTTGTAAAAATATGAATTTCAAACCCTCATAAAAATTTAATTTGACTTTCTTGTAGACATTTTTTTCGATAATGGTAGACAAATTTATGGATAATCTAGGGCTGATGGTGTTTTCGGTATACCGTACAAAATCGAACCGTTTCGGTATACCGAAATCATAAATAAAATTTAACTAGTATCGATATTTTTTACTTTTATTGTTTCACATTATATACTTTATTATATACTATAATATTGCCGTTTATCAAAATAATTTTAAAATACCGGTATACCGAAAATACCGTCAGCCCTAACCGTACCATTTCGGTATTTAGGTGTACCGAATCATTTCGGATTCGGTATACCGAAACATTTTGGTTTTTCGGTATACTGTTTCAAACCGGTATTGAAATCAATACCGTAATACCGCAAAATAATTTTCAATACCGTCAGCCCTAGGATAATCTAGTATTACATTTTAAAATCTTAGATTTAAAAATAAAAATTTTTATGAATTCTCAACTCAAAATAATTTGCTAATTTTCGTAATTTTTCAGTATTTTGTCAAAATTTGAACTTTAAATGCTTATAAATAAAAACTATGACTAAGGATTTTTAATTTTTTTCATCTGCCTTTGAAACAATAACCTAGAAAAATGTTCAAGCTTTTTTACTCAACAGATAAAATTTTATTGATATTTATAGAAAAAAAAACTAAAAAAAGGTGGGCAAGTGGATGTCGCTCTGCTGTACTGTAGGTTACAAGTGGGTCACTGTATAATGGATGGTATTAAATTTGAATTCAATGATATATCATTGTATAAGAAAAACGATTCTGAGTGGAGACGATATGTCAGTCTAGGTATAAGACATATTATACACTTATCTATGGTATTAAAAAAAAAATTGACCTATAATAAATTCCAAATTAATCATATCACAATATCCATTAGGTACATATAACGCGTTATACATCAACAACAAACCGTGATACTATCATCATAATATATCGATGAAAATATTACAAATTAGAAGTTTCAAGTGCCCACGAATAATATTATACAATCACAACAAAATAACTAAAATAGTTATTCTAGGTTTTTATGTAATTTCGTCCAAATTTGAACTTAAAATGACTATACAAATAAACTGTGCTTGTGTATTTTTTAGATTTTTTGGTAACCGAATTATCTATTTACATGGAATCTTGTTTTAAATTTTCAATCCTTAGCTATAAAAACTGAACATTTTATAATTTATTAATTACAATGGTTGATAATTTTCGAGATTTTGATAAATTCTGTCCAAATTTGATCTTTAAATGCTTATAAAAAAAAACTGTGCCTATGTATTTTCAATATTTTTCAACTGCTATTGTAAAAATATATCAGGAGTCTTGTATTAAATTTTTACACTTTTTGGCCCAACAGATAAAACTTTATTGATATTTATAGAAAAAAAAACTAAAAAAATTGAAAACTGAAAATGCCCGTAAACAGCTCAAAAAGTGTCAAAATATTTTCAAAATTGTATGGTGTATAGGAAATGCTAATATAAACATTCAGTGAAATTTTCATGTATCTACAGTTATTCGTTTTTGAATTACAAGAAAATAAGGAAATCGGTACATGAGAAATCGAGTGAATATCTAATGTTGTAAAAATATGAATTTAAAACGCTCATAAAAATTTAATTTGACTTTCTTGTAGACATTTTTTTTTTGATAAAGTTAGACAAACTTATGAGGAATCTTGTATTAGATTTTAAAATCTTAGATTTAAAAAGAAAATTTTTTATGAATTTCTAACTCAAAATAATTTGCAAATTTTCGTGATTTTTCCGTATTTTTTCAAGATTTGAACTTTAAACGTGTATAAAAAAAAACTGTGACTAAGGATTTTTAATTTTTTTCATCTGCCTTTGAAACAATAACCTAGGAGCCTTCTATTAAATTTTCAAGCTTTTTTACCCAACAAATAAAATTTTATTGATATTTATAGAAAAAAAATTTAAAAAAACTGAAAACTGACAATGTCCGTAAACAGTTCAAAAAAAGTCAAATTATTTTCAAAATTGTATTGTGTATAGAAAATGCAAATATAAACAACCAGTGAAAATTTCATGCATCTACGGTCATTTGTTTTAGAGTTACACCAATAACCAAAATCGATTTTGTTAAAAATCGATTTTGCGTAAAAATTCCCGTTTTTCCTTAATTTTTCTTTTGTTTTTCACATCGCTTTTGAAAACTACTGGGAAATTAAAATTTTGACCTCCCCAATGCACCAACGATATTCACTTTCCCATCGAACAAGATACTGAAGTCGAAAATCGAAGCATTATTTCGACTACTTATCGTGTACACAGACACAAAAATAAAAAAATAAAAAAAATAAAAAAAAAAAATAAAAAAAAAAATAAAAAAAAAACACACATCATTGTAAAATCAATACATTCATCGTTTCACTCAGAATCTAAAATTGAAAACTGACAATGTCCGTAAACAGCTCAAAAGAGTCAAAATATTTTCAAAATTGTATGCTGTATAGAAAATGAAATTATAAACATTCAGTAAAATGTTCACGTATCTACAGACTACAGTTATTCGTTTTTGAATAACAATAAAATAACAAAACCGCTACATGAGAAATCGAGTGAATATATTGTCCATATTATTGTGAAAATATGAACTTCAAACGCTCGTAAAAATTTAATTTGACTTTCTAATAGACATTTTTTTTTTTGATAAAGGTAGATAATTTTATAAGAAATCTTGCATTACATTTTAAAATCTTAGATTTATGAATTCTTAACTCAAAATAATTTGGTCATTTTCGTGACTTTTCCATATTTTTACAAAACAAATAAAGTTTTATGGACATCCTTAGTAAAAAAGACTAATACAATTGGAAACTGAAAATGTTCCTAATTATTTATTTAGTTTAAAACAAATCAAAATATTTTTAAAATTTTATCCTGTATAGAAAATGCTAATATAAATGACCAATGAAAATGTCATGTGTATACGTTAATTTGTTATAGAGTTACATCAAAAACCAAAATAGATTTGGTGGAAAATTTATTTTGCGTAAAAATTCCCGTTTTTTACCCGTAAATAGGTTTAGGTTATATATAAATTACTTTATTCACAATGATATCATCAATTAATATACTTGGTAATAATATACTAATATCATTGGCTGACTGACTGTTTTCGCTCAGAATCGTTTTTCTTATACAATGATATTATATCATTGAATTCAAATTTAACACCATCCATTACAGTTACCCACTTGTAACCTACTGTACAGCAGAGCGACATCCATTTAGCCAACTTTTTTTAGTTTTTTTTTCTATAAATACCAATAAAATTTTATTCGATGTGTAAAAAAGCGTGAAAATTTAATGCAAGGCTCCTGATATAATGTTACAATTGCAGTTGAAAAATATTAAAAATACGTACACGATTTTTTTTATAAGCATTTAAGGTTTGAATTTTGACAAAATACGTACATTTCACGAAAATGTGCAAATTGTCTTGAGTGAGAAATTCATAAAAAATCTTTAATTTGAAAATTTAATTTAATACGAGATTCTTGATAAGTTGTATTTTTAATAGTAGTCCAAAAATTTCAATGATACGTAGCCATGTTTTTTTTATAAGCATTTAATTTTCAAATATTGACAAAATTTATCAAAACCACGAAAATATGCAAATTATTTTGTAGATAAAAATGTATAAAATGTTCAATTTTTGTAGCTAAGGATTGAAAATTTAAAACAAGATGTCTCAAGGTATTTTATAGTGTACAGCCACAAAATATAAAAATCAGAGTATTTTTTAATTAATATTACAAGTTCAAATTTAGGCAAAATTAGACATTTAAACGAAGATTAGATTTTAGATATTTTTTTGTAATTTAAAAATATTACTATTATATAGGCTGATAGATCGTGTTCGCTCAGAATCCTTTTTAAATACAGTAATTTTATACTATTGAATTAAAATTTAACATATCCCATACAGTGATCCACGACACCTAACATATAGGTGTAATTGAAGGGCTCCGTGCAACAACGAGACAAGTCCACTTTTTGAAATTGTTCAGGAGACATGTTTTATTTCACCAAAACTTTAAAACTTTATATTTTTATTTGTAACTACAACATAAGTATCTTGAATTACATGTAAATTGTTGAGTAAAGTGAATTTGCATTTTAAATAAATTTTAGATCTTATAAAATATCTTGCAAGTATGGAACATATGGACTTACCTGGTTTTTTGCTCATTAATTGTAAAAAAGTTTTCGAAAATTGTATTTGTTTTGTGTTTTACCATAAATTAATTAATTTATTTCTTAAAAACTAAAGTAAAATCCTTTAATGACAGTTTTATAAATAATTATAATACTAATCAATAAAATAAATTAATGAAATTTGATAAAATTTGTATTGCAATATAAAACATACGGACTTACCTGGTTTTTGCTCGTAAGTATGTTATGTAATAAGGTATGCTATAAGGTTTTTTAAAAATTAAATAATAATTTTTTATTCCAATTTTAACCATCAACAGGTACCTATAATCTATAAATATATTCATCAAGTATTATGTGAAATATTGTATTATATGTTTTATTAGAGTTATATTTTATTAAATACCTATAATTTAAACTTTTTAAGATACATTGTGAAGGGTGTTAAATAACAACAAAGACTTTTTTTATAATATTTATATTTTAACCAAAAAAAAATAGAGAATAGAAATCACCTTGTAATATTAATTTTATACAGCAAAATAAATAACATAACTTTTAGTTTTCTGAAGTACAAAAAAAAATGATAATAACATTTCAATAAATTTAACAATAACCAATAAAATGAAATGCATATTATAACATTTAAAATAGTATATTACTTTTCCTAGTAATAATATAAATGTTATTATTTAACAATAAAGACTTATTTTTTATAGTATTTATATAACCATTTTAACAAAAAAAAATAGAAAATAGAGATCTCCATGTAACATAAATCTTAAAAAGCAAAATAAATAACATGATAACTTTTTGTTTTCTTATGTACAAAAAAAAAAAATGAATATAACATTTTAATAAATTGAACAATAAATAATAAAATGAAATACATAGGTATTATTATTATAACATATAAAATAGTATACTATTTTCCCTAGTAACAATCCTGAGGGTGATGTTGAAAGTGGTTCAAAATTATTTTCTGGATCAGAATCAAAAGCCAGTATGCCACTGAGATCGTTATTTTCAAAAATGTTATAATCTGGATCTTGAGTGTCATCATCGAAATCAAAATCAAATGATGGGTCAGAGTTAGATTCATCATATTCAAGTTGTTTTGCTATATTATCACAGTTCATTTTGAAAAATAATAAAAACTAAATAACACTATGCCCGTTATGGAGCAGTTATGGAGCAGTTACAAAACAATACATTAAAATGTATAATCAGCCTAATAATTTACAACTAGCAATAGAAACTAAATGCAAGAATTAACATGGTAACATATTTTCAACAATATGTATTATAATAATGATAATGTGTAAAACAATAAATATGACTATCATAATAGTACTATCAATACTACTGTTTACTATTTATAGCCAACTGTTCTGTGTAAAAACCAGACAAGTCCGGACTTATCTGGTTCTTGCTCATAATATCTATAACCAGACAAGTCCATTTACTCAATAACTCCGTAAATAATCACTGGACATGTCTCGTTGTTGCATACAATTGTAAAGAAAAAAAATCTGTATATGATAACATCAAAAAGTGACTTTTGAAAAAAAGTGGACTTGTCTCGTTGTTGCACGGAGCCCTTCAATTCCTACCTTATTTTCTTCCAAGTTATTAAGAAAAGTACTGGGCATATTTAGTTTTGTATTTTCTTACCAAAAACCATACTCAAAATTAAAAAACCATTAATGATGCGTGATGCGTGATAACAGATACGAAAAAACACATATCATTGTAAAATCCATATATTCAACGCTTCACTTAAAATCTAAAATTATCAAATTAAATATAATATTATACTAAGTGAAATTGAATAATTATTATTTATAATGATTATATTGTAGCTTTTGACCCAAAATAAATTTACATTTAAAAATATTATAATAATATTGTGAATGTTCATCAATCATCAAGTTCCTAATACCTTCATATTATATTATGTTATGTTTTTTATGTTACTGGTATTTTAATATTATTTATTCCATTACTAAAGCATTTAACTATGGTAAAAGTTCTATTGTACACAAAAAGTGTAAGTTAATTAGATACTCAACACTTGTCGAATAACATGGTTTTTTGGGTAACTAAAACAATACGTTCGTTTTTTTTTTTAAATTTTTAATCATGAGTTTATAAATATATTATGTTTACATCAAATTTTAACTTGTATGTTACTTATGCGAGTTTACAAACTTAATCTTTAATAACTACAGTAAAATAATCTTAAAGTATATAAATAGAATTTATTAAATAAGGTTTATTGAATACACAGAGAGTTGATAAATTAAATAAATATGTTGAAAAATAAAATATAATAACAAAAATATTTTTAATTTTTTTATATCAAAATCTTTGTTTCCAGATACTAAAATAACCTTAAAGTATATAAATAGAATTTATTAAATATGGTTTATTGAATACACAGAGAGCTGATAAATTAAATAAATATGTTGATAAATAAAATATAATTACAAAAATATTTTTCATTTTTTTATATCAAAATCTTTGTTTCCAGATACTAAAATAATCTTAAAGTATATAAATAGAATTTATTAAATATTATTTATTGAATACACAGAGAGTTGATAAATTAAAATATAATTAAGTACAAAAATATTTTTCATTTTTTTATATCGAAATCTCCGTTTCCAGATCCACCAAAACCAAATCCAATACCTCCTCCTGATGACCCACCACCTTGACCACCTGCACCACTTCCTAATTGAGATACTTGATTTTGAGCTTGTAAGTTTCCAGAACCACCATTGAATGTAGCTCCAGAACCAAATCCTTCGCCTTCTTCGTAACCTTCCCCTGTTCCTGACCCAAAACCTTCCCCAAATCCTGCTACTTGACTATTTCCAAATCCATTACCTTGTCCACCTCCAAATCCACCTCCAAATCCACCTCCGCCATTACCTGCCACAAAGCCATTTCCAGATGCTACTCCAGATGTACCACCAGTACCTGACCCAAATCCATTTCCAGATGTACCACCAGCACCTGAACCAAATCCATTTCCAGATGTACCACCAGTACCTGACCCAAATCCATTTCCAGATGTACCACCAGTACCTGAACCAAATCCATTTCCATATGTACCACCAGTACCTGACCCAAATCCATTTACTGGTGCAGCTCCTGAGCTACCACCATTACCTGAATTGAAGCCACTACCAAATGCGGCTCCATTACCACTACCCATTCCATTTACGAGACTACCCCCTGATACTCCACCATTGCCAAAATTCTCAGTCGCCCCTTGACCATTACCTCCTCCAAAACCTTGTCCTCCACTACCAGAAGAAGTACCTCCAAATCCACTACCTCCCCCAAAACCACCACTTGTACCAGAAGTACCAAATCCATTTCCGTTACCAGACCCATATCCATTTACGTTACCAGAACCAAATCCATTTCCGTTACCAGACTCAAACCCATTTCCACTACCAGACTCAAATCCATTTCCAGTTACAGCTCCTGAGCTACCACCATTACCTGAATTGAAGCCACTACCAAATGCGGCTCCATTACCACTACCCATTCCATTTACGAGACTACCCCCTGATACTCCACCATTACCAAAATTTCCAGTCGCGCCTTGACCATTCCCTCCTCCAAAACCTTGTTCACCACTACCAGAAGAAGTACCTTCAAATCCACTACCTCCCCCAAAACCACCACCCGAACCAGTAATTCCTATTCCACTTCCCTCGCCAAATCCATTTCCGTTACCAGACCCACTTCCGAATCCATTACCACTTCCAGCTTCTCCGTTCCCAAATCCTTCATTATTGCTATTCGAATAGCTTGCTCCTAAAGCACCTGCACCACTATTAGATGCACTACTGAAACCTTGTCCTTGGCCAAATCCATGAGATGAACCACTACCGATGCCTGATGCTCCAGCTTGGCCATGACCGAAGCCATTGGTAGAACCAGAAATATGAGCACCACCTCCCATTATAAATTGTCTAACTAAGACAGTACTTTTTAATTGTGCACCATTATCTGATTCAACAGTACGAGATGATTTGAATTCCGGTTGTTCGTATACTTGAATTCCGATGATTGGATGACTGATTAAAATTGTCAAGAAGACCAAACACTTTAACATAAACAAATTAACATAAGAATAAATATTAAATAGGAAAATAATCAATATGTTAATTACTAATCCATCATATTAAACCAGTAATATTCCATTGAGCTAACTAATTAGAGTTTCAGGTTGCAATAGATTTCAATATCATCACATTTAATATGTATCTTGTTGACCTATATTGACTTATGTGTCTTCATAAAATGTCCGTTTAGTAAAGTAATGACATTAAATATGATATAATAGACATTTGTTTTGTGTTTATTTGAATGCGAAAAATACAAATAAAACAAGTGAGTAGATCCATCTTAAGAATATAGGTACTAATATAATATATTATATATTATTATATTATAATATGTTATACACTAATTTAATATTAATTAAATAACTTTTTTCAAATAAATGTATAGTTTATTCGTAGGCAGTATACCTACCTACCGACATAAGATCTATTATGTTTGTCTATGTAATCCTAGTTAAACAGTTAAAATAAATTTGTCACCTTAGTAGTTAGTATTACAAATTAGATATGTGTAACTATTAAATATGTAAGGTAGTAAAATATACAGGAATATTTTAAACCAGTACGTGATTCAAAAATAACTAATGATAACATAATATAGGTAGCCATATAGGGTTTTATACCTTTAAGTGAGTCAAGAAAAAAGCTAGAATATTAAGTAAAAATTATTTTATTATTCTAAAGAATCATAGGTACATATAGTTTATAATTAATCATATTTACCTACATCATAGGCGCAGAAAGGAGGGCTTCAGGGGCTAATCCTCCCCAAAAAATGTCCATAGCCCCCCCCCCCAAACATTTCCAACATTTTGTTTTAAGCTTATTCAATATTATCAAAGTAAGGCTTTAGCCGCCCTCCCCCCCCCCCCCCCCCGGGCCAATCCCAAACGCTATTTGTGCTTATGACCTACATGTGTTAATATCTGACTTTGTATATAATAGTCAGGACTTGAAAGCATTTCAGGTGCCCTAAGCATTGAACAATGTTGGTACCCATTGAATATAACTCAAAAAAATCGGATAAATGCTTTATCGAGTGTATCTCGTTATTGAATAGATCAATATGTAATGGATATTATATTAATATTAAATTTGAATTCAACAGAAAATCTTTGCACACGAAGAACGATTCTGAGCGGAAGCGATTAGTCAAAATAGTCAAATTTTAGTTTTATTAAATATATTATGTTATAATTTGCATTGCTATTAGTAATTTATCTTACTATTAACAATACTGAAAGTTAAATTATTTTTTTCGTAAAAACATCATATTTATTAATTATAATTATAGTATAATATATTACCTATATAGTTTGTACTTTATAATACATTTAATATTTGTAACAAATACTATTTTTATTGACTTTTAAGACTTAATCTAAATATTTTGAAAATGTAATTTTGTACAGTAAAATATAATAATATACGTAAAAGTTTTATGTCTCCGTGAAAAGTAATTATAAATTACACCAAAAATACTAAAAGTTATTATTTTTATTAAAATTTGAAATTAAAAAAAAAAGTGTTTTTAAATAGGTATTATTTAGATTTTACCATGTTCTACTTATAATGAACCTTGTATTACATTTTCAACCCTTAGCTATAAAAATTCAAAATTTTATACATTTTTAACTACAAGATAATATACAAATTTCGTGATTTTGTAAAATTCGTGAAATTTAAAAGCTCATAAAAAATTATGCCTATGTATTTTTAATATTTTGAAATTAATGTAAGAAACACTTATGTACGACCTTTATCAGATTTTTAAGATTTTTAAACAAGACTAAAAATGTTTTTAAGCCTTATAAAAAAAAAGCTGAATAAATTAAAAAATTTCAAATATCCATAATAGCTTAAAATTAGACTAAATATTTAAAAATTTTTACTGTGTATAGAAAATTTGAAAATTTAAATAATTGCAAAATAAAACCATTATTTTAGACTATTTAGATGATAAATCTGTATTATACGTTTGAATATCCAAAGTTGTCACAACTTGAATTTGGATTGCATATAAATAACCTATATGTGGCTGTATTTTATAGTTTAAAATAGTTTTAAAAATATTTAATTGTAATACCTATAATATGCTTTAAAATACACAGGTATGCCAGGTATACTGTTCTTACTGGAATTAAAAAAAAGTTTAGCGTTAGACTCATATTTATTTTGTATAAGCATTGGAAGTTCAAATGTTTACGTCATTGGGTATTAAATAATATTTATACCTAGCTATATTATATTTTTTTTCCTGAGTAAATTAAGATAATTTACTTTAATTATTTTTTGGGGTAACTTTTTGGTTGTTTATGGCCTTAGCACATTCTTATTTTGTTATTGATTAATCCTGTCATTAGTAAGTATATAATACAATAGTTTGTTAGTTTATAGTATGTAATTTGTTATCAAATATTACTTGCAGATATAAACTTTAAAACTAGTATTTTCAGGATACATAGGTACTTGGTATTAATTTTTAATAATTTAAATAATTTAAATGTGATTATTATGTGTTTTAAATAATTTATAGCAAACATTTGGGTTTAATTTTTCAAATGATAAATACTTCGTTAATTATACATATTATACCTACCTACCTACCTACCTAAGACTTACGTATTTGAATATCTTGTTAAAACTTAGTATAATATTTAGAAAAATATAGTAAACACTTACCATTGGAGTGTAAGAAGCCATGATAAATCGTTGAATGTATCTCTGCAGAATAGATTATGGGTTTATATAGTGTGAGAGTGTTATTTATTAGAAAGAAACGGAGGACACGCGACCCCCTACTCACTTATGCAATAACACCCCGAATGTATTATCCATACAATAGCATCCGTCTTATTATATAAGCCAACGAAATTCATTGAAACTTTATTTAGTGATATTAATAATATGTACCTATAGTTTGTTTTATTTCCTTATTTGAGAAGACATTCTATTAGAAAAATTAATCAAAAATGAATGTACAATTTCACCACACATTACATGAATAGTTAAAATGTATGACCTTAATAGAAGACAAGTCTTTCAATGATTAGAAACAATAATTGTATGACGTATTATTTAAACGTATATTTAAAATATCATCTAAACAGTAAACACTAAACATAATAATATGGGTAATTTAAATTTAAATTAATATGTACATTTTATTTATAAAATACATTTAATATATTATAATAACTACATAAATAGTATACGGTATCTACTAATTAATTTATTGTATATAATAAATCAATGTTGTTTTTTTTTTAAATAATACTCAAATTTTCCATAGGTACCTAATCCCTATGGTCAACATCGCTTATTTGTACCTGAATTACTTATTTATTTTACGCAAATATCCCAACATGCAAATATACAATGCGTCAATGCATCAATATAATAAAATACTATAAACAAATATAATTACACATTTACTATGAAGTACAGGACGTCGTTAATTCACTTCTGCCTAAATAGGTAGGTAAATGTATAGGTCATAAATCATACAGTAATAATAATAATTTTTGATATTCTACAATTTTGGAAGAAATATTATTTTATTATAACAACTGCAAGAAAAGTAATCATTTTTAAATGTATAGATAAAGTATCAAAATTGTACCTATTCGAAAAAAAATTTTAACGTACGTCAACTACATACGTACTAGCCGTACTACAATCGTACGTACGATTTAATATAATTTTAATTATATTATTTTCGCAATTAGATTATATTTAAAATGTTTAAGAAGTACCTACCTATATTAAAATATATGCCTATTTTAAATTCAGAGCCAGGGACTGGAACCTTGACGATTTTCACGGTTCCAGAAAAACCAGAAAAACTAAAATTTCAGTTTCGGTTCCGGTTCGGGTCCTAGAAAAAATAAAATGTAAGTTCCGGTTCCTTTTCGGTTCTTAAAAAATAAAAAATTGTTACCTGTTTTGGTTTTATACTTGTGTAAAAAATGTGTAAAGTAAAAGTATCGGTTCCGGTAAGGTTTCGTTTTTTAAATTAATTTAAATAAGGGTTCCGGTGAGGTTCCAATATGAAAATTATTTTAAATAAGAGTTTCAGTGAGGTTTCGGTTCCCAATATTCAAAGGGCCCCGGTTCCAAACCGGTTCTTTTCAGTAAGGTACCAGTCCCTGTTCAGAGCAGAATGATGAATGTATAGGTTTTATAATAATATGTTCTTTTGTGTGTGTCTGTCACTGCCCGTCTTTTCAACTTTGAGAGAGGTTTCTAGTAGCACATTGGATTGAGATCGAACTCTTACGTACCTACAAAAATATATAGCCAATAATCATAAACCTGTAACACAATATTTGAGAATAATATCTACTAATATATTAAATGATTTACATTATAAGTACTTAAGTAAAATTAATTTTTAAAGTGAATTTATACATTTTTATGATAAATATATATATCTAAAGACTAAAATTAATATTAAAAATCAGGGAAGTCGCTCTGCATTTTATTTGTTTTTGAGTGTACCTTTACTTTTTTATTGAGTAGGTCACTGTAATCGTAATGGATGTTTTAAATTTGAATTCAACGATAAATTATAGCATACGAAAACCGATACTTAACGGAGCAGGCGTGTCAATCCCTATGCTTACAGATATTTTCTAATCTATTTATATTAATTCATTTTTCATATAGTCAAATCAGGCATTTTACGAAATGCCTAGGTAAACAGTCAAAAAGTTTAATTTTTATGCAATTTTACTATCCGCCTAGACATTTAGTTAAATGCCTATTTCAAGTCGGACAAATAAGAAAAATTAAACATTTTCTATTATTTTAAACATTTAACTACATTATCTATTAATTATTAATTGCTATTTTATATAAAAAAAATTTTATTATTTATAATTAGGTATATGAAACGCGTAGGTATATGAAATATTTTTAATTTCATGTCCATCGGTACGAGTATAAAAAAAATGAATAAAAAGGTATTATATTATAATTACGAATTGTTGTTAATTTTTGGTCATTACTTGTTGTTACATTTTATTGTTTGGTGGCATTTGCTGGAACATTTAACATTTTTTTAAAACAAAAACACCGACCGATTTGACATTGCAGCCACTTTCCTGTTTGACAGTGACATTAATAAAACCTTGTCCGTTGAAAATTGATAAGTTTCCTACTGCTTCACGTAAGGACACAAATTTGTCTTTTTGTACTTTGCTGACTTCTAAACCATTATTTGAAACTAGTTGAAGTTCTTCTCTGGTACAAAAAGACAAATTTGTGTCCTTACGTGAAGCAGTAGCAAACTTATCAATTTTCAACAGAAATGGACATTTTTTATATAAAATAGCAATAAATAATTAATAGATAATATAGTTAAATGTTTAAAATAATAGAAAATTTTTCATTTTTATTATTTGTCTGACTTGAAATAGGCATTTAGTTAAATTGCATAAAAATTAAACTCTTTGACTATTTGCCTAGGCATTTAGTAAAATGCCTAATTTGACTATATGCCTACGGATAGATGTATCATTGTCATAGTATGATGAAGTTATTGTCATTCGTGTAATTTATTAATACCGTACCTATGGGCAAGGGACCGTGGCCATACACACTACACATTGAGTGATGGAGTGGTTATTTTTTATGTGAAATATAAATATTGTCATTATTCTTTGCGAATGTAGTACAACATACCTATCTTATGTTTATAGACACTAATCGATTAATGGATATTATCCCATAGGTTGTGTGATATTTGTCTTATACTGTCTTATTATTGTTATGTAATAATGATAAAATAAGGTAGGTACGTTTTCAAAAAATAAATGAAATATCATACACTGTTCTTTATACAAAAAGTTAGTAAATAACTTTAGTTTTTAAGTTAAGTTTAAATTATTTATAAAAACATGATATATAGGTATACCTACTTATAGTAATAAAACATAAATAGGTATAAAAATAAAAGTACTATTCTTTACAAAATAAAAAAAAAATTATTTGAGATTTATGTATATTGAGGATTATACTATACTAGTATAGGTAGTCATATGAATTGGGACTTGAGCCTGGAGCAAAATTATCAAACTCCTCTATATGGCCCTGGCATCAATGAATAGTTAACTACATAGTTCATAGTGAGCAATTAGCACTATCGAATGATATTATATAATTATTATCTATTAAAGGTAAACACACCAGATCTCTATTCTTAAAAAGTTATGTAATAGCTATTGAAATAAAATTTGATTCACAAAAATTATGACATATTGCTGAAATATCAAATATGAGCGTTCGTTATTCAATGTTAGGTCTGTGTATTTTAAACTGAATTTATTATTTAATAATTAGGTAGGTATTAATTATATTTTGCAAGACAGAATTTTCCCCATCTATTCAAAATTATAAATCTTAACAATACATTTTGAACACAAAAGATACCCATGTATAATTACGAGGGGAGGGGGGGACAATGTGTTAAAAGGTACCTACTTTTAACAAACTTTATTTGAAAAAAACTGAAATCATATAAATATATTGATTTTTTTTTTTTGATAGTAATATAACTTATCAGATTTTAAAATATGTTTGTTTTTTACATAGAATAAGTCATAAATGATAGATGTAAACCTTTTTTATTAGTTGGTAGAAATATCATGGATCGGTATATGGTGGATATAATATTATCATATATAAATACCTATTTAATATGTGATTTTGCATCGTGTCAAGCACGAAAATTGTTCAGCATTTTGGTATTATAGTATTCTATATATTGAACATAATCTAATTATTTCCCATAATGTGGTTTAAGTACATTTTATTATTTTATGAATTTAAAAAAATTAGATTCTAAGGAAGGATTAACGTGGGATAGCTCGATTTGTTCCTAAATATTATCATGTTAAGGATTATTCAACAAAATTAATCGTTTTATAGCTTTAGGTGCTTGTATTAATTGAAGATGGAACGATAAATTATTAGAAATAAATTCATTATAATGTATACATTTTATTCTGTTTCTGGATTCTACCTTATTTTAAAATTATTTTGCATTTAACTAATGACGGAATTAGAGTGAACTATTGCAGACCAATATACCTTAATTTGTATATAATATTGTAGTGCATTGGGGAGGTAAAAATTTAAAAGCTTTTCAAAAGCTCTAGGATAAACAAAAAAAAATTATGGAAAAGCTGGAATTTTGACAAAATTGATTTTGGTTTTTAGTGGAAATGGTAAATCTAAAAAAAAAAATTATTACTGAGGATACATGACACCGTAGATTTTTACTGAATGTTTATATCACCATTTATATACACCATAACATTTTGACTCATTTTTAGCTTTCTATAGGCATATGACATTTTCGAATATTATTAGCGTTTTTTAAATTAATGACGATAAAAAAGTTCTCATGATCAAAAAACTTGAAAATGTGATACAACTATACAAGGTTCCTCGTAAGTTGTTTTCAGTGGAAATTAAACAAAAAGTTGAGCGTAAATTTACAATATTTTATTAATTCGTGGAAATCATGGAAAATAGAAAATTATTTTGAGTTAAAAACAGGGCTTGCATTTGAAAAAAAAATTCAGTTTTTTGTTATTTACAATTAAAACGTTACACATTTTTTGCGTTTGTCGTTATTTAGAACTAAAACGTTATACAAGTTTCGCGTTAATCGTTATTTAAAATAGTGATAATATCTAGGTATTAAATTTAAAAATAATGACTAATGCGGGTAGGTAATGACTAAAGGCCCGGATACGGAATATAATATAATCAATTCTTAGATTGTTAGTATGAAATAAATGTTTCTACGAAACCAATAGACCTTTTAAATAAATAAATGTATATAATATTTAATAAAATATTTCGTTTTGCGTTATTTTTTGTTCAATGAAATAGATACTATAAATTACGTTTTGCGTTATTTTTTGTCTAACGATATTTTATAAATTTTGTGTTATGTTTTGTTTAATGATATATAATACATTTTGTTAACCGTTTATGTTATATTATGTTTTGTTTTGCGGTATTTAATTATTTTTTACTATCGTTTTCCGTTATAGTTACGTCTACAAATTTCAATCGTTTCTTGTCAAATATAACTTCATAATCATAAATTCATAACGTTATTATAACGTTTGCAAGCCCTGGTTAGATATCCGTTCTAAATTTTCGTTTTATATCATTTTAAAATGTAATACAAGATTTCTCATAACTCATAGGTTTGTCAACTATTATAAAAAAAAATATATCTACAGGAAAGCCAAATTTTTATTGAATATTTATATTAGCATTTTCTATACACGATAAGACTTTCAAAATATTTTGATTTGTTTTGAGCTGTTTACGGACATTTTCAGTTTCCATCTTTTCGGGTTTGTTTTTCTATAAATGTCAATGCAATTTTATTCAATGGATGAAATAGCTTGAAAATTTAATACAAGACTGCTAATATATTGTTACAATGGTAGTTAAAAAATATTAAAAATATATAGTCACAATTATTTTTATTATTTTTTATTCATTATTTTTTTGGTCTAGAGCCCGGCAACTATGGCATTTAGCTATTGTGGGGGTTACGGATGTAACGGCAGTAACGGTACACTTAGGCCATTGTGTGGTTTTTCAATTGTAGGGGAGGGTACTGTAGGTATGTTGGTAAACACTTGTGTTTGGTTTTGGCAGAATTTCAAATTGGGCACTTGTAGGTTTCTGCCATGCAAGGTCGGGGAATGGCGGCCTAAGCTCTCTCTAGACAGTTGCCTGCCAGAGAGATGGGCAGCCGCCCGTGGTCGAGATTCGAACCGGCGACGGTGCGCGTCGGAATCAACGCTGTAGTCCGCTCGGTCACTCCATCCCCCAATTATATTTTATAAGTATTTAAAGTTAAATTTTGACAAAATACGTAAGAATCACGAAAATGTGCCAACTATTTTGAGTTAGAAATTCATAAAAAATTTTCTTTTTAAAACTAAGATTTATAAACATAATTCAAGATTCTTTATAAGTTTGTATCAAAAAAAAAGTTTGAAGTTTAAATTTTTACAACATTGGATATTTATTCGATTTCTCATGTGGAAATTTTCTTATTTTGTTGTAATTCAATAACGAAGAACTGTAAATACACGAAAATTTCAATAAATATTTATTTTTTCATTTTTTATACTGCATACAATTTTCAAAGTGCTTTGAATAGTTTTGAGCTGTTTATGGATATTTTCACATACAATTTTTATAGTTTTTTTTTTCTATAAATGTCAATAAAATGTTATTTGTTAGGTCAAAAAGCGTGAAAAATTAATACAAGGCTACTGATATATTGTTATTATAATAGTTTAAAAATACCAATCGTTTATTTAAAAGATGCTTTATGCACACCGACCGTCCGGTAACCCTACGTAGACATCCACGAGTAATGTGGTATGTAACCTCCAGTGGGCCAAATTATTATTATTTATAAAGAAAAAACTCATAAAAAAAAAAAATTAAAAATATAGAGGCACAATTTTTTACTATAAGCATTTCAATTTTAAGGTTCAAATTTTGACAACATTTATCAAATTTAAAATTGAATAATAATTTTGTAGTTAAAAATTTTTAGTTTGTATAATGTGTTTTTTTGAAATTATTACTAAATCCTTATTGAATAATAATTTATTACAATAATGGTAGAGTATTTAGTTATTTAGTTTGTTTATGTTTTGGTTGGTACCGGCTATATGATTAGAAATAATTTTAAATAATATGTATAGATATCTCAATGGATTAATTTCCTCTGACGTCTGTAATAATATAAATACAACTGAATTCATCGGAAACAAGATTTTAATGTTTAAAGCATAATTAAAACTAAACATAGTTAAAATATATAACAGAATATTATAATAAAGAAATGAATAAATACAATAAAATAATAAAATAATAAAACAATAGTTTTGTTGTGTGATTTAGTCAGTGGACATGCACAAATAAGTTATATATGAATAAATAATTTTATATATTATATGGTAGCTATATTATAATGATAAATCATAAACTATTGTGTTGAGTTGAAATATGCGTATGGCCCGTGCCGTTAGCCATAAGTAGCTGCTGCGCCGCCGCCGGCACCACCGCCGAATCCGAGGCCGCCGCCGAATTGACCGCCTCCGCCATGTGCTAGGGCTCCAATGAGTTGAGGCTTGTGGTGCAGACCGAAGATACTATGACCACCGCCACCGCCAAATCCACCACCGACGCCGTAACCACCGCCATGACCAAATCCAGCACCGTGACCGAATCCACCGCCATGACCAAAACCTCCGCCGTGTCCGAAACCACCGCCATGTCCGTGCCCGTGACCGACACCGCCACCAAATCCGGCTCCTTGACCGGATCCGCCTCCGTAACCACCTCCTTGACCAGATCCACCGCCAAAACCACTACCTTGACCAGCTCCGAAACCATTTGCATAGCTCCCTCCGGTTCCAAGACCGTATCCACCGGTATTACTTCCAGAACCACTTCCTGAACCATAACCACCTCCGTGCCCGAAACCACCGGAACCGCTTCCCTGTCCGTAACTAGAACCACCAGTACCACTTCCATGTCCATATCCGGAACCACCAGATCCACCTCCCTGTCCATAACCGGAACCACCAGTACCACTTCCCTGTCCATAACCGGAACCACCAGTACCACTCCCCTGTCCATAACCAGAACCGGAAGAACCGCTTCCTTGCCCATAACCAATACCGACAGAACCACTTCCTTGACCATAACCAGTACCACTTCCCTGTCCATAACCAGAACCACCAGTACCACTTCCCTGTCCATAACCAGTACCACTTCCCTGTCCATAACCAGAACCACCAGCACCACTTCCCTGCCCATAACCGGCACCGCCGGATCCGCTTCCTTGTCCATAACTGACACCAGTTCCGTAGTTACTGTTGGTTGATTCACCACCGATGCCATAACCTCCTCCGGCTCCTCCGGCTCCTCCACCACCCCCTCCTCCTGCACCCCCTCCACCACCTGCACCGAAGCCAACGCCTATTCCCACGCCGCCAGAGCCATGACCAGAACCGGAACCGTAACCGCTGCCACCACCGGAGACGGAACCACCGGAACCATGGTTGATAGGGTGTATTGCACCGAAAACCACTCTTTTGGCCGTTACTTCATCAGTATTTTCAGATTTCGTATCTGGTTTCAGTTCTGTGGACTTGGATAATTCTGTACCCGTCACAGAACAGCTTATGAGGAAAGCAGCCGAAACTAGTACCTACAAAAATACAAAATTATAATATATCACTTAGGTAATTTATTTTAGTTTTATAGAAGTAAGTTTTTCTCTGCAAGTCAATATCATACCATATTATATACCTAGTTGAAGAATGGACACAAATACCTAACTTATTATAGGTACCGAACTATATGTCTATATGATTATCCGAAGTTGACTATAATTTATTTCAATTTGAACCTGTGTTATTTTGTTAGTTACCTAATATTGTGAAGTTAAACTGCATGTATAAAATATTATTATAATATAATCACTGAATGTGCAGAAAAATACTTTTAAAATAGGTACTACAACCGCAAAGACATATTCTTAAACGGATAAATTATAGGAACATTATAACAATATAATATATAGTTTAATTATAATAAATAAAATAATATTATAATTATTTTTTATTGATATCTATGCCTAATACTGCATTTTGTATCCATTGCGATAAAAATGGATTACTCGTTCTAAAATAGTTATGACTTTTACGAGTATAAGAATGGTTATAGGTAAATTTTGTTTTAATTTCTAAGTTTGTGGTTGGTATTTATTTTTTTTTAAAAACCATAAAGTTATGTTGAGAAATTCAAATATAATGTTTTTTAAATGCATAATAAAAGTTGACTTTTATAAATCTAAGTGTTAAGAGATTCTTTACAAAATATTTTGGTTGTAGGTATACGATAAAAAAAAAACTAGTATTTAATAAAAATTACTTACCAATGATGTGTGGAGAGCCATGATAGATTGTAGAATGTGCCTCTCTTGACAGTTTCAGCAGTTTATATACTCCGAGTCCTTTACCTATCGATATCTACACGAAACGGGGATACCCTACTCATACACAACAATATACAATATAACTCCGAGTGACCGAGTCTATTTTACCGAATTTGTTGTTACGATTGTTTTATAGACACATAGCTAATTAAAAACAAATAACTGTCAAAATGTTTTTGTCTTTGTTCGCATACTCTTCCAATAGAATTCATATTTTTAATATTAATAAATGTTTTACAAATAATTTTTTTAAAAAAATGTTATCTAATTTAGAAGATAGACTCTCTTTTAATAACTCTAAATACTTACAGAATACAACTTTTTACTTCCATTTCTGTAAAACTATGATGGTTTTATTGAAAACTTAAAACGTTATATTACCTATTTATTAACACTGAATTATAAAAGCTTAAGAAATATATTTGTTTTTGAAATGCACTTCCTGAAAATTAAAATATTTTACTTTTTATTAAGTTTATAATAAATAATAGTAATCGATAAATTAACTTCAATTCACCATAACTAAATATTAAAATACATGTAGGTATATTATAATAGATTCTTAGCCATCTTAAAAAATTAACTTTTACTAAAAAATAGTAAACACTTGCCTATCAATAATTATTTGCCATCAAAATTCTTATAATACTTATAAAATTATGTTGTTCCTAATAAAGTAATAACTATAAAATGTACCAGCTATTTAAAATCTGAAACGTTTAGGCGTATTATTAATTGTGCGTTCACAACTAAATTTTAGATTCATGGTAGAATAATATTTTGTTTTATTTAGGGATATTGCATTTTCAATTATTAGAAGTACTTTATAATTTAATCGATAATTGTACTACGATATAATATATATTGTTTTGTACGATATTTATTTAATCGGATAATATAAGTCAAAATTGATAAATCCCCAAGCTTTATTTTACCGTTCTCCGCTCAAAGTAATTTTTAAAATCATGTCATTATTCAAACGATAATGTGCTACGGCTTTATTATCTTGCGACCTGAATCGAGGGTAGGTAGTGAAGCTATTTGATTGCTTGATAGTTAATATAGACTTCATTAACTCATGTTTTTATTTAATAACAAAAAAATCAAGTTTAAACACCACCATATCGTAGGCTGGTGTTTAATTATCACAATAGTAATTGATTCCTAAAAGTTGCACATAAAATGTATAAATTATTATTATGCGTGCTACACGTTTTATAAATAGATAGGTAATTAACAATTTGATTAAAGAAACTTATTTGTATTTAATTAATTAATATTTCTAGCGTAGAATAAATATTGAAATAATTAATTAATTTCAGTTGACGTATATAGGTAGGGTATTATTTTTGATCGTGCTGAATGTAAATTGTTTTTAATTATTCATTAATATTATACTAAAACGTAAATTATTCAATTCTGTTAATCGAATTTGTGCAACAATTAATGGGTTCTATATAATATATTTGTGTCAAGTTTCAACTACCTATACGTTGTCAAATAATTTGACTATATAAAATGTGTTGATACTATTTAGTATTTAAAACTAAGTTAAAATTAAAAATTAAATTACTTGCAGATAAAATAATGTAAATGTGGATATTATTATTAGGTATACCTATTTCAATATTTTTTTCCCCGATAAATAATAGAGAGTTATGTTTTAGTAATAAAATTACATTATAATAAATTAAAACTTAATGACTAAACAATAATTATTGACATTCAAAAAAGAATAAAAGAATAAATTGGAATTGGAGATTCAATAGAATAACGAATATTGCATTACACATAATACCTAATATTATATTATGAAGTGGCGTGTCGACGGTATTATTTTGGAGCAATTGCTCCTGCAAAATTGTTGGTTGGTGGGTGGTCCCTCTGCCACAAAATACCTAGCTACCTAGGTGACTAGGTTAGGTATATCGTAGAAATATCATATCTGATTATACAAATGTACGCATATTTTGTAAATTTTTGATTTAAACTTTTTTGCCGAGTTGGAAATGCTGTTATAAACATCAATGGGGTAGGTGGGTGGGTACCTTGTATACATTTTTGCTCCTCTGATATTAAGTATGCTATATAGGTATAGCTTCATAGCCACGTGTAGGTAACAATGGTTTTTATAACCTGAATGGAATGAGGAAACGAATGTTTTTACAGATACCTGATGAAAAAAAAATGTACATTATAAATATTTATTACGAGCCGTAAAAATGCTTTACAAAAATTTCGTAGCTCAATATTTTTCAATAGTTGATTTATAATTTATTTTTTTTGTTTCCATAAAAATCAAAAACTGTTACATACCTATAGATTTTTGAAAAGTATCAGAAAGTTTAGTAGTTTCATAATCCAAAATTGATTTTTTTTTACTCCCCCCCTTGACGCATATTTAGCAATAATATAATTTAAAATTTTCATAAATGTAGATAGGTATAAAGGAATATTTAAAGTTTTTTTTTTTTACTTGATTATTTTTCGTTAGCATAAATTACTATAATATAGACATTTTAATAAAGTAAACATAATGATATAGCTCCGAAAGCTTTTCAAATATGATTAAAATGTATAGTAATAATAATAAAATTGCAGTACTAGTAGATTTTTCAATGATCAATTATCATTTTTTTATTTAGTTCCATACAAATTATAAAACTGTTACATAAATATAAATTTCTGAAAAAATTGTTAAGTTTATTAGTTTCATAATCCAAAACCATTCATTTTACTCCCCCACTTGATGCATATTTAACAATATAAAATAATTCAAAATGTAGGTGTAAAAGAATATAATATTTTAGTCTTTTTTTTTTTACTTAATTATTTTCTGTAAGCATAAATGTCTATATAGATATTATGATAAAGTAAACATAATGATATAAGTCCGAGAGCTTTTTAAATATGTATATAATGTATAGTGATGATAATAATTAGTAACACTACAGTACGAGTAGACTATGCGCCGATGCGAGACGAGTGGCTTGCGATGCCCTGCCACTATAGTGCGCTCTGTCCAGCAGGTTGTTCAAATGTTTAAAATATCTAAGCAAATAGGACAATCAACGATGCATACTATGGTATTGTTTGACTTGCGGTATAATCACTGTAGTATTATATAAATATACATATTATGGTGACGCATTCCCGTAAACTTTTTATTCAATAAAGAATAATTATGTTATGCATGCCAGCTATATTAATATTATTGTCTCTTCGGAAAATTAATTCGACCGAAAACGGCATCGACTGTACGACACGAAAACGTCAAAATCACTATGCAGGTACCATCTGATAATAATGTACCTACCTCAGCATCGTATATTTTGTAGTAATAATATCATAGTTATTATAATAATCATTAATCGGTACAAGTGATTTTTTTTCTGCCCTGTTTGTTTACTGTTTGCTACGCATGTATAAAATGAACAGCGTAAATGTGGGCCCAATTTATTGATTTGGCCGGGAGAACATTTCCTCTCGCGCTTTTCCCATCTTTCCGTCGGCACGCTCTGTGCGCGCTAGTTCATCCCTGCGACATAACAACATATTACGCATTCGTCATAATAATATTATACTTACAACACAATCATATTATTGTCGTTTTACATCACGTATTTGAATATTACCGACGATCCAATTAATAGTGAGTAAACATTATGCATTTTAATAGTAATCGTAATGTCTGACACAGATTTGTGTATCGCATGCAGCCTCCGTATAATCGGATGTACCTGCGCCCTGCAGTACCCACCCCTGTGTCGTTTGTAATACGATATTTTATAATATAGTGATAATAAGTGTGTTGTAGAGTATATTTTGTCACGTGTCACACGAATTGTCGAAGATATAATATAGGTAACACAATACCTGACTTGTACGTGAAACCGTGCAAACACTGTACATCTTTAAATATTTTAAACATTCCCTATATTATTATTGTTATTTTAGTAAGAGAAAAACGCTACAGTTTTCTGAACTTGTATAAGTTTGAATACCTATGTTTTGCACGTTTTCTATAGGAACGCAGAGAAATAAATTGAAAATCGTTACCTAAACAATTCAAGATTTGTATAGCTAAACAGACGTTTAAAATGTAGTTTTGAATTTTGGCTATGTGTTTGCTATCTATAAAAAATTATTTCAACTATGGGAACGCTATTATCAACATTTTGTTATCTACAATATAGGACAAGTATAGTAATTATACGTATACCAAACATTGAAATACCTGCATTAGTAGATAGGAAACTGTTTTTAGTGTACCTATAATAGCTACCATCTACATAATTTAAGATCATTATTTAGGTAGTTAACTGCAGTTTACCTGTATTGAATCATGATTGTTCTAATATTAATATACATTTAATATTATTACATTAATAAGAAAAATACAACATAATATGTAGGTCATAATCATAAATAATACATATTACATATACTAAACAAATGAACCCTTTTTCGAAGAAAATCGTACCCTTCCGGTTTCGGACAGTTTCGTTTCGGTCGAATTAACTTTTCAGCCAAATCAAAAAGTTTAATATTTATTTTATATTATGTAGGTACATAGAAAAGTTATAAAAATATAATTTGTACAAAAATTACGTAATATAAAAATATAAATGCACCTATATAATTGTTATCATTCATTATTTTATCGGTGGTCGTCGAGTTTGACTGTACCGGTTTAACTACCATATATAATATAGATGTATATATATATTATAATATATTATTACATATTATGTACCTACACACCTAGACAAAAATAAATATCTAATAATTAACGAATAAATAACTTGTTTTATAATTTATATTTTTTTTCATGTTTTTCTATATACAATATAACATAAAGTTAATGTTAAACTTTTCGGTGTTGTCAAAAAGGGAAGGGTACAATTTTCATCGAAAACGGTTATGCTCTATAAAACCTAAGTTAGTACTTGGTAACCTACTACCTATATATAATTATTATTTTATCAAACTATGATTGATACTGTGATACTGTGTACTTTATTGTACCTACCGTGTAAATTAACATTAACTATTAACTTAAAAAATTGTATGTACTTTGTTTAGATATTGAATTTGACTATTTTTGTATACACAATAGCAGGGCTTGCACACTTAATAAAAACGTTATGATTATAACGTTATACTTTACAAAAATTATTGAAATTTGTAAACGTAATTATAACGGAAAACGATAATCAAAAATAATTAAATACCGCAAAACAAAACATAGCGATTAACAAAATATATTATACACCATTAAACAAAACCAAACGCAAAACATAATTTATAGATTATCATTGAACAAAAATAACGCAAAACGAAATATTTATAAATATAAATCTATTTATTTAAAAGGTCTATTGGTTTCGTAGAAATATTTATTTCATACAAACAATCTAAGAATTGATTATATTATATTCCGTATCCGGGTATTCTTTACCTACCCGCATTAGTTATTATTTTGAAATTTAATAGGTATCAATACTATTTTAAATAACGATAAACGCTAAACTTGAATAACTTTTTAATTCTGTATAACGATAAACGCAAAAATTATGTAACGTTTTAATTCTAAATAACATAAAACGGATTTTTTTTTCAAATGCAATAGACACTATAGAGTAAAACTAAAACCATATAGTATAGATACTATAGCAGTATTTTAGTAATACAATTATTACTATTTATTTCAATTTTAATTATATTAATTCTTCAAGGAGATAATGTAACCCACTGAAAATGTTCGTTGCATGTTTGTTATAATGGTGTGAATAATTTTTTACGGGGGCCAAGCTAAAAATTTACCAGCTGGCACCCACACCTACCATTATTAATCATCTACATTTCCAAACATGTTTATTATCGTATAATATTACACTTACGATAAGTTATATAAGTATATAACCCCAGATACTAAGTACCCACTGCCAAATATTTTTTTTTGGACGTGAGATAGTGACCCTTCAGGGATTTGCACCACACTTTGTAATTCTTTAACAAGACCCAAATGTTTAACCAAAATATTAAATGCGCATTATTCTTAATTGATTTAATACTTTGCAACTACACCTACTAGCTACTACCTATTACTAGGTAAATTTTATTATTATGACGTAGGTACCACTACTCATTTATGAGATTACAGGCCCTGTTTAAACTGTGTTAGCCGTGTTACACAAGTCTAAAGCTGGTTTTAAAATAAATACATTACATTTTAAAGTTTCTGTTTTAATTAGTTATATTAGGTGGTTTTAATTCAATCATTTTCGATTTTCTCTTGTAGGTACAATGTACATTATACTAAACAAACATGTGTATTATACTGTATAGGTATTTTATACTGAGAGTTCAAAAAGTTTGGCAACGGTTGTTCGACTAATTGGGACTGCAGATAAATGATATGGTATAATTAATGAGATGATTAAATATTTTATCTAATAAATCTGCAGCAGTGTTATCTGTTAACTGTTATTGCTAAATGTAGGTAGCTACCTATACAAATACGAAAACCGTAATATTATTAAAGCCTTTCAAAATGTTTTGAATACCTAGTCACTATAGTGAATAATTTATATGTTATAATTATATTTTAAAGGTTTTCATTTTGAGAAAATAATAATAATAAATATTATATGGTCACATAGTGTACTGTCGTAATGTAGCCGTATAGGCGGTTTTTGACCCGGTGTCAGTTTTTCAAATTTTTCATAATTCTATAATATTTGAAAATTATATTTTATATTTTAGTTACCACCTTAATTATAATAATTGTCCACTAATCTACTACCTATATTTAGGGGGAGGAGATTGATACGGTATATTATATCAAAAAAAATTACTTCACAAGAAAAATTCACAGGCGTTGTAGAATTTTCGAATTTAGATAACTATTTTTTTATCTGAAAGAAAAAGACTTCCGAAAGATCCCACTGAATTCCGATTTTTTATTTCATTTAAAATAATAGTATAAAATAATTTGTAAAAAAAAGCTTAAAGGTGACTTATTTTTAAATACCTACATATTATAAAGTTTGAGATTAAAATACTAAAAAACGGAGTTCAAATTCGATTTGTAAAATGTGCCCTCTATTAGTTAAAAAGAAGTTATTTGGCTAATTCTACAGAACAGGATGATTATTCCAGTAGACCGTATTTTTGTGGAGAAAATGACATTGGCTAAGTACCTATATATCTACAGGCTGGGCCAACTGTATTGTGATCATTATTATTATTCATAATCAAAAAATGCATTGATTTTAAAAATAATCAAGTACATTTTCAACAGGTTAGAGAACATAGAGCTTCTTATTAGTGTTCTGTGGATAATTCTAATATACTAAAAATCCTTTGAGAATTCTTTCGTAGATAATTTAGGCTCAATTTTCCAAAGTACTTCAACCGAAGCATTTGGTTAAATATAAATTGAAAAAAAAATAGTAGTTTAAAAACGGATATTTTCAGAAATATAAAATCTTAATAGAAGTTCTCATTCTGTCTTAATCTTGTAAAGTTTGAATGCACAAATCAATTATTTTAGATTCTGAGCGAATGTATTGATTTTACAATGATGTGTGTTGTTATTTTTTTATTTTTTTTTTGTGTCTGTCATCACCTTTTCGAACAGTAAAATTGCTTGGATTTTCTTCAACACTAACTTTTCTGATAGGAAAGTGAATCTAGTTGGTACTTTGGGGGGTTAAAAGTAAATATTTTCCAGTAGTTTTCAAAAGCGATGTGAAAAACAAAATAAAAATTAAGGAAAAACGTGAATTTTTACGCAAAATCTGTTTTTGAGAAAATCGATTTTGGTTTTTGGTGCAACTCTAAAACAATTAAGTGTAGATATATGAAATTTTGACTGAATGTTTATATTAGCATTTTCTATACACCATAACATATTCCAAATTTTTGACTTATTTTGAGTTGTTAACGGACATTTTCAGTTTTCACTTTTTTTAGTTTTTTTTTTCTATAAATATCGATAAAATTTTATTTGTTGGTTAAAAAAGCTTGAAAATTTAATAGAAGACTCTTAAGTTATTGTTTCAAAGGCTGATGAAAAAAATTAAAATCCTTAGTCACAGTTTTTATTTATAAGCATTTAAAGTTCAAATCTTGACAAAATACGGAAATATCACGAAAATTAGCAAATTATTTTGAGTTGAGAATTCATAAAAATTTTATTTTTAAATCTAAGATTTTAAAATGTAATGCAAGATTTCTTATAAAATTATCTACCTTTATCAAAAAAAAAATGTCTATAAGAAAGTCAAATTAAATTTTTACGACTGTTTGAAGTTCATTTTTTCACAATATGGACAATATATTCACTCGATTTCTTATGTAACGATTTTCTTATTTTGTTGTAATTAAAGAACGTATGACTGTAAATACTTGAAAATTTCACTGAATGTTTATATTAGAATTTTCTATACACGATAAAATGTTGAAAATAATTTGACACTTTTTGAGCTGTTTACGGACATTGTCAATTTTAAATTTTTTTAGTTTTTTCGTCTATAAATATCAATGAAATTGTATTTGTTGGGTAAAAAAGCGTGAAAATTTAATGCAAGGCTCCTGATATATTGTTACAATAGCAGTTGAAAAATATTAAAAATACTTATGCACAATTTTTTTTTAAAAGCATATTAAGTTCAAATTTTGACAAAATGTATCAAATTTAAAATTTAATAATTATTTTGTAGTTAAAAATTTATAAAATGTTCAAATTTTATAGCTAAGGATTAAAAATGTAAAACAAGGTTCTACGTAAATAGGTTATATATAAATTACTTTATTCACAATAATATCATCAAATATATTAGTAATATCATAGGCTAACTGCCCGTTTTCGCTCAGAATCGTTTATCTTATACAATGAAATTATATCATCGAATTCAAATTTAACACCATCCATTACAGTGACCCATTTGTAACCTACTGTACAGCAGATCGACATCCACTTACCCACCTTTTTCTATTTTAGTCTAAAATCAGTGAAATTTAATTGTACTGTTTAAGTATCTATATTTAAAAAAATCTTTATATCATATTTTGTAATTTGAAAGATATCTCTACTCTATTACAACCTCAAGCTTTAAAGAAGACGATATTATTATATATAATAGAATATTGTATTATTATATTCGTATATGTATTATTATTAGCTACTGTGATTGGTTTATATGTTATAGGTATTCTAAACAAATTTGTGAAATAGGTACCTTCAAGAATTTCTGCGATTGTGTCTGTGCTATATGTATAATTGAAAAAAACCCAACCATTCAGATAACAATAATTATTGAAAAAGATACATTATTTGTCGATAATATGCACTGTAATCCAGTAGTGGCGTCCCGTAAGTAGGTTACGCAGTGTGATCGTTAGTGTTGCCGTTGTTTTCTGATCGGTGGCAACTGAGCCCTGCAGTACGGAGTTGTCTGTGATCATCTTTTCATTGAATTCTATTGACTCAGGTCTGTGACACAACAGGTGTCCCAGCTACCTTTGCATAACTCTATCGTCTATTCGTCTATTATGGTCGGCTAATATTTCACATTGTTAAAATCACACTGTGGACCAGACGATGTTCTCCGAGCAAATTAAATACATAAAGTACAGCCGCGAACAATAAAAAACGAAAAAAAAACTTTCTTTTGTCCCGCAATATCGCTTTCATCACTTAAGGTCCTATATGTTTTATATAAATGTATATATTATACGTGCAATTCTTCGGAGCAAATACGATGGTAGGTAGTTCCGTTCCTAGTGCGATAGATAGTTACGTAAATAATTATTATTTTGTTTCTTTACTTTAGTAAAAACACAATAATTTTTGCCGGATGTCGAAAACATTCCAAATTAATAAAATATAAAGCCTATAAAAGAAATAAGGAAATTTGACGCTAGAATTTTCTCGAGGCAAATACGAAGGCTTTGTCTCACCAATATACCTTGAGAATTTAAGAACTGATTATGAATTTTCGTTGCCTATTTTTATTATTAGATTATTATAGGTGTAGTTCTAATACCACGTATTCTATCAACACCACATGTTAAATAAATTCTAATGGTTTTTTTTATAATCGCATTACGTAATACGTATACAGAGTACAGACATTTACAATAAACATATTATATTTTTGCGTAACTACTTTAAACTTTCTGAGAGTTTCTGAAAAATTATATATTAATATATTATGTATAACTTTGCTTATATTAATTGGTTTTTTTTTTGATTCTAATCACGATTTTGAATTTTTACAATGATGTATGATATTTTTGTTTCTTATTTGTGTGTAAAAATGTAAATATGTTTCAATATTTGAAGGTCGTTTTTTGTAGCAAATTAGATCTTGTACTTCAGAAGACCAAAATTGAACAGTTAGGAATTCTTCGACATTTTAAAAATAATTCGAAAAAAACGGAATAAAACAAACCAAAAAAAAATAAGGAAAAACAGAAATATATATGTAAAACCAGGTTAAAGAAAATCAATTTTGTTTTTTTTTTTTTTTGTAATTCAAAAATGGTTAACCATACATACAATACATTTTCACCAAATATTTATATTTATATTACATAGACACGCTAAAATTTTCAAATTATTTTGGCTTTTTTTTGTGTTACTATTATTTATATAACATAATTTGAAATGTTCGACATTTTTAGTTTTTTTTTTAGTTTTAATGATTTATGTACCTATCTTGTGCGCATTTAAGTATAAGTTACTACCTATGTTCGGTCTATTTTTACATTCAAAATCGACGACACATTGTAATATCTTATGACATGTTATTATATTAACATCAAATAGAATTATCATACTGCGATATGTGTATTACATTGTGGAGCAGCGGTGTATAATGTTTGTGAGTACTGAAAGTATGGTTTTATAAAAATTATAAATTAGATATTACTAAATAATAATTATCGATGATATGTTACATAACATAAAAGTTTCGACGTTCATTTATAATTTTTAATTGCTTATTATTTGAATAATGATCTCTTATAGACCTCACATTTACTATACAGTATAATATTATAGGAGCATATTATTTATTTTTTTTTTAAATGTAATAACAATTTATATTTGTATGTTATAACATTTAAAATTTTATACAAGAATACTCATAAGTTTTATTTTACTGAAATTTTGAAAGGTTTTGGTTAAGCCTTAAAAGCACGTATATATTTTTATTCAAATTTAGACGACATTGGAAGGTATCAAACGTGTAATAACTAAATTATATAACCTCAAATGATTTTTATGATTATATTATAATTTATTCAAAATATAAAAATCATTTAGTAATTTATACAGGATGATTCACCAAGCATACTCACCCCTAATTTTTCATTAAATAATGGATTTATTCAAAACTTTTAAATATCCTTAGAGACTATTTTTTTTTTAATTCTTGAATTTGTTTGTGCTACCTTAAGGAATGTCCTGTACTTTGCGAAACAAACTTATTTTTCAATGAGAACCCCCTTTTTTACTGTAAATTGTTTAATGGATAATTTTTTTTGAAAATTTGTTTGTAGCTAATATGAAATTCGAATGCATAGTTCTCAGTTATTAAAATGTTTGTACTAAGGATATCGGATAATAGTCCTTAAAAGTGGTTGTATAAAAATATAAAACAGATATAATATTGGATCTAGTATTTATTATACTTTTGCTTATTTTACTAATTATTAATGTTGATAGATTAATATTAATCATTAAAATTCTCAAATTACCATAGACCTATTATTCTAAGTTCTCAAACACAAATAACTCAAAAACTACTTGTGCAAATTTTGATTCTGTTACGTAAAACTTTGCAGAAAAATTATTAATTAAATAATTTACAGTAGAAAATGTAGGTTCTCAATTGAGAAACAGAAGCTTGTATCTTCACAGCACACTTCTAGTAGTGCAAAAAATCTAAAGAATTTGGAAATATATTTTTTAAGTAGTTTTCATAATTCAAAAAATTAGAATATAAATAAATTTACTGCATTATTAAAGAAAAAAATGGAGGTGAGCATATTTAATGAACCATCATTGTACACAATGACAATTTCAAAATATTCAGACTAATGTTAATCTATTCATAGGTGGGTATTTTAAATTTTCAATTATTTTTAGTTTTTATTTTACATGTTGAAAAAAAATTGTATGCACGGTCATTTGACAGCTATTTAGCTTGACTATAATATAATAAGTACAAGCAAATAACACATAATTCTGTCAATTTGTCTAACTTACGCCTTACGTGCGACATAGGAATTTAGATGTATCCTATTTCCAAATTGTATCGCCAGAAAACTTTACGAAAAATTGAAATCGGTTTTCAGAAGACGCTTAAATAATTAGATCGTTATGATGTGGAAATAGAACACGTCTAAATGCCTATGTTGCACGTGTGTTAAACAAAGCCAGAAATTACCACTGCCAAGCCCTTTAATAACATTATTATATGATACACATCTAACTATCATTATGATAATTAATAACACAGTATATACGATGTTTTTATATAAAGTAACTCAACATACCTCACCTAGGTACCACTAATAGAAAAATAAATTACCAATACTTATTTAATATAAATATATTTTAAAATATCCTTAAAAATAAAAGCTGCCACATAGCTACTTTCGTGGTTTTTTTTTTAATTAGATAGCTATTTTTTTTAAACATCTATTATTTGAACGACCAAATAGAAACATAGGTAGGTATGTAGTTCGTATTCAATAGATATTAATTTATTAAAACATTTAATTAACATACTACATATTATACTATATCATAAGCATATATTTTTATTCTGATTTTGTACACTGATAATAAATTATAATAATGTATAGCTGTATAGGTATATGTAGGTACTCGCGAAGTTTGAAACGTATTCAACTGTACAAGGTGTAAATCAATGTAGACATCTTATACCTATAAACATTTAAAACAAATATTCACAACGTACGTAGGTATATAGAAATATTAATTAATTTACTGAAACAATTCGACTGGCCTTCTGGAGATGCGTAATATATTTTTATTTAATAACAGTGTTGTTTAATGATTTAATTAAAAATATAATTATTCTATCTGTTTGTATTAACTAACGAGTAGTCATCGGAGGCCGGCATATAATAGATCATAGATCATATATCATATAACTAATATTCAAATTTAAAATATTAATATTATTTCTTACTATTAAAATTATTGATTGTTAATAATTCGAAGGAAAATAATTATTTACAAAATGTAGTTTACTCTGATGATATTATATCGTTGTTACTTATTTATTGTAATTTAAATATTACTCAATAAAATGTCCATTACATTTTTCAAAATGAATATAATATAATATGTACTTATTTAGTTAGAATATCTCACACAAAATAGACTTAGCATTCAATGTTAGACTTCGAGCGTGCTTAAAATTTAAATGTATTTAAAAATAGTGTGAACATTAACAAATGTGCAAAAATATACTATATATAGTAATTAAATCATTGCTTTTTTCCTATTTCACCAACAGTAGAGGAGGCTCTGTTTGAACAATACTACTTTTTTGCTTCAGTGAAATCATTCCTAGGAATATTTATTACTATAAGTTCGTACTTGGTACAGTTGTAAAAGTTTATACATATTTCATTTTATTACTATTTTATAACAGTTTTCAAACATGAAATCGCTATACATTATATTTTAGTAAATAGTCAATACCATTTAAATATGATTTAAATATGATTTATTGTAATTATAAGTTTAAATAGTTGTAACTCTAAATAAATAAAACAGTGTAAATTAAAAAAAAAATAATAATACATTTATACATCGTAAACTACTTCTGTTAGAACTATTATTTATAAATTATTTACATTTTTGTTTATGAATTAAAGATGGATAGAATACCACCACAATATGACTACTATAACACCACTGATGAACCATGGCTGTCTGATAATATGCCAATTACAAATGAAAGTTCTTCAGGATCTGGTGAATTGTATTCCACATTTACCACGCCAGTTTCTCCAATTGAACGATCTACAAGGTATACTAATTATTAATTCACTATATATTTTTACCAAAAAAAAAAATAAATGTTAATTATAGGTACACCCATATATATGAATAAACCTGTATAATAATTAACTTTAATCACACTAATATTTTCCTTCAAAATTGTGTTTTAATTATTTCGGTTCGGTATGCTGGTCTAATGTTAAATTATTCAATCAGTTTTTGTGTACATTTAGGTAACCTACCTATGGTTTTAAGTAAAAATTGTAAATTTGGGGTTCCAGGCATTTTTTTATGTGTTAAAATGTGACCGTCTATACTTTATAGATATAAACTGGCACGTACCTACCTATACATATCAATACATATACAAACTTTAAGTTTAATTAATAAATACGGCTTGATTTTCAAATACACATTTAAATTTATAATTCTTACTACAACCTAGGTAATAACCTTTATTTTTCTTATTCATAATATTATAATTTATATAATTATGATGACCTACTGCCTGTGCTTATGAATGTTAAATTAGTATAGATATGTATCGTTAATCTAATTAACGTCATAAACCCAACATAATACGTATATTTTACTTACTAAAAATATATTGTTTATTATAAATGTACAAGTACAGCACTACAGCATTAAATGCTCTCTAAAATCTTATGGGGATCCATTAACAGCCGTTTTTAAGGAGTTAAATATAGGCAATTTTCTAAATGTGTTCATAGTAATAGTGATCACTACACACTAGTGTGTGTGAATTTGTATAAAAGAAACAGCGTAACGCTCACGCACCTGTCGATAACACATATTATTATACACAAATGTTAATTATTTTGTTTCTTTTGGTCAACATTTTCAATCTCTTGCCAATTATTATTGTACTAGGTACAAGGTAACTATAATCTATTTTTCAGTTATAGTGCGGTCGACGAAAAGTAGGCCACGATCGTCACGCGCCTATCAGCCGTTTTTCGTAGATTCAGGGGTTCTAAGTTTGGGAGAATTATTATTATTTTATTATGCACAGATCAGGTGATATTTCATCGCATTTTAGTTTGGATTTTCGTTTCTTAAAAATCATTTTTTTAATAATTTTGTTTATAACATGTTTATATCAAGTATTTATAAAAAATTTTATGAATTCTCAACTCAAAATAATTTGCTAATTTTTGTGATTTTTCCGTATTTTGTCAAAATTTGAACTTTAAATGCTTATAAATAAAAACTGTGACTAAGGGTTTTTAATTTTTTTCATCAGCCTTTGAAACAATAACCTTAGAGTCTTCTATTACATTTTCAAGCTTTTTTAACCAACAAATAAAATTTTATTGATATTTAAAGAAAAAAAATACTAAAAAAAGTGGAAACTAAAAATGTCCGTTAACAGCTCAAAATAAGTCAAAAATTTGGAATATGTTATGGTGTATAGAAAATGCTAATGTAAACATTCAGTCAAAATTTCATGTACCTATGTTTTTCCTTATTTTTTTTTTTGTTTTTCACGTCGCTTTTGAAAACTACTGGGAAATGTTTACTTTTGACTCCCCAACGTACCAACTAGATTCGCTTTCCTATCAGAAAAGTTACTGTTGAAGAAAATCCAAGCACTTTTACTGTCCTTAAAGATGATGAAAGACACAAAAAAAAATTTAAAAAAAAACACACATCATTGTAAAATCAATACATTCATTTCTTCACTCAGAATCAAAAAATGGAAAAGTGGTTTCCACTTTTTGACAAAACGATTTTGTTTTCAGTATCTTTATTTGATGAATAATTATAGTCAGTGGCGGATTTACAAGGGGGGGTCCAGTAACCCAGGTTAGGTTAGACGCTCCCCAGACACCAATATAAATATTTATGTTAAATAATATACACTAGGGTTATAGGATTATTTATATACTTATTTCCAATATACTGAAATAATATGTTGAATAATTACTTTTAATTTTTCAACAATTATATATTTATAAAAATACAAATAATAGGTAGCTTTGAAATATATATTATTTTTCAAGCCCCCTCATCACTCCCCCCGCCCTAGAAAATCTGATGGATGGTTATGATTTTAATCGACAAAAGATTATTGTCTATTTTTTTATAAAGAACTGCATCAGACCGGATCGTGTAATTCTCAAGAGGATGTCGGCACACTATTTGTTTTCTCTCTCTAGCGTCCGCGCAACATAGCCAAAATGCATTTTCGCAGAATCGTTTTTTCTATGTTTTTAAGTAATCTTAGAGTAAAATCACTCATTACAAAAAAGATATAGAATAATATTTTTGAATGAATGACATATCGATTTCTCTAAATATTGTTTCAAGACAATTTAAACATAATTTAAATTTACAACATTTTTTTGTTTATTTTGAAAGTCGAATACAAAGTCAAATAACAATAAAATATAAAATCTATAAGTCATTCCTTCTAAAATATTATTCTCTATCTTTTTTGTAATGGGTGATTTTACTCTGAAATTACTTAAAAACATAGAAAAAACGATTCTGCGCAAATGCGTTTTGTCTATGTTGCGCGTGGGTCAGAGATAGAAAACAAATAGTGCGCTGACATCCTCTTAAGTGTTTACATTATACTGTAAATAGACTACCTAGATATTTTAATTTCATATGTATAGTAGGTAATTAGAATCCAAGTAAAGAGTATAATTTTAACTATATGTATAATACAATTTTTAAAATTTGGTTCATGGGATCCATCAATGAGGCAGCCACACACATTTGACTAAATTAAGGCACCCTGCAGGGACAAATGTCCTCTTTCACCACCACTGTTGTATACATTTATTCTTCAACCATATATTGTTTATTAATTTGAGTATATTATACAGAATAATTTTAATTTTGAAATTGTATTTCAAAAATATCTCGCTGTGTTTATCCTTGAACAAGTCGAATGTATAAGTTACTCTGGGTACTTTTTGTACTCGTCAATCCAACACCTTCTATAGATACATTAAGACTTACGTAACTTAGTAACTAAATACTGCTTATAATTGAAATTAATAATTCAAGTTTCCAAAATATCCGCATAAATTGTAAGCTACCTCAGATTTGAAAAATATATTATTAATAAAAAATACTTAAAATTAAATTAATTTAACTGATTAACACAATTATAATTTTTAAAATATTTATTTAATAAATAATGATTAATGGGTAAACTCAGCGATGATACATTGTTTATTGCTACCATATATGTATATATTAATTTCATATTGCAGCTTGAATGCGACTAAATTAATGGACAAATTAAATGAACAATGCTCCAAAGAACGAAACAAGTGCGAGAACTATGTTTTTCCATCTTCGTCGAGTATGAGTTTCACCGGTATGTGTATTATTTAGTAGGTACTCCAAAACAGTAGTTATAAGCCTACAGCGGTGACTATTACAGTGTTGGCGCCAAGGGTGGGCCATGTCTGAATAAATGTCTCGGCCTCGTAGTGGTGAGTGGTCCATTATCCCAACATCTTCATGGTTATGAATATTTTATATTATTGTTTTAGTTACATGCAACAAATAATATCATAAAGATAATGGCCATAGTATGTGTAAAATGAATGAGTAACGAAAAATATGTGAAAACCGGCTACCAGGATATTAATATTAGTCAACATTTGATACCTAATATATATTTTTTACTACATTTATGTGTATCCATTTATTAGTGCACATTACAGATTACATATGGACATATGGCATCAATGGTGGATTTAAGGAAAAAATATATCTAATAAAATAATTACTCAAGGGCAGGGCACCACTTTTGTTGTTAATAAAATACACTTTGAATTAAATTAATTCAATTATCTAACAATTATTAACTTATTAACTATGAATTAATTAGGTACCTAGATAGTACATATTTATAAAATTCAATATGAAAACTATTGTAGGTACCTACCTAATTAAATAGCTTTGTTTTAAGTAAAATATTCATAATTAAATAAAGCGTTTAGAAAACGATATGCACAGATCAATAGAGGTAATAAAGACAGAAGAAGTTTACATACTAGATGTCTAGGTATATGTCTACATGGTTGTAAAGCTTCTACTTGCTGTCTATTCTTGTTGAGAATTATCTGTAATTTGGTACATTAAAAATAAATACTTACGTATAAATTGTCAATATATTGTGAGTGCGCGTTTCAGCTTTTGAGATGTAGGTGACTTATTATCATAGAAGTTTCTGTACCTAAACATGACATATTATTCCTGGAATTGGTAGATCGAATCATATTGGGTACTGCTTTTGATACAGTTAAAACAATTTTGACAGGCTGACTCTAGTGGCCCACGTGTGCAAGGGCACAACTCGCGAATTTTATATTTTCTCCATTAAACCCACCACTGTGCGACATATGTTATTTGTAAGATTTAACTTTATAAGTATAATGTGGCATGGGTACGGTGTGGCAAGCGAGGGTCCGAGAAGGCGTATTCAATGAGAAATACTAACCGGTCAATAGCTAATAGGATTTGGCGCCAATTCGAGTCAGTGTTTATAGTGTTTATACAATATAATAATGTATCCACTTCATGAAATCTATTAATTTTTTTTTTTGTGAAAAGTTGTATATTTATATCATATTTAATACCATAGGTACCTATATGATTTTGTTTACATATCATTATGTACATTTAAGTTGTATTTGTATTATAAAGATATATTCACGTTAAGCTATTAACAGTAATATTTATGTCATATTAAATTTTTTTTTTTTTTTAAATAAAACACTTACTTATAAAAAGGAAAACAAGAAGTTTAATTAAGTAACTATTTAAAAAGTAATTTGTTTTAATTTTGTATGTATCTATTAAAGGCATTTAAGCAGGGCAATGAGTTGTGATAACGATTGTTACATTTTATTCTACACCCACCTATATAAAACAAGCCCATCATTTAGATTGACATTAAATTTTACACAAACAAGGCCCTGAAGCCTTAACTTGTGAAATAGAATGTAATCTTTTGCCCATAGTCCATACAGGCATACAGCAACTATATTATATTACACTTGAATACGACATTACATCGATATTAATAAAATCTTGGTACACATTTCAAAAACCAAGGTGTATCGATTTCATTGAATTATTTAATAATCTATATATTTGCGTGAAACTATGTCTAAGTTATAAAATTGTATCAGGAGACCATTGTTTCCTTAATTTCTCATGTAAAAGTTATTGTAAAACTAAAGTAGGTATGTAGGTAGCCAGGTAGGTACCTACTTATTTTGAAGACATGCCTAGCGGCTCTAGCATACATGGTGCATGACTAACCTAGTATGAAATGTTACAGGAGCTGTAGTCATAAGTTATGGACCTGATTAAATAAACAACAAAACAAAACAAATAACTGTATACTTATAATAAACTTCTTTTTTCCCTTTTTAAATAAGTTATTTTTACAATTTATTTCATGTATAAATAAGTATTAAATAATACAATGTGTAACTAAACTATCTTTATAAATAAATACAAATAAAATAAAATAGTAATAGACGTATATTATGTATAAAACCTGTCGTAAGTATTAAATATGTCATAATACTCATACACACTCGTGTAGGTTGTAGGTACCTATATTTTAAATAAGTAAATAATAATAATTTGTGTAGTAAATACTAAATATAGTAATTGAATGACCACTTTGTAACTAAAAATACACGATATCAAATTGAAGTTGGTCTTTCATGAAAAAGTGATTATTTCGCGATATATTTTATGTCTCAAAAAGTGTAAAAAAGCAGTTTTCACTTTATAAAATGTACTTACAACTTTTCATGAACAGATTGAATACACCTATACGGTTATACCTATTCAATTAAACACTGTGCAGATGTTATATTGTTATAATAACACTTAATATTGTTAATTAAATATAGACGCGGATAGTTTACACCCGCTATCGGCTCATTCAAGGTTCCAGTTATCCGACATGCCAATAGAGCTGCAGCCGGAAAAATCATTGAAAAAACGTTCGTGGTTCTTTTTGGCTTGGGTCACTAGTCTGGACTTCATCATCGAACCTCAGAGTACGGATATAGTGGACACTGACCGCCAAACAGTTTTAAAAATTGTATTCATCTCGACGTGTTCTATTTTAGGCTTTTGTTACGTGGCTTGGTTAAGCCTAGTGACCATGTGCTACCTGTATAACTGTTGGGTAATACCGTTGCGTATAACATTTCCTTATCAGACGCCGGAGAACCTATGGAAGTGGATGTTGCTAGACTATTGCACGGACGCAATAAATTTGCTGGACACATTTGTGATCAAACCACGAATCATGTACCTTAAGGACGGGTTTTGGGTGCGTGACCTGAAACTCATCGAAGTCAACTATTTGGAAAAACTTCAATCGAAAGTAATATTATAGACTCAGCATGATTAAATTAGCGTTTAGCGTTCAACAATTTAATATAATCGGTTTATTACGAACATGTTTATGAAAACAATACCTATGTCAGTACCTACCAGGTACATTGGGACTAGATAGTAGATACTGCAAATATACAAAATTAGGTTAATATTATATAATATTATAAATTATTATATATAATATAATACCTATATAGCTGGGCATGATTTGAAAAAAAAATCCGTTTTATGTTATTTACAATTAAAACGTTATTCAACTTTTGCGTTTATCGTTATACAGAATTAAAAAGTTATCCAAGTTTAGCGTTTATCGTTATTTAGAACTAAAACGTGACACAAGTTTTGCATTTATCGTTATTTAAAATAGGGTTAATAGAATAATACCTATTAAATTTAAAAATAAAAACTAATGCGGGTAGGTAATGGCCCGGGTACGGAATATAATATAATCAATTCTTAGATTGTTTGCATGAAATAAATATTTCTACGAAACCATTAGATCTTTTAAATAAATATATAGATTTAAAATATTTCGTTTTGCGTTAGATATATTTCGTTCAACGATATTCTACAAATTACATTTTGTATTATTATTCGTTTAATGATATTCTATAAATTACGTTTTTTCATTATGTTTTGTTTAATAATATATAATATATATTTTGTTAATCGTTGTGTTTTGTTTTGCGGTATTTAATTATTTTTGATTATCGCTTTCCGTTATAATTACGTTTACAAATTTCAATCGTTTTTTGTAAAATATAACGTTACTATAACGTTTGCAAGCCCTGCTATATGGTATACATGTATTCTGATACTCAATATTCATAATGGGTTTTGAACTAAGAACTATTTATTATATTTAATATTTATTATTTATATAGGTACCGATGTACCGCTCAATTAGCAACATAAAATAACTATTTGAGGATTTAAGTGAATTATTAGATTCTTACACGAAATAAAATAAAATAAATCTGTAATAACATTAAAATTCAAACATTCACTATTAACGTTGTGCCCATATTTTACTAGTCTGTTCTAAAAATGTTTTAGAATCCAAGCAATAAATGTATTGATTTTACAATGATGTACCTATTGGTCCTATTGGTGTGTGTGTGTGTGTGTGTGTGTGTGTGTATGTGTATGTTTTTTTTTTATGTTTGAAGACACTGTTTAATGTTTATTCATGTATTGACAAAAAAATTATTTTTCAAAATCTATCCTGATAAGAAAGTGAATCTAGTTGAAACTTTGGAAGCAAAAAAAAATCAATCGTATATACCTACTTTAAATTTGCACCTAATGTTTATATTAGTGTAGATAATCTACTCAAATGATTTTTAATTTTTCATAATTTTGACAAATGTTGTCAAAATTTGAACTTTAAATGCTTTTAAATAAAAAATCGTGACTACGTATCTTTTAAATAGAATTATTTTCATAACAGCTTGCTAGGTTACTCGCCTTGTATATAGCTATTTTCAAGCAGTTTGACACAGCGAAAAAATTTTACTAACATTTATTGAAAAAAAAGGCGATACCGTCGTATTACCATATTCAGTGGCTGTCGGTTGAAAATCGTAACATTGTACAATGTATTATGTACCTACGTCCTACATTAATTATGATGCGTAGGTAGGTACACGGCCAGTAGAACGCAAATTAGATCCGATAAAGCACGATTGAGCATAGAATATTTTATGCGACGTTGCCACTTGCCACAATGTCAAATTCACGTTGCCAAAATTTTGTAATTTATTATATCACGTATTATTACACCAATTATTATGATACCAAACTTAAACGAGTCGCGAGCAGTGAGCTCAGCCCAGCATTATTGACAATGTAATCGATTAATAAACGAGTTCCGGTGCAATAAATATTATAGTTTTATCCTACAACGTTTTAAACATTTAGCCATTAGATCTCCCACACAAGGTAGACCGTAGACCCCAAATAGCTACTTAATTTAGCAATCTACCCATACTTAGGTCAGTAAAAATAAGCTTAAAGCTTTGTACTGTATATCACAGGTTTATCCAGTAAACATTTAATAAAACTATTAATATTTAATTGAGAATTTCAAGTAGGTATATACGATTGATTTCAGATTCTGAGCGAAGCGATGAATGTATTGATTTTACAATGATGTGTGTTTTTTTTTTTTTTAATTTTTTTTTTTTTGTGTCTGTCATCACCTTTTAGGACAGTAAAAGTGCTTGAATTTTCTTCAACAGTAACTTTTCTGATAGGAAAGTGAATCTAGTTGGTACTTTGGGGGGTCAAAAGTAAACATTTTCCAGTGGTTTTCAAAAGCGACGTGAAAAACAAAAGCAAAATTAAGGAAAAACGGGAATCTTTACGCAAAATCTGTTTTCGAGAAAATCGATTTTGGTTTTTGGTGTAACTCTAAAACAAATGACCGTAGGAACATGAAATTTTGACTGAATGTTTATATTAGCATTTTCTATACACCATACAATTTTGAAAATATTTTGAAACTTTTTGAGCTGTTTACGGACATTGTCAGTTTTCAATTTTTTTAGTTTTTTTTCTATAAATATCAATAAAATTTTTTTTGTTTGGTAAAAAAGCGTGAAAATTGAATATAAGGCTCCTGATAAATCATTCTAATAGCAGTCGAAAAATATTAAAAATACATAGGCACAATTTTTTTTTATAAGTATTTAAAGTTCAAATTTTGACAACATTTATCAAATTTATAATTTATTAATTATTTTGTAGTTAAAAATGTATAAAATGTTTAACTTTTATGGCTAAGGATTGAAAATTTAAAACAAGGCTCCACATAAATAGGTTATATATAAATTACTTTATTCACAATAATATCATGAAATATACTTGGTAATATCATAGGCTGACTGACCGTTTTCGCTCAGAATCGTTTTTCTTATACAATGATATTATATCATTGAATTCAAATTTAACACCATCCATTACAGTAACCCACTTGTAACCTACTGTACAGCAGAGAGACTTCCACTTATCCACCTTTTAGATTCTGAGCGAAGCGATGAATGTATTGATTTTACAATGATGTGTGTTTTTTTTTATTTTTTTTTTTTATTTTTGTGTTTGCCATCACCTTTTAGGACAGTAAAAGTGCTTGGATTTTCTTCAATAGTAACTTTTCTGATAGGAAAGTGAATCTAGTTGGTACTTTAGCCACTTATCCACCTTTTTTTTTTGCTTCCAAAGATTCAACTAGATTCACTTTCTTATCAGGAATGATTTTGAAAATTATAAGCATTTTCTATACACCGTAACATTTTCAAAATATTTTGACTTGAGCTGTTTACGGACATTTTAAGTTTTTAATTATTTTAGTTTTTTTTTCTATAAGTGTCAATTAAATTTTATTCATTGGGTCAAAAAAGCTTATAAAGTTAATACAAGGCTCCTAATATATTTTTACAATGGCAGTTGAAAAATATTAAAAATACAGTAACAATTTTTTTAATAAGCATTTTTAAAATGCATTTAAAGTTTGAATTTTGACAAAATACGTAAAAATTACGAAAATGTGCTAACTATTTTGAGTTAGAAATTCATAAAAATGTATTTTTTTAAATCTAAGATTTGAAAATGTAATAAAACATTTCTCATAAGATTGCCTACCTCAATAAAAATAAAAATTAAATTAAATTAAAATAATAAAACACATCATTGAGAAATTAATACATTGATCGCTCCAGGGCTGGCAAACGTTATAAGAACGTTATATTTGACAAGAAACTATTGAAATTTGTAAACGTAATTATAACGGAAAGCGATAATCAAAAATAATTAAATACCGAAAAACAAAATATAACGATTAACAAAATATATTATATATCATTAAACAAAATATATCGCAAAACGTAATTTATAGAATATCATTGAACAAAAAATAACGCAAAACGAAATATTTTAAAATTTATTTATTTAAAAGATCTATTGGTTTCGTAGAAACATTTATTTCATGCAAACATCTAAGAATTGATTATATTATATTCCGTATCCGGGCCATTAGTTATTACCTACCCACACTAGTTATTATTTTTAAATTTAATAGGTATTAAGGGGATTCCATACCGTGATGTTCTGTTTTTGTCTAACACACGCACGTCAAAGGATTTTAGACGGACACTTTTCCAAACATATCAATTGATATAATGAAGTGATAAGAATTCTGAAAAAAAGATTTGAATTCAT